>NW_027439221.1:0-687765 GCF_964188355.1 Buteo buteo | reverse complement strand
AATGGGAGGCTATAAATTGCCTCCCACAGGTGGAACTGCACCATCAGGAATCCTGCTGTATGACTGCCAGATAAAGTGACTTCAAAAGCTGGAGGTGGGAATCCAATTCCAGGTAAAAAAAAAAAAAAAATAAAAAAAATCTTATCACTACTGCAATTCTTGATGTCCTCTGTTCATACCTGGAACATTTTATGTACCTACATCTCTTAACCACACTAGAGAACACGCTGAGGCAGGAAGGGTTGCAGATGTAGCTCATCGAGTCTAAACCACAGCTGCCTTTAAGGATGTATGGCCTCACTTTAGCTTTCATTGTGCAAAACAATCCCTAGTGTCACACTGATGCAGCCTGCTTTATTTCTGAGTGCAACAAGCCCTCAAATCCCAGATTTGTGGTTTCATGAGCACAATTCTGCTGGATCAGTCCGTTCAAGAGAAAACAGGCTGCCTAGCAAGTATCTCAAAAGTTCCCAGGAAAGGATTAGTCTGAGAACTTGAGAAGCCATCTGACCTGGAAGGAGAAGTCCCTGAATCGGATGGGACAAAGACAGGCAACAGGACATTCTCTAGTCTCACGAGGCCGAGCTGTGTGCTGAAGAAAGGGCACTGTGACATGAGCTTCTGGTGGAGTCCTTGGTACCACAGGAGTGGCCCCCCCAGATCTCAGTTCAGGGATTTACTCGGTTTCAACCCCACCACGCCTCATATCAGCAATGGGAAGACAGTGGATCTCAAGTAAAGGCAATGGGCTCTCACCCCGATCCAGATCCACAGTGGTCCGTCTTCTACATAGCCTGTGCAAGCCTATCCCTGGGAGCTTGGACTTCTCTGGCCCAAGGCTCAGCCTGTAGCTCTTTCTCGAGAAAGCAGTCCCAGCACCTCTCGTCATCATTCTTCACAGGCGTCAGTTCCACAGTGGACATCGGGCAGACTGACGCCTAGAACAAAGCTTGCTGGGGAGGATGCTGCCTTCAGACTTCTCCCTTTCTTGGAGGCTGAGGTACCTCGACTGAACAACAGGGATAAGCCAAAAAGTAGTCAGTGTCCTTGCGCTAACAAAATCACACAAGAGCCCAAAGGCAGATGCCTTCCCTGCTCTCAGTCCCACCTGTTCAACAGCTCAAAATCTTCCCAAAGCAGACAAATCAGCCTACCAGATAAGGCATGAAGCCACACACCAGCCAACAACATTGACCCCATGCCAGACAAAGGCACAGGCAGAACCAAGCAAGAAACTCACAGGCAACCTTTGCACCGAGTTTGAGCTAGAAGCACTAAGCTAGCACAGGACTACAGCAACCACCACTGCCAAACACGGCCCAAACTGTCAATGACATTGCAGTTTTACATGTGTCCTGGTGAGACGCTTCTGCCTTTCACTCCTACACTGCATTCTTTAGTACAGGAATAGGTGCCTGGTTAATCTTCTACTTAACAGGTTACTAGATTATTCAGCTATCCAAAACAGAGGGAGTGAGAGAGTGTCCTGGGTTCAGCTGAGATAGACTTAATTCTCACAGGACAGAGAGAAAGAGAGAAATGCAGATGAACTAAACTACAAAATAGTATCATTGACTACAAAGCAAAAGACCCAGAGACCAGCTGTTGCTTTTACAGGGACAAAAGCAGATGCAGGAAGAAGTACATGGAATTGTTTGCAGGTGAAAACCTAGCACGGGACTAAAGATTCATGATCTTACCCAGTGTTGCTAGAAGGCAAAGGATGCTATCAGAGCTACTCTGACGTGTGCCGAGACATTTAATAAATTCAAGCTGCTGTTTCCATCCAGCTTAAAAACGTTAACTTACATCTCTCTCCTGTTTCTGAACATCCAGATAGCGAACTATCACCACAAGCCTCGTTCACTAGACATTTTCTGACAAACTGCTTTGTGACAAAAAGCAACAAGACGATTCAACAGGAGCACAGGCTGTGCGAATTCAGTGCTTGCCAGCAACCTCCTACAGAGCAGAAACTAAGGTGATCCCAAGGAAAGTTAGAGACCTTGCGAAGTGATGCAAGTGCCACAGCAACTCCACTGGCAGAAAACCTCTTGAGCTTCAGCTGGACTTGGGAAGGGAGTTCCTAAAGCCTCCTTCAGACAAACCACCAGAACAGTAAAAAAAAACAGCCAGAAGAAACATACACAAACCAAAGGCCCCTATCCAAACCCTGAAAATGCAAACAAGTTAAAAAAGGAATCTCAAAAAAAAAAAAAAAAAAAAAAAGACCACCCAGGACACAAGACAAGGCAAAAATAACATAACTCCAAGAACCCAGGGCCAACAAACCCACAGCCAGTCCGTAACAGTAACATGCTTTAATCCTAATGCGCTTAAACTCTGACATCCTGTAATCCTGCCATCCCATAGCCCTAGCACACTGCAATGCTAGCATACCATAACCTGAACTCATTGTAGCCCTAAGATATCACAAACGGAATACAAACTCCCTGGACATCTCTGCCAGAGCCTGCAGGTGGCCCCAGATCTCAGACATCACAACTTTGAAGTGGGAGTGGGACAGAGCTACCAGGACATCACCAGCATCCACCTTCACATCATCCATCACACTCCAAAAAAGTGCCTGGCTTAAATGCTCCATGGGAGAAAGGCACTCGGAGACGCTGAACCGGCCAACCATGGCCACGGGGCTTCAGCTCATCATTTCTGTGTCAGAGCCAGCAGGCAGATGACCCCGTCCTCCCTGTGAGACCCCTCAGGGCAGCCGTACCCGGCTCCAGGGGGCTAGATACGGCCTTGGCTCTAGGGGGAAATGCTGCCTGGGACCACGATCTCTCACGGGGGCACTGGGAAACCCTCCTCAGGCCTGGATGCCTGACAAACATCTCTGCACTGCTCCGTATCTCACAAAACCAGGGGCAGAGGAAGGCTGCTTTGCTGGCCTCCGAGAGAACCAGCTCACCTGGGCTCCTCTGTGGCCACCGGGCGCCTTTGCTGTCAGGCGGCTCTCAGCGCTGCTCTGCAATCGGCTCTCACCTCCCTGAAGGACGCTCTCCAGCGCACGGTACATCTCCACTGGGTCTCCCTGGGGACAAAGATCAAAAGGGAGGGATGGGGTTTGCTTTGCCCCCATTCCCAGGCTGCCACAAGAGAAACCTGCCACCCCCTAAATCAGCTGTGGCATGTGGACACCATGCATGAGCTGCAGACGTGGACGGCAGTGGGGCTGTGGGGAGCAGGCAGGCTGTTCTGGGGTGCCCCCAGTGCTGGCAGAAAGCAGAGCTGGAGAGAACAAGGGGAAGCCCAGGGCAGCCAGCAGCTGGTGGTGGGGCCCAGCAGGAAGCAGTGCCACTGGCCCCGGCATGGTCCTGAGCCATCTCCCAATGGGTGAGTCTTTAACCCAGCCTAAAAAGAGGAAAAATTGACCAGAATTCAGCTGTACTCAAGTTTTTTGCAGGCAGCATGTTTTTTTGAGCCACCTGGTGCTGCCGTGCCTGGGGAACACTCCAGAAACAGGGCGGCTGCCTGTACTTGCAGGCAGGCGGTGGAGCGTGTGCAGCAGGAGCGAGTGGTGGTTGGTGCAGCTGTTGAATGGGTTCAGGCTTTAAATGTGTCCAGACTGGTATGCCTGGTTCCTTTTTCCTTGCAGTTTGTATTTAGAGCTTAAACAGTATTCTTTCTAAAAGCAAAAACATCAAGCAAAAAAAACCCAACCCAAAACCAGCTGGGTGAATTTCCCCCTTCCCCCCCCCAGCTGTCCTGTTTTGCCCTTAGTCCTGGCCACTATGCAAGGCAATGCTCATCACCAATATTAGGGCACAGGACTGGGACCAGGACAGGGCTTTGGCAGGCAGCACGTTCCTCGAGGCTCCCGGTAATGCAGTTCCTGGGGAGTGCTCAAGAAATGGGGGCAGTTGCCCAGAATTGCTATTTTTGGTCTCTCCCCATCACGCTCTGTCTGGCTCCCTGCCCCCACTTTTTATTTCCTCCCTTTCTCCACTATTTTCTTCTTTCTCTTTCTTTCTCTGTCTCACTCCCTGTCTGTATTTCCTCATTCCTCTCTCTCCTGCAGCCTGTCTCCTCGTTCCTGCCTGTATCCCCTGCTCAGCTGGCTGGGCCTTCTCTCTTCTCTCTGGGCCTCCATCCTGCTCCCCACCCCCTTCTGCTCCCCCGCCATCTTCATCCTGGAGACCACGGCTGTTCTGTCCTTCTCCCCCTCCTTGTCCTGATCCGCATCCCTCTGTTTCTCAGGCTCTCTGGGCTGTTTCCTGTCCTTCCCTTGCTCTCTGTCCCTGCCTCTCCCTTTCTTTCTCTCTTCCGTGCCTTTCTCCTCTCACCCTTCCCCTCCGTCCCTCTCTCCTGCTCCCTGTCCCACCTCTGTCCACCGCTCTGTCCCCCCTTCTCCTCCTCTTTCTCTTTCTCTCTTTCTTCTGACATAGAGAATGAACTGCTAATTGCTTAATGATTGTCTCTCTGTAACTTTACATACCAAAGACTGGTGTTCATCAAGGATTAAGCCTGTCAGAGACTGCTACTTGGGAGTGATGAGCAAGAAGGAACCATGAACAATCACAAAACTTAATTAAATGTTTGATGTATTTACGATCTTGTTAAGAAGGCACAAGTAGAGACCTTGCTTGAATAGATAGGGCCAGAAAAGAGAAGAACTCCTGCCTTTGTTCTCGTCCTTGTAGATAATTTAGCTTAAACTAACCATATGGTTTTACACCACTAATGAGAACTTAGATAATAAGAGCACTAACGAGCACTGATGTATCAACATATGTAAAAGACCATACTGCGCAGAATCACCTGAGGCGGGTCAAATAGCGGACAAGACTATGGAAGACCACCAGAGACCTTCAATGCGCCTGCGTAAAAGACATTGGCATATGCTAATAGCTTCCCAGAAAACTAATGAATATGTACAACATTTCTCGGAAATCTAATGAATACCTATGTAGAACATGTACTTAACCTGCACAATTAGGCCCGACGGCACGCACGACTTTGGTGGGACTACCCCCCGTGCTGCCCAGCGCTGAATAAACATACCTACTTTACAATCTCACTGATTGTGGAGTCTGTTTTCCGCACGTCAGTTCTTCTTCTTCTCCTCCTCCTCCTCCTCTTTGTCCTTGTCCTTGTCCTCGTCCTCGTCCTCGTCCTCATCCTCCCCGGGGCAGGCGGCCATGAGGCCTGTGGGGGGCGGGGCCCGGCCGGGGACGGTGTCCCTGCAGGGTCAGGCAGCAGGAAGGAGCGCCCCGGGGCATGCTGGGAGCTGTAGTCCTGGGGCACGGGGCTGCCGGGGGCCTGGTGGTTCCCGGGGCATGCTGAATCCAGCGATTCAGTTTACAAGAAGCACAGCACCGTGTGAGCCCGCTGTGTATTTATAAAAACGGCTACAAATACTAAAGCTCTGCAGGGACCGCTGACCCACACAGAGGCTGTGTTTTCTGAAGAGGGAGTCTGTGTGAAACCCACAAACCCAGGACTGCGACCCCCCTCACCCTGCCCCTTCTCTCCTTCCCTCAGCCGGGCCCGGCTCCCACACCCCCACGCCCGCCCAAGGGCCTCGCTCGCCTCACGGGCAGCCCCAGCCCTCACCTCAGCCGGGCCGCAGCTGGAGCAGAGACTGCAGAGACCAACATGGCCGCCCGGCAGCCCCGTGCCCCAGGACTACAGCTCCCAGCATGCCCCGGGAACCACCAGGGCCCCCGGCAGCCCCGTGCCCCAGGACTACAGCTCCCAGCATGCCCCGGGGCGCTCCTTCCTGCTGCCTGACCCTGCAGGGACACCGGCCCCGGCCCGGCCCCGGCCCCCGCAGGCCTCATGGCCGCCTGCCTGGGGGAGGACGAGGGCGAGGGCGAGGGCGAGGGCGAGGACGAGGATGAGGACAAAGGGGCAGGACGATGAAGCCCCGTGGGGCAGGAACCTGTGAGTCAGGTTCCCTTCTGCACTCAGCATGAAAGGCCTTGTGAGATATTGTCCTGACACAAAGAACCCCAAACATTCATGAAATGCAAATCAGACCCATACCTCCAATCCCACATGTAATGAGGTAAGAGAGATTTTACAATAGCCAATATATTTTCAGCCTGTATCTCAAGATAAGATGATAGCTTTTTCACAGACTTTGAGCAATACAAAAACCAGGACTAAAACACCCTACCAAACACCACAAGATCCAAGATAAAAATCACAATTTTTGCTGGGTAACATCAACACCACCTTTTTTCTTTCCTTCTTGAAAGACTTCCATTCTTCTACCGATTTTAGTATTTTCCCGTGAAACAAAAGTGTTCTAGATGCTTGTCTTATAAAAAGGCTTTAGTGAATAACTCTAGTTTTAAAGACTGCAACCAAATGATCTTTTTCTTCTTTCCTGCTGAGATTCCTGACTTTTGTAAGCCTCTGGATTTCACCTCTACTGCAGGAGAACAATAAAAAACGTCTTGCTTATGAGTTTTTAAAATGTGAAATGCAAGTACAAGATGAATAGAATTTTGAACACACACTATTACACTATGAGCGATTACCCACAAAAAGTAGGGAACACATACAAATGCTTAGGCGTTTAAGATGATTGCTACCCCTGTCTCACAAAGCCGTTTTTTTCCTGCTGCTTTATTCTACATTCCCTTGGTTGTAAGTTAGTTCGGTGCATCCTTCTTTGCACTGTAGCTGTTTTCTTCCTTCAGAAATGAAGGGGAAAAACCTATGTATGTTCTTTCTGTTTATCCATCGGTAACATACCTATAGCTCCTCTGCTAATTTTTTTTAAACTTTTTGTGCCTTGAATTCACTTAAAGTGTATATTCCATATAAACCCCATTTTCCCTTTATAAACTATAAATAACTACTATATCAAATCTTGTTGACTGGATATATGGATTTCTGATATTTTGGTTTATGAAACAAAAGCAGCCACCTGAAAACTTCACAGTGTTTCATGTCTAATTGCCTGAGTTATTTAACTGTCACCTCACTTCACTTGCTTCAGGAATGATACGTGAGGATGTACTTATTGATTAAAATGACAATTAAGGTAGGTTACCATCACATATCTGTACGAAACTTTGAACATGCTGTGTTTCTCAGCTTTTACAAATGCTGCTATATTTACATGCAACATAGCTGAAATTTGACCATGAAAAATGTATCCCTCACACATAACAATACAAAGTGTTGAGTGAGGCACATTAAAACAAAGATGTGTTCACCTAATTCTAACGTCTTTATAGTTTAAAAATCACCTACTAAAAAGCTATGAATGTTTTGCCTGTGAATACAAGAATTAGCTGCTTTTTTTTCCTCCAAAGAAAGCAACAGGCCTGCCTGCCAGTTTCCCGGCAGTTGCAGTTGGTATTTGAACAAGCTTTCTCCTTCTGAATACAAAAGAACAATTAACTTGAAATCTAGAAGTGAGACTAGAGTAAGGGGGTATATACCCACTACAATCTATTGCAAAGCCATCTGCAAGGTTCCACATGAGATGATTGTTTTGTACAGAACAAAAAATAAATAAACAAAAAAGCACACGCAGCATTCACTTCACCTCCAGACTTCTAAATGAAAAGATGTATGTAACCTGGGATGCAGTGAACTATATAAGGGAAATCGGGCCTGATAATCAACCTCTTTCATGTTTGTCTTACAAAAGCAAGGCTTATCTTTCTATTTGTTTGACAGACCCCAATTAGAATGAGTCCCGATTTTAACATGAGTTCTGCAGAACAAAACTCCAGGTAGTTGGGTGTTTGTATTGCAATTCTCACTCCAGATCAGCCCTCTTCTATTTATTGAGGAGCAGGTGCTGAGAGAGAAAGCAAAATGTATTGCCTTGTTTGGAACAACAACATCATCCTTAACAATGATGTACCTTCATGAGTAAATTGACTCATGTGGGTAACTTCTAACTTGGCTGCATAATTATGCAAGCAACTTCATGGGATTAGTGGCATAAGTAAGTGCTCACTAGAGTAACAAAAAGGGCTTCATACATTAACATTGTTTTTCTTTCCCTTCAATGTAAGGCTCCTGTAACTTGTCATGCAACACAACAGCAAGCAAACATCAAGAAAAAAAACCAAAACAAACAGAAAACCCCAAATATGGGCTAACTTAACAGAGCATGCAGGCAGTAAAACTTCTTACTCAGAATCATCCTGGCAAGACGGCCATTCTGTAGGATGAGCTAGCATGAACTGTCCAAAGAGTAACCGCAGTGTGCACTGTTGCTATCCTAGCAGGAACTCTGCTGCACACAGTGAATTTTTCCTGCTGGAAAATGTCAGTTGTATCCCAAAACATGGTGTTTTCATTTTGGTTTTTTCCTTCATGGATGTGTAAGTACTTTACCAAAAAAACCTGTACTCAGTAGTTTATCGTATTTAGTTCACATCCCACATTTCTCATGTCGTTAGAGCTTACGGGACTGTTATTTACTCACAAAAGCCTACTGAAGTGATGTTAACCTGTACACTGTAGTGCATTGCTTCTACTTCTGAAGACAAAGTCCAAATAAAAGGCAGGAATGCCCTTCATTGCAGAGGAAAAAATACAGCTGCCACAGTGATTCCTTCTGTTGCTCCTGATGCTGTATATATTAACATCAACATCTGCTGACATTAGCAAAGAGCAACATGGAACTAGACTTACCATCAAGAAATCATGTTTTTGTGTGATAAATAGGCAGCAGCAGCTGTTTTTACAGCTGGGAGATTTCATCTAACTGTGGGACCAGACACAGTCACTTCTTGGACATTCCAGATTGTCTTGAACAGTGCTAGAATGAACAGAGAACAGAAAGAAATGCTGAAATTGCAACTTTTCTTATGGTAAGTTGCAGTAGTATTGGCATTCTTCTGAGTCTTCTTCCACGTGCTGCCCAATTCTTTTTTTGTGTGCTGTACTATGAGAATGTCTTCAAGGCACCTTGATAAAGGACATGCTCAGGACTACACTTCTCTCAGATTCTGTGCTTGACTGCTTCCTCTGTGTTCCCGACCAGTTAAGTTCTCAAGGTTATACCCCAGCTTCATCCCACTGGCCCAGAATAGGAGAACCACAAATTACAGTAACTTTTCTGGGTATGACGGGAACAGGCAGCCCCACGCTCACCGTGCAGCTCATCTCCACACATTTTCTTGACACGCTTTTCTGACTGCAGCACCATGAGCGCTTGGAAAGCCTCTCCTGCTTGTTTTGCCTGCCAACAAACCACTTCAAAGACTTCAGCCCTCTGTTGTCTGCTCACATGCTACCCCACGGGATGGCCACGTGCTTGTACCTGTAATGCACTCACAGAAGAGGATCGAGAGGGCTGTGAAAGTGGTACCAGCTGCAGGTGAAATGACTTATGTAAGGGATTTTTCTATTTGGAGAAGATCATAAAACAATAATATTTTGGGCTACCAATAAAAAGACAGTTTTGTGATAAAATAGGAAGTTTTAGGCTCCCTTCCTCCCTCCAAACAGTGAGCAGCAGCCTCTAGACAGGAGCATGGAATAGTCCTGACCAGAGTCAGCATTGCATCACATGGACCTGGTCTAAAATAGCTCTAACAAAATCCCAGCCTCAGAGGAGAAAGCAGCAGCAGCAGCAAAGATAAATCCTGTGATTATAACCAGAGTGAGGTTGTAAAGTCAGTATCTCTCTTCAGGAAAGTGACCATTAAGACTATGGCTTCAGTTTCTGTCCTGGGGCCTTTTCAAGCTGGTTAGGTCATTGTTTTAGAAGTTTGAGGTTTATTCAGGAAGAGATCAATTCACGAATGGATCATATATTTTAGCTGATCAAGAGAATAAGTGGCACATGGCTATGTCTGTTAGTGTGTGAGCCCATGTCCGTAGAAGCCCCGTCGACAGCTTCACCAAGATTACCTTCTCACAAGGCCATTCTTCAATGACCTTCAGACGGTTCAAAATACACAGCCTATCTTAATGCCACTATCCAGGAGAGGATGTTTGTCCCAGCTAGTGTTGCATGGTCTGAGAGCTGTCTTTCTCAGGGACGAATCGTCTAGGGTGAAAGTGGTTTTCGTCTTAATGAGGGCAGAGCAAAAGTGTGATGCTGCACAGACTCTCCCTCTCGTGGGGAGGGAGGTCCATATTGGTGTCTGGGTCCAGACCATGACATTCCCTTTCTCTTGCAGTGTGAAGTGTTGAGGCACACAGAGCAATGCAGAAAGCACAAAACACCAAGTTACCGTTACCAAGTTGGAAACTGTATCTGCACCCTATCAGCATGGTCATCTTCTTTCTCACTGTCCCATGCCAAGAGAGAGCCTCCCCAATTTGACCACTGCTTTGGCTAGAGAAAACCCACACAATTCTAATCCTCATCGCAGTGGCACAGGGAGATGTGCATGAAGGGCGGGAATGGGAAGGGTGCTACATAGACAAGCAAGGGGAATCCAGGGATAGCCACACACTTGTGACTAAGACACAGTGGCTTAGGGAAATGCACAGTTCTGGGGCATGAAGGTCCTAGCAAGAAAGACTGCAGAAGTCCCAAGCCCTTCCCCTCTGCTCTGTCGAGCCCTGGGCTCCCCAGTGCCAGGCAGAGACGGCCACATTGGAAAGAACTCTCCCCCCAGTGCCCCTCCCACTTTCCGTTGGGCTTAGAATGTTGGTCGTTGGGCTTAGAATGTTGGTCGCTGGGCTCGGAATGTTGGTCAGTTGGAGCCCACGGCCGCCAGAGACAGCAGCACGGAGCTGTGCTGGCACGCAGGAGCGCTGGGAGGAGGCAGGATCTGACCGAGCGGCACCGAACCGGCACCGGCACCTCGCCTCCCATCCCCGCTGTCGCCGACTGGCCCGCGTCCTCGGTCCACGGCGAGGGTCCTCCTCTCCCGGGCAGGATGGGCCAGGCCAACTGCTGCTGCGGCTCCAGGTGAGCTCTCCCTGTGCCTCGGGGGCACGGCCGGGACCCGCGGTGGCAGCGGCCTTTCTCATGCCCGCCGCTCTCTGCTCTGCAGGGAGGCTCTCGCCGACGCCGAGGCGGTGCTGAGCGCGGACGTGCGGCTGACCCGGGGCCGCAAGAGGAGCGAGAGACGCCTTCTCCTCCTCCAGGAGGAACTGGTGATCGCCAAGTTGCAGTAAGACCCTCAGAGCCCAGCTGCCTTTCCCCCAGCCCTGGCCCTGGCCCCAGCCCCGGGACACCCCGGCCCCAGCCCCAGGCCCCGGCCCCTTGGTGCTGGATGCGCCCATCGATGTCTGTCCCAAGGGCAGGTGGGGGACAGGGCTCGGCCCGGGGGGACCCCGAGGAGGACACCCCCAGCTCACCGCCTGCCTCTCCTCTCTGCTCTCTGCAGACGCGGCACCAGCCTGCGCCCACAGCTCCGCCTGGCCCTGGACCAGCTGTGGGTGCTGAGCGGCAGAAAGGAGGCAGCAGGGGAGGAAAAAGAGGAGGAGGAAGGCGGCGACGAGGACATCCTCATCCTCGTCTGGCCCACCGGCTCATGCGTTGTCGCCTTTGGGTGAGTCGTGGTGCCACATCCCATGGCTGGGTGGGAGAGGTTCCCAACCGTGCCCAGAAGAGAAGGGCAAAAGTCCTGCTCTGGCAGGACACAGGGAGCCAGGGCTTGGGCAGAGTCCCTGTCCTGCCCCACGGGGCTTCTTCGTCCTGCCCCTCTGTCCTTCCCCACGGCGCAGGGCTACACAGAAACACGCCTCTGCCCACGGGCTTTGAAGCAGCGGGGCCTGACGCTGGTTCTCCTCTCTTTCTGCAGCTCCCAGGCGCTGAAGGAGCTGTGGGTGGGCACGCTGCTGGGGTAAGCCAAAGGGGGATGCTCCAGGCGCAGCCTGATGGGAGAACACAGCTCCCCAGCTGGGGAGAGGTGCCCTCGCAGCTGCCAGGAGCTCTCGGGGAGAGCTGCCTGACAGGAGAGAAGGGGCAGCTCGGGGCTCAGCCAGCTCTCTCCCTGTCCCTTCCCGGTCCACAGGACACCAGAAGGAGCAAAGCAAGCCCGGGTGACCCATCTCCCCTCCCTCAAACCCCTGGAGAAGCAGCTGAGCCGCCGCCACGCCGTGAGTGTCTCCCCAATCTGGGCTCTGTCCCCGAGCCCTGGTCCTCCAGCCGAGCAAGCGGCAGAGGCATCGCTGCTCACCTTCCTCCGCTCCTTCTCTCTTGCCCAGTGGAGGACATTCAGCGCCGGGAGCCTGGAGAGGCTGATCGAGGGCCAGGCAGAGGTGAGAACGGCTGCCTTTCGCCCACCTCTGGCTGTGCCGGCATGTGCGGCAAGTGGGGAGAGGTTGTGGGGAGGGTCTCATGGTGCCACTCGGGGAGTGGAGAGGGTTGGGGAGCCACCAGGAATGCCAGCACATCCTCACTGGTGGCACTGGGGGGAATCCTGCCATGCAGGGCAGAGAGCCCCACAGGGCACAGGGTCCCAGCTCTGCTGCGCTCAGGCTGCTGGTGCCGGGCGGCAGCTCGCCGGCGGCCCTTTCTGCTGCGGGGATGCTCTCTAAGCGCAATCTCATTTTTGCAGGATCATCCCAAGCAAGGGCCACCGACAGCCCCATCTGGGAACAAGGGAGGCGGACTTTGCCGCTCACCAGGTGAGTTTTGGAAAGGAAGGCAACCTCCTGCGAATGGTTGAGCTGTGCTCACTTGTCCCTTGAGTGTCGCCATGCAGGTGCGGCACCCCAAGGCAGGACATCACCTGGACGAGCACAGACACCCGCTGGGCAGCGGCCGCTGGACGTGGTTCTGCGGGGACACGGAGCCTCTGCTGCTGCCCACGGCTTGGAGGAGGGCAGGGCGAGGGCTGGGACAGGCTGTCCCGGTGGCACGCCGGCTCTCAGGAGCCTGCGAGATGGAGCCGCTGAGCTGGAGCCGCGGTTCCAGCTGCTGGCTCCCTGCTCGTCCTCACTGCTCAGCACCGCGCTGCAGGCAGGGCAGGCTCCGGGAGCAGCGGCCTGGCAGTCTCCATTGACGGGATCTTGCTCTGTTTTCCTTTGCAGCAGGAGGAAACAGCAGGAGGAGCAGGAGGAGGATGGGGCTGCCCTGGCCCTTTGCTCTGCGGAGGACCCCGGCCGCTGCCCAGGCGCCAGGGCAGGCGGGCTCCGGCTATGGCAGGGCGCTTTTTGGACAGCCCCTGGCAGCCCTCTGCGGGGAGGACGGCTCCCTGCCCCGGCCCATCCAGGTAAGGCAGCCTGGGCAGGGGGTCCCCAGCCCTCCCTCCCGCTGCTCCAGAGGGGACGTGGCTGTCCCCAGGAGCTCTGGGGATGGGGGATTGGGCTCTTCACCCCCAGACCATGCTTTGGGGGGCAAGGAGCAGGATGTGGGGCAGCGCTTTGGTCACTGCTGTTGGAAGGCAGCTTCTCAGCCAAGCAACTGTCCTCCTGCCCCTCCTGCAGGAGCTGCTGGCTGTCCTGCACCGGGAAGGACCATCGACGGAAGGGATATTCCGAAGAGCTGCCAGCGGAACGGAATTTTGGGAGCTGCGAGAGGCCATGGACCACGGCGCCGACGTCGACCTGGGCAGCCAGCCTGCGCTGCTGCTGGCCGTCATCTTGAAGGTGAGCGCTTCTGACCTGCAGCTGGAAGAGCTCCTGCCTGGCCTGGAGTGTTCAGAGGCTCACCTGGAGCCCCTGGCATTGCAGGACTTCCTCCGAAGCATCCCCGCCAAGCTCCTCGTGACAGACCTCTACGAGGACTGGATGGCGGCGATGCAGAAGAGCGGCAAGGAGGAGAAGATTGAAGAGCTGAAAGCGTAAGTGTGGGCAGCAGCCTGCCTGTTGAGGAGGGACTGGTAGAGGCCTGGGACTTGCCTGCAAAGGGACGGTCTCCTTAAAAAGCTGTGTCTTCTGACAGCTTGCTTTTGCTGCGGTGGGCTTAGATTTCGGGGGAAAGGGCATGGACAGGGAGCCTTCCCTTGCCTGGGCTTGGGGGAAATCAGGATCTAGGAAGGAACGCCGTGCTTCCTTCCTGAGGCACAGGAGCACTGACCGCTGGCTGAGAGCACCTGGAAATCTGTGCAACTCACCCACTGGCTCCCACCTGCCTTGGGCAAGCTTCGGGGATGGCTGTGGGCAACATCTGCTCTATTAACGTTGAGTTCCTGTTCCCTCAGGGTGGCCGAGAAGTTGCCTGGAGCCAACCTCCTCCTCCTCAAGCAGCTGCTGGCCCTCCTCCAGCACATCGGCCACAACGCCTCCACCAGCAGAATGACCACCAGCAACCTGGCCATCTGCCTTGGGCCAAACCTCCTGAGCCCACCTAATGAGGACCTGCTCCCGCTCCAGGCCATGCTGGCGGTGACTGAGAAGGTACGCTGGATCGAGCAGCCGGCTGCAGCCTTGCCGGCCCATCAGAATTTGGCTGCTCAGAGGTCCCTGGTTTCCTCCTCTCCCCAACAAATGCTGGTGGGGTGGCTGCCTGCAAGAGCAGCCCCACAGCAACAGCCGTCTGCGCAGAGGCAAGGGTCAGCAGTGGGAAAGGCTGTGCGATACGTTTTCAGGCACCTGGGTTGAGACCATGGGGTTGATATATGCAGGTGAACGTGCTGGTGTTGTTTATGATTGAACACCGCGGTGACATTTTTGGGGAGGAGATGGATGGCTGCTCCTGCCCATCAGCCAGGGAGTCGCCAGCACCCACGGACGGAGCCACAGGTATGAGGAGGAACCGAGGGCTGTCACAGGCTGGGGCTTGGGATACCAGAAACCTCAACAAGACAACTGGTGTAGGGCTTTGGGTGGGTTTTGCTTTCGGTGTGCTTTACTTCCAAGGCATCACTGCTGCACATGGTTTTGCTTTCTAGACCTGCATTTGGAAGAGCAAAGTGGCCCTGCAGACAGAACAGACCAGGACCACCAGGCAGAAGCCATTCTGCCTGCATCCCCCTCTCTGGATGTCTTCAAAGAAGCTGGGGGAGACACGGTGGTGGAGTCCGAAATGGCAGAGGTATGGCAGCTCCATCAGGAACTCCCCTCCTACCCAAGACGCGTTATCCCAGTGTTGAGCTGCCAGAAATGAACTGGGTGTCACACACCCGTGTGAACCCTGTGTTCCAAAGTGAGGCCCTTGGAAGAACGGGCTAATGCAAACCAGCCAAAGGGATCTTCTCTGTAGGGCTAAGGCAGCATTTTGCCAAACAGTCACCTACTACTCCAGGGTGTCCCTTGCCACCCGCTGACTCTGACATTTCTGTTGTAGGAACCCGTTGCTTTGGCTCCAACCACCCCAGAGACCACAGTAGACTCCCTGGGAAGCGAAAAAGAAGAAGTAAAGAGCCTTTCAGAGGAAAGAAGGTAAAATGAGTCAGCTTTGGTTAAATCAAGAACTGATTCTAGTTGATCCTGGCTTTACCTACCTAATCCTCCTGTGGGAATGGAAAGGTTTGCAGGCTCCCCCCAGGAAAAGGGAAACCGAAAAAAAAGAAAGAGAAAAGAGGTCTGGGCAGACGAGAAGGAAGGCTATCGAGCAAAGAAAAGAAGGAAGACAGAAAGAGATGGGGACTTAAAAGAAGCAGGAAGGTCCAGCAGGTCAAGGAGCCCAGGTGCGTACCAGGCTCTGCTGCCCATCTTTCCCAGCTCTCAGCACTGCTCCAAGTCAGTCCAACCTGATGGCAAGGGCCGGCGAGGGATGGTGCTGCGCAGGGCTTGGAAATAACTCTGAGCTCCCCAGGGGCTCCGCATCGAGCCCTGCTGCGTGGCACGAGGGCCCTGAGCATCTCTGCACGCACACAGGTCTCTAAGGGCATTCCCCGTGGGGATAAGGTGCCAGAGCTGTCCCTTAGTCAATGCCAGCCATAGCTCTCTCTTCTGGGCTATATGAACAATTCCTTGTCAATGGTGTTCCCCAAAGAAAGGGGAACCGAGTCATGCCTATTCCTGCCTTTGTTGGGTTTATCAGTGCTCTCTGTCGTTGTAGGTGCCGTTTCTCTGTTACTGGTTGAACTCCTGTGACTCCTGGGCTCATCCCCTGCCGCAGTTGATGTTTGCAATAAAATGATCTTTTCTCTCTTCTGAGCGTGTCTGCCATACGATATTCTGGAGCGGGGAGCCGTTGTTTGGTGATGAACCCTCGGGGAGGAGTTTGGGATCGTGGCTTGCCCCAGCATCCTTGCCAGCGGGCGTCAGGGCTGAGTTCAGGTGCTTTAGGAGTGAAACCAAAGCACAGATTTGCACAGGAGGGTGGAGGTTGGAAGGGACCAGGTCCTCTGGTCCAACCCGCCTGCTCAAGCAGGGTCAACTAGACCAGGTTGCTCAGCACAGTGTGCCCTTGGCTTTTGAATATCACCAAGGACGGAGACTCCACAAACTCCCTGGGCAACCTGCGCCAGTGTTTGACCACCCTGACAGGAAAAAGTTGTTTTCTCATGTGCAGCTGGAGTATTACGTGTTTTGTCTCTGGTGCTCTAAGTGGGCACTTTTGGGAAGAGCCTGGCTTTCTCATCTTGATTCCCTCCCAGCAGGTTTATATATAGATATATAGATATATAGATATAAATAAGACACCCCCACACACACCCCTAGGATTTCTCTTCTCCCCACTGAAATGAGTCTGCTTAAAAGCACCAGGGACAAGTCAGGTTCCTTGAGGCTCGTTGTCTTTTGTGTAATGTATGTGTCGATGGTGTGTCCACCATCTTACATAGTGCCTGCAGTGCTGTTCCCCTCTCTGGAAATGGCTCAGAAAGGGAAATAAAGTTACAGACCAGCTTGTGCACAAAGAATAAGCTAACTGGCCTAAATCTGCGAGCTGGGGAAAAAAAATGGCTGAGTGAAGACATGCCAGGGATATGAAGAATGATGAATGGCAAGGAGAGGCCATAAAGGGACTGGCTTGCATTTCTACTTCCAGCAAAAGACCCTCCTGTTGTCTAGGTCAGAGTGAACACAAAGAGGTGGTTGTTCATAGACCGTGTAGTTACACTATTTGCTGCTAGATGCTGCAGAACTTAAATGGTGTAAAATCACAGCTTTTCTTGTTAAAAATCCTTTTAGAAAGAATTCTTCTTAAAGGTAACCACAGCTGGGAACTGTGACCCCCATTCCTCCACCTGATTTGGGAGAACTGCCCATCTCTCACTGCGCAACAGCCTGTAGCAACAGCTTTTTTCTCCTCCAAGCTTGGCAGCTCATACAGCTGAAAATAGAAAACGGGCTCATATTAAAATGTGAACATTTTAATTTATGCATCTGATTGATATTGTGCTGTAATTAAATTATATTCCCATGGTGCGTATAGCATCAGGGTTGTAGTAATACAAATAATTAGTAATTAACTCTAATCAGATCAGTTAGCAAATGGCAGATTCCAGATGAATAAGCTGGCCAACAGTGTGTGTGGTAAGGAAAGCCAAGGAAGAATGAAGAAAAGCTAATGTGCTGATGGATAAGGGAAGAAGTGAAAATAACAGGAAATTGATTTTCAAGAGAACTCCCCTGCCAAGGAAAACAAAAAATGCAATCTTAGAAGGTCCTCTAGGCAACAGTCATCACCCTGCTGCTCAGTTCTTGGAAGATACTTCACTTTGACCTGTCACACCGTGCCCCGAGTCCCTCCCAAATGCTCATGCCTCTTCCTATGCTTTGGTGCTGAATTAAATGAAGGGCCCGTACAGCAGCACGCACAGAGTACCTTCAGCCAAAGGGACCTTCCGAAGCTGCCTCCCAGCTGACAATCCCTTGATGACGACAAGTGATGGCATTTCAGTACCTTTCTCAGCGTGCCAGCAGCACCTTGGTATGGGAATTTGGGAATGGGCTCCTAACCAGTTCCTCCCACTAATCTCCATGTCACTGCAGTGCTGCAGAGGCAGTTTTGAGCTGCAGAAATGGCTGGAATAGGAAGACCCAGGCATATGTGGTGGGAAGAACAGTCTGAAAACGCACGTGGGCATGGGACTTAGGTAGGACTACAGCACAGGTGATAGGTAATGAGAGTAAGTATCCTGATGGTGCTGCAGACACATAGAGCCCAACTTGAGCACACGAGAGTATGTCTCACAAGGCTTCCTCTCGAGCCAGCAGAGAATCACAGCCCTCCAACATGTAATTCAGAGCATTAATCTCTTGCCCTGAATTGCCCTCAGGGGGCACTGATTTCTCTCTATTAACTACGGCAGGAGTCAGCAGAGACCAGCCCTCCTGGGCTGAAGCTGGTTGTCAGGAATCCCTTTCCCCGAGTGAGTCCAACAGGAGTTCCATGTTCTGCTGCCGTACAAGGCCCCAGAGATACAGGCGTGATCTTCATCTCAGCTCTACGGATGCTGAACTAGCTCCTGAGCAACATGAGAGCTTAGCAAATAGTTGCAAGTGTTTAGAGTTCAGGGCCTGGAGAGATCCCGAAGGCAGCAAAAAGGCTGCAGCCTGTCGACCTTGCAGAGCCAGATCAGCTGAAGGCGTTGTGTCTAACCTGCAGAAAAAGATTGATGTCAGGGCTGGATGGGAACCAGGGGACTGGGCAGCGTGGGCTGCACAGAGGGAGCGTATGTCTCGGTGCCTGCAGCTTCTCTTCTGAGAGCACCAGTGTGGAGCTGCTCCTCTGTGTCCTCGGTGCCGTGAGGTCCCAGCTCTGTCCAGCATGAGCCCCATTGACCAGCACTGAGGTTTTGTTTCTCTGAGCTTCTGTTTTCACTGCAGATGTGTGGGAGCAGCCTCTGTGAGGGTAGACCAGGGAAGGAGAAGAGTAGATGAGGAGGACATAACCAAAGGATTCAGCTTAGAGCCTCTTCCCCATAGAGATCACTGTCAGGCTCCTGCTGGCAGGGCTAGGTCCTCCCCTTCAAACGTGGGGAGTCTTTAGGGTAGGGGATATTTGTGGAAGGTATATGATAGCAAGAAAAGAGGCTCTGCCATTGCATGCACTGGGGAGTCTTTCCCAGGCAGAAGTAAATAAATACTCCTGGAGGCCAGATCCTGGCGTGGGGAGCCTTCTCAGTGCTTCCCTCACACTGCTGCTGAATGGGGTCAGCTGATGCTACCTCAAGACGTGTTTTGGGTTGCAAGTAGCCCGAGTCCCCCTTTACATCTCAGGGTGGCCGAGAAGTTGCCTGGAGCCAACCTCCTCCTCCTCAAGCAGCTGCTGGCCCTCCTCCAGCACATCGGCCACAACGCCTCCACCAGCAGAATGACCACCAGCAACCTGGCCATCTGCCTTGGGCCAAACCTCCTGAGCCCACCTAATGAGGACCTGCTCCCGCTCCAGGCCATGCTGGCGGTGACTGAGAAGGTACGCTGGATCGAGCAGCCGGCTGCAGCCTTGCCGGCCCATCAGAATTTGGCTGCTCAGAGGTCCCTGGCTGCCTCCTCCCTTGAGCAAATGCCGGTGGGGTGGCTGCCTGCAAGAGCAGCCCCACAGCAACAGCCGTCTGCACAGAGGCAAGGGTCAGCAGTGGGAAAGGCTGTGTGATACGTTTTTAGGCACCCGGGTTGAGACCAAGGCTTTGATGTGTGCAGGTGAACGTGCTGCTGCTGTTTATGATTGAAAACTTCAGTGACATCTTTGGGGAGGAGATGGATGGCCACTCCTGTCCGTCAGCCAGGGAGTCACCAGCACCCACGGACAGAGCCACAGGTATGAGGAGGAACTGAGGGCTGTCACATGGTGGGGACTTGTGTTCCTGTTCCCTACTGTGCTCCTGGTGGACACCTGTGCAAATGGAGGGAGCTGCGAGCACTCAAGACTTGACAGCAGTGCTTTCCTATTGTTAGGCTTCCCACGTGACCAGAGTGATGGTATTCATACAGTAAACATCACTGCTGATGTTCAGCATCTGCCCTTCTACGTGCACTTGCATCAGGGAGATGCTTTGCGAATGCTGCTCCTACCTCAGCATCATTTCTAGCAGGGCTGGGCATTGAGTTCTGTCTTTTAAGCCCTGCTTCTCCCATCACCTCTGTTTGGACACTGTCTATCGGGGCAGGAACACTTTGCTCTGCAAGATGAGCTGAAGCTCTGAGTTCAGAAACCTGCTGACAGAGATGTCCTTTTGCAAATCGTTTCCATTCAATGGAGGAGACGTGACAGAAAACAGGGCATCAGAGGGCCAAGAAGACAGCTGGTGTAAGGCTTTGGCTGGGTTTTGCTTTACCTGTTGTCCACTTCCAAGAAGTTACATTGCTGCACGTGCTTTTGCTTTCCAGAGCTGCCTTTGGAAGACCAAAGTGGCCCTGCAGGTGAAGCAGACGCAGAGGACCAGTCAAAAGCCTTCCTGGACACACCACCGTCTCTGCTTGTCCTCCCCAAAGAAGCAGGTGTAGATATGGCAGTGGAATTGGAAACAGGAGAGGTATGTCGGGTCGACAAACGCTGTGACGTTTCTCATGTATGAGAGTAGTTTCTGACAGGTCCAAGCAGCTGCTGTGCCTCTTCCAGGCATTAGATCCCTTGGGTGGTGGTGGGCGTTTTTTTCACTCTAGAACGATACATAAGAAAAACCAGAAAGGTTGTTTCAAATCTGCATTAGGCATGTACTTAATCAAACTAAATACCTACTAGAAGACAAATACAAAAAGGCAGATTTCAAAAGAAAAGGCTCCCACCTCAGAAGTTGGTATTGCTGCCAAATGAATAGCAGCAGAACTACATCTCGGGAGGGCAGAAGAAACCCCAGCAGAAAGAAATTGGCAAGCCTTTTCTTGCTCTCCTTTCCCAGCATTTCTCTGAGCTCTATCCTACCCTCAGAGGCCCCTCAGTCTGTGGTGCCCCAACCTGCAAGGAGCAGCCCGTCAGCTCCTTCTGCACATCAGGATGCCAGGGCTCGAATGTGCGGTGGCTGCTGCAGCCCCTGTGAGCCCCGAGCGGGATTGCAGGCTCCCAGCTGAATGGCCCTCACAAATTAACTGTGTCATACACCCGTGTGAAAACTGTGTTTGTAAGCAAGCTTTGAAGAAAGGACGTCATTCTTGCTACAGTCTAAAATACTCTGAAAGGGACAGCAAGGTCGTCAGTCTGCAGCTCTGTGAAAATTAAGGCTAAGTGCCGTGCAGGTTTGCCATCGCACTTTGTGAGACAATCCTGTTTGTTAGAATTTGCTCAGCTGAGCAGTCATGGGTGTAGTTGTCAACTTCAGAGGAGTTTGGCTAAGATCCTACTTCATCAGAGCTTCATGAAGTCTATTTTGGGACAGGGGACTGTGCAAAATGTGGATAATGCAAACCAACCAAAGGGATCTTATTTTAAGAGCTAAGTTAGCAATTTGGAAAAAAGTACCTTACTACTCCAGGCGTCTTGCTACCTGTTAAGTTCAACATTTCTGGTTCAGGTGCCTGTACCTTTGCCTGCAATAACCCCAGAGAGCACAGCAGAATTCCTGGTATGTCCAGAAGAACTGAAAAGTGTTTCAGAGGAAGAAAGGTAAAATGAGCTTTCTTTGGTTAAAGTAAGAACTGACTCCAGTGGATCGTGGCTTTACCTATCTAATTGCACTGTGGAATATAAAGGCTTGCAGGGTCTTCCAAGGAAAATGAAAACCGAAGAAACAGAAAGAGAAAACAGGCCTGTGGAGAGGAGAGTGAAAGCATACCAGAAGAGAAAAGGAGGAGGAGAGAAAAAGAGCTTTTGGTTATCAACAACTGAAAAAATCCAGGAAGGTCAAGAATCCTAGGTGTTTGTTTGACCCTTCTGTCCATCTTTCAAAACTCTGAAGACTGGTCTAAGTATATGAACTATTTCTATGATACACAAAGATGGCCCCAGAAAGGAAGCATGCACCTGCCTTCTGGAAAAAAAGTATGTCAGGAGGAGAATGCCGTTCCCAATTTTGCAGTTTTTGTTTTGTATTTATTGAAGTTCTGTTTGCTCAAGGGTAAGCGCACACCCTGGCAAGGTCATGAAAGTCCCAATTCTGAGCTATTTAACCTGCTACCTAAATAAAGACGCAAATGAAGTCTCACTTTTTTGTCTGTGTCAGTTGGCAATCCTCACACTGCCTTGTATTATCTGAATCCCAAATACACAGCAAGGATTTGTTCCAAGTCACTTTAGACTCTAAGATATTGGCACTTTTTTAAAAGGCCAAATTTCACCTGAGGTAAGTTAGAAGGGAAAAAAAATTCAAAAAAGAGAAGACAAATACATCTGGTCACTATACAGAAGGGCTCTAGTCTGGTGCCTTCACATTTTTTTCCATGCACAGCCCACTAGATAGCAAAGCCGTCTGGGATGTCTTAGGTGCAAACTGGTAAAACCAGACAGCTCAGCATGGTGTTTTGCAGAAAGAGTGACTGAAGTCCTGGAAGCAACACAATACCAGGCAGCTATGTTGCTCTGCCCAAGGGAGCGTGTTTTGCCTGCAAACTTGGGTTGCTTGGAAGGGACAAGGAGGGATGATGCTGTGCAGAGTTTGGAAATAACTATATCGTAGCTATCCAGGGGCTCCCTGTCGAGCCCTGTTGCGTAGCAAAGGGGCTCTGTAAACCTCTGTAAACTTACAGGTCTCTAAACAGGCTATTACCCACGTTGGTAAGGTGCCAAAGCAATCTCATAGTCAATGCCAGTGCTAGTTCTCTCCTCTGGGCTATAAACAATTCCTTCACAACTGTATTTCCTGAAGAAAGGGGAGCAAAATCATGCCTATTCTTGCCTTTATGGTTTTGTCAGTGCTTTCTGACTCTATCATTGTAGGTGCTGATATTCTGTTACTGATTGGATTTCCTGGCTGAGCCACTGGGCCTCCTGGGATCCTGCAGTTGATGTCCACAACAAAATTATATTTTTTATTCTTATGACTGTGTCTGCCGTATGATATTCTGGAATAGGTAGATTTTGTTTTGTGATGAATCCTAGTGGAGGAGTTTGGGATCATCCATCGTCCCAGAATCCTTCCTGGCAGGCATCAGGGATGTGTTCAGAGGCTTTATGAGTAAAACTAAAGCACTGAATCACAGAGAATAGTTGAGGTTGGAAGGCACCTCTGGAGCTCACCTAGTCCAAACCCCCTGCTCAAGCAGGACCACCTAGAGCTGCTTGCCCAGGACCATGTCCAGATGTTTTCTGAATAACTCCAGGGAGGGAGACTCCACAACCTCTCTGGGCACCCTGTAAAAAAAAGTGTTTCCTAATGGTCAGAGGGAACCTCCTGTGTTTCAGTTTGTGCATCTTGCCCCATCACTGGGCACCAACAGAAAGAGTTTGGCTCTGTCTTCTTTACACCCTCCTTTCAGGTATTTACACACATGGATAAGCTCCACCCTGAGCCTTCTCTTCTCCGGGCTAAACAGTCCCAGCCCTCTCAGCCTTTCTTCACACGAGAGATGCTCCAGTCTCTTCATCATCTCAGTGGCCCTTAGGAGGTGATCCTTTCATACTAAGAAGCTTTCTCGGCCTCCTCTACCCTCCAGGGCTTTCACCCTTTAAATCCTCAAAATATTTGAATATTCAAAAGAGGCTTTTAAATCGCCTGGAAATTATCTCTAACTAAAGGAGAGTGTCAACAACAAATCAAAAAGCTAGACAAGCAGATGACTCAAATGGGTACAAAATGTTCTCTCTGGTCTATCTTTTTACTGCATTAAGAACAAACTTGCAAATTTAAACCCCTCATGACTGAGGCAATATTCCTGTTTCAGATTTTTTTTTACTCAAAGCATTTACAAATTCCTCAAGGATATTACATGTAAGTCTAGAAAGGTAGGCATCATGCTACTATTTCACTACTTGATGGTAATAAATATAAGACATCATATTTTCCAGGGATGTAAGCTTATTTGTATTAGTAAGAAAAGGGAGAAATTCAATGTATTTTCTCCCTGGTACCTCCACTAACATTCCTGCATCTTTCCAAATAACTCCATACCAGTATGCTATATAGGAGAATCACTGATGGGGACTTTGTCATGTCAAGGTACAGGGGTTGGTTTTTTTCTGCTGACTGTATCTCAGCACCCTCAGGAGACAAAGGACTGCATCACGTAAGCCTGAACCAAACACGATACTGAAACATCTATCTTGTGACTCAAATGGGAACACAGTGGCATATTTTGACTATTCTTAATTTACAAGAGGGTATCATTTTTACACACTAAAGACATCAAAGAGAGAATACAGAATGCAATAACAGGAAAGAAATAACAGGAAGAAACTAATAATGATAGTAATAATAATAACAATAATAGGATTGGAATATACAAAACAAGTGATGCACAATGCCATCGCTCACCACTTGCTGACTGATGCCCAGTTAGTTCCTGAGCTGTGATCCACCCCCAGCCAATTCCCCCCAGTTTATATACTGGGCATGACGTCACGTGGTAGGGAATACCCCCTCGGCCAGTTGGGGTCAGCAGTCCCAGCTGTGTCCCCTCCCAACTTCTTGTCCCCCTCCAGCCTTCTTGCTGGCTGGCCAGGAGAAAGAGAAAAATCTTTGACTCAGTCTAAACACTACTTAGCAACAACTAACAACATAAGTGTGTTATCAACATTATTCTCATACTAAATCCAAAACGTAACACTATACACCGGGGGGTATACGCTGGGGGGGTGCCCTGGGCTTTCCGGGGGGGAAGTGGCAGAGTGTCGGGTTCTGAGTGGTGAGCAGTTGCACTGTGCATCACTCCTTTTGTATATTTTTTTATCACTACTGTTGTTGTTGTTGTAACTTTTCTTTTTGTGTTGTCCCAGTAAATTGTCCTTATCTCAACCCACAAGGTTCCATTTTGGGGGGGCCACCACCCCAGCCCACTCCCCATTTGTATACTGGGCATGATATCACATAGTATGGAATAGCTCCTTGGTTAGTTCAGGTTAGCTGTCCTGGCTGTGCCCCATCCAGGTTCCTGTGAAAATTAACTCTATCCCAGCTGAACCCAGGACAAAGATCATATGCGCCTGTATTTTTTTATGATTCAGCACTCCTCAGAGCTGAAATTAATCTCCTACTGCACAGCATTAAACCACCCAAAACAGCAGAAGGTGCGGTATTGCACGTCAGAATACTGCTAAAACTACGATTCAGAGGACGGCCTTAAGCAAGTCTGACTTGGAGAGATTCTACGTACTCCAACATGCTACTGTGATAAAATTTAACACATATGAATACTTTGGGGTTTGTTTGGGTTTGCGGTTGTTTTGTTTTGTTTTAAATAAAAACAACAAGCAGCATCATGTTGGCAAAATCAACTCCTCATGGACTGTTCTGGATGGTTTGCTATTTACGCTGCATCAGTCCTTTGCCTTAACTCACATGTTATTATTCACATACTAAGGCTACAGTGCAATAAAACATGCGAAAAATACTATGAACAACTTTAAAATAATTTCAAGCTACAGCTAAAGGAATCTGCACGAGATGATGACAATTACCCAAACCCCTCCAAATATTATGGGACAATAGAGAAAATACATTTCTTCTGGGAAACTAACATAACATGCAAGGAAGAAATACAGCAACAAATATGGATAATATAAATACTTTAAAAGAAAAGCTATTAACCCTCCCCTGTAATTATTACTTAGAAGAAGAAAATGCTAATTTAAAACTGAAGAAAAAAACATGTTTCTGTAGCATTTACAGTGAACACACATTTCCAGTATAGATATAATTTGAGAAATTTATTTCATGGTATTAAGATTAAAGTAGGTTTATATTATCATATATTATTATTCTTTTCAGAATATTTTCAGCAAACTTCTCGTACTCTAGCAATAAGCAGGGATTTCTTAAAATTAACAGCAAAATTTAAAATATTCATGATTTCAACTTTGATTCTGGGCACAGGCTTATAGAACGTTTTAATAACTACCATAAAACAACTATTGTTTGGTTTATACAGTGTAATCCATTACTTAGCAACATTTATCACATCTTCATCTAACAACTTTCTTTCCTACATAGAAAAACTAGTGAACTGTGGCCACTTCAATTTTATAAATTGGAACACAGCCAGAGTGCCGCAGTTCTGAAAGTGACATTATGGAAAGTGATAATCACTGAATGGTAAAGCTTCTGGTAAGAAAATTGTATTAAAAATACATAATCCACTGGACTATGAAATTTTCATATGGTTATCACATTTAGGGCTCCAAATTTTCAGGAAAGAGGAGGAAGAGAAAAAAAGAAAAAGCATACTTTTATTTGGAAATGACAACTTTTTCTTTGGGTCAGATTTGAGTAAGAATTTTTTCTTATGACAGAATCATATTATGAAAATAGGTATAAATACGTAATTTTTTGCCTTGGATTAGAAAATGTCTAAGAGATAAAACTTTTTTTCTTTTTTTTTTTTTTTAATTATAAAAATGAGGATCTGGATAGTGATATGAAGCTGGAGCCTGAAGTTTAAGTGCATTCCTGCAGCCCACAAAGGAGAAGAGAGAAAATGCTGAATCTTGGATTAGGCAATGGTTTGTCCAAAAGGCAATGGATCAGGGAAATAATAGTAATAATTTTGGTGACCATCATAACATGACAATTAACCTGCATGATTTTTTTATGATGGAGGTTGAGTTTATGCACTATTAGAGGACATAAAACCATACACCATATTTTTACAGTTGGGTAAACAAAAGAAGTTTAATCCTCCAAAAACTTAGAAGGACGTAGAAGAGGACAGAGACTGAGCCTGACTCTCTTCAACTGAGCCAACAGTTGCTATTAGGGCACTCATTAAAAATATGGAAGATTCATTCTGGCACCACATCAAATGTTACAAAGATGTAAATCTGTCTCTCAAACACTGTGCTGTTTTTCCATGAAAACATTTGAATGTTATCAGATCTGAAGTGGACTCAGATGTCCAAACCTCCCTATTTCTTGCAAAATGGAATTTCTGGGTTTTGGCTATTACTACTGATTGCACGAATTCCATTGACAATTTTGACAGAACTGACAGTCTTGAGAAACATTTCTATTGTGTACAAAGAGCATCTTCGAAGGGAAAATTACTCCACCAGACACGATTAATTTGCTTTAACATTATTCTCATACACTCTACTTTGTTTTTAACAAGAAAGCACAAGATACTTGATTCTGTTGTTAGAAGTAGCAGTAATTTCATTTCAAAACAAAGATCAATGTATTTAAATTTCTGCACAATTCATTCTAAACTAAGAATATTTATCTTGGCAAAATTGCCTCATAAAGAAAGGCACACTGTAATTTAACTGCCTCGGATCAAATGAAGCTAGTGACAACACCATTCTTATTATAGTATGTTCCCATTTTATCTTAATCTGTTTCTAAGTAGGGACGAATTTATTAACCTCATCCAAATATTTCTCACTTCCAAGACATGACCATGCCTTAGTGTCAATTGAGAATGAAGCCAAATTTCCATACTTTTACCAAAGCTTTTAAAGCATCATGCCATAGCATATGTGCAGGTGCAGATTTGATACAGAATCCCATTTGCCACAGTTTTCTTAAACATAATCCTTAGTATTCAAGAGCTGCAAAAGTTGGATCATTCTCTAGTAGATTGTTTTTAATTCCTTGGCACAGCAGTGCAAAATATTGTGAATTTAAATACATTTCTATAGAGACATTCAGGTCATGTCAATTTTAATCACCACAGTTTCTAGTTACTATTAAAATCTCTATTATATCTGTATTTTTCTTCTTATTGGTATTTCAAGCTAAAAGCAATTTATACTTCATTATTCTTAGACTCCTCAGGGCATATTTGGAAGATGTAGCATTCCATATAAATGTTTTACATGCATCATACAAAAATTTAAGTAAAGCATCTAATTTCACACTGAGTCACTGAATATAGGGTACAGGCATTTGACAACAGGGTCTTTACTTCCAGGTTATGAGTTTGAATTCAACGTGGGGCAGAAAAGATAAAGATATCACCAGGTGCTAAACTGTCCATGACTTGTATTAAATGAAGTTCACAGCTTTTAGAGTCAGTGGGGACTATTACGATTCTCAGGTCTGGCTCCAGATCCAGCACTGGCCACAAAGCTTTACAGAGTAATTTCTGCATAAAACCTACAAATTGTATGAGGTAAAAAAATTCATTTGGAAAGGCATTCTTCTTGGTTTACACTTCATCTGATGAAAAATGTACTCCACTGCAATGTCCCCTTCACTATCAAAAACGTGTCAGTGCCCATTTAGGTAACAGAATGTTACAAAACACATTAAAAAAAAGAACAAAGCCTTTCAGCAGAGATAGCAACGTAATGGAATGTACTTGCCCTACGCAGATGGAGTAGTGCTCACAGAAAAAAAGTACTATTTGCGAATAAAACAGGATAAGAGAAGGAGAAAAGTACACAAGCAAAGGGGTCTGGAACCAAGTAAGTTGCAGAGAACCAGCTTCTTGGGCTTTATACACTTGTGGTAGACCTACCTCTTCCTGCCACATCTTATTAAAGAGAATATATTTATTTTGCTTTTCCGTTCAGCATTTGTTGTTGATTTTCTTTTCTTGTTACAGACAAACCATTGTATATTTTGCTAATGAAATATATTTCAAGTTGTATAGTTGAATCCCAGCCTATTAATCAACAATGTAGAAAGCTATCTTTTGACTGCCAAATAGAGCACAAACTGCTCGAAGTGTTTTATTTTAATGCTCTATAAGTAGCGGCTAATACTTCAGCTATATAAAATGAGCTATTGATATTTCAGTGCATTCCTATTTGGAGTGCAGAAAGCTTCGGATTTTTTCATTTGTATGTAATTAGGCTCTAAATTTTAATTATTTGCCTACAAAGAAGGTAGAGAGTAGAGATACAAACATAAACTTTCTCCTGTATCCTTGTCATTTAATTACCATCATTTCACAGTCTAAAATACAAAGCTTTTCTCAACCACCTAATGAATGAGGTTCTTGTGTAATTGAATGCAGGGATATGACTGAAGAGCAGTAACTTCTGTGTCATTTAAAAATATTAGTGGAAAACAAAGTATGTGAGCTTTACGGAATAGGCAACACTAGTGAGCAGTATATTTAGAATATCTTTCCTCTCAGGACCAGGAAAAACAAAAAAAATGTTTTTACTCAGTAGATATGACATATGCTTATATCTGTAACACTTACTTGTTCACCCTACTGAATAAAGCTGTAAAAGTGCTTTTCTAGGTTTTCAAAGTTTTTGAAGTGCTTAATTCCAGCACCGGTAGAAGAGAGTAAAAAAGATTCCATCCTTCTTTGTGCACTATGATTTTGATTGATCACTTGCCAGTAAATTAACACTATACAAACCAGTGGACAGTAAAGGAATTGCATACATGGCGTTGAATGTACACTTTGAAAATGGTATTTTTCTTCTCCCCAACATTCTGAATGCTAATATATAGAAAATAAAATCTTAGCCTAAAGCTCCAGCCTCAGGCTGTGTCTTCAGAGACAATGATTACAATCTCTCTGTAAACTGAAAAATTTCAAATACAATTTTGAAGAAGAACAGAGAGACAGGAGAAGCTCAGTTTAAAGCTTCAAAGAATTTCTTGTTCAGTTAACTTACTTTTAACATATTTATTACTTTGGGGAGGAATTCATCTGCTGGATTTCAAATTTTCAAGCAGGATTTCCTACCTTTCTACATGATTTCCATTTTTTTCTCTCTACTAAGGGATTAAAACAAACCACTGCGGGGGTTTTTCCAATGGATTTTAGACTTAACTTTATTGCAAACAAATGTTACCAGTTATCCTCTCTATCCAGCTGGTTGGTTTTCTTCTTCTAGATTCCTAATATGCAGTCTCACAAACAAAAAAACCAAGATCCTTACTTGCTCCGCCCTAACTCTTACTATATGCTGCTGGTGCATCTGAATGAAAATATTTCACTGTATGAAAAACATATTTTTGACAAGCCAACAGCAATTTTTAAAAAAATTATAAATTCTCAGAATAGTAATTTATCCCACAGTTTGGATTTAAAAAATTGAAAAAGATCTCATCTGATGAGGTATTCATTTTAAGCTCACAACTCATGTATCAAATCAGTTTTCATAAATCTGAAAAAAAAAATAAAAATCATCTCTTTGCTGAAAAAAAAATGATAGACTTCAGCTAAAAGAGTTTTTCAGAAAGTCATGTGTGTCTGTAAAGAGATGCTTACAATAAAAGTGCCTCTTAGCTACAGTGGTCTTGTGTACTTAAGCACATCTCCTTTGATTTGCAGCCAATATCCTGATATCAAACCAATTGTCCTTCTATGTTTTTCTTCTACTAAACTGTTGTTTGTTTTTTTTGATGACTGTAAGTAGTAGTGCACGTGACAGAGCTGATAAGGAATCCAAATTTCTGCCAGCCTGTGTCTACATCCTGTTTAAATAACCCCCTGTTAACTCCTATGGAAGCTGACGCAGCTGCAAGGAAGATACTATATAGTTCATTATGCCTTAAAAGACCTCGTCTGACTTGATCAGCTCATCCTAGTAGTACTTCTGGTAGTACTTCTGAAAAATAGCTTTATGGATAAGGACTTCAAAGTCAAGTTCTCAGGAACGTTTTTATTTCAGGAACCTTAATGAAGCATCACAGCTACAGCAGTTGCATGTTTCTGTTCTATCATTTCATTTTCCCATACTTGATGACTGACCACTTGAACAACCACAGTGCATTTAAAATTCATAAATGTATGTTAACATAATACTAGGGATGAAGTTCTTTTGCATGACATTGAGGGCAGAAGACAGGAGCAGAAAAGGGCTTCACAGTTACAAGAAGAACAAGATTTGGATTAGAAGCAACTCAAGCAGCCTGTTAACTCTTGAAGCACAATTTTTGTGAATTTCCCTTGTCATCACTTCAGAAACACTCTCTAAATTATGAGCACGTGCATGGTTTTGCATTCCCACTTTCTATTACCCATTGATATCAGAAGCTGAATTAAGTCTGACACTTTAACACTAATGGAAGGGATTACCCCATTGCATTTTGTCTAATCTTAATTTTCTTCTGTTTAACTTCAGAGTTAGCTATTCATTTTGCTTTGGTATTATTGTTTCTGGTTTTTGTTGTCTTGTTTACCACTTCCTTTAACTTTGAATTCCCCCTAGGGGTTGATTAGCAATGTGCAATTTAATGGGGAAAATGACTACTTCCTTGCCTTGCAAGATTTAGAAATGGCAATTATAAAAAGTTCCCATTCCAGCTTTTGCTCTGAAACCAAGTCTTTGAAACAAAACTCATACTGCCTATCTTCAGCAATATTGTTTTGTGAGCTCTTCAGCAAGCCATTTCTTATAAAATTCACAGTAAGGACGACATTTTTTGCTTTGTGTCCATACAGGGACACAAATTTGCTTTTCAACTCTCAAAAATTCCACATCTTTACAGATTTTAGACTAATTTCAGGCTGCCTGACTGCCACAGTTTGTGTGCTGCCTGATTTGTTACGTTTGCTGCCAAATCCCCTGTTCAACTACGCTTATACGTCCCAGTAGCATTCTTCATGAGGACACATTGCAGGAGACGAGAAACTTTATTCCTTGCATTACCTCAATTACACATGTCCATCCTTAGGTTCTTTACAATCATATAGTATCTGCAGATATACTGATGATCTGCGTACTGGTATATGCAATGTACATTGTTTCTTTTTATAGCATTAATGATACTCAGCTTATCAGATGGAGAACATTTTCCTACTATGATGACATTTTTTAGTGCATCATAATACTTGTGTGTATCTTTCCACTCTCTTCTAAATATCTCTATGTTTTTTGTTTGAATTTCCTGGTATTTTCACATTTCCTTGAGCTTGTTTGCAGTCATGGTTTGAGACTCTCGAGTTTTAAAAAAACATGAGATCTTGTAATATCTTTCAGGCTCTTGAACAGGAGCCGGATCTCAGGGAGCAGGAATGGATGGACTCTCCAAGGAGATGTGGAAGGTTCATCTGCAATAGTTTGGGAACTCCGATAGGACCCAAAGGGATACTGTAAGGATAGTAAGGATTCTAACATTGTATGTTCACTCTCGAGATCTCCATATGACCTAAATGGACCTAAATTTCAAAACAACTTCTACTATATGAAAATGTTAATACGAGAATGCTCTCAGGGAAGGATCTCCAGTCAGTGAATGTACTGTTGAGATAAAGAACACCATCTGGACTAAAGAGCAACCTGTGAGAGATACTAGGCCACTAGATAGTCTCAACTAACTAAACGGACAAGAGTAATGTCCTGTATGTATCACACAGCTACCACACTCAAAAAGCCCCACAGATAGACTGTATCACTTCCAGATAAATCCCTGATGCTTTTGAGATTGACACTGGTCTAGAGAAGGAAAAGAGTAAATAAAATGGGCTAGGGACTAATCTCTGGTTCGCAGGTTGGCAACACAGCAGTTTCTACTCACTTGCCAGAATTTTTTTTGTCCTCAAAATAGTACAGTAACATCTAAAGTGCCTATTGGGAACAGATCCTAGCATATGCTGTTGACTCAAGCCACTCCTGAGAACTGTCTGGGAGATTACTAGGTTGGAGCAGATCAAAACTATGCCAGAGTATGCTAGCAATAAAAACGCATGGATGACTTCTCAGCAGTGCTCGAGCCCTTGCCATTCACTGTTTCACTCACTTGTAAATACACAAGCTAGGTGACCAAGACTAATGCACTGAAGTTGTCTTACTGAAAACAGCAGCACCAAAACTGTCACTGCTTTTCTAACATACAGCATGATTTCTGTATGCCTGCTATGATGCATGTGCTTATACAAGACTCAGCAGGACTCAGTTGCAGTATCGAAGTCAGACTGAGGAGTCTTTAGAAAAGTATTTCTTGGCACAAATTTCACCTCTTTTTGTATAAGCACTAGCTGGGGTCCCAATTTTCACATGTCAAGACAAGTGCTACTTTTCATATGAAGATTTAAGTCATACAGCCTTATGCAGATCTGGCAAGAAACTATAAATGTAAAGACACAAGAACTGATGAAGCTGAGGTTGACAGGGAACATCCTAGCTAGAATATTATCCAGGGAACTGCTGAAGCTGCCGATCTCTGTCATCTTTTCAAAGTCACATGTAGCACAAAAGAGGGCCTTCTTCAGAAATTAATGGCTCCATAGATAAAACAATGGATTAGATCAGTTTCTCAGGAACTCTTTAAGTTCTCTGTCCTCTGCTCTGATAGGTGTTGATTCAAGATCTCTCTGTACTCAGAAGCTCTACAGTTGGATATCCTGGCAGGAGCAGTGGGGGACAGCAGCCAGGCAGACCAACACCTACTCCTTGTTCTCTCCGTTAAGTCAATAAACCTGAAGGAGCATAAAAGTGACTCCTCTGAGAGCAAAACCAGAATGGGATGAAGGGGCCTGAGATTTTTAGAACTGGTCTCCCATATATCAGAACGATGTAGCAGGAAACACTTTCTTTTGATCCCAATTCACAGTTCCTTCATAGCCAGAAGAAATTTCATTACAGGAATTTTCAAACCACTAAACTGGCAAAAAGGCATACAAGCCTTTTTATTCCTTCTTCTCCTTTTATACTTGTTCCATAAAACCATTTCCCACTCTCCAGCTCACGATCTCTCTAAGCAGGAAAGTCCTATCTGCCACACACTTGTCATAACCTAGGTAGGATATGACAAAGTTTCAAATACATCAGTATTTATAAAATTAGAAATGTCAAACTGCAGAAAAGAAAAATAAAAAGGAAAAAAAGGGTGGTGGGGTAAAAATCAGTTTCTACCTTGACTGTTAGGCTCTTAAGCTGCCAGTATTTAACATTAATGTTTCTACTTCAGGCTCATGATTGCTACAGTTCTGCCATTTGTGGATATCAGTGTGAGATTATCTGCCTTTCACCAGCTCAGGCAATCCACTTCTTGATGGATATGATTTTATTTTACCTTTTAATGTTTAAAATGGTGAGAATCCAGCCCTCCAAGCTATCATTACGCTTCTCTTGATTTAAATACAAGAAGTTAGCTCCACTGGTACATTCATCCACAGGAACGTTAGCACTTCCAACTTCATAGACAACCATAAATTATTTCTGTCAACAGCAAATTACTAAACATAGTACAACACTCTATGAAAGACAAAAAGAATGCACACAATCAGCATTTCCCTTTATGACTATGAAAAGCTCTAACAGCAGATAAGCCTGAACTAAACATCAATCAAATCTGGACCCCAAACAGGGTACGGCTTATGATATGTCACACATCTGGACTCGACTATCGAAAGCAATCATGCACTTAGGAAATTTGAGGCTGTTATGCAGAGGTTTAACTAGAGTCTTGGCAACTCAGTTTGGGACATGAAAGGTATTTGCACTACAGTACCAGGTGCAGTAAAGGAAACTGGTCTTGCAGTTCGATTCCAACACCGCGTCCGCAAACAAAACAAGGCAGCTACGTGTGAGGAACATGGATGGAAATCTCACCTGCCATCCTGAAGTTACGCTGTGGCATTTCGTCACTTCTTGTCACTTTCCTCGGGCTTGGTAAAGCCTTTGCAGAGTCTGAAGCAAAGGCCCATAGCTTCTTCCCGTTTGTAACAGTGGATGCCTGGGTTTTGGCAGGTTGGTTTGCTGTGGGGCACCACTTGTACCCTCGATTTGCCTTCACACATGCGTCCTTGTACTAAAAAAGGAAAATTGCCAGTCATGACGTTATACTATCCACAGGGCAATAGAGTGCACTGCTTGTAAGAGCATTTAATACAGCAAATAATCCTTAAATATCTTGATTTTTTTGACAGTTTAGTCACGTGCTTAGAGTCTGACCGCCAACACAATCTAACAAGAAGAACTATTAAGATAAGTAGAGATGCATTTTAAAAAGTGGGGGTTCTCTTTCCTCTCCTGAGGGTTTATCACCCAGAGCAGGCTGAAGTTCTGATCCTGCAAACTGCTCCCCAGTGCTTGAATGCTCACTCTGGGAAACAAATTCTTTGGCAGGTCCAATCTTTGTTTACTTTCTAGTTTGAATGAAATGAAAGCAGACGTTTAGCAATAAATGCAGCATGATGCTCCTTACCTCATACTCCTTTTCCTCTAATAGATCTGTACCTTAGACTAGTTGAGGATATTCTTTCCCAAAGCAGGCACTGAAAACCACTTAACCGTTTAACTGTGAAACACGTTACCACATCAGGTGTGTGCCGTTGGTGGAGCGGAGACTCCCCGGCCACCCAGCGCTGTTTTGCCTGCTTGTTACTTGCTACAATAAACCTTGATTGGATTATCCCCGGGCTGGCGTACAAATTTTCATCATAACTTATAACAATTTGGTGCCGTGACTCGGATAAGGTTAACTTCGTTTGGAATCTAAACTCTGGGGAGGCGCCCCATCCTTGGATGGCCCCGGAGTGGACGATATCCTTTCCAAGACCCTTACCTCCGAACTCTAAATTTGGCAAGCAGGCAAAAGAACACTGCAGTACCCCATAATTTTCGTGCACGAGGATCCGGACGAAGACTCCAGGTTAAGTGAGTATTGAAAGCGTTTCCCGTTCAGTCGGGGTGGGTTTCCCAAAGTGTGCATAAACGAGACGCTCCCGAGAGGAGCGAAGTGAGTGCGGACCCTCTTGTAGTGCGGTTCTCATTTCCCACGAGGGCATGAGCCACGAACGAGGGGCACGTGTGTGTGTGTGAGAGAGAGGCACTTCGGAAGATGGGGCAGAAGAAAAGCAAGCCTTCTGACTCCATGGTGGGTTCCCCGGGGTGTAGGTCGCCTGGGAAGAGGGATGACTCCATAGGGAATCCTAAGGTCAGTCTCCCTATGATACCGCCAGATAGTCCTTTAGGGTAATGATTGCCCATTGGGATGACTGGCTGCCCAGACAGGGCAAAAGCAGAGAGAAAATGATATATTAATGCATACAGGGGTGGGGTGGTAAACAAATCAGAGGAGATCAGGTATTTCGGCCTGTTTTGGGGACGTTTGACGATTGGATATGTCAAGCCTTAAACATATATGTAAATTCTAAGGAACCCTTGAGTTTAGAAGAGAGTGAATATGCTCATTTATGGATAAAATTAGATACCCAAATCCATGTATTTGCTCTAAGTGAAAAGAACCATAAAAAAAAAAAAAAAAGAACTAAAAACCCCGAAGAACTTCCCACACCTCCTCCCCCTTATGTTCCCCCTACAGTCGCACCTGACCCAACCCCCCCCTTCCTCCTCTTCCCCGACAGCCCCAGCCCCAAACTTAGACCCTCCGAGTTCCCCTGAGGAGAACAGGGGAATAACGAGGAGTCAGACCAGAAAGAAAAGCAGTTAGAAGAAAGATTATACCCCTTGAGAGAAATAGCTATAGGGGGTCCACAGCCTGGCATGGGATTTGTGTCAGTACCTTTGAATTCCGGAGATGTAAGGGAATTCAAGAAGGAGATGGGGAACCTTTTAGAAGGCCCCTTGGGAGTATCCGAAAGGTTGGACCAGTTTTTGGGTCCTAATATATATATACCTGGGAAGAGTTACAGGCAATTTTAAGTATACTATTCACAACAGAGGAAAGGGAAATGATTCGAAGAGCAGGAATGAGAGTTTGGGATCAGCAGCACCAACACGGTCCAGGCGCAGATATTAAATGGCCACTACAGCGGCCAAACTGGGATAACCAAAATGCAGAACATAGAACTCATATGGCAGATCTGCGCATTATAATTGTTCAAGGCATTAAGGAATCTGTTCCTCGAGGACAGAATATTAATAAAGCATTTAGTGAACACCAGAAGAAAGATGAGACCCCCACTAAATGCTTAAAGAAGATTAGGGGGGTCAGGGGATCTATTTGCTGGGGACCCCTAAGAAAACAGAGCCCTTGATAAAATTAAAATTACGTCCCCAGCATCAAGAAGTAGAGTTCCTTGTGGACTCTGGGGCAGAGAGATCTAGTGTCCAGTTAGTGCCCCGAAGATGCACACTGTCCTCGGAGAAATTACAAGTAATAGGAGCAAAAAGGGAACCGTTTCAGGTACCACTAATAAAGGGAGTAAAAATAGAAGCTCCATCTCGACTTGGAATAGGATCCTTTTTGTTGGTACCTGAAGCAGAATCTAATTTACTGGGAAGAGATTTAATGATTGAATTGGAAATTAATTTGGAAATAAAAACCAAAGAAATAGCAGTAAAATTGTGTGTCTTGACAACGGAGGATGAAGCTAAAATTAACCCCGAAGTGTGGTACACTCCAGAGTCAGTAGGACGATTAAACATTGCTCCATTTGAAGTCACTATTAAGAACACGGAAATTCCAATTAGAGTCAAACAATATCCCATGGCACAAGAAGGTAGACATGGATTACAGCCTGTAATCGAAAGGTTGTTACAGCAGGGATTATTAGAACCTTGCATGTCACCACACAATACCCCCATTCTGCCCATAGAGAAGTCAGATGGCTCCTATCGCTTAGTTCAAGATTTAAGGGAAGTAAACAAAAGAACTGTTACCAGGTTTCCAGTCGTAGCTAATCCGTATACGTTGTTGAGCCAACTCTCCCTGGAATTGAAGTGGTACAGTGTTATAGACTTGAAAGATGCCTTCTGGGCTTGCCCCTTGAAGGAGGAATGTAGAAATTATTTTGCCTTTGAATGGGAAGATCCAGAAACCCACCGGAAACAACAATTAAGGTGGACTGTACTTCCACAAGGATTCACAGAATCACCAAATTTGTTTGGGCAAGCTCTGGAACAAGTACTAGAAACTTTTGAATCAACCTCAGAGGTAACTTTAGTGCAGTATGTAGATGATCTGTTGTTAGCTGGGGAAGATCAAGAGACTGTTAGAAATGAGAGCATTAGATTATTGAACTTTTTAAGCCTGAAGGGGTTCAAGGTTTCAAAGTCTAAATTACAGTTTACTGAAGAGGAAGTAAAATACTTAGGACACTGGCTGAGTAAGGGAACTAAGAAATTAGATCCTGAACGAGTGAATGGTATCTTATCCCTCCAGGCACCAACAAGCAAGAGACAGATAAGGCAGTTGTTAGGACTTTTAGGGTACTGTAGACAAGGGATTGAAAATTACAGCAACAAAGTGAAGTTTTTGTATCAGAAATTAGTAGGAGTAAGATTAATAAAACGGACTCAGAAGGATGAACAGAGTCTAGAAAGCCTCAAAGCTGACCTTGTAAATGCTCCGGTATTAAGTTTACCCGATACTAAACGACCGTTTTATTTGTTTGTGAATGCAGAAGGAGGAACAGCCTTTGGGGTATTAACCCAAGAATGGGCTGGAAGAAAGAAACCTGTAGGTTATTTTTCCAAATTATTAGATCCAGTTAGTAGGGGATGGCCTACTTGCCTACAAGCTATAGTAGAAGAAACATTTGACTAAATTAATCATTGAAACTAAAATGAACCGGATAAAATGTTTACCATTAGCACTATTAAATGTAAGGACGCAACCCAGAGCAAACACTGGGATCTCTCCTTTTGAAATGTTATAGGGGATGCCCTATGACCTAGAAATGCCGATTGAACACCCAAAGATAGAAGAAAAATTCTTACAGGAGTATATCATTAAACTCATGAAGAGACGGCAAGAACTAATAAAGAAGGGACTGATAGTGCAGAGGCCACCATTAGATATTGCAATACACAAAATTATGCCTGGAGATAAGGTATTGATCAAAACTTGGAAAGAATCATCTCTAACTCCCTGTTGGGAGGGACCGTTTCTTGTTCTGCTTACTACAGATCCTGCAGTCCGGACTGCCAAAAGAGCATGGACTCGTGCAAGCAGAATCAAAAGACCAATGCAGAATTCTCACTGGGAGGCGACCAGAGACCCTGACAGCTTGAAAATTAAGTTCCGAAGAAAAGCGGATGAGTGAGACTATCTTTTGTAAAGATCCTCACTGTATATGTTATCCCTTTGTATGTTACAGGTGTAAACTCTGTAGAGAAAAGTGGTGCACACATTGCTCCTATGGGTATTCCCCTCTAGTGGTATTTGCCACGAATGTTATTATTACAAACGGGAATTAACTGAGCAAGCATTACGTGTGGGAGTATCAACCGGGAAAATTACAAAGGACTCCAAAGAGTGGTGGGATATTTTTGCTAAAGGCATAAACCCTGAGAGGTGTTGTCTTTACGCCAACGAGCCGTGTTCAACGAAGGCTGAAATACTGCCAATATCTTGCAGACGAACAGTGGTCAGAGTGGGGTGGGGAGCTTAGAAAGTGAAGGATAAAAACTGGGACGCATATAAGTCAAAGCGAATCAAATATAAAGGAGGTTCCCCTGAAGAATACGACTGCTGCCGAGAAGACGGTACACCTCACTGCTCTAAGCAACAGAGTAGGCAGAGAAGAAGGCAGAGACGTACTGCTGTTCGGATTAAAGTTGATGAACCACCTCCAGAGAAGGCTCACGGAGCCTCTTGACTTATTACTCCCAAACAAAACGTCCTCAGAGCTTCCCCGAAGTCTCCCATCTCTCACCAGGGGTAAAGACAAAAACCAAAATGATTATCAACAACCTCGGAATACCTGTCGCAAGGGTAAGGGTACACCACTTTTCTTGAACTTAAGATTAAGCATTTGGATGATAAGACTGTTACTAATGCTGATAGGGATAACCCAGGGTAAAGGGAACCCCCACCAACCTTATAAATGGACGCTCTATAGGTGGGAGGATCAAATGGTATTACAGCAAGTAATTGCTACCGGGGCCCCAAGTTTTAATCAATCTTTATGTCAACTCGTACCCAGAGACCCATGTCTACATAACTTAGGCTTTTAGTTTTGTCCTAGTTCTCATAATGTTAATATTAACCTTTGCACCTTGTATATTGAATAGAATTACTGGATTGATAAAAAATCGATTAGAAGCGGTACACCTAATGTTGATAAGAAGACACTATAAGCACCTAGAAGAAGATGAAATTGTTAAAGAAACTCCCCTTCTCTCCCTAGCTCGAGAAGCTCTTGCCCAGTTTGAGGAACAAAATAAGAAAAACAAAAAGGGGGAATTGTAATAAACTTTGCATAACCAATTTGTTCATGAAACCTGTTGATTGTTAAAATATATTGATCTCTACAACTTAGTAACTAAGCTGCTTTTAACTGTAATAACCACAGTAACAAGTGCAGAAACTAGATATTGAGCTAAGTAAGCAGGATGAGCCAGTCTTGATTACCTTATCATATAGCTCCTCAAGAGCAGTTTTCTGAGAAAATAAGGAACTGGTCCCAGAAACCGGCCAAGGCCGATTCCGTGGCTTGGATAGATAAACTTGAGGGAGTGTCCCCTTGGAACTAATCGTAATACCTCTCGGAACTAATTGTAATACCTCTTGGAATTAATTTTAATGCAAAGCGGGAATAGGTCATGCATATGTATAGGCGTACCTGCAACTCCCATACATATGTAACACTTAACTGTTTAACTGTCAAACACGTGACCACATCAGGTGTGTGCCGTTGGTGGAGCGGAGACTCCCCGGCCACCCAGCGCTGTTTTGCCTGCTTGTTGCTTGCTACAATAAACCTGGATTGGTTTATCCCCGGGCTGGCATACAAATTTTCGTCGTAACTTATAACAAAGACGCAGCGTGCCTTGTGGCAGGATCACCATCGCAAGTGTATCGCTTGCATTCATCTCCATCTTAATCTGCCGGCTGGCACTTGCTCCCTCCAGGCTGTAGCCGGGATAAAAGCGATGCAGTTTACAAGAAGCACAGCACCGTGTGAGCCCGCTGTGTATTTATAAAAACGGCTACAAATACTAAAGCTCTGCAGGGACCGCTGACCCACACAGAGGCTGTGTTTTCTGAAGAGGGAGTCTGTGTGAAACCCACAAACCCAGGACTGCGACCCCCCTCACCCTGCCCCTTCTCTCCTTCCCTCAGCCGGGCCCGGCTCCCACACCCCCACGCCCGCCCAAGGGCCTCGCTCGCCTCACGGGCAGCCCCAGCCCTCACCTCAGCCGGGCCGCAGCTGGAGCAGAGACTGCAGAGACCAACATGGCCGCCCGGCAGCCCCGTGCCCCAGGACTACAGCTCCCAGCATGCCCCGGGAACCACCAGGGCCCCCGGCAGCCCCGTGCCCCAGGACTACAGCTCCCAGCATGCCCCGGGGCGCTCCTTCCTGCTGCCTGACCCTGCAGGGACACCGGCCCCGGCCCGGCCTCGGCCCCCGCAGGCCTCATGGCCGCCTGCCTGGGGGAGGACGAGGGCGAGGGCGAGGACGAGGACGAGGATGAGGACAAGGAGGAGGGGAAGGACAAAGGGGCAGGACGATGAAGCCCCGTGGGGCAGGAACCTGTGAGTCAGGTTCCCTTCTGCACTCAGCATGAAAGGCCTTGTGAGATATTGTCCTGACACAAAGAACCCCAAACATTCATGAAATGCAAATCAGACCCATACCTCCAATCCCACATGTAATGAGGTAAGAGAGATTTTACAATAGCCAATATATTTTCAGCCTGTATCTCAAGATAAGATGATAGCTTTTTCACAGACTTTGAGCAATACAAAAACCAGGACTAAAACACCCTACCAAACACCACAAGATCCAAGATAAAAATCACAATTTTTGCTGGGTAACATCAACACCACCTTTTTTCTTTCCTTCTTGAAAGACTTCCATTCTTCTACCGATTTTAGTATTTTCCCATGAAACAAAAGTGTTCTAGATGCTTGTCTTATAAAAAGGCTTTAGTGAATAACTCTAGTTTTAAAGACTACAACCAAATGATCTTTTTCTTCTTTCCTGCTGAGATTCCTGACTTTTGTAAGCCTCTGGATTTCATCTCTACTGCAGGAGAACAATAAAAAACGTCTTGCTTATGAGTTTTTAAAATGTGAAATGCAAGTACAAGATGAATAGAATTTTGAACACACACTATTACACTATGAGCGATTACCCACAAAAAGTAGGGAACACATACAAATGCTTAGGCGTTTAAGATGATTGCTACCCCTGTCTCACAAAGCCGTTTTTTTCCTGCTGCTTTATTCCACATTCCCTTGGTTGTAAGTTAGTTCGGTGCATCCTTCTTTTCACTGTAGCTGTTTTCTTCCTTCAGAAATGAAGGGAAAAAACCTATGTATGTTCTTTCTGTTTATCCATCGGTAACATACCTATAGCTCCTCTGCTAATTTTTTTTAAACTTTTTTTGCCTTGAATTCACTTAAAGTGTATATTCCATATAAACCCCATTTTCCCTTTATAAACTATAAATAACTGCTATATCAAATCTTGTTGACTGGGTATATGGATTTCTGATATTTTGGTTTATGAAACAAAAGCAGCCACCTGAAAACTTCACAGTGTTTCATGTCTAATTGCCTGAGTTATTTAACTGTCACCTCACTTCACTTGCTTCAGGAATGATACGTGAGGATGTACTTACTGATTAAAATGACAATTAAGGTAGGTTACCATCACATATCTGTACGAAACTTTGAACATGCTGTGTTTCTCAGCTTTTACAAATGCTGCTATATTTACATGCAACATAGCTGAAATTTGACCATGAAAAATGTATCCCTCACACATAACAATACAAAGTGTTGAGTGAGGCACATTAAAACAAAGATGTGTTCACCTAATTCTAACGTCTTTATAGTTTAAAAATCACCTACTAAAAAGCTATGAATGTTTTGCCTGTGAATACAAGAATTAGCTGCTTTTTTTTCCTCCAAAGAAAGCAACAGGCCTGCCTGCCAGTTTCCCGGCAATTGCAGTTGGTATTTGAACAAGCTTTCTCCTTCTGAATACAAAAGAACAATTAGCTTGAAATCTAGAAGTGAGACTAGAGTAAGGGGGTATATACCCACTACAATCTATTGCAAAGCCATCTGCAAGGTTCCACATGAGATGATTGTTTTGTACAGAACAAAAAATAAATAAACAAAAAAGCACACGCAGCATTCACTTCACCTCCAGACTTCTAAGTGAAAAGATGTATGTAACCTGGGATGCAGTGAACTATCTAAGGGAAATCGGGCCTGATAATCAACCTCTTTCATGTTTGTCTTACAAAAGCAAGGCTTATCTTTCTATTTGTTTGACAGACCCCAATTAGAATGAGTCCCGATTTTAACATGAGTTCTGCAGAACAAAACTCCAGGTAGTTGGGTGTTTGTATTGCAATTCTCACTCCAGATCAGCCCTCTTCTATTTATTGAGGAGCAGGTGCTGAGAGAGAAAGCAAAATGTATTGCCTTGTTTGGAACAACAACATCATCCTTAGCAATGATGTACCTTCATGAGTAAATTGACTCATGTGGGTAACTTCTAACTTGGCTGCATAATTATGCAAGCAACTTCATGGGATTAGTGGCATAAGTAAGTGCTCACTAGAGTCACAAAAAGGGCTTCATACATTAACATTGTTTTTCTTTCCCTTCAATGTAAGGCTCCTGTAACTTGTAGTGCAACACAACAGCAAGCAAACATCAAGAAAAAAAACCAAAACAAACAGAAAACCCCAAATATGGGCTAACTTAACAGAGCATGCAGGCAGTAAAACTTCTTACTCAGAATCATCCTGGCAAGACGGCCATTCTGTAGGATGAGCTAGCATGAACTGTCCAAAGAATAACCGCAGTGTGCACTGTTGCTATCCTAGCAGGAACTCTGCTGCACACAGTGAATTTTTCCTGCTGGAAAATGTCAGTTGTATCCCAAAACATGGTGTTTTCATTTTGGTTTTTTCCTTCATGGATGTGTAAGTACTTTACCAAAAAAACCTGTACTCAGTAGTTTATCGTATTTAGTTCACATCCCACATTTCTCATGTCGTTAGAGCTTACGGGACTGTTATTTACTCACAAAAGCCTACTGAAGTGATGTTAACCTGTACACTGTAGTGCATTGCTTCTACTTCTGAAGACAAAGTCCAAATAAAAGGCAGGAATGCCCTTCATTGCAGAGGAAAAAATACAGCTGCCACAGTGATTCCTTCTGTTGCTCCTGATGCTGTATATATTAACATCAACATCTGCTGACATTAGCAAAGAGCAACATGGAACTAGACTTACCATCAAGAAATCATGTTTTTGTGTGATAAATAGGCAGCAGCAGCTGTTTTTACAGCTGGGAGATTTCATCTAACTGTGGGACCAGACACAGTCACTTCTTGGACATTCCAGATTGTCTTGAACAGTGCTAGAATGAACAGAGAACAGAAAGAAATGCTGAAATTGCAACTTTTCTTATGGTAAATTGCAGTATTATTGGCATTCTTCTGAGTCTTCTTCCACGTGCTGCCCAATTCTTTTTTTGTGTGCTGTACTATGAGAATGTCTTCAAGGCACCTTGATAAAGGACATGCTCAGGACTACACTTCTCTCAGATTCTGTGCTTGACTGCTTCCTCTGTGTTCCCGACCAGTTAAGTTCTCAAGGTTATACCCCAGCTTCATCCCACTGGCCCAGAATAGGAGAACCACAAATTACAGTAACTTTTCTGGGTATGACGGGAACAGGCAGCCCCACGCTCACCGTGCAGCTCATCTCCACACATTTTCTTGACACGCTTTTCTGACTGCAGCACCATGAGCGCTTGGAAAGCCTCTCCTGCTTGTTTTGCCTGCCAACAAACCACTTCAAAGACTTCAGCCCTCTGTTGTCTGCTCACATGCTACCCCACGGGATGGCCACGTGCTCGTACCTGTAATGCACTCACAGAAGAGGATCGAGAGGGCTGTGAAAGTGGTACCAGCTGCAGGTGAAATGACTTATGTAAGGGATTTTTCTATTTGGAGAAGATCATAAAACAATAATATTTTGGGCTACCAATAAAAAGACAGTTTTGTGATAAAATAGGAAGTTTTAGGCTCCCTTCCTCCCTCCAAACAGTGAGCAGCAGCCTCTAGACAGGAGCATGGAATAGTCCTGACCAGAGTCAGCATTGCATCACATGGACCTGGTCTAAAATAGCTCTAACAAAATCCCAGCCTCAGAGGAGAAAGCAGCAGCAGCAGCAAAGATAAATCCTGTGATTATAACCAGAGTGAGGTTGTAAAGTCAGTATCTCTCTTCAGGAAAGTGACCATTAAGACTATGGCTTCAGTTTCTGTCCTGGGGCCTTTTCAAGCTGGTTAGGTCATTGTTTTAGAAGTTTGAGGTTTATTCAGGAAGAGATCAATTCACGAATGGATCATATATTTTAGCTGATCAAGAGAATAAGTGGCACATGGCTATGTCTGTTAGTGTGTGAGCCCATGTCCGTAGAAGCCCCGTCGACAGCTTCACCAAGATTACCTTCTCACAAGGCCATTCTTCAATGACCTTCAGACGGTTCAAAATACACAGCCTATCTTAATGCCACTATCCAGGAGAGGATGTTTGTCCCAGCTAGTGTTGCATGGTCTGAGAGCTGTCTTTCTCAGGGACGAATCGTCTAGGGTGAAAGTGGTTTTCGTCTTAATGAGGGCAGAGCAAAAGTGTGATGCTGCACAGACTCTCCCTCTCGTGGGGAGGGAGGTCCATATTGGTGTCTGGGTCCAGACCATGACATTCCCTTTCTCTTGCAGTGTGAAGTGTTGAGGCACACAGAGCAATGCAGAAAGCACAAAACACCAAGTTACCGTTACCAAGTTGGAAACTGTATCTGCACCCTATCAGCATGGTCATCTTCTTTCTCACTGTCCCATGCCAAGAGAGAGCCTCCCCAATTTGACCACTGCTTTGGCTAGAGAAAACCCACACAATTCTAATCCTCATCGCAGTGGCACAGGGAGATGTGCATGAAGGGCGGGAATGGGAAGGGTGCTACATAGACAAGCAAGGGGAATCCAGGGATAGCCACACACTTGTGACTAAGACACAGTGGCTTAGGGAAATGCACAGTTCTGGGGCATGAAGGTCCTAGCAAGAAAGACTGCAGAAGTCCCAAGCCCTTCCCCTCTGCTCTGTCGAGCCCTGGGCTCCCCAGTGCCAGGCAGAGACGGCCACATTGGAAAGAACTCTCCCCCCAGTGCCCCTCCCACTTTCCGTTGGGCTTAGAATGTTGGTCGTTGGGCTTAGAATGTTGGTCGTTGGGCTTAGAATGTTGGTCGCTGGGCTCGGAATGTTGGTCAGTTGGAGCCCACGGCCGCCAGAGACAGCAGCACGGAGCTGTGCTGGCACGCAGGAGCGCTGGGAGGAGGCAGGATCTGACCGAGCGGCACCGAACCGGCACCGGCACCTCGCCTCCCATCCCCGCTGTCGCCGACTGGCCCGCGTCCTCGGTCCACGGCGAGGGTCCTCCTCTCCCGGGCAGGATGGGCCAGGCCAACTGCTGCTGCGGCTCCAGGTGAGCTCTCCCTGTGCCTCGGGGGCACGGCCGGGACCCGCGGTGGCAGCGGCCTTTCTCATGCCCGCCGCTCTCTGCTCTGCAGGGAGGCTCTCGCCGACGCCGAGGCGGTGCTGAGCGTGGACGTGCGGCTGACCCGGGGCCGCAAGAGGAGCGAGAGACGCCTTCTCCTCCTCCAGGAGGAACTGGTGATCGCCAAGTTGCAGTAAGACCCTCAGAGCCCAGCTGCCTTTCCCCCAGCCCTGGCCCTGGCCCCAGCCCCGGGACACCCCGGCCCCAGCCCCAGGCCCCGGCCCCTTGGTGCTGGATGCGCCCATCGATGTCTGTCCCAAGGGCAGGTGGGGGACAGGGCTCGGCCCGGGGGGACCCCGAGGAGGACACCCCCAGCTCACCGCCTGCCTCTCCTCTCTGCTCTCTGCAGACGCGGCACCAGCCTGCGCCCACAGCTCCGCCTGGCCCTGGACCAGCTGTGGGTGCTGAGCGGCGGAAAGGAGGCGGCGGGGGACGAGGAAGAGGAGGAAGGCGGCGATGAGGACAGGACCTCCATCCTCCTCGTCTGGCCCAGCGGCTCCTGCGTCGCCACTTTCGGGTGAGTGCCACGGCCAGGCGGGAGACGTTCCCAAGCACACCCGCACCATCGTGAGAACGGCCTCTGCCCTGCGTGCAGAGCCTGGGCAGGGATCGAGCAGCACGCCGGCAGGGAGGGATGGGGGCATGGGCAGGTCCCGCATCCCCTTTGGGTCCCCAGAAGGGGAGGGCGAAAGCAGCTGCTCTGGCAGGACACGGGGAGCCAGGGCTCGGGCAGCGCCTCTGTCCTGCCCCACGGGGCTTCGTCCCGCTCCGGCGTCCTTCCCCACGGGGCAGGGCTGCGCAGGCGCCCGCCTCTGCCCACGGGCTGGGGGGCAGCGGGGCCTGACGCTGGTTCTCCTCTCTTTCTGCAGCTCCCGGGCGCTGAAGGAGCTGTGGGTGGGCACGCTGCTGGGGTAAGCCGCGGGGATGCTGCAAGTGCAGCCGGACGGGGGAACGCAGCTCCTCAGCTGGGGAGAGGTGCCCCCGTGGCTGCCGGCAGCTCTCGCTCGGGCAGAGCTGCCGCAGGAGGGAGAAGAGGCGGCTTGGGGCTCAGCCAGCTCTCTCCCTGTCCCTTCCCGGTGCACAGGACACCAGAAGGAGCCAAGAGAGCCCGGGTGACGCCTGTCCCATCCATCAGGCTCCTGGAGAAGGAGCTGGGCCGCCGCCACGCCGTGAGTGCCTGCCCGGTCTGGGCTCTGCCCCCGAGCCCTGGTCCTCCCGCCGAGCGAGCGGCAGAGGCATCGCTGCTCACCTGCCTCCGCTCCTTCTCTCTTGCCCAGTGGAGGACATTAAGCGCCGGGAGCCTGGAGAGGCTGATGGAGGGCCAGGCCGAGGTGAGAAGGGCTGCCTTTCGCCCGCCTCTGGCTGTGCCGGCACGTGCGGCCAGTGGGGTGAGGGATGGAGGGAAGGGTGGTGCCGCTCGGGGAGCGGAGAGGGTTGGGGAGCCGCCGGGAATGCCGGCACATCCTGGCCGGCGGTGCTGGGGGGAAACCTGCCCCGCGGGGCAGAGAGCCCGGGAGGGCAGAGGGTCCCGGCTCTGCCACGCTCAGGCTGCCGGTGCCGGCTGGCAGCTCGCCGGCGGCCCTTTGCGCCGCGGGGCTGCTCTCTGAGCGCAGCCTGGTTCTTGCAGGCTGGTCCCAAGCAAGGGCCTCCGACGGTCCCGCCGAGCAGCGGAGGGGGACTTTGCCACGCACCGGGTGAGTTTCGGGAAGAACGGTAAGCTCCTGCAAGCGCTGGAGCTGTGCTCACTTGTCCCTCGAGTGTCGCCATGCAGGTTGGGCAGCCCGAGGCAGGATGTCACCTCCAGGAGGAAGGAAGGACGGACACCCGCTGGGCAGCGGCCGCTGGACGTGGTTCTGCGGGGACACGGAGCCTCTGCTGCTGCCCACAGCTTGGAGGAGGACAGGGCGAGGGCTGGGCCAGGCTCTCCTCTCCTGGTGGCGTGCCGGCTCTCAGGAGCCTCCCAGCTGGAGCTGCTGAGCCGGAGCTCGGAGGTCCAGCTGCTGGCTCCCTGCCCGTCCTGCTGCACCGCTCAGCACCACGCTGCGGGCAGGGCAGGCCCCGGGAGCGCTGGCCCGGCGGTCTCCGTTGACGGGCTCTTGCTCGGCTTTCCTTTGCAGCAGGAGGGAGCAGCAGCAGGAGGAGGAAGAGGAGGGGGCTGCCCTGGCCCTTTGCTCATCGGAGGACCCCGGCCGCTGCCCAGGTGCCAGGGCAGGTGGGCTCTGGCTGCAGCAGGGCGCTCTTTGGCCAGCCCCTGGCAGCCCTCTGCGGGGAGGACGGCTCCCTGCCCCGGCCCATCCAGGTAAGCCAGCCTGGCCGGGGGGGTCCCCAGCCCTCCAGATGCTCCCTAGAGGCGGTAGGAGCCCTCCCTCCGGCTGCTCCACAGGGGACACGGGCGTCCCCAGGAGCTCCGGGGATGGCGGCTTGGGCTCTTCACCCCCAGCAAGGAGCCCGCTCTGGGGCAGTGCTCTGGCCACCGCTGTCGGAAGGCAGCTCCTCGGCCAAGCAACTGTCCTCCTGCCTCTCCTGCAGGAGCTGCTGGCTGTCCTGCGCCGGGAAGGACCGTCGACGGAGGGGATATTCCGCAAAGCTGCCAGCGGGACGGAACTTCGGGAGCTGCGGGAGGCCCTGGACCGCGACGCCGATGTCGACCTGGGCAACCAGCCTGCACTCCTGCTGGCCGCCGTCTTGAAGGTGAGCGCTTCTGACCTGCGGCTGGAGGAGCTCCTGGCCGGCCTGGAAACTTCAAAGGCTCACCCAGAGCCCTTGGCATTGCAGGACTTCCTCCGAAGCATCCCCGACAAGCTGCTGGTGACCCACCTCTACGAGGACTGGATGGCAGCCATGGAGAGGACCAGCAAGGAGGAGAAGGTCTCCGAGCTGAAAGCGTAAGTGCGGGCAGCAGCCTGCCTGTTGAGCAGGAGCCCTGGCCGCTGGCTGAGAGCACCTGGAAAGCTGGGCAACTCAGCCGCTGGCTCCCCCCTGCCTTGGACAACAGGCCTGGGCAAAATCTGCTTTGTCAACCTAGTGTCCCTGTTTCCTCAGGGTGGCCGAGAAGTTGCCTGCAGCCAACCTCTTCCTCCTCAAGCGGCTGCTGTCCCTCCTCCAGCACATCGGCCGCAACGCAGCCACCAGCAGGATGAGCTGCAGCAACCTGGCCATCTGCCTTGGGCCAAACCTGCTGAGCCCACCCGACGAGGACCTGCTCCCGCTCCAGGCCATGCTGGAGGTGACCGAGAAGGTGCGCTGTGTTGGCAAGCCGGCTGCAGCCTTGCCGGCCTATCCGAGCTTGGCTGCTCAGAGGTCCCTGGCTGCCTCCTCCCTTGAGCAAATGCCGGTGGGGTGGCTGCCTGCAAAGGCAGCCCCGCAGCCACAGCCATCTGTGCAGAGGCAAGGGTCGGGAGTGGGAAAGGCTGCTTGGGACAACTTCAGGCAGCTGGGTTGAGAGCAAGGGTTTGATGTGTGCAGGTGAACACGCTGGCGCTGTTTATGATTGAAAATTGCGGCGACATTGTTGGGGAGGAGGTGGCTGGCCGCTCCTGTCCATCAGCTGGGGAGTCGCCAGCCCCCACGGACGGAGCCACAGGTATGAGGAGGAACTGAGGGCTGTCCCAGGCTGGGGCTCGGGATACCAGAAACCTCAACGTCAAGAAGAAAACCGGTGTAGGGCTTGGGGTGGGTTTTGCTTTGGGTGTGCTACTTCCAAGGCGTCACTGCTGCACATGGTTTTGCTTTCTAGACCTGCCTTTGGAAGAGCAAAGTGGCCCTGCAGGCAGAGGAGACCAGGGCCACCAGGCAGAAGCCATTCTGCATGCATCCCCCTCTCTGGGTGTCCTCAAAGGAGCTGGGGGAGACATGGTGGCGGAGTCCAAAACGACAGAGGTATGTCAGCTCTGCTCCACAAGCACCGTGACAGTGTCTCTCGGGTAGGAGGGTAGTTTCTGAGGAGGCCAAGTAGCTGCTGGGCCTCCTCCGGCCAGCCGATGGCTTGTGTGTTTGGGGTTCCTCCTCCTCCCCCACGGAATCATACGTTGTATGGAAAACTGGAAAGGTCCTTTCTCAAATGCATTAAGCATGTGCTTAATCCAACCAAATACCTACAAAAAGACAGCGGGGAGTAGCTGTCAACTTGAGAGGGCTTTTGCTCGGATCCTACTTCATCACAGTTTCATCAAGTCTGTTTTGGGGCAGGTGGACTGTGCAAAATGTGGATGCATGATGCAAAGCAGCATCTTCCCCAGAGAGCTAAGGTGGTAATTTGGCAAGCAGTCCCTTACTACTCCAGGCCGTCCCTTGCCACCCCTGAACTCCAACAATTCTGGTTTAGGCACCTCCAGCTTTGCCTCCAGCCACCCTCGAGAGCACGGCAGAGCCCCTGCTACGCCCGCAACAACTGGGCAGCCTTTCAGAGGAAAGAAGGTAAAACGAGTCACTTTGGGTTAAAATCAGAACTGTCTCCGCTGGATCGTGGCCTTACCTATCTAAGCACACTGTGGGATGGAAAGGTTTGCAGGCTCTCCTCGGGACAAGGAAAAGAGAAGGAACCGAAGGAGGAAACAGGCCTGGGGAGATGAAAGCTGTGCAGAAAAAAAGAGGAGGAAGAGAGAAAACAGATTGGGGGATCGCAAACGGAAAAGATGCAGGAAGGTCCGGCAGGTCAAGAAGCCCAGGTGTGTACCAGGCTCTGCTGCCCATCCAACTCTCAGCACTGCTCTAAGTCAGGCCAACCCGCTGGCAAGGCACGGCGAAGGATGGTGCTGCGCAGGGTCTGGCAAGAACCCCGTGGCCGCTCCCCAGGGGCTCCCCATCGAGCCCTGCTGCGTGGCACAGGGGCCCTGTGCATCTCTGCGCGCGCACAGCTCTCTAAGGGCATTCCCCGTGGGGATAAGGCGCCAGAGCCCTCCCCTCGGCAATGCCAGCCGTAGCTCGCTCTCTTCTGGGCTATGAGCAATTCCTCGTCAACGGTGTTCCCCAGAGAGAGGGCAACCAAACCCTGCCTCTTCCTGGCGCTGTGCATTCAGCAGCGCTCTCTGACTCTGTCCTTGTAGGTGCCGTTTTCCTGTTACTGGCTGAACCCCTGTGAGCCCTGGGCCCGCCCCCCACCGCAGTTAATGTTCTCAATAAAACGGTTTTTCTCTCTTCTGACTGTGTCCGCCATCGGCTGTTCTGGAGCGGGCAGCTGCTGTTTGAGGATGACCCCTCGGGGAGGAGTTTGGGATTGTGCCTTGTCCCAGCATCCTTGCCGGCGCGCATGAGGGCTGGGTTCAGGTGCTTTAGGAGTGAAAGCAAGGCACAGAGTTGCACAGGAGGGTGGAGGTTGGAAGGGAGCTGTGGAGGTCGTCCAAGCCCTCTGCTCAAGCAGGCTCCCTTAGAGCAGGTTGCCCAGGACCACGTCCTGGTGCGTTTGGGCTACCTCGGAGGAGCAGCCCCATGAGCTCCGAGCGAGGGCAAGATGTAGGCAGACACGGTGGCCAGGAAGGGCTGAAGGTCCGTATGCAGCCACCGTCACCTGCAGCTTGCTGCTCCCTGCGGCCATCACCCTTGCACAGCGAGTGCCGGGCAGTTTCTGCAGAATCCCCTCGCTCATGGCAACGGTATAAACCCAACCGCCGTGCTGGGCGGTAGGAATGCGTCAGCTCGCCCCAAAAAGCTTTGGAAGGGGCTCCAACAGCAGCCGGACTGCTGAGGCTTTTGTGCGCCCCGGTGTGATACAGGGGATGCCTGCACCCTGAGGGAGGAGGAAGGATGAGCACTCTCCCCGTCCGTCCGTCCGTGGGTAGGTAACTCTTTTGCTCACAGGTTGTGGTGGTTTAAGCCTGGCCGGTGGCTGAGCACCACACAGCCGCTTGCTCCCTGCCCCCCAGGGGGATGGCGGGGGAGAATCGGAAGGGTGAGAGCCCCGACCGTATCGCCACAGCAGGCTTCGCCCTCCCGGTGTCCCATCACGCTGGGACCCCCCACAGCACTGCCCAGTGACACACTGGGGGGAGTAGGGGGCACTGGGGGGAACCGAGGGGGTCACAGGAGGTTACAGGTGTGTGGGCAGGGGGCGGAAGGGGGGCACTGGGGGACGAGTGGGGAATGGCGGGGGGACCTTAAAGGGTCAGCAGCGGCACAGGGGCCGAGCAGAGGGACGGAGAGTAGCATCTGGCTGGCCCATCGGACCCCTGCCCGTTAACCCAGGCCCCACTGGTGCTGTTCCTCACCCCCAGCGAGCCTCCGCACATCTGCAGGGGGCAGGGGCAGCTCCACACAGGGAGGCCACCAGCAGAGACGTGGTTTTGTCCCTTGGGCTGCTGTGCACGCTGGCCCGGCTGCGAGCCCACGTGAGCCTCAGCCCCCTGTCCCGCGGGTCCCACCACACGCGCGTGACCCAAACGGAACGCTCTGCAAAGTTCGCTCAAAGGAAGCACGTGCTTCCGCCTTGCCCAGTCCTTCCTAAAGGTGTTCCTTGGTAAAGGTGAGGATGTAAGCGGGAACGGAGCCCCTTTCTGGGTTGAACAGCAGGCTGAGGGGGGCTCCTGCTGTGGCGGGGGCACCGGCAAGGGCCAAGCTGGCCAGTCTTCCTTCGTCCCGGTCTTCAGAGGTGGCAACCTCCTGCGTGCTCTGGGCTGGCACAGCCTTGCCCGTGACCCAGGGGAAGTTTCCCTCTCCCCGAGTCCAGAGTCCTGCCCCATACACGGCACCCTGGGGCAAAGGGCAGAGGAACCAAGAGGTTCCCCTCCTTCGCAGGGTCCCCAGCGTCAGCTGTAGCATCGCGCCTATCCTTTGTAGTGCCCAGAGCCTCCTGTTTCGGGCCGAAATCCTCGGTTTTCGGGTCCAAACCCGCCTTTGATGACCCCCAGCCTTTCCTCAGGGCCCACAGCTCCATGCTGAGGCTCTCAGCCCTAAAGGTGGAGTTCGTTGCCTGGCAACCTCCACCCAGCAGTCCCTGGGGAGTCAGTGGGCCCAGGACAGCCAATCGCATTTGAGGAGGCGGGGGCAAGGCATGTGATCGATAGGTAACCCACCAGTCAAGCTTCGAGGCCTGCAGGAGAGGTGGCAAGAGGGGAAAAAGCCGGGCTCCCTGCCGGGTGCGTGTGTGGGGGGGGTGTTGGTTGGAGGCGGGGCATGCCCGCTCCACCAATCACAGCTGGCAAGAGCAAAGCAGAGATGACTGATGAGCCGCCTGACCCATCACTGGATGGGAGGAGCGATCTCATGCAGCCAATCGGAGGAAACATCGCCTCAGGGAAGGGCGGGCCCCAAAGCAGGGCACAGTGGCAGCCGAGGGGAGCGATCCTCCGAGGCAGCACCGCCTGAAGGGAGGAGACTGGCAGCCCTCCCCAGCTGTGCTGACCCATGGGAGAAGAAGGTGGGGCCTTCTCCTGGGGCCAGGAGTTTCCTCTAGGCACCTGCAGTGCCGAGGGCTCCGGCAGTCCTGGGAGCTGAGTGTGCCAGGCGCAGGGCAAGCGGCTGAGCTGGGCGTTCTCCAGCGGCAGGCATTTGGACGAGGGGGGCTCGGCGGGAACCCGTCTTGCCCTCCCGCTTCTTCTTGTGCTTCTTGAAGTGGAAGCACTTGTGCAAGGCTCCAGGAGGAGTTCATTTGGTGCCCGCCCTTGCTAATTGCAGGTGGGTGGTCTGCAGCGGGCAGGGAATGGGACAGGACTGCTCGCAGGAATGCCGTGGGAGGGGAGGTCCGTCGCTCAGGGAGACAAGGATGAAGGGTGGGCATTGAGGGTTGTGGTGCTTCTCTTCCCAGGTCACCGTTACGCGTGAGGAAGCTCTGCTTCCCTGGCAGTGGCCGAACATCTGCCTGCCCTCGGGAAGCCAAAGGCAGAAATCAAGCAAGCAGTCGGGATGGAGTTGCAGGAATAGTCGCCACCTGTCGACCCCAGCTGTCGCCCCAGTTCATTCTCTGTGTGGAGAGGCAGTTCAGGGTGCCAGGAAAAGGTAATTTAAGGGATCTCCACTGCTTATCGGTTCTGCTGACTCTCATGACTTTACTGGCATTGTGGCATTTGGTGCTAATGCCAAAGCTCTTGGGGAAATCTGTGTCAGGGTATTGGCATCTCTTAGGGTTGTGATCCTGTGGTAGGGGGGAAAGCTAAAAAAATGAGACACAACTGTAAGTAAAGAAGCAACATTGAGGGGGGGGGGGGAAATACATTTTCCCAAAACACTTTTGAGGTTTAGGGATTTGGTTTGAGAACTCTTGTTTTGGTGACACACTTGCTAATAAGTCCAAAAAGAGATTTATCTTTGCTTTCATTGAGATTTTGACTTGAGTGCAGTTAGTGATCTGCTGTAACCTTAAATCACTCCTGTCATCTGACCAATTCTCTGTTTTGTCTCTACTACTGAGCTGATTTTCTTTTCTCAAATGTGGCATAAAATTTGCATGTACTTCCTGGAAATTGAAAGATTTAACAGTGCTTTGTGGAGTGCTATTCAGTCGATGGGCGCATGGCACACAAGAATTTAGGGGTAAAAGTTCTTTTAGAGGTTCTGAGGGTTATGGTCCTGCTGAAAGATTAGTGAGAAATTCAGCTACACAGTTGTCAGGACTCATAAAACTTGCCAAGACTTGCACGTCAGAATACTGCTAAAACTACGATTCAGAGGACGGCCTTAAGCAAGTCTGACTTGGAGAGATTCTACGTACTCCAACATGCTACTGTGAAAAAATTTAACACATATGAATACTTTGGGGTTTGTTTGGGTTTGCGGTTGTTTTGTTTTGTTTTAAATAAAAACAACAAGCAGCATCATGTTGGCAAAATCAACTCCTCATGGACTGTTCTGGATGGTTTGCTATTTACGCTGCATCAGTCCTTTGCCTTAACTCACATGTTATTATTCACATACTAAGGCTACAGTGCAATAAAACATGCGAAAAATACTATGAACAACTTTAAAATAATTTCAAGCTACAGCTAAAGGAATCTGCACGAGATGATGACAATTACCCAAACCCCTCCAAATATTATGGGACAATAGAGAAAATACATTTCTTCTGGGAAACTAACATAACATGCAAGGAAGAAATACAGCAACAAATATGGATAATATAAATACTTTAAAAGAAAAGCTATTAACCCTCCCCTGTAATTATTACTTAGAAGAAGAAAATGCTAATTTAAAACTGAAGAAAAAAACATGTTTCTGTAGCATTTACAGTGAACACACATTTCCAGTATAGATATAATTTGAGAAATTTATTTCATGGTATTAAGATTAAAGTAGGTTTATATTATCATATATTATTATTCTTTTCAGAATATTTTCAGCAAACTTCTCGTACTCTAGCAATAAGCAGGGATTTCTTAAAATTAACAGCAAAATTTAAAATATTCATGATTTCAACTTTGATTCTGGGCACAGGCTTATAGAACGTTTTAATAACTACCATAAAACAACTATTGTTTGGTTTATACAGTGTAATCCATTACTTAGCAACATTTATCACATCTTCATCTAACAACTTTCTTTCCTACATAGAAAAACTAGTGAACTGTGGCCACTTCAATTTTATAAATTGGAACACAGCCAGAGTGCCGCAGTTCTGAAAGTGACATTATGGAAAGTGATAATCACTGAATGGTAAAGCTTCTGGTAAGAAAATTGTATTAAAAATACATAATCCACTGGATTATGAAATTTTCATATGGTTATCACATTTAGGGCTCCAAATTTTCAGGAAAGAGGAGGAAGAGAAAAAAAGAAAAAGCATACTTTTATTTGGAAATGACAACTTTTTCTTTGGGTCAGATTTGAGTAAGAATTTTTTCTTATGACAGAATCATATTATGAAAATAGGTATAAATACGTAATTTTTTGCCTTGGATTAGAAAATGTCTAAGAGATAAAACTTTTTTTCTTTTTTTTTTTTTTTAATTATAAAAATGAGGATCTGGATAGTGATATGAAGCTGGAGCCTGAAGTTTAAGTGCATTCCTGCAGCCCACAAAGGAGAAGAGAGAAAATGCTGAATCTTGGATTAGGCAATGGTTTGTCCAAAAGGCAATGGATCAGGGAAATAATAGTAATAATTTTGGTGACCATCATAACATGACAATTAACCTGCATGATTTTTTTATGATGGAGGTTGAGTTTATGCACTATTAGAGGACATAAAACCATACACCATATTTTTACAGTTGGGTAAACAAAAGAAGTTTAATCCTCCAAAAACTTAGAAGGACGTAGAAGAGGACAGAGACTGAGCCTGACTCTCTTCAACTGAGCCAACAGTTGCTATTAGGGCACTCATTAAAAATATGGAAGATTCATTCTGGCACCACATCAAATGTTACAAAGATGTAAATCTGTCTCTCAAACACTGTGCTGTTTTTCCATGAAAACATTTGAATGTTATCAGATCTGAAGTGGACTCAGATGTCCAAACCTCCCTATTTCTTGCAAAATGGAATTTCTGGGTTTTGGCTATTACTACTGATTGCACGAATTCCATTGACAATTTTGACAGAACTGACAGTCTTGAGAAACATTTCTATTGTGTACAAAGAGCATCTTCGAAGGGAAAATTACTCCACCAGACACGATTAATTTGCTTTAACATTATTCTCATACACTCTACTTTGTTTTTAACAAGAAAGCACAAGATACTTGATTCTGTTGTTAGAAGTAGCAGTAATTTCATTTCAAAACAAAGATCAATGTATTTAAATTTCTGCACAATTCATTCTAAACTAAGAATATTTATCTTGGCAAAATTGCCTCATAAAGAAAGGCACACTGTAATTTAACTGCCTCGGATCAAATGAAGCTAGTGACAACACCATTCTTATTATAGTATGTTCCCATTTTATCTTAATCTGTTTCTAAGTAGGGACGAATTTATTAACCTCATCCAAATATTTCTCACTTCCAAGACATGACCATGCCTTAGTGTCAATTGAGAATGAAGCCAAATTTCCGTACTTTTACCAAAGCTTTTAAAGCATCATGCCATAGCATATGTGCAGGTGCAGATTTGATACAGAATCCCATTTGCCACAGTTTTCTTAAACATAATCCTTAGTATTCAAGAGCTGCAAAAGTTGGATCATTCTCTAGTAGATTGTTTTTAATTCCTTGGCACAGCAGTGCAAAATATTGTGAATGTAAATACATTTCTATAGAGACATTCAGGTCATGTCAATTTTAATCACCACAGTTTCTAGTTACTATTAAAATCTCTATTATATCTGTATTTTTCTTATTATTGGTATTTCAAGCTAAAAGCAATTTATACTTCATTATTCTTAGACTCCTCAGGGCATATTTGGAAGATGTAGCATTCCATATAAATGTTTTATATGCATCATACAAAAATTTAAGTAAAGCATCTAATTTCACACTGAGTCACTGAATATAGGGTACAGGCATTTGACAACAGGGTCTTTACTTCCAGGTTATGAGTTTGAATTCAACGTGGGGCAGAAAAGATAAAGATATCACCAGGTGCTAAATTGTCCATGACTTGTATTAAATGAAGTTCACAGCTTTTAGAGTCAGTGGGGACTATTACGATTCTCAGGTCTGGCTCCAGATCCAGCACCGGCCACAAAGCTTTACAGAGCAATTTCTGCATAAAACCTACAAATTGTATGAGGTAAAAAAATTCATTTGGAAAGGCATTCTTCTTGGTTTACACTTCATCTGATGAAAAATGTACTCCACTGCAATGTCCCCTTCACTATCAAAAACGTGTCAGTGCCCATTTAGGTAACAGAATGTTACAAAACACATTAAAAAAAAAGAACAAAGCCTTTCAGCAGAGATAGCAACGTAATGGAATGTACTTGCCCTACGCAGATGGAGTAGTGCTCACAGAAAAAAAGTACTATTTGCGAATAAAACAGGATAAGAGAAGGAGAAAAGTACACAAGCAAAGGGGTCTGGAACCAAGTAAGTTGCAGAGAACCAGCTTCTTGGGCTTTATACACTTGTGGTAGACCTACCTCTTCCTGCCACATCTTATTAAAGAGAATATATTTATTTTGCTTTTCCGTTCAGCATTTGTTGTTGATTTTCTTTTCTTGTTACAGACAAACCATTGTATATTTTGCTAATGAAATATATTTCAAGTTGTATAGTTGAATCCCAGCCTATTAATCAACAATGTAGAAAGCTATCTTTTGACTGCCAAATAGAGCACAAACTGCTTGAAGTGTTTTATTTTAATGCTCTATAAGTAGAGGCTAATACTTCAGCTATATAAAATGAGCTATTGATATTTCAGTGCATTCCTATTTGGAGTGCAGAAAGCTTCGGATTTTTTCATTTGTATGTAATTAGGCTCTAAATTTTAATTATTTGCCTACAAAGAAGGTAGAGAGTAGAGATACAAACATAAACTTTCTCCTGTATCCTTGTCATTTAATTACCATCATTTCACAGTCTAAAATACAAAGCTTTTCTCAACCACCTAATGAATGAGGTTCTTGTGTAATTGAATGCAGGGATATGACTGAAGAGCAGTAACTTCTGTGTCATTTAAAAATATTAGTGGAAAACAAAGTATGTGAGCTTTACGGAATAGGCAACACTAGTGAGCAGTATATTTAGAATATCTTTCCTCTCAGGACCAGGAAAAACAAAAAAAATGTTTTTACTCAGTAGATATGACATATGCTTATATCTGTAACACTTACTTGTTCACCCTACTGAATAAAGCTGTAAAAGTGCTTTTCTAGGTTTTCAAAGTTTTTGAAGTGCTTAATTCCAGCACCGGTAGAAGAGAGTAAAAAAGATTCCATCCTTCTTTGTGCACTATGATTTTGATTGATCACTTGCCAGTAAATTAACACTATACAAACCAGTGGACAGTAAAGGAATTGCATACATGGCGTTGAATGTACACTTTGAAAATGGTATTTTTCTTCTCCCCAACATTCTGAATGCTAATATATAGAAAATAAAATCTTAGCCTAAAGCTCCAGCCTCAGGCTGTGTCTTCAGAGACAATGATTACAATCTCTCTGTAAACTGAAAAATTTCAAATACAATTTTGAAGAAGAACAGAGAGACAGGAGAAGCTCAGTTTAAAGCTTCAAAGAATTTCTTGTTCAGTTAACTTACTTTTAACATATTTATTACTTTGGGGAGGAATTCATCTGCTGGATTTCAAATTTTCAAGCAGGATTTCCTACCTTTCTACATGATTTCCATTTTTTTCTCTCTACTAAGGGATTAAAACAAACCACTGCGGGGGTTTTTCCAATGGATTTTAGACTTAACTTTATTGCAAACAAATGTTACCAGTTATCCTCTCTATCCAGCTGGTTGGTTTTCTTCTTCTAGATTCCTAATATGCAGTCTCACAAACAAAAAAACCAAGATCCTTACTTGCTCCGCCCTAACTCTTACTATATGCTGCTGGTGCATCTGAATGAAAATATTTCACTGTATGAAAAACATATTTTTGACAAGCCAACAGCAATTTTTAAAAAAATTATAAATTCTCAGAATAGTAATTTATCCCACAGTTTGGATTTAAAAAATTGAGGCAGCCTGCAGTCTTTGGGGGAAGCCTTTCTGTGTAGAACAGCCCCTTAGTGTAACCTGGGCAGGGCTTGCCAGTGCTACTGTAACACAGATCAAAGCGAAGCCTGTCTCTCTCTCTGATTAGGTCTCAAATATGTTGTGTGACTTCTTGTTGCAAGCTTGTTAATGCATACAAGTTATTTTTCTGCTCGTTCAGTCTAAATGACTCTCAGTGAAATCTTTGCTGTTCCTTCCTGGTGCAGATGAACGTGGAGTGCCTTTTTCACAAATATTTGATATTCTTCCTCTCTGTGTGCTTCTGCAACTTATTCTCAGCAAGCCAAGCCCTGGGTTCAAGGCTTCCAACTGAACAACACTGCTTTTTGCTTTTCTGTTTAAGTCTAGTCCAGCTTTTGTTTTGAGAAGCTGCTTATCAAGGTCTTGTTGCTGTGCACAGTAAACCTCCCAGTGAACAGCTCTTGATGCTGTTCTCCGGATACCTGTTTGGTCTCAGTGCTGCCTCTTTTCTCACTGTCTCTTGCAGCAGTATCAGTGTGTCGTGATGTAAACCTCACTGTTCTGTCTCCTTGAAAATTCAGGTCTGTTTCTTTGTTGTTGTTGTTGTTGTTGTTTTTTTAATGTGCAGAGTATATTGGAAGCCTTTGGTTAGTTTAGTCTCTGCTCCTGAGTGCTGTACATGCCTGTTTTGTGGCAATTGATGTAGGTGCCAGACATTTGACTTAGCTGGCTGCTTTTAAATTTTAATTTTTAAGCTGCACCGGTAGTGGACACTACACTCGTTAGCATTGCCCATAGCAAGGGCTGCATTAGCTTCATTGGTGTAGAAGCAAACACAAAATACTAAGTATTGGATGTATTTTTTCTGAAATTCTGGAAAGTAACTTGTTCTATTCTCCAACCTGGGTGAAAATGCAGAAAGAATGAAAGACAATAAAATCTGGATTTGGGGAAAACTTTTGTAATGTGTTGGTAGATTATAAAGGTAATAAAAGCTGCTTTGCCTGTACTGTGGAGGACTGATTCTCTTTAGTCTTCTATGAAAAATGCTTTTAAAAGAGTTGAATCTGGACTGGTAAGTGTGTCAAGGAGGAAAGAAAGAATCGCAACAACTGGTGTCTTAGCCTCTTGGCTGTAAAAGCAGTGTTCATTCCCCAGTCAGGGATACCTGTGCACAGAGTGGGTTAGTCTGAATCAGAGGACTTTCTCTGCAGTTTGGAGCTGGGTGATAATAGAAAGGTTGTGTGGCCTCTGGCTTATGCGCTAAACTCTCCTGGCTTGCTCGAAGAAGCAGAACATTTGGTCTGGCTCTGTTTCTGGAGCAGACTCCAAAACTGGAAAAAAAACCACCCCCAAAAAACAAAACAACAAACCAACCCTCCACCGTATCTTGAGGAATAGCCACGAAAGGTAAAGGTGGTATTGGTAAAGTGGTACAGAAGCAGTTTCTGAAATTTGCTCCTGTACCTGAAATACCTTTCTGGCAAAGCGGCGAAGAATTGATCTTGCCTTCCTCTGTAATGGTGTCTCTCCCTGTGAATCCTCTAGCTTGGTTGAGGAAACTATAAATAATGAAACGATGGGAGCAGGAAGGTAATAAGATATAAAGTACAGTAAGGAGCTTGATAATCTGATAGGGTTAATGTTAGTTACAAAGTGTAACCTGTGACTTATGGCATAGCAGGAGTGATCAGCCCAGGGCCTTGCGTTAATCCTTTAGGCAGTGCAGGTGCTGAGGGTTGCTGGTGGTTGGTGTTTGTATATATATGAGCTTCTTGGTGATTTCCAAAACACCTGTAAAAAAAACCCCTACAGTTTGGCTAGGTTGATACTTTTATTGTAAACCCATGCTTTCCAGTGTAAATAGAAACTCTTTTGAGTCCTGCTTTGGCCCAGAAGTGGTACTGCTGGAGCTGTGCTGGGCCACTGTTTGGCCGTGACTGTAAAATGAAATACGAACAAAGCCTGGGCCATCAGTGTAGCAGCTTCAGCTGCAAAGGAGGGGACTGAGCTGTTGTGGGAACACCAGTGAAGCTGATTACACTGAAAGGAGATTTTATCTTGGAGATAAAAGACAGTCCGGTGTTGGTGGCGTTTCTTGTTCCAGAGCTCTTGTTTTGCTCTACAGCAACCAGCTTTTTCAGCCTTTTACTGATGTTGTAATTAATCCGGCTGCAAATAGGACTGTTGGTTCTCAAATATTTTAAGGTTGTGGAGAGACTTTATTAGTAGTTTTCTGAATTCAGAGGAGCCTGTTTCTGGAGCTCTGTAGCCCATGTTAACTGGGCTGGGAAAAGGCGGTATTGCTTAAGGGGTATCTCTTGCTGCTGTTGTCTTTCAGTGCTGCTGGCTGCTGTTGGAAGCAGAAATTGCTGCAGAGCACTTTAATTACTTAAGTATAGAGAAACTTACCTGTTCACTTCTTTTTAAAATAAGCGCCATCCGGTTTGAGATCTTGCTTGCCTGGCTCCTACCTGTCTTTGGAGGTTTGTAGCCACTGAGTCATGTTTTGCCAGCTCTCACCTCTGCGTGATGGTGGTTTTGATGGTGGTACACCAGGCTGGCCTGGGAAAAGAGTGCGGGAAAGGCTGCAAAGTCTTGTGGCCGACTGACACCCTGGTGATCAGGAGTGCGTGATGCAAGGGCTTGCAGCCCCGTGACATGGCAGGCCACTGTGACTTCACAGATGTGTCCCTTGAGGTCAGCCTCTGATGCAAACCTGAGTGGGTAGGAGTTGTCTTTGCTCTCCAGTTTGAACCTCACTCTGGAGAGGCTCTCTCTCCAGAGAGGAAGCAGCAGGTGGTCCCTCTGTGGCTGACTGTCTGCCTCCTTTATCTTTGTACGAAAAAGCAAAGAAGCTGTGGTTTAGATACTGCAGTACCCTATGCCAGTTGGACTTTCAATGGAAAAAGAAAAGCCTTACGCCAAATGTAGATCAAGTAAGTCTATGTCTGTTTCTCTGCAGTAATTTCTCTTATTTTAATCTTAACGGTAGGGCCTCCAGTTCTTTAGGTTTTTGTCAACTCCTTATGTCTCCTATAAGGCAGAGCATGTGCTACTGGTTATTTTTAGCATGGAAAATTTTAAGAGCCCACGTGGTCCCATTTAGTTTTAACTGTGCCAACCTTGTCCAGTTCTCTTTCACCCAGATAGTATTTATTTCCTGAGTGCTGTATCACTAACTATAGGGTTTGTAGGGAGGCATCCCGGCCTTGCTGTTGAAGCTACATTTCCAATTTAGCTGCCTGCTCGTTTGCTCTGTGGTCCTTCAGGACAGCCTTTAATTCCAGCCTGGATTGCCACTGCTTTTGGGGTTTGGAAGTGTAACCTCTCCAGCGCTGGGGCGGAAGGGGAGCGGAGGAGGCAGGGACTGGCAGCAGTGTAGGGTATGTCCCTGCAGAGCACCGGGGCTCAGTCGCTTGGGACTTGTCTCTCTTCTTGTAGAGACTTGAAGCAGCTTGCCCCCAGAACAGACCTCCTTGTGTGTAGAAAGCCCTGAAAATCCGGAGCAAGTGCTTGCTGAAGTCTCCTCTCGAACCTTGAGAGTGAATTATCTGGCTTTTCTCTGAACCTCATGCTGCAAACATTTCTAACCTAATAAGGATGTGTATACTGAAGGGTTGTTTGTCCTGGCTAGGGAAACAAGGTGGCTTAAAACTGCTCTGGGACCCTAATGTGAACAAGTAGAATAAGTTGACTGTCCTTGGCGCTTTTTTTTTTTTTTTTTAAGGTAGGCAAGGGTGTGCGTTCATTCTTGTTCTCATCTCCCTGGTCTTTACCAGGAGCTTTCCATAAATCAAGTCAGGATAGAGATTTGGAGAGCTGACTGACCCCTACTCTCCCCTTGCTGTCTTAATCCCATCCTGACCTACCGTGGGGATTATTTAGCAAGTTGGAAAAGTCTCATGTCCTAGCTGCAGCTCTCTGGCCCTGCCTTGACAGAAGGTGTGACATTTAAACCGGATTCCTGACATGCTAGAAAGAAGTGGAAGTGGCTGGCGGTGCGGGGTGAGCGCATACAGTGTGCGAGCTCCGCGCTATTTTTGGTGCGGGACTGCATGGGGCCCTGCGTGTTGGGAAACGGCACTGGGGCATCCAGCCCTTCGCACTGGTTCTGGCTCTTACGAGCCGATCGTCTCCGGTCCAAAGCCTCCAGAGCTGCTGCGTTTCTCCAGCTGGCTCCTCCTGCCTGGAGAGTGCGAGGACTGTCGGGCCAGGCTCCCTCCAGTTTGGCAGTGTTTAAAGCCATGTGATTTGACAAGTTGCCACGTTCTGTTCTGCTGCTGGCAGGAGAATCGCAGGCTTTCTTCCCCCCATGTGTTTAAATGATCCTATTGCCCCTGCAGTCCTGAACTGGCTGTCAAATTGGCAGCGGAGAGCGGGTTTTGTCGCTCTTAAACGTGTTGGAAAAGGCACGTGGGCTTTAGGAGCTCTCCTGTGGAGGCAATGGAAGAGAAGTATGTGCTGCATCTTACAACCGTTTGGTTGAGCAGGTTAAAAATCAGTCATCTTCTAGGCATCACGTAAAAAGTGACATTGTGACCAGCGTATCGAAATCAGGCCAATGAAGTCTTCCCATCACGTTTACGTTAGGAGATGTTTGTTGGTGTTAGCTGTCCCCTAGCCGACCCGGTGCTTTAGGGTGTCTGCTGGCATCTTGTACAGACCCACCGCCTTTCATCCCTTTCTAGCTGATGGAAGGATGTGGAATTCCCATTTAACACGATCACTGATAGTATAATGCAGCTCTTGCTAAAATTAGTCAAATTAAAAACATGAAATTAAATGAGCTTCACAAGGAGCAGTCAGCTAATCCACCAGTCCCCACTGATCTAAATATCACAGAAGAGTGAAGATCTTTATCTTAAATTATATTAATGTTGAAAATGACTCTTAGAACTGTTTTGTCTGCCAGGCTTTGGGATAGGCCTGGCCCTCTGTGGGGCATCCTGCTACTGCCTTCCTGCGCTGCGGAATTGTGTGGGACTATTGTTTGTACAGTTGGTGCAACTTAATAGGGAATCGGATAATAATAGGGCTGTCTGTTTAATCAGGAAAGCTTGCTCGGAATGGACTTATGTGAGCTACTTTAATTTGAGTTTGTGGTACGCCTGCGAGACAGCTTGTAGGGTGGTTCTGCATTAATTATAACAACTTAAGCAGACAGCAGACGAGCACTCGCAGTGGCTCACAATGTGCCATTGTGCTGGAGAGCATAAATGTGAATCTTTTGTCTTGGGAATGTACAGACTTCACCCTTTCCATTTACCAAGTTCCAAAAACCAAACATCCAAATTATTGCATAGGTTTGTTGGTTTTGGTTTTGGTTTTGGTTTTTTTTTTAAATTCCAAATCTCAGATGTTGCCGTTAACTGAAAGTTCATCCTCAGCAGTGAGCCCTGCTACCTGACTGTGTAAAGCCAGCTGGAAGTAACTTGGATTTAGAAGAAAGCAGCTATGAATGTCCAATTAACACACACTCAAGTTTTCTTTGTAGAACAACGTAAATACCTCTTTTGTGATATACTGGAGATATTACTGGATTTCTTAAGTCATGTCTGCAGCTGACCTTTGATTTGGGATTAAGCAAGAAATTTTCTAGTCCCTGTTTTTGCCAGTCATGTATTTACTTGCCTCGGTCGTTAGGACTCCGTGGTAAACAGTACAGAAGCAAGGCTGGCGTCTGAGCTAGCTTGGATAAAGTTGTGTATTTGCTCTTGTGGCATGGGAGGGTGTGGCTGGAGGAGGTGAGAAATCTGGAGAGAATATTAATTTTTCTGAGGCTTGGATGCTCGGTTTGAGCCTGAGGGAGGCATGTTTTTGTCCCTCGGCTAGAATGTAATCAGCTTGTCGTGAAAATCAAGGCCCTAAAGGAGAGTTGTATTTGGAAGCTGTGGTCAGGAGGCTTGCTCTGATAACAAGTTTTTTTCCGGTTGAGACAGACTAAGCATAGTTGACAGAATGACTTGATTGCCTTGTCTTGTCTCGGAAATATTATGCTTCTAAAGAGGAGCTAGATAATGCTCTTTTCCAGTGCGTGGTTCCCATTTCTAGGACTTTGCTATCTCCTGAAAACAATCTTTATTTTTGTTGCTCATTGGCAAAAACAGGCTCTTGAGGCCTGTTTGGAGAAAAATCTGTCATGTGTAAGCATCACCAGACATGTGATGTTTTGCTTTAATTCCTGCTCAGTGAAAATATAAACTGTAAGTGCTTTGCAGCAAGGCTGTTTTGGGGATGTGGGTAACTGTTTAGCTTTGTGTTCCAGCTGTAGACTTTCCTTAAGGAAAAGGAAAGGCATGTCAGCCCTGCCTCGGATAACCCAGGTGAGGCTTGTAAATGGAGGAGCATGACTGGGACATGAGTCTCGGCGGTGTGCAGGTGGGGAAGGGTGCACACACTTTCTAAGTCAGAGAGACAGCTTTCGACTCTGGAAAGTCAGAGAAGCAGCAGCTGTCAACATAGTAATGTAGAACAAACTTTGGAGCTGGGTTCCTAGGTAGTAGTGTCCCTATCCGGGCTGCTTTTGCTAGATAAATACTGCGGTTGTAAGGGCGCTATAGCAGATTTCCCATCTTCACTGCTGCAAAATCTTGTAGAGGCACTTCTGGTTATTGGGAGGCACTTGCTTGATCAGGCTGTAGCTGTTCTTTGTTTAGGAATTCCTACACTGTGTGTATAAAAGTAAATGGAGTAGCTGCGTGTTGCTGTTTAGCGTCTACTTAACTGCAGACTTCTGTCGTGTGCCCGCTCACCAGCCTCTCGCAGTTGCTGTGGATGAGAACATTTGCAAAGCACTTCACCTTCACTGAGCTATTATGTTTTAGAGAAGTGCGTGTTGTCAACCTATGAAACTCTCAGGAATGTGGTGCTGCCTTTCAAGCAGAGAAGTGGGGAGACCTGCAGCGTGTCAAGTCTGTGTCTCGGAGTGCTGGTGGTACCGCTGTGCTGTGAACCCAGCCTGATGCTGGAGAGACTTGCAGTGCCGGATGCTGTCCTTGTGTGTAGTACTGACCTGCGAAGGTGAGGCAGGAGAAAGAAGGTGAAATTGTTTTACATGTAAAGGTGGGATAAGGTGAAATTGGTGAGCGTAATGGTGAGAAATGTCCAGATATTCCTAGTCTTAGGTCAGGATCTTGTTCTGTGGTCTGTTGGTGGAGCAGAGATGTGAATTTAAGGAGTGGCTAGAAAACGAGTCTGTTCATGCTAATAGAAATACCTCAAGGCATTTATGAAACTTTAGCCTTGCTGTTACCTTTCCTGTGACTATTGTAACATGGCTTTTGTTTCTTCTTCTAGACATAATTGCTAAGGATCTGTAAAATGGCTTCACGTTTCCGCAATATTATCCCATATGCCATACCTGGAGTGCTGGCACTTGTTGGCTGCTGGTGGATCTATTCCCGTAGAAAAAAGCATGCAAGCTATCATGATAAACAAGCAATAGCCACTGAAGAAGAGCAGCAGGAAGAAGCGCCAGAGAATGATTCACCACCCAAAACAGAAGCATGTGTTCCTCGAAGACTGCCTCTCTCGTCAGAAGAGGAATGCCGAGAGAACGAAACCTCGACCTCCCTGCTCTCAGCAGGGTCGACGACGCCCTCTCTTCTGTCTCAAACTCACGAGAGGCTAGATCTCTCACAGGACCTTCCAGACCTGTCAGTAGTGACAACGCAGCCCAGTACCCTTGAGGACGACAGTGAAAAACTAGAAACGACAGGATCTCAAGATGAAAGCGGTGTCCCTGCTTGTGTTTCTCTCCCTCTGATCTCAAAGAGCACAGAGTGTCACGGCAGTGCTGCGCTGAGCCTTGTACAGGATTCAAGCTCTAGTGCAAACCAAGATCAGTGGCCATCAGCATCAGCGACACTGACACGAGAGTCTTTGGGAATCGTGGAGGATGGTCCAGGCTTGAATCATGAGCGTCGCAGGGCAGCAGAGGTGGATGGAGATCGCTCAGGAGGTAAGGGATTTGAAAATGCTCCCATGAAAATGTGGTGAACAAATATTTTATGTGCTGTAACCCTTCTGCTTCAGAACATGTTCAGATAAGTCCTCTTCATCTTTACCTTTGCCAGTAGATGAATATTTAGGCCTCGTGTGCAGGTGGGTATGCATTTGCTCTCAGAATTCCCGTCCCTGTAGGATCCCGTGTTAGCTGGGTGATCTTCAGGGTATACGACGAAAGGTTGAACAGACTGGTCTGCATTCAGCACAAAGCTTATTGTCTAAAGCGAAGCATGTGCTTGAGTAGCCCAGTGAAATGGGCTGTGTCTGGATGTAGGCCAGGCTGTTGAACACCTTGCTGGTTTGAGACCTGCTAATGCAAATGGTTTCTGCTTCAGTTCGGGCAGCCTCTAGTAAGGACTGGGTTCTTATCTGTGTTTGTGGGCTGCTGCCGAAAGGAGGCTGTAAGGCAGGTTTCTGAGGTGCTGTTGGATGAACCAGGGAAGTGCTCTGACGAGCTGTGATAAAATCAGTTGGTTGCAGACCAATTACCCTGAAGCCTTTTTGCTTGGAAGGGTAGGTGCATGCCAAGAAATCCCAACAGGGAGCAATGTTCGTGGAGTTCCCCCATCTGTCTCTGCGTTGCTTTTGCCTTCTAGATCCTGGATGATGTGTGCCTGGCAGAATACAAAGCTGTCTGAGCAAATGTTAACCCGTGTGACCTTGGGGATGGATGTTAAAATCCTTTATAGGACCCTGTGGCGCCAACAGCCCTTAATGACAGGATGTCTTTTGTAATTGCTACAAAGTAGTTGGAACGCTGCTTGTTGTGAGACATGGGGAGTGAGTTTGCCAACAATTAAGGATTAAACCCACAAAACATTTTCACTAGTGAGAGTAACCACAGGAGGAAAATGGTTTTGCCTTGTTGTGAATGCTGGTGCGATGAGAAGGTACAACGGTGTGTTGTGGAGCCTGGTGATGACAAGGGCTGAAAGCTCTGCAGGGAGACAGGTAGGGAGACGGCGTATAGCAGGTAAAGTTGATAATGTGGCTGTGTTGGATAAGAGGTCCTACAGCTGACCTTCGCACCCAGGCTGTGAGACTTAAATCCTCATCCTTGTCTAGCAAGTCTATTGCAAACAGCTGCACTGCTTGCCTTTGACTTTCGAGGCATCTGTGCTGTGTTACTTATTAAGATGTGGCAAATGTGAGGCAGCTGTTGGGCTTATTTTTCTCTTCGGTCTTGTACTGGGTGATCTGAATTCTTGCAAGCAAGTGAGGATCTTCATGTTTCTGCTTGTTAATCTGGAGGAAGGATCAGCCTTGTTCTTGTTCTTGATCTTGTTACACTGACTGTATCTGGGATCTGACCAGGAGGAAGCTGTTTGAGTTTGTCCCCTTCCCAAGTACGAATGTTCCTGGCATCGGCTGATGGTTTGGGAACAAAACGTAGCTCAGCTCTGGCACCTTGTTTCTTCAAGCATATGACAAATCTGGGCAAGAGACAATCCTCTACCACAGCTAGTAGTGGGCACAGCTGGTGCTCAGGTCACCGTGCAACCCTCGTTGGGGCAGGAATGTAATGTCAATGCAAAGAGCAGACGAATAGGTTGCACATCCCTCCCTGCATGCTGAACTCCCTGTGAAAAGCCCTGTTTAAACCATGTGGGGAAAATGCAAAATACCTTGCTGCAGCAGCAGCTCAGTGTTGGTGTTAGCATAGCTCTCGTTCAGCTGGTAACTTTTGACTTAAAGTGTCTTGTCTCTGCTGCTGCATAAGGTGTCACCATGTTTGAAGGACTCCTGCTGAACTCGGGCCTCCTTCTGTTGCATTCCCAGAGGTGTGCAGGTTTTTCTCCAGCAATAAAAGGAAACTTGTAGCAGGCCGCGTGTGATGGGACTTTACCCTTTCTGAAATACCAGAGAACCTGATACAGGATCATCCCAACTGAATGCATAGGAAGAGCTCAATGTCACCTCTCTATGAAATTATATATTTTCATGGCCTTGTGTCTGGTAGCTGGATTGTGTGGGTTGTCTGAATACTGACATGTCTGTATGTCTTGTAGGTTTGGATGTAAATAGCGTGGACTTTGTGGACAGTGGCTGTGCCATGAGGAAGACAGTGAGTCGGCAGAACTCTAAGCTAAGAGGAGAATCCAGCAAGTCCGGCGTCGTTATCTGGGAGATAGAGGTTCCAAAGGTAACCAGCCGTTGGCCTGCTCGCGCATCCTGCCTTGCCCTACATAGCCATCTTCTGGTTCTTCCAGCCTGGTACTGGCTCAGTGCCATCCCAGAGAGATCAACAACAAATCAACGAGGATTTAAGCATTTAGCTCCCGTTAGGACTCAACAGGAACAAAGAGCCAGTACACACCTGTAAACAAGAGGCATGTCAGGGTTATGCCCAGGGTAATGTTGGTTGCTGGACTCATTATTCCCCATTATCTTCCACCCCAATCTGTTAGTCCGATGCTCTGAAAGCATTCAGAAGGCTTTGAGGGTACACAGTTATTAAGGGCAGGTGATTTTTTTTTTTTTTTTTTCCCCTGCTATGTAGGAGGGTTATGTTTCAACTGCCTGTCCAAACCCTTCCTCACAAGCTGAATGCTCGTATGAGCTATTCTGTAGAGCTGCTGTGTCTCTGTCTTTATAGTGAGCTTTCTTTTGCGTTGAGAGAGAGACTGTGTTTTTAGGACTACGTTCATACCTTCTTCCCTGCTTTGTGTATGCAAAATCATCTGTGGCTGTCCTGCACAGCATCGCTCTTGCAGTTCTGCTGCTCAGCAGACCCGAATAATGACAGCCAGTAATGTGAGACAGCAGCTCCCGGCAGGATAAGCATGCTGCCTCGAGTGCTTGGATGCTGTGAGCCCAGGGAAGACGTGTAACGTGCATTTTAATGGACCAGTAAAACACAGGCTAAAGAAGCAGTTCTACAGCAGAAAAATATGTTTCAGTGTTTCATGAAGACAGGCTGTCACTTTTCTTGAAGTAGCCAACTCTACATTGTATAGGATTATCCATACTGACTTGGGCCCAACACTTCTGCTCTGGTACCTGGTCTCTGACAGTAGGTGGTGGCAGGTGCCAGTGAAAGAGTAGAAGTAATAGGGCATGCAAAGACATCTCTTCATCATCCCGCACAGCTGTCCTGGGACTCTGCAGTCTAATGGGCATGATAGCCTGGTTTACTCTCCCATGAATTTGTCTACTCCCTATCTAATCTAATTAGCTTGTTTAAAAATTGCTAAAACTTAGTATTTCATATTTGAATGAAAAAGGCATGTAGCATGCTTTTTTAAAACAAGAAATGGTAGGAGATTGGGAGAGGACGTGACTTCACTTGACTGTAGGAAGACAGTAGCTTTTACCAGGCCTGGTAAAAACCATCGTGTCTTTGTGTCATTCTACAAGATACGAAGACGGATCTATCAAAACAAGCTGTGCTTACTGATCTGTATCTACCTTGACTTGTCATAGACCTGCTGAACTCTGCGCTGGTCCAGCATTCCCTTATACTTATTCTGCCTGGCCCTGTGCTACAGGAACTGGGAATGTGGGTGAAATAAGCCACAGAGAACGGTGTTGTTTGATCTATGTTTCTCTTCCTGACTGTTGCTTTCTTGTTACTTTCATAAAGGAATTAGTTGGCCGCTTGATCGGCAAACAAGGAAAATTTATGAGCTTCTTGAGGCAATCGTCTGGTGCCAAAATTTATGTCTCAACACTACCTTATTTCCGTGACTCCCAAGTCTGTCACATTGAAGGTAAGCGGAATGTCTCTTTATTCATGGTCTAATATGTAGCTTGGGGGCCTTAATTAGATGGGCAAGGAATTTAAACAGATTTAGTGGCTTTGTGAGCCTAGTGCTTTACAAAACTTTTCTAATCGGTGCTGTTACAGTAGAGGTGTATGCCAAGTTGCCTGTGCCTTGGCATTTGAACCCTCTTATTCTAGAGGTGAGAATGCATTTTAACATCTTCGGCTGCTGTAGTTTAACCAACACGTTTTGAAGGATCCCTTCAGGCTTGAAGGAGGAGCTATGGGATGTGTATCAGCAAGTGCGGTCTTGACTGTGAAGGATGTTAGATTAATTGTGGCTGAAAAATATCTGCCAGTGAATTGGGTTCATACTGGAGGCTAACGCTGTTGAAACTGGGGCCTGAGTTGCTCATGTTGGTCTGATATCAGGTTACATGGCCAATCTATTAAAAATTAAATCGTTGATGTAGCGCAGAAGGCACTTCACGGGGTGGGGGTGTCCTCAGCATATCTGTACTACAGACTTTCTGTGGGATTTTTGTCTTCCAGGCTCTTCGCAACAAGTCGAAAAAGTACTGAGCCTGATTGGCAAGAAGTTCAAAGAGCTGTGTCTCACCAACATCTACGCTCTACCTCCACCAACACCACTGACGCTTCATTCCCTCCTTATGACTGCCTGGGTAAGTCCCAGCTTGCTGGCTATGCTGATGTCAGGGTGGAAGGCTGTTGTTGGTCGCTGCTGTCATAGTATGCTACGTCAACGTGGCTGGTTCACAGATGCCCTCAAAACCAGTTGGATTTTGTGTGGCTCTCTGCTGTCCAGCTTATGTAACTGTTACAGATCAGATTTGCCTACCTGCTCTTCCACTGCAGTTTCCATTCTGCCTGCGCTGAGAAATGTAGAATCATAGAATCATTTAGGTTGGAAAAGACCTTTAAGATCATCAAGTCCAACCATTAACCTAACACTGCCAAGTCCACCACTAAACCATGTCCCTAAGCAGCACGTCTACACGTCTTTTAAATACCCCCAGGGATGGTGACTCAACCACTTTCCTGGGCAGCCTGTTCCAATGCTTGACAACCCTTTCAGTGGAGAAATTTTTCCTAATATCCAATCTAAACCTCCCGTGGCACAACTTGGGGCTGTTTCCTCTCATCCTGTCACTTCTTACTTGGGAAAAGAGACCAAGACCCACCTCGGTACAACCTCCTTTGAGGTAGCTGTAGAGAGTGATAAGGTCTCCCCTCAGCCTCCTTTTCTCCAGACTGAAGAACCCCAGTTCCCTCAGCTGCTCCTCATAGGACTTGTGCTCCAGACCCTTCACCAGCTTCGTTGCCCTTCTCTGGACACGCTCCAGCACCTCAGCGTCTTTCTTCTAGTGAGGGGCCCAAAACTGAACACAGTATTCGAGGTGCAGCCTCACCAGTGCTGATCCCTGGGTGGGCGATCCCTGCCCTGCTCCTGCTGGCCACACTATTTCTGATACAGGCCAGGATGCCATTGGCCACCTTGGCCACCTGGGCACACTGCTGGCTCATATTCAGCCGGCTGTTGACCAACACCCCCGGGTCCTTTTCCACCAGGCAGTTTTCCAGCCACTCTTCCCCAGGCCTGTAGCGCCGCGTGGGGTTGTTGTGACCCAGGTGCAGGACCCGGCACTTGGCCTTGTTGAATTGCATACAACTGGCCTCAGGTCATCCATCCAGCCTGTCCAGATCCCTCTGGAGACCCTTCCTACCCTCGAGCAGATCAACACTCCTGCCCAACTTGGTGTCATCCACAAACTTACTGAGGGTGCACTCGATCCCCTTGTCCAGATCATTGATAAAGATATTAAAGAGAACTGGCCCCAAAACTGAGCTCTGGGGACCACCACTTGTGACTGGCTGCCAACTGGATTTAACTCCATTCACCACCACTCTTTGGGCCTGGCCATCTAGCCAGTTTTTTACCTAGTAAGAGTACGCCCATGCAAGCCATGAGCAGCCAGTTTCTCCAGGAGAATGCTGTGGGAAATGCTGTCAAAGGCTTTACTAAAGTCTAGGTAGACAACATCCACAGCCTTTCTCTCATCTACTAAGTGGGTCACCTTGCTACAGAGGGAGATCAGGTTAGTCAAGCAAGACCTGCGTTTCATAAACCCACGCTGACTGGGCCTGATCACCTGGTTGTCTTGTACCTGCTGTGTGATGGCACTCAAGATGATCTGCTCTGTAACCTTCCCTGGCACCGAGGTCAGACCGACAGGCCTGTAGTTCCCCGGATCCCTTGGGTAAATAAGTCTTCCGACTGCTTCATGCCGATAGTCTTTTTGTATGCAAGGCGGGCCCCGCCTCAAGTCTGATTTCTGTTAGAGCAGCAGGGAGTAACAGTGAGTAGCTTTTGGAAGTGAAATACCGGAGTGCCAGGGCTTTTCCACCCATGGCTGTAAGCCTCAGGAGTTGCTGGTGGAACATGGAGTTGCTGTGAATGAAGCTTGTGTTGCAGTGAACGCTAATGAGAATTTCTTTTCTCCACATGACAGCTCTTCCTCCCAGACGGAGTCTCTGTAGAGGTCGTCGTGGCAAACCAAGTCGATGCAGGGCACATGTTTCTACAGCAGCATACGCACCCCACTTTCCATGGTCTGCGTAGCCTCGACCAGCAGATGTACGCCTGCTATTCTCAACTGGAAATTCCAACCCTGCCAACTCCAGTAGAAGGCATGTAATGTGATTGCTCACAAATTGTTCAGCTGAGAAACTTCTAGGGTCACACGAAAGCCTGATGCCACTGAGTTAGGCTTGGGAAGTTTCCCAGTGGATGAGAATGTGATAGTTCACTTGTCATTTCATATTTTTTTAAGCCGCTGGCAGACTACAGATGCTGCTCTACTCTTCCTTACCCCACTCATCCCTAGAGTACCTCCCCAGCCACTTAGTTGCATGTTGAAATTCAGAATGAGATAAAGTCCATCTCAGGCTATTTCTAATCAACTTGGCATCTGGTGTATTTTTGCTGACAAAGTATGGAACTACTCCCAAATCTTCATAGTGTCACAGTCTGCACGTGGTGTAAAGTGGAGGGTGCATCACATGGAAGGGGGTTACTAGCGCTAACTTTCCTTTTTGGGGACAGACCTCACTGTTAGTGACCGAAGGCTGGAAGGGAACTGTACACCTGGGTAGAACAGCATGGAAGTGGCAGACAGAGACTTGAGAGTAAAACCCACTTCTCCTGCGTCCCAGCTGCAGGCCTTGTCTGGTGGGGGTGTGGGTGGTGGTGAAAGAAGATGTTGGCAGCGTAAGAAATGCTGTTGATTCTCAGTAGATAAGTACTGATGCCTGAAGTGCTAATTTCTGGAAATCCACTTACGCTGAGCCTTTCTCCTCTGTACTCCTGTGTTTTGCAGTTGGCATTATCTGCGCGGCTCCAGGCCTGGATGGGGCATGGTTCCGGGCTCAAGTTATTAGCTACTTCGAAGAGACCGGTGAAGTGGAGCTCAGATACGTGGACTATGGAGGATACGACAAAGTGAAGATTGACACACTCAGACAAATCAGGTCTTTAGCTCCTCTTCTGTGGCCTAAGGCAATATCTGGCTTGAATCTTCATATACCGTTTGAATTGCTTATAGGTTTTTCCACAGCTGAAGCGGAAAACGGTGGAAAGGTTTGGCTCAGCAGCAGCTGTGAATTCCTTGGGAGCACAGCAAGCTCTTGCAAGGCTTTTTCGAAGGGGAGGGGAGAGGAAATTGCAACTTCTGCCACTTCAGCGTGGAAGCTGAGTGAAAGGATGCCTTCAGGAGGCCCTAAATTGTAGTTAATTGATGAGCTAGAAAGAAGATTCAGATTCTCTGTGCCCCAGCCCCATTGGCTGGGAGAGCTGTATTGGATGGGGGTTTTCTTAGACAAGCCCATTAAATACTTGATTGTGCCCCAGAGGTGGGAGAAAAGCAGTACAGCTTCCATTATGGAGGTGGTTTTTGCTTGGAGCCCAATCCAACTTGGCGTGCTAATCAGACTATTTATTGCTGTTGCTTAGATTGCTGGGAGAACAATCTGATTTTTTTTTTTTACTGTCATCAATTTCAAACTGAATTCCTGTAAGGTGACATTGATTAATCAATTGCTCTAAAAGAATACAGGAGAAACTTAAAGCCGTGTTCTTACTCTGATTGATTCTCTTTTCTTTAAGGTCTGATTTTTTATCACTACCTTTCCAAGGAGCAGAAGTTTTACTAGACAACGTGGTGCCACTCCCAGGTAATGGAGCTCTCAAGACATACCGTTGGTGCTCCCCCTGCAGGTTTAAATGGATACCAACTGTGTACAAGCGATGATTCTGTCTAAACCTTTTCCCTCCTATTGCAAGCGCAGCCTCTGATGTGACTAGAGCAAGATTGGAAAAATTGTATTTTATTCTTCTAAATGTGCTAGCATGGCATAACCTGTCAGGCTCCAGGGGAAAGATGATAAATGTTCAGGCTTTTTCCTGGGTGGAGGAGAGAATGAATTACTCTCCTAAACAGCAAGTTGGCAGGACTGGCAGGGTACAGGTGAAGCAGCTGTAACTACTCTGCCTTCTTCTGTCATAGAGTAGCTGTAAACGCAAACTTAGTTTTTAATCTGCTAGATGAATATCTGACATTTTCCTACTAAAATGACTGATGTGTATAATTCTGTGTTCAAAAGACTACCCTCCAAGCACTGGAAGAATGTCAGTCACTACCTAGAAATGCTTTGGTTTGCCCCCCCCCCCCCCTTTTTTTTTTTTCCTTTTTTCTAGTGGTGTTAGAGATGCGTGCTCTAACCAGGAGGTACAGGAGGCTCTGCCAAGACTGTAGATGGATGGCGAGGTTTAAGCTGCTTCTTGCAGAAGTCAGTGTTTTCCATGTTCCCTGAGGTAATCGACCTCCTTCGGGATTTGTAAGGAGTTCACTTGCTGCTGGAGGCGGTCTCAGGGTGGGGAGCACAAAGGAGAAACTTCATTTTGCAGTGATTTGGTAGGAAATAAGCAACTTTCCTCCAAAATGAAAATACTTCTGAAATGTCTGGTCTGCAGTGTAGATTGTAACTGTATTGCCTGGGACACAAGAGTTTCCTGCTGCATTACAGGTGTGGAGTTAGCAACAGTGCCCACGTAAGCTGTGCAGGCTGAGAGACCTGAGCTGCCAAGAGTGCATTTGGCACTGTTCAGGTGCCAGCCGGCCTGTGATACAAATGCTTCGGAGTTCCCGTTCACAGTATTGCACTCTGTGCAGGGTCAGTAATGTCCTGAGGCCCCTGAGCTTAGTTTATTAAGGATCAAAATACTAATGGCAGCTCAAACGTACTGCAGAAGTAGACTTTTCTGTCTTTAAAGCCTCCTAATTCATCAGCCACTTATGTTCACATTAACTGAGCTAGTGGCTTTAGAAAGCACTTCATCCTTTCCCTTCAGCAACACAGCAGGCACAATACTTGTGTGATCTCCAGCTTAATAGACTGGTTTCAGCAAATGCGTACAGCAACAGTAGGTGAGGATTCTCTGGCCTAACTTATGTAGGAGGTCAGGCAAGATTAGCTTAATAGTCCCTTCTGGCCTTTAAAGCCTGTGAAGAATATATCTCATTTGTTTTCTCCTGCTCTTTTCTTTCCCAAGACGAGGATCACTTTTCACCTGAAGCCGACGCCGCTGTTAGTGAGATGACCAAAGGCGCAGTCCTAGTGGCACAGGTACACGAGAGCTGCCTGGAAGTCTGGTTGCCAATTTGACTGCTGCTGTTGTCCTCTCTGCCCCCTCGCATACCGTGCGTGTTAAAATCGAAAACAAAGCCACAGCCTGTAAGCCTGGCTGCTGGGCAGGATTCTCGTCGAGCAATCTCGGGCGCCGAAAACTTCCTTGTGTGGCACCAGGACCACTCAGGACTGCCTGGCTGGGAAGGGATGAGTATTCCCTCTTGTTACTGATGCGGGCAGAGAGGAAGGGCACCTGGATGGATTTACAGAGCACAAAGTGGCCTGTTGTCCAGCGGATCAAATATTCACCTGGGTCTGCGCTGCTTTGCCAGTCTCAACAGTCTTTGCAAGACTGACATCCAGGACTTGGCCTCTGGCTGGCCGGAGGGAGAAGTAAGGGCATCCCAAAGGCTTCTGCATGCAGTGCCTGGTCTCAGCGAAGAGGCACTTGCCTCTTCCGAAGTGCCTCTGACAGTGGCTGTAGCTGTCCACGTAAGGCAGTTGGGACGAGTGGGAAGCCGATAGCGCTTGTGACGCTCAATCTCGCAGCTTCCTTGGGTTTTAGTGCAGTGCTCAAATGCATCACTAATTCTAGCAAGGGCACGGATTTGAGCGACCAGAGCGCACTTGCCAGCAGGGTGTCCCAGCTGCCTGGTGGCAGGAGCTACATTTCCACGAGCCTACGCTGAGTCTGAGGATCTGATATGCAGTGAATGATGCTAGCCTTGCACCCTGCACGGCTCAGACCAGAATTGCTGCACGCTAATGTTCTTCTGTGTTTCCAGGTCACAAATTATGACAGCGCAACAGGTCTGCCACTGATACAGCTGTGGAACTTGACGGGAGATGAGGTGGGTATGTTAACATGCCTATTTTTTCAACACTGATAAGGTATATGATTATGCAGACTTTTTATTGCTGGTTAGGAACTTGCTGATGCTTCTTGCTAGTAGTTTGTTCACCTTTCTACTTTTTTTTTTACCTCCTTTTAGGTGGTGTCGGTAAACAGAAGTCTGGTGGAAAGAGGGTTTGCTCAGTGGCTTAACTACTAGCGACGTCCTAGATGCCTCGACAACGCTTTCTACAGAGAAAAATAAAAGAAGAAATCTTGTTTTGCGCTGTTACAATTTGGTTTGGCAACCTTTCATAAGACAACCTGTTTACACCTATGTGTGGATTTTTGTGGTCCATTGAAACTCATCCTGCTCAACTGTTACCATTTCACTAGAAACATGTACCTCATCTGGGTGAAAGCTGGGGTGTTAAAAGCCATAATGACAGATACTGTAGCTTTAAAGCAAAAAATCCTCCCCGGCCTCTACTTAAAAGTTGAATGGAAAAAACCTTAATACCTGGGGGCTTGCTTGAAGCTAGCAAATGCCCCGAAATGTTAACTGTGGTTGCATTTTTGTTCAAGATGTATAAAGCCCCGTGAACTTAGCGTCTGCTTTTCTTAAAAGCTACAACAGTTGTCCTTTTTTTAACAGGCTCTGCCTATGAAATTAATGAATGTTATTAAGGAATTTAATGTTTAGTTACGGATTTTTCTATATTGTGCCACTAACCTGCACAAATAACATTCATCTTGTGTCTTCCTTATGCCAGGAGGTAGATGAATTGCATTCGTTGCACTTACTGTGGCACATGTCTCACTGCAGTCATGGTTTTTAGGCTTGATACGCTTAAGGAAGAAAGCTTTTCTGTGCAGATGCTTGAAGTGCAGGGTATGTTACCACTACAATTTTTGCTCTGAAATGTCATGTATTTAAAGAAAAGAACTGATTGCCAAGCCCAATTGTAGTTTATATTTTTCTAGCTGTGCAAGTCTGTAAACATATATATAAAAAACCATTGTAATATTTTGTACAAGAAAAACACTGGAAACAAAGGGAACTTTACAGAAACTTTTTCACACCAAAATGTCCTATGTAGGTAGAACTGGTTTGGAGTGCATTAGGGTAGCCAACATACTTGGAGCATCTGAATGTTGGGAGTGTTTCAGCTCTGCTGTATACAGGATTAGTATTCCCTTAGATTGCTGTCTGGCTTGAATTGTGATCACTGCATTCTTTGCTATGTTGCTGTACAGATCTGTTTAAAAAAAAAAAAGTAACAGCTTGGCATTAATATTGCAGTGGTGTTCTCAATTTTTTTGTGTTCCTTTTTAGATTTCTATTACATATTTAAAATTTTGCTCAAGTAATTTAAGCCAACTTAATACTCTTAAACACACGCCCTCTAATGTATATCATTTTAGATATGTATTGAGCTGGGATTTATTGCTGGCAGAGAAGATACTTGCCAGGAAAATGTTGATGTAGTCAGTCCTCAGAAGTTTTTTCTGGTGGGTTCAGGGATGTCCTTACATCCTTTGAGCTAATGTGTTGGTGCATCACATTTGGATAGTTGCCTACAAAAGCATTTGGTCCGATCCCTTCTGATATGGTATGGTTATATCTTTTTTTTTTTGAGTTCTCTACTATTCGGTGCTTATGATTTAATGTTCATGTTTGCAATAACATCCAATGAAACCTAAATTTGGTAACTCAGTTGAGTCTATGAAACATATATCCTTTTGGAATGTTTCTTTCCCTTTCAATTAAAGCTCGAATTTTAAGCCATCTTAATCAAACTGTGATGACTGAGAGCCTTCATTTCCTGACCTCTTGCGATGTAGGGTTGGGAAGGGAGCTCCATGGGCTAAACAGGTCCGATAAGATCCTGATGGCTTTTCAACAGATGTAGAAAGGTCAAGCTTCAAATCTCCTGGGTTTCCTTTTACTTCCAGCTGAAAACTGGGTTTATTTTTATGATGAATTACTTATTAGAAAGCCTTAGTCTGAGCACCGGTACTCAAGGCTGTTGAAACTGTTATATATTTGTGGAATTCATTTACTCTAGACTGGGGTTGTCCCTTTTGCCACACTTGTGTGTTGAAAAGTGAAACTTGGGAGTCTGTTGTGCGGGCTATAAAATCCCCTCTTTAAAATGTTGACCGGTTTCTTGTCCAAGCCAAGCAGTGCAATTTGGTGTCCTAGTGAACAGTTTGTCCTCACCCTGGTGTTGGAGCACCTTGCAACTGGGAAAGTCTACTCTTGCAGTAGAATGTATTCCACTGTGTGGAAAAGAAGCAAAGGCCTGGGCTGGACCGACTATGCTTGGGCTGCACAGAGCAAAGTGTGTTAAACTCAAAAGTACTGCTTTGGTGGTCTGTAGATGTGTACACATGCGCACACAGTTGTTCAGAGTTCCACATACTGGTCTTCCAGATCTCAAGGATTAAAACAAATCCGTTGGGTTCACTGCAGAGTATACGTACAACCCATAGATGCTCTGGCTACAACTTGGTGCTGCTTAGGCAAGTGATATGTGAAGAATAAAACATCGGGGGTTTTGGTGGGGGAGTAGTGGGTCTGGACGTTAGCGCAGTTCGAGAATGTCCATCCTTACTGCTTCTCACCCCAGGAAGAAGGTTTCACTTCACAGGGTTTCTCAGTCCTTGCTAGGCTCCAGTATCCGCTGAGGGATGCCTTTCACCCTCAGGCGTGATCTCCCAGGTAGAAATTTGGTAGCTGGCTTCTTGCACTGTGGGTGGTTAACGTTACTGATAGCCTGAGCACCTGAGTGGGGTGTGTGTGTGGCATGCTGAGCTCTCTGCCACGGTTGCAGGCAGCCTGTCTGGATTTGCTGTTTCAAATTGCCTGCCAGTCGTCTTTCCTCGGACAGAGTTTCTGGCCGAGGGGAGGAAAAAAGCTGCCATGTATCTGTGAAGGAGGTTGTCTGTCCTTCAGCTCTGTAACTTGGGTTCAGCAGCTCCAACAGTGCCTTACTGAGTACCTTCCCTGCTAGGTGAGGTCTCCCCCAATTAAACCAGTTCTCTTGGGCAGGAGCCAACCTCCTGAGGAGGGTTTGCGTTTCAGCCTTAGGGCGGTGTGACCTTGTAGCTCTCTCCTGCCAGTGCCTGGCGTGGTGGACAGGCTGGAGATGAAAGGTCAAGAGAAAATGAAGAGCCCTGCGCTCCGGTGTCAGTCTGATGCAGGTGCAGTGCCCAGAGGAGTTCGCTTGCATGTCTTCTGAATTTGTCTCCCCAGCTTTTTCTTTACTGAGGGAAGCTTTGTCCCCTGGGGCTAGATTCATGCTGGGCCGGAGAACTACAAACTGTCAGTGGTTGTGTGAGGAGGAGAGAACTGTTGCAGCTTTCTCTAGCTGCGACCTGGCCAGAACATGGGAGTATAAAATAATAAAAGCGTGGAAGTGGCTGGGCTGGGGCTTCGCTGGGGTGAGCCGCTTGCAGGGAAGGTGCAGCTCTGCACGGGGTGGGTAACGCCGCAGCCCCCTCCCTCCTGGGAAGATGCTGGTCCCTCACGAGCATGGTACTGTGCAGGTACTGTCTTATCCTTCTCCACCTCACACCAGTGCTCTTCTGACTCATTGTGAACAGACTTTTTTTCTGCTCTGAAGCCTGTCCCGATGCTGGAGTCTCGCTGAACAGGTGAAATGGAGCTGTTGTCATCCCGGTGGGATGTAGGAGCAGGGTGGCTGCAGTCCAGGAGGCTTGCTTACTGAATGTCAAAGTAGAAGAGGAAGAACAAAATTCAGAACGACAGTCCTGAGGTGGTAGCACCATCCCAAGGGAATGCAGATGCTGCAGTTTTAGGGTTTGGAAGCAAATGGGTCTCCCTCAGCTGTATTCCCATATCCCAGAGAGCTTTCCAAGATACAGTCCATAGTCATCAGATTCAAACAAACGCATGTTAGTTTGGAAGTGGTGGGGTTTTTTTCCTCAAGAGCTTAGAGCAGCCCTGGACTATTTAGTCTGCGCGCATGGGGGTGAATGTGTTACTTTATATTGTTCACGACAAAGTTTAACTCATCTCGAAGCTGGTGTTTTCCCTCGCTTTGAGGGGTGTGTCGAAGTCAGGAATCGGCAGTAACTGCTGGCAGCTGGTGTGGGGAGCGCTCCTGTTGTCTGCTCTGTGTCCCTCGCTTTCCTCTGGCTCTGCAGCATGGAAAAACATCCTGTTCCCTATTTGTGTTGTAAGCTGCCTATTTTTTTTTTAAGCTGTAGCAAATAGAACATTGTAGGGTAAGATTAACCAAAATAAGGAGGTGTTGGCAAGTAACAAATAGGCAACCCTTCTTTCTTTAAAATCAAAAGTCTCAGCCTGAACTGATGCATTAATAGCTTCAGGTGTGTGGGGGTTTTTTGTTTGGGTTTTGTTTTTTTGTTTTGGGGTTTTGGTTTTGTTGTTTTTTTCATTATGGACAAGGGTGAATGGCATTGCTGAGGTGGGGGAGTTGGATATGGACTGCTTGGAAAAGAGCAGGGGGAAAAGTACAGGTCAGAAAAGGAACAGGGGAGGTTGAAACAAGGTAGCTGTATTTGCATCTTCCTTTCCGAGATGCAGTGGTGGTGCTTTGTGCCCCATCAGACCTCAGGAACGTAGCTGGGGTGGGCTTTGAAGGGGTCACACTGCTTGTAATATCAGCCACGTCCCCAAAGCAGCTCTATAATTCTTGCCCGCAAACCTGAGATTGAGCATACGTGCATCTGAGCTAAGCCGTCCCGTGGGGTTAGTTTGACTGAAGCCATTCAAAGGGGTTTTCCCCTTTGAAAAGTGGTAATTTTATTACGGGTAAAATGAATGAGGTCTCTGGAGATGCCTAATTTATAACTTCCGCAGGGAAAGCTTCCCGCCGGCCGCGAGGCACGCTCCGGCATTCCCCCGCCGAGCAGCCCCTGGAAGCCCAGACCTCCCCTCTTCGGGCTCTTTCCGAGGATGAGGGGTGCTTCCTACGAGCCTTCCTCGCTTCCCAGCCTCTGCCCCCTCATCGTCCTGCCCTGGGCAGCCCAGCAGGAGCTTCTCCCCGGGGCAAGCGGCACCTTCCTGGCAGACCCTCTCGAGCAGCGGGGCCAGTCCTTAGGCAAAGCCCGGAGATGATTTTCCTTCGGCACGTGGACTCAAAGGCTCCTTAGTGAGGGAGGAGGGGAGGAGCAAAGAGAGTGTTTTTGGAGCAGATGGAGAATAATGGTGCCCCTGTCCGATACTGGCACTTGGAGCACCGGCACGAGGAGCGGTTCGGCCCCTTCCCTCTCACGGCCACATATGCAGCCTGCTCGCCGCGCGGCAGGGAACCTGGCGCTGCAGTTCCATCGTGGAAACTTCATTGGCAGTGGGTTTTCCCGAAAAAAAACAAACAAAAAGAATCCAATGGAAACTTTATTTTTACTTCCCTTCTACTGTGTGACACAAATCTATCGGGTCCTGTCTCGGTGCTGTCCCTAGGAAGCCCGTGTGTCGGAGGCTGCTGAGCTAGAATTAAAGAACATGTGTCTTGCATTTAGTTTATTGCCTCGGGGCTGTGTTTTGGCTCCAGTCACCTCTGTTTCCTCTCCTCTTCCTTCCCTACCCCCTTCAAAAGAAAAACCAGCCACAATGCAAAGCAAGAGGAAAAAATTCCGGCTGCACTGGGCAACAGCGGGGATGATGGCAGCCGCGGTGAGTGTCAGGGCTTGGGCTTTTTGCCAGGGGAAACGTGAACGGTTCTTGTAGGACAGACGTGCTGGGGCTCTGCTATGTGAGACCGGTCACCGCAGCGATCAGACTGGAGGTCTGCCTGGCCCATACCCACTCTGGCAGTCCAGGTAATTTGGGCAAAAGGTACAAAAGAGGGATCTCCTACAGAGCGGTTTTGCCCCGACACGCTCCTGGTTTCCATCTGTGAGCAGTGCAGGGACTTCTGAGCCAAATGCTGCACGCAGTGTTGCGCTTAATAGACACATATAAACTACCTCTGGTGAATTTGTGTAATGGTGTTTTGAGTCCATTTGTCCTTCTGACCTTCACGACATCCTGTGGCAATATGTCCCACGACTTAATTACGTGTGGGCGAAAAACGTGCTTCCTGTTGCTTTCTAAATTGCCTGAAAGCATCCCTGGCTAATCCATCGTCCTGATACCACGGAAAGGTGAGTAATTCAGAAAGAGATAGCCAGAATGATGGTTTTGGATGAATGAAGGGGACTGGAGGGGAACCCAGCTGAGCCTCTGGTTGTAATTAAGCTGGGAGAAAAAGAAGTTAAATTTCTAGTGGATACAGGAGCAACATTTTTGGTGTTAAATACTTGTAAAGGAGAAATTGGAACAAAACCAGCAAACATAGTAAGAGCCACAGGGAGGGAAGAAAACAGACCATTCCTGCAGCCCCTGGGTTTGAAATTTGGAAATAAAATAATTACACATGAATTCTTGTATGTACCAGAATGCCCGATACCCTTGTTAGGAAGGGATTTGTTATCCAAATTAAATGCACAAATTGTTTTTGAGGATGGAGAACTCTTTTTTAAAAAAATACCTGAGTCAAAACCGGGAGAAATCCTGATGATACAAGAAAAGGTGGAGGAGCAGGAAATTCCACCAGAGGTGGATGCTGCAGTGATCCCTACAGTATGGGAAACAAATATTCTTGGTAAATCAAAATTAGCAGCACCTGTGAAAATAGATTTAAAAGAAGGTAAAAAAGAAGGCAGCGATTGCCCCGGTGGCAAGGACACCGACGCGAAGGGACCAAGCCGGTGGCAAGGACACCAACGCAAAGGGACCGAGCCGGTGGCAAGGACACCGACGCAAAGGGACCGAGCCGGTGGCAAGGACACCGACGCAAAGGGACCGAGCCGGTGGCAAGGACACCGACGTGAAGGGACCGAGTCAGTTCCATGGACACCGACGCAAAGGGACCGAGCCGGTGGCAAGGACACCGATGCGAAGGGACCGAGCCGGTGGCAAGGACACCGACGCAAAGGGACCGAGCCGGTTCCATGGACACCGACGCAAAGGGACCGAGCCGGTGGCAAGGACACCGACGCAAAGGGACCGAGTCAGTTCCATGGACACCGACGCAAAGGGACCGAGCCGGTTCTCGTGGCTCCGGCGCTCTGCAGAGGCGCCGAGGGCCAGCCAGGACTCCGGCCGTGCCAGCCCTCGGCTGCACCCACGGCAGACTTTGCCTCGGGCTCGGCGCTGCTGGCCAGCCTGTCCCCGCCGCCCCTGGGCTAGCCCCGCTCTCGGGGCGGCACGTCCCACGCGCGAAGCGGTGCCTGGGCTTGCCCTGGGAGCGGCACGATACAATTATGCATGCAGTACACCAGCGTTCTCCGGCTGCTGCGGCTCCCGTCTGCGCGATGGACGGAGGCGGCGGTTTCCCTGGCGGCTCTCCGCTGGTCTCGGCCCATGGGCCGTGACCCCTCGGGCTCCGTTTGGGAGAAGGGGTGGGTGCCGCAGAGGGGAGGACGGCGGGGCTGGGTGGGCTCTGGGCAGCACCGCCCGGGGCTGTCCCTGGCGGGGGTCTTCCCGGCCGGGCCCCCGGGATGGCTGAGGAGGCCGGTGCCCGCTTTTCCAGGGAGGAGCTGGCCGGGAGCGTGAGGAAGGGCAGCTGCCCGGCTTTGCGCTCCCCAGGGGCCCTCGGGGTTCCCAAGGGGCCGGGCCGGGCTTTCCCCCCTGCCCCCCCGGTTTTGTCCAGCTTTGCGCTCTGGCTTCACGCGGCGCTCCGGCGTCGATCGGATAAGCCTTGTTTCCCGCCGCGCAAGGGTGACGCTGGCTTCCCTCTTACGGATGAACAGGAATCTTTCCTGGAGCTGAGAGCAGAAACTCCGTGGGCTTTGGCACTCGGATTTTCCTAGCTTGCTGCCGCCAGCGTCCGAGGGGACTCCAGATTTCGTGGAGCACCGTCGGGACGTTAGTCTCGGGGAGAGGCTTCGTTCCTGTTTCTGGACAAAGATGGTGGCGGCGGGGGAGTGAGCGAGCAGCCTTGTGGTGCTTGGTCGCCGGCTGGGCTGAAACCACAACAGTCCTTTTTGGTGCCCAACGTGGGGCACGAAGGGTTGAGATAACGACAGATCTGGCCGGAGCGTGTTAAAACGAATTTGTTGTACGCATTTCTTAGATTAGTTGAATAGTCGCTGGTCCCAGTGTTGGCTCATTTGTTCCCGTGGCGGTGTTGTGCAAGTTCTTACATGCACTCTGTTTATCACCTCTGGGCGCGGGCTCAGGACTATCATTTTGCTGTCCTGGGTGACGTCGACTCGCAAAATGATTACGTCACGGGTCCTGAGGTTAAGCTGGTAGTTGCGTGCGGCGTCGACGTCACTCCCGTGCCTCGGGCGCCCTCTCTCGGAACTTGTTGGTAATCGCACCCAATCTGTGGGGAAGTTGGGGGGGGTACTTTCTCCCCGCTCGTTCACCTCCCCTTCCTCCTTCAGGCTAATTACAGCAGCTTTTGAGAAGTTTGAAGATCCCTGGGGTGTTCAAGCCAGCATGCTCGTCTTGCTATGTCTCCCGAATGTGTTTCAGGTCTTGTTTAGGGCTCCAAAAAAGTTTTTTAAGAATACCACGCAGAGATCTGCCCCAAGGCTGAATAGTCATGGGTGGCGTGGCATGTGGGAGAAAACGGGCAGGTATCTAGAGGACTTCTCACCTCCAATGGTTTGGAACTTCACTCCCAAACAGCTACAGGACCCTGGTGAAGCGATAGACCGTTGGAAAGGAAAATGCGGTGCCTGTTCCAAAGCGGCACAACTTACCGCACTGTGCTGGGCCCTGGCCAGTATCTACCAACCACTGCTCGATATTATGCAGCACCCTCAGGAGGAAGGGAGGGAAAACAGACCGACAGGCACTGCAGCTATTCCAGCCCTCGTGACAAGCACTGCAGCTACCCCAACCAACCCCGGCGACAGGCGCTGCAGCTGAACCAGAGAACCGACCTCTGCCGGTGTCAGTCGCCCCTATGCAGAAAAAGAAATACACGGAGAAATCGGTTCAACTTAGCGAGGGATGGAGGTGAGCCAGGGCCATCACGAGAACAGGAGAAAGAGGCAGAACCCGAGATAATCACCCGATCCCTATCCCTGAGTGAGCTGCAAGATACGCGAAAGGATTTCGGCCGCCATCCGGGTGAGCACATTTTTACCCGGCTGCTCCGCTGCTGGGGTAACGGGCCGGTAGCTTGGAATTAGAGGGTAGGGAAGGCAAGCAGGTGAGATCCCTGTCTAGGGAAGGGGCCACTGACAAGGCGTTTGGGAAAAAGACACGAGCCCTCAGCCTCTGGAGGGGACTTCCGTCAGGCGTGAAGGAAAAATACCCCTTCAAGGAAGACGTTACGTGTCAGCCAGGCAAGTGGACCACCATGCAGAGAGGTATCCAGTACCTGAGGGAATTAGCCGTGCTGGAGGTGATTTATAATGATCCGGATAACGAGCAGTCACCCACAGATCCAGATGAAGTCCAATGCACACAACCCCTGGGGCGGAAGTTTCTACAACACGTACCAGCGTTGTATGCCAACTCATTGGCAGTGATGTCCTGGAAAAAAGGCGAGGGACAAACGGTGGATGAAGTGGCTGGCCGACTCCGGCAATACAAAGGAAGTCTCTCTTCCTCCCGACGGGCCCGTGTCTCGGCTGAACTCCCGTGTCGCGGGAGTTTTTCCTACAAACGTCGCTGTTAGGCTTTTGTGGGGTAAAAAGGGGCATTTTTGATCATCGCTCGGCTAGGTCACTGACCATCGGAGCTTTTCGGTTGTGTCTGTTTGAGAGGTAAAAGGTGGCTGCCAGAAAGGCTCCAGACAGCTATCTATGAGGGTGTTTCCTCCCCCAAACCCCAGAAGAGCCTAACGCTGCTGCTGTTGCATTTCTGTGGCCCTCCAGGAATCCCACTGTGTGTGTAGGGGAGGGATGAAAAAATCTCTGGGAATCTTTGCGTGAAGGGTGCCTGGACCAAGAAAAGGCAAACCTGCTGACATCATTGCAACTGGGGAGAGAAAGGGCTGAGCTACCAGGGCCACTGCCAGCATACCGTCATTAGGCACCAGAGTCAACGTTGACTCGAGAGGCCTGGGCAGAGCCCAGACCCCCCTGAAAGCAGCTGCAAGACCTGCCACGAGGTACAGGCCAACTCCTCTGATGCTTGGGGCTCACGCGGGAACCCAAAGCGCTCCAAGCCCCAAAATGCAGCTGCCTCTGCAGCGCAGCAGCAGCAGCAGCAGCCAGTGCAGAGCAGCGTGGGGAGCTGGAGCAGAGGGAGGGGGCGCCCGGGCCGGGCTCGGCTCATCTCGGCTGGGCTCGGCTCCCTTCGGCTGGGCTGGGCTCGGCTCATCTCGGCTGGGCTCGGCTCCCTTCGGCTGGGCTGGGCTCGGCTCCCCTCGGCTGGGCTGGGCTCGGCTCCCCTCGGCTGGGCTGGGCTCGGCTCCCTTCGGCTGGGCTGGGCTCGGCTCCCTTCGGCTGGGCTGGGCTCGGCTCATCTCGGCTGGGCTCGGCTCCCTTCGGCTGGGGTGGGCTCGGCTCCCTTCGGCTGGGCTCGGCTCGGCTCCCTTCGGCTGGGGTGGGCTCGGCTCATCTCGGCTGGGCTCGGCTCCCTTCGGCTGGGCTGGGCTCGGCTCCCTTCGGCTGGGCTGGGCTCGGCTCATCTCGGCTGGGCTGGGCTGGGCTCGGCTCCCTTCGGCTGGGCTGGGCTCGGCTCCCTTCGGCTGGGCTGGGCTCGGCTCCCTTCGGCTGGGCTCGGCTCCCTTCGGCTGGGCTCGGCTCGGCTCCCCTCGGCTGGGCTCGGCTCGGCTCGGCTGGGCTGGGCTCGGCTCCCCTCGGCTGGGCTGGGCTCGGCTCCCTTCGGCTGGGCTGGGCTCGGCTCCCCTCGGCTGGGCTGGGCTCGGCTCCCCTCGGCTGGGCTGGGCTCGGCTCATCTCGGCTGGTCTGGGCTCGGCTCCCTTCGGCTGGGCTCGGCTCAGCTCCCTTCGGCTGGGCTCGGCTCGGCTCATCTCGGCTGGGCTCGGCTCCCTTCGGCTGGGCTGGGCTCGGCTCCCCTCGGCTGGGCTGGGCTCGGCTCCCCTCGGCTGGGCTGGGCTCGGCTCCCCTCGGCTGGGCTGGGCTCGGCTCCCTTCGGCTGGGCTCGGCTCGGCTCATCTCGGCTGGGCTCGGCTCCCTTCGGCTGGGCTCGGCTCCCTTCGGCTGGGCTGGGCTCCCTTCGGCTGGGCTGGGCTCGGCTCCCCTCGGCTGGGCTGGGCTCGGCTCCCCTCGGCTGGGCTGGGCTCGGCTCCCCTCGGCTGGGCTGGGCTCGGCTCCCCTCGGCTGGGCTGGGCTCGGCTCCCTTCGGCTGGGCTCGGCTCGGCTCCCCTCGGCTGGGCTGGGCTCGGCTCCCCTCGGCTGGGCTGGGCTCGGCTCCCCTCGGCTGGGCTGGGCTCGGCTCATCTCGGCTGGGCTGGGCTCGGCTCCCCTCGGCTGGGCTCGGCTCGGCTCCCTTCGGCTGGGCTCGGCTCGGCTCCCTTCGGCTGGGCTGGGCTCGGCTCCCCTCGGCTGGGCTGGGCTCGGCTCCCTTCGGCTGGGCTCGGCTCGGCTCCCCTCGGCTGGGCTCGGCTCGGCTCGGCTGGGCTGGGCTCGGCTCCCCTCGGCTGGGCTGGGCTCGGCTCCCCTCGGCTGGGCTGGGCTCGGCTCCCCTCGGCTGGGCTCGGCTCGGCTCGGCTGGGCTGGGCTCGGCTCCCCTCGGCTGGGCTGGGCTCGGCTCCCCTCGGCTGGGCTGGGCTCGGCTCCCCTCGGCTGGGCTGGGCTCGGCTCCCTTCGGCTGGGCTGGGCTCGGCTCCCCTCGGCTGGGCTGGGCTCGGCTCCCTTCGGCTCGGCTCGGCTCCCTTCGGCTGGGCTGGGCTCGGCTCATCTCGGCTGGGCTCGGCTTCCCTCGGCTCGGTTCGGCTCATGTCGTTGCGGCGGCGCTCGCCTCCCCTCGGCTCCGCTCGGCTCGGTTCGGCTCATCTCGTTTGGGCTCGGCTGCCCTCGGCTCCGCTCCGGCCGCAGCCCCGGCCCGGCCCCGCCTGAGGCAAGGGCGGGCGGCGGGCGCGGCGGGGCCGGTGGCCGTGGCGGGGGCTCCTCCCCGTCCGTGGAGCGGTGGGCTGCCCGGCGGTCGCCAGCGCCGGGGCTGCCCGGGGGCCTCGCAGGCCGGCAGCGGGGCTGAGGCGGCGGCGGCGGTGGCGGCATCTCCCCTCGCGGCAGGCCGGGGCGCCGGGACCCGGCCTTCCCCCCGCAGGCCCGGCCAGCCCCGGCCCCTCCCTGCCGCCCCCGGGGCTGCGGGGGCAGCAGGGGACTGCCTGCCGCTGGTGGCTGTCCGGCGGAGGCCGGCGGGCACCGCGGAGACGTGCGGCTGTGGAGAGAAAGGGGTTTCTGCCGGCTGTCCCCGCGGGGACCCGCAGCCGGCGGGGGTGTCCCTCCCTCCCTCACAGCCTGGCGTCGGTGGCGGGCTGCGACGCAGTCCTGCCCGGGCGTTCTTGGCAGCCCCCGGGGCAAGAGGCCTGTCAAGCTTCAGGGAGGTCGGCAGCGGCGTTTCCAGAGCAGTCGCGTCCCGTTGGCTCTCCTGCTTCCTTCCCTAGGCCGGGAGAAAGGAGGACGTCCTCGAAAGCAGGTACCTGTCGGTCGCCTGAAACCAGGTTTCTTCATGCAGGCAGGCGTGTGTACGGACTTAAAATCGGCAGGTGAGCGTGTTGAAGCTACAGCCTGCGGTTTGGTGCCTGCCGGTAGCAGTGAGTTCCTAGGAGACCCTAAATTCGGACGGGGGGGGCTGCTCTTTTCCTGCCTTCTTTCACTGACCGTGAAAGCGGTCACTTCCGAGGGGCTACTGCGCTTGCACGGGCTGAGCATCGAGTAATGGGAGCTGTAAAAAGCGCTCCTGTTTCACTGCCGCGCGTGGATTTCGTGCTTCAGTGGGAAAAGAGGCTGGTTTTACTGACGGTAGTTTGAAATTTTGCTTCAAGCGTTCAGCTGAGAAGCTCTAGAGCCTTTGTGTGTGAAGCCAGGACTGGTTTTCCCCACGTGCACCACTTTGTACCTCTCTGCCATTTTATTGCTCCACGACCGAGTCTTGTAAGACCTTTCTATGGTTCTTTGCTACCTGCCCTTCTCCCTGTGTCAGTAATCTTGTAGGATTTGCAAGCTTTCTCACCTTGCTGCTCATGCCCCTTTCCCTGTCACGTCACGCTGTTTTTCTCTTTAACTGCTTGCTGGGCTTCCTAGAAAAGCAGAAAGCCTAATACTGGAGTGAGTGCCTATTGTCATTTTTTAGATGAGAATTTGAAACATGAGTACAAATACAGATTAAGGGTACCTGTCTTGTTGGCTTAGAGGGAGGTACTAAAACCCTGCTTTCTAATGAAATACTTGAGCAGCCATTTACAAGATTGCTTCCTTTTTGTGACTTTTGGTAAACTCAGTTCTTACCCGTTTGACTTATTTTCAGAACTGGAGCCGAGCGCGTTTGCCATACGAGTAAAGCAAAGCATGGATTTGAAACGATAAGCTACAGAATATTCAGAGACAACAGCATCTGTTTAGTCCTAGGTTCTTAAAGTGGCAAGCATAAAAATGCCTTCAGGTAACTTTTTTTCCCTTTTCACCTGCATCACCTGCATGGAGACATTTGTGATTCCTGCTCATCAAACTTAGCCACGGGGTGAGTTTTACCGGGAACCAACACAGGCTTTTCTGACTGTGAAGCTACAAGCTCTAGGGGTGAACTTAGCCTCTCGCAGCTGAACCTGAAGGTTGCCCTGCCTTGTCCTCAAGAGACTCCAGTCCTCTTTTACCTCACATGCTCCTTTGTGCAGAACTCCATGAAGGGCCAACAGTGGGTGCTGACACCTTGACACTGGCTTCGGTGCGAGTACTTGCCACTCCTCAGCAGTGTCCTTTCTCTGTGCAGATGGCCTTGCAGGCATCTCCCTCTTCTTGAAACAGTGTCATGTTTTTTTCTCGCTATGTCCTCAGAAGGCAGATTTACGACAGGATTGTCCCAGAGGGATTGGCAGTTGCTTTCTAAACCCACTGTTCTCCAGAGAGCTTGTCAGGAGGGCAAGATTCTTCCTCTTGTAGCCCACAAGCTAAAAGGCTGCTCTGACAGAGCTGCTGTTAGGCACACCCTTTAGGTAAGAGGGTCTTCCCTCACCCCCCTGTTCTCCTCCTCTTGGCTGTTGCCCATCCTCCCAGTGCATTTCATCCATTTTCTGGATCCTGATAGCCATTCTGCATTTAATTCAAACCCCTGCCACACTATTGCCTTCCTGGCCACCTTACCTCTCCAGCTCTTTGGAGAGAGTCTTCTCAAAGGAGGCAAACTCATTCCTCTTGGGGTTGTCCACAAAGGAAGTTGCCTGGTGGTATAAAAGGAACAGCTTCTTCTCCCACTGTTCCTTGGGAGGGGAAGAGTTGCATCAGATGCCCAGGTTTCTGCGTGTTTCTGCATGATGACGTGCTGCCCCCATTTCAGAAACCTTTTGGACCTCTCCACAACTGGCTGAGCCTTTACGCAAATATCGTCTGTGGGCTTGGTGCCTGCTGGCCAGGGCATGCTGCCTGCTTGCTGCTGTAGGACTAGTTTCAAAGGGCCAATCTCAGCATAATTGCTCTGCAGGGATCCCCTGCATGTACAGTGGCCTGCAATTTCAGGTGCTGCTAGCTGCATGGTTACCTTCAGCCTGCCCAGGTAAACTCCTGTATTGAAAGAGCCCTCACCTTGTTGTAAGCCCAAAACTTTCTTTCAGAAGAGGGGTTTTTGACAGGTTTGTTGGATTTTCAAGATAGGAAGGAGACTGTCTGGTAACTCCTCAGGAGCCTTCAGTACAGAACTTCTCTAAAACAAGTAGGCTGATTTGTCTCCAAAACCTGTATCCCTTTTTTTCCCTTCAGCTTACCTTTGCAGGATTAGCGACAGGTCTCTCTACGCGTGCCCTTTCTGGCTTCTTTCCTCAGGTGCTCCAAACACTCTGTTGGTGGGATAAGGGTCATCCTCTGAAAGATGCTTTTTTTTATTCCCCGCTTTGCCATAACTGCTGTCCCCAGAATGCCTCCGCTCCTTGTACAGTGGCTGAATTTCCCAAACATTAGGGTCCTTGGAAGCTGGAGCTCCGGGTTAGAATGTTGGACCCTGAGAAATGATGTGGTAGGTGGCAGACATCACCGTAACCTCCTATTGTGTTAACTGATGTGGGAGGACATGTCCTGAGCTCTTTCCAGGTAATCTGGAACTATGATGAGTGAATCATCAAGTCGGCAAATACCAGTTCAGGTGAGAAGAACCTTCTCCAGAAGAGATGCTTGTGCCACCATGACTCGTACCTGCAATTTGCAGTAGTCAGGGCACTGTTACACTGAGAGGGAGCTCCAGACACAAACTGGTGTCTTTATGAATACCAGACCAGATGTCAGGAGCACCGCATGGAATCCTGAGCAGATGACCTCTCCCTCGTGTGCTTTCTTAGGAGATCAGGGCCAGGTGCTTCTGTGACACGCCTTCCGTTTGGTTTGCTTTCCATTTGTTTTCTTTTGGTATTCAGGATGAGAAGAAAGATCAGGTTTAGGAAAAACCATCTCAGTAGCGCCTGTGCTTTCTCAGGATTCTTCTGGTCATTCCTCCAGGGCTCTTGTTCAGTTTATGAGCAGTGTATGACTTTGGATCCAAATCCAGCTGGTGTTTTAGAGTGCATCTCGAAAAGGGAAGGCTCTCGTTAAAACATGAAGGAAATCTGTCTGCTTAGTACGCGTAGGACTGACTTTACAGCATCGGCAGTCGATTCAGAAGGAGGAGCGTGGGAGTGCTGCAGTTGCATGGCTTTTAAACAGATTGCATTTTCAGCTCTCATCCAAATGCCTTCCAGGCCTGTGATTTTGACAGGAGGCTGTCTGGTCAGGGTGACTGGAGTTGAGCCTGTGCATCTTTCTGCTTACCAAGAGCACCAGTAGAAGTCCAAGGAAGAAAGAACTGGGAGACGCTCAGCCTGTCACTGCAGATAATTTTCCTACCTTAGTTAATGCTCTGAGACTAAACTGCAAAGATCTCTGGCCATCTAAAGTCTGGAATTTCAGGTGAACCTGAGCTTAGTGCAAGAGAAGCACCATCAGGGAGGGATCTATTCTTTGCTTATCTTATCTCTGTGACAGAGTTGTTTCACTTTCTCCTAAAGAAGCTTACGGGGTGGTTTTGTTGTTTGTGGTCCTTTGTATTGCTGATAGCCTTGTGAATGGGTATTCCTGGCTCACCTCTTGCTTCTGGCACTTTTCACTTTTGTCCCTGCCCTGTTACTCTGCTTCCTATGAGTGTGTCTTAGCAGGGCTGATGTCTAGGGGCCTGTATTGTCCAGCGGCTGTTATTTCCCACAGCACCTCTGTCGATGTTTTTTAAAATGTCTGTCTGTGCCGTAGCTGGTGTCCCGCTTTCACTATCTGCTATATTAAAGTCTAGTCAATGAATTCCAGCTTTATGTTAGGCCTGGGAACGTCCTGAGGAGGGAGGGGCAGAAAGATATTGGTGAAGAAGGTCCTCATAGTAGCAGGAAAGAAAATAAAGTCACAGAACAAGAGAGCAGACCCTGCCTTTTAGTTCTTCAAGCAAGCAAGCAAAGAAACAAAGATCTCCTGTAGAACAGAATTTTACATGGTGTGAAAGTTCTTGGGTTCCTTTTCCTTTCAGAATTCCTCCAAAGAAGATGAGCGTGAGTTTAGTCCAGCATCCCTTACTGTGGGCTGTAACCGGGTGAGTTTGTGTAAGTAAGGAATTCCTGGCTTGTTTCATTCGAATTGGTCATATGAAGTCAAAAGCCGCAAGGATGACATTGGTAATAGTTTTCCTTTAAAAGTGGTGTTTGGTATTTTCCAGCACGTGAGACTAGGAATTAGAACCACCAAAGAGCAGTAGGTCAGCAATGATTTTGGCTGTAAGCAATTCCCACCCACAGAGCCAGGCTACGTAGCTCTTTCAGAGCCGGGCTGTGAGATGGGAGCCTACCTCCAACCAGTCTGCACTGTGATTGCTTTGAAAGCTCCCAGGCGTGATGTCAGTCAGAGTCTGGACCGACCTCTCGGTTTCAGGGTCTGCCGTTGGGTGTGCAGGGAGTGTGGAGAGAGCGAGCTTGTGTTTTTGTTCTTGCTGCTGTTTCTGACAGGGGCGCCTGTGGGATCGAACCTTGAACAAAGAACAGGAACCGGTCAGGCTGAGGGTGCGGTGCAGCTACTGCAGCAACTGGACCAAACGGTAAACAAAGGAAACGTGGAGTCAGAAGGAAGGGGTCTGTCCAGGTTCTGGAGAAGGTACGAATACTGCAGCTACGAGCAGATGCAGTCCTGGCTCTGTCCGAGCCTGTGCCTGATTCTGGCAGTTCAGGTGATTCTACGTTCTCTTGAAGAATGGGTCCCTCTTTTCTGTGGTTAAACAAAAAAGTCTGCCAAGGCAAAGGAGCATTCAGGGGTGTCCTTTTGTCTTGTGGTAAGGTGCAGCATTCCCAGGAAACGTTCCTCTTCTGGGCTGTCTTTGGGGAAAAAACTCCTCATGGGGGGTTGGGGTTGGGGAGATGGGGGGGTGTTACTGACCTCAGTCACAGCCCTCATAGGATGTGGCTTTTATCAGCTGCGGAGTGCCGTCTCCAGCCCGGTTTCTAAAGGACTTTTACACACTGCCCCTTCTCGAGGGGCCTTCCTGGGAGGGACCTTCAGTCCCCTTAAGGCAAGTATGGCCTTTATTTGCCCGCTTAGCAACTGTGGCCTTTGTAACTGACTCCCAAAGACACCATTTTAAACTGAAATGAAAGTAGCCCCGCCAGCAGTTGCTGGGCATTGCTGACTAAAGGAGTGCTCTAAAGCTGTCGAAACAAGAGTGGTCTGTTCACTGCACAGCCCGTGTTGAACGTTGGCAGTAACTGTTTGATAGGTGGCTTGGTTTTGGAAGGAATAAAACTCCTTGTTAATCATAATGTATGCCAGTCCCCTTAACTATTGAGACTAGACCGTTATGGCACAGGTTGTTCTCTACGTTTCCTCTACATTTTTGGTCTTCCTCTGTATTATTTTGTGCTGGGGATGTGTCTTTCTGGTGGACAGAAATTACCTTGTTGTTACAATTGTCAGAGAAGTATTTTAGGTACAGCATGGTGGGGTTTTGTTGTTGTTGTTTCCCCAGCATAATCTTCTCGCCACTACAGCATCTCTTTGTTGGAAAGAACTGACCTGGAAGTACTACTGGTTGTGGAAAGGTAAACTTGTAGCATGAATGTCGGGTTGTATTGTTTCTTTTGTAATTCAGCTTTACACATGGCTTGTCTCCGCTATTAAATGCTTTAAAATGAAATTCTACTTTGTTTACGTTTTCAAATTAACATACTGAAGATGTTGGGTTAGAATGTCTTTTTCTTCACAACCTAGAGGTTTTGGAAAAAAGAGCGACAAGCTTTACGATGTTGATCCTTGAGTGTCATAAATGGGGAATTTTACATTTGAAAATCATTGTATGAGACTCTAATAAAACAAGCATCGGCTTGGCACTGTGTGTTACTTTAATCAGTCTTACCCTGGCAGAAAGCACTCCTTCCCTCCAAGAAGAAGAAGTAGAGGTTTCTCGTCTTGGATGGACTGCTGCCCTATGCTTCACAGCATTAAAAAGGTCAAAATTGGTGAAAATGTTTTGGATTAGCTTTTACCACTCTGCTACAAGTTGTGTAATTATTTATGCCTTTGATAGGTAGTGGGATGAGGCTGGGAGTTAAGATTTCAGACGCGCCTAGGGCATGCTGAGGCAGCTTTTTGCCATCACGCTAGCGCATTTGCAATAAACCGTCATTCTTCAGCCCTCTCCCGAGCTGAGGCACCGTCAGCACCTACACGCACAATGCTGGTCTAACACATAACACTGTGTTACTGGTGGTTACTTTAGCAGTAGCGACGTGTGGCCGTCTGATGGGGTAACGTGTCTGGCAGAATGAGGTGATGTTCTAAAAGAGTCAGATGATAACGCAACACGGGGTCTGTTTGGCTTGTTCCCACCATGATGCACGGATTATCCACCCTATATGCCTCTGTATTCATTCCCGGACTCCCATCAGCAGTGAAAGAATGCTTTCCCTCCAAGAAGAGATGGGGTTGAGAAACTGGTTCCATTTACGGCGTTCTCCTCAGTCCTGTCCTGCAAACCGTGGTACAGGTGGAGTGCACCAGGTTTCGGTCCCTTCTGCTGGGGGGCTGTACAATGAGATGGACAGCGGTGAGGACCAGGGAATGGCTAGAGAGTTGACCAGATGGAGAACAAGCCATAAATAAGGGAAGATATCCATGAGTTGATCTTCTTTAGCACTGGTTCTGTCAGGAGCAGGAGGATGTCCCACTTCCCTGATCTTAGATGCAGCTGCATAAGAAAGGGCCTTTACCCTGCAAGAGCTGGGCTGGCTGAGGCTACAACCTACACACAAAGACATTTTGATGTCTCAGTCCGGAAAATGCCATTACAGAATTACGGGCAAGATGCGCATCCCTTTTGGAAAATCATTTTAGACGATAAAGAACATGGGTTAATGAAATCTAAACAAAGATGGTTTTTATTTTAACTGGGATAGGCATTCTTTTAACTTTGAGAAAGCACCTTGTTCTTTAAAGCAGTGGCCGCCTTCTAAAAGGAAAGGGAAAGGTACTTAGAGAAGAACAAGCAGAAACAAGCAAGCTCTTCCCTCTCTTCCCCTTGGCATCCCATAAACCCTGGAAAAAGCCACACGCTTGCTTCTGTTGTCCTAAAAGCGGATTTGGTACACGGTGTGCAAGAGAGCAATCTCACACAGGCGGAAGAGATACTGTTTTATTCTGCGCAGGGTGCTCCGTGGACTTTGCACAAATCAAGCAGGGCGGATTCATCAGTTGTGTCCCTTTTATACGGTAACAATTGCATCTAATTTATTAAACTACTCCTACCTAATACATATTCAAACTATCTGGTGCATGTGCCTAGCATTGTGTAACCCTGACGCATCAGACGCCCTCTCCACACGCGCGGGGGTCTCGGCTGGCCTTCGGTGGTCTTTTGAGGAGGTGTCCCCTCCTCGCTTTGACCGCTCAGTCGCTCTGTATCGGGTCAGCGGTCCGTTTTCCTGCCAAGAGGGACGCGCCATCCATGAGGAAGAGCAGAAGGGATCGGCACTGGTGCTCCAGGTGAGGCACCGTTAAACAGGAAGACTAGAACCGATCGGACTGGTCTTGGCTAACTGACTGAATTTAAACCAGGACTTTCTCACCTACCACAGGGTTTTCTGTATTTGACATCACTTCCAGCGGTACCTGGGCTGGCGGCACCGGTCCCGTATTGCTGGCACTGGTGACTGTGGACCTTGATGCTCCTAGCTGCTGAAGTCAGCATGATCAGGCCGGAGAGCTCGTGGGTGAGGAGGGAAGTCGGAACTGGGAAAGGCTTCTCCGTTTTTCCTCCTCCCGCAGGACATTTTTGTGCTACTTACCCGCTCCTTCCCCAAAAGGGGGATCTCCTCTGCCCCGGTGCTGCTTGTCCTGCTGCTGGCTTTGCTTTATTAGCGATTTACTTTCTTGGGGAGGATAAGTTTGTATGAAAATACTACACAGACACCCGGTGCTCCTCCGATTGATGGTTGCTGTTACGGCTTGTTGGCAATTACAGTTGCACTAGAGAGAGGGCGAGAGCTACCTCGCTAGATGCACAGCGTCCGTGTCCCCCCGGTCCCCCCCCCGCACACACACACAGACACACAGACACACACACACACACCCCACACACAGAGGCAATCCGTGGCAGAGCGGAGCGGTGCAGGGGAGGAAGCCCCCATGGCCGTGTGTCGCAGGGGAGGCGAGGGACCCCCCTTTGTCTGCCGCCTCGCCCCCCCCCCCCCGCCGGGGCAGCTCCCCAGGGCTTTGTGCAGCGTGACGCCGCTGTCAGTCAGTCCCCCCCCGCTGTGAGGGCAGCGCTGTCAGTCAGTCCCGGGGCGGACCAAAGGGGGTCCTCCCGTGCCCCCGCCACAGGGGGGTCGCCGCCAGGACAGAGCCGGCCCCGGCCCCGGCCCCGGCCCCGGCCCCGGCCCCGGCCCAGCCCTGGGGCTCTCCCGCTGCCCTTCCCGGGCACCAGCGCAGCCTGCCGGGACAAGGGGACCCGAGGACGGACGGACGGACGGACGGACGGACGGAGCGGCGGGTGGCTCCCGGCGGAGAGAGCTTCCTCCAGAGGAGAGCCCTCGTCTCCGGGAGCTTCCTTGGAGCAGCCTGGGGCCGCTGCCCGGCTGTCACTGCGGCTGGCAGTCGGTCGCCGAGGCGAGCTGCCCCGGAGCCGGCCCGGCCCGCAGCGGAGCGGAGCGGAGCGGAGCGGAGCGGCAGGTCTCGGCCCGGGGGCCGCGCTGTTGCCGAAATCCGGAATAAAACCCCTTGACGGCAATGAGAAGTTAAGAAGCAGGCACTCCTTTATTGCAGCGCTGGGCACACAGGGGATCACTGCACCTCGTGTGTGCACCTGTCTGGTTTGACCATGCAGGTTAAATACACACCTGTTATACATATTCGCTAGATGCCTGGGAAATGTCATACATAATCATCAACTGTCCGACAAATCATTAGCATATGTAAACGTCCCTTTACACAGGCGTGGTGAAGTCTCTGGTGGTCTTCAGGAGCCCTCTGGTGGTCTTCCGTAGTCGTCTTCACTTTGTCCGAGAGTTGACCTCTCTTATGGGATTCTGCGCAGTACGATTTTCGCCATCATGTGTTAGATTGACATAAAAAGGACATTCAATGTTAATTCTTGACTTTAACGTTTCTAGTGATTGGCCCTCAGTCACACCACCTTATCAATATTCTTATACTAAAACATTCATTGGTTAATCTTACTTAATGCCACTAACTGGAACCTTGATCAAAGTGGGGCTTCTAAGCAACAGAACTAAGGTCCACAACGATCTCTCTTAGTTTCTTAGGACAAAACACTACAAACTAACCAATCGGTCGAAGTTTCTATGGTTAACCAATCTTAGACACTACTTATTTCTTATGACTGTATACAGCACATTTTGTACGTTCCTAAGTTTCGACGACTACATTGCGAGCTTCAAACCCCTATATTCTACAGTCTTCACCTTTTGATCGAACCCACTTTATATAAAATTTTAACTTACCAGATTATTTGTAACAGCGCCACCCCCACCCCTTTCCGAAGCGGCCTGGGGAGCGCCGCGGCCAGAGCGGGCAAAGAGAGCCGGGGGCGGCAGTTGGCGGGGAAGGGCGGCGTGCCCCTGCCCGCTCCAGAGGGGAGTTCGGCCGGGGGAAGGAGCCAGGCGACGGTAGCAGAAAGCCACGTCCTCTGCGCTCGCCAGCAGGGATGTGGCGACCCAGAGAGAGCTCCCACGCAGCCTCAGGGCGTGCCAGAGCCTGGCCCTGGGAAGGGCTGGCAGGAGCGGGACCAGCCCTGAGAGGTGGGACCGAGGGGACGACCTGCTCAGCTCAGCTCAGCTCAGCTCAGCTCAGCCCAGCTCAGCTCAGCTCAGCCCAGCTCAGCCCAGCTCAGCTCAGCTCAGCTCAGCCCAGCTCAGCCCAGCTCAGCTCAGCCCAGCTCAGCCCAGCTCAGCCCAGCTCAGCTCAGCTCAGCCCAGCCCGCCGGCAGAGCTCCGGGAGGCAGCAGGAAGGGGAAGGCGCACCCGGGACTCTGAGAGCCTCTGGCTGCCGGAACCGTGCTCTGCCCTCCCCGAGGCAGAAACGGGCGCCAGAAAGCACCCGAGAGCCGGGGGACCGGGAAAGGGAAAGGGAAAAAAGGGAAAAGGAAAGGGAAAAAAGGGAAAAGGAAGGGGGAAAGGAAAAAAGGGAAAAGGAAAGGGAAAGGGAAAGGGAAAAGGAAAGGGAAAGTGAAAGGGAATGGGAATGGGAAAGGGAAAAGGAAAGAAAAAAAGAAAGGGGAAAGGAAAAAGGAAAAAGGAAAGGAAAAAGGAAAGGGAAAAGTAAAGGAAAGGAAAAAAGGGAAAAGGAAAGGGAAAGGGAAAGGGAAAGGAAAAAGGAAAAGGAAAAGGAAAGAAAAAAAGAAAGGGGAAAGGAAAAAGAAAAGAGGAAAGGGAAAAGGAAAGGGAAAAGGAAAGGAAAGGGAAAAGGAAAGGGAAAGGAAAGGGAAGAGGAAAAAGGAAAAAAGAAAAAGGAGGCCAGGCTGGGGGCAGCAGGCAAACCCCCTCCTCACCTTCCCAGGTGCCTCTCAACAAGAGCTGTGAGGCTCCGGAGGTGGAAGGCCAGTCCAGGGAGGATGTGGAGCTCGGGCCAGCTGCGCCAGAGGTGTTGCCACGGTCAGAAAGGCCTACCCCCGTATCACGACCGCCTCCCCGAGGAAGCCAAGACAGCTTAGGGGTGTGGGTGACTCCCTTCTGAGGGGAACAGAGGGGCCGAGATGCCGGACAGAGCCTCCTCTTAGGGAAGCCTGCTGCCTCCCAGGGGCCCAGGTTCAGGGCAGCACTGGGAAACTTCCCAGCCTGGGACAGCCCACGGGCTATTGCCCACTACTGCTCTTCCGTCTGGGTGGCGACGAAGCTGCAATGCGTGGTCCAAGGGCGATCGAAAGAGACTTCGGGGCCTTGGGATGGTTGGGAGGGGAATCTGGAACACGGCTTATTTTTCCCTCTCTCCTTCCAGCTGCGGGCAGCAACACTGGAAGAAAGAGACGGACCCGGTCTGTTAATACGTGGGTCGTGGCTGGTGTCACTGCCAGAGTTTTGGGTTTTTCAATAATGGGGTGGCCGGCACGGCCCCAGGCCTGCTGGTGTCAGATGGGATTCGCCTTTCTCAAAGGGGGAAGGGGGTCTTGGCTCACGAGCTAACGGGGCTCATTGGCAGAGCTTTAACCTACACTCGAAGGGATGTTATGGAGGCACACACAGTCAAATCCAACAGGTGTTAAAGCTCAGCTTTATTCTTTCGTAAAAAGTTAGTTAGAACTCCAGTAACATTTTGTAAACCACAGGCTCAGTGATGTAAGGGGAATTAATACTACACAGCCGACTTAAGAATTTAAAATGATGACTCAAAATGCACGTATCACTCACCTAAAAGTTGAGGGCTCTCTACCTTGAGGAGTTACCTCGGGCGGCGTCCCGACCCAAGGGGGAGTCCCTGACTGCAGATCCGCTGCTCTTGGGAGGACTGATTCCAAAATGTCCTCCGGCGGGACCCTCTTTACACCCTTGTTGAATCTGATCTGTGATCTCCGGTACTGAAAGCAGAGGTCAAAAGACTGGGAGATGCCTGGGAGTCACAGGTGGATCCCGGAGGGGAGAGCTTCCTCCAAAAAAGAAAAAATCCTCAAGGGTAGCTTACTTGGAGGATTCTGGGGCTGATACCTGAGATCTTAGGTAGGTAAAGCAGAGGACAAAAGCCTCTGGGAGATGACTGGGAGGAGGCTCAGGCAGCTGCCGGAGCTGAGCTGTATCTAAAGGAGAAAAAAAATACCTGGAGTAACGTACTTGGAGGAGTCTGGGGCTGCTACCTGGGATCTCTGGTCCTGAAAGCAGAGGTCAAAAGACTCTGGGAGATACCTGGGAGAAGTCTCAGGTGGCTGGCAGAGTTGAGAGATTTATCTAAAGGAGAAAAAAATATTTCGAGTAACTTACTTGGAGGAGTCTGAGGCAGGTAGCTGCAATCTCCGGTACTGAAAGCAGAGGTCGGAAGACTCTGAGAGAGAACTGGGAGGAGTCTTGGGTTGATCCCAGAGGAGACAGTTTCCTGCAAAAGAGAAAAATCATCTTGTGTACCTGCCTTGGAGAATCCAGGGCTGCTACCTGGGATCTGAGGTCCCTATAAGAAAAGGCCAAAAGACTCTGGGAGATGCCTCCGGGGAGCCTCAGGTGGACCCTGGAGGAAAGAGCTTCCTCCAAAGGAGAAAAATCATCTTGGGTGGGTGCCTTGGGGAAGTCTGGGGCTGCTACCCGGGATCTCAGGTGCCTAAAAGGGAGGTTAAAAGCCTCTCGTGGTTGCTGGGAGGAGTCACAGGTGGATCCTGGAGGGGAGAGCTTCCTCCGAAAAAGAAAAAAAAATCTCAAGGATATCTTCCTTGGAGGAGGCTGCGGCTGCTACCTAGGATCTGATGTCCCTGTAAGAAAAGGAGAAGGGTGAATGTTAAATTTCCCTGAGCAGAACTAGCACAACAGTTTAGGGGGAAAAAAAAAAAATCAAAACTGGGACTATAATGGTGTAGGAGACTGAGCTGTTTGTCAGACAGGGCTCTGAAATTTAATAGAAGCCATTAGGGCATGTGGAGAACTAGGGGTAAATTGGTAAACTGAACTAAAAGTACAAGAATGCAGGCAGAGACCTGATGAGTGTCCCAGTGATTTTGGGGGACTCAGACAAGCTCTGCTAACAAAATTTTAATGATGCACTTGCAATTAGTGTCCTTGTGGGTCAAATGGCCCCTGATAGCAGAAACAAAACAAACAAAAAAACAAAAAAAAAAACAAAAAAAAAAGAAAAAGAAAGAGAGAAAAAAGAAGAGGAGCAAAGCAACAAGAGGCTGATTTATTGGCAGTCGCTTTTGCAAAGAGTTTACAAGTGAGATAAGGATTAGGAAGAAAGATGATCAGGTGCAGGGTCTGAACTAAGACCTAGAAAAAGAGAAGGAGAATGTGAAGGAACACTAGAAGAAAATGTTACTCTTGTGGAAATCTGGGATATGTGCACCAATAAAAATATTTTTCTAAACATGTCCCTGAATGACCAGGGAAGTTAATGGATGAGGTAGTGTGTTTGGCTACAGTGGTCAAGAAGAGGAAAGGGTTAAGGAAGAGGGATGTTAAAGGAAAGAGGAATCAAGTGTATTTGTGGCTGTGCTGAGAGAAGCCTTTGGAGTAAGCAGGGGGAGAGGACTGATGGGGACCAGAGCAACCTCTCCCAGCAGAACCTCTGGTTAAAGCAAAGCTGGGAGATGAGGAAACAGAATTTTTAGTCAACACTGGGGCTACGTATTCAGTCTTAAATACACTAGAAGGAAATTTAAGTAACAAAAGCATAAATGTCATTGGTGCGACAGGGACTCGTGAGACCTGGCCATTTTTCAAATCCCTGAAATTTAAACTTGGAAAACAATGGGTTACTCACCGGTTTTATATTTGCCAAATTCTCTGAAAACTTTACTGGGTAGAGATTTACTTGAAAAGGTAGAAGCTGAAATCAGATTCAAGGATGGGGAAGTTGAAATTTTAATCCCAGAATCTAAATATGTCGAAGCCATAGCCTTGTTGTTACAGGATACAAACCCCAAAAGGGACAAGATACCTTGAGAAATAGAAGATGCAGCGATCCCCATCGTTTGGGCAGGAGAAGGTCCAAGAAGGTCTAAGAGAGCGGAACCAGTAAGAATTGATCTAAATCTAGGATCGTCACCTAAGAAGAATTAAACAATACCCTTTAAAATTAGAAGCGAGAACTGGCTTGGTACCAATAGTTCAAAAATTCTGAAAATATAAGTTGCTAACAGAATGTGAGTCAAAATATAATACACCTATCTCACCAGTAAAGAAAGCTAACGGAAAAGATTACCGTTTAGTCCAGGATCTTAGAGCAATAAATCAGAGAGTACAAGATATACATCCAGTTGTTGCAAACCTGTGTACGTTACTAACTACCCTCACCAGTGAACAAAACTTTTTGCTTTTGAGTGGGAAAATCCTGAACCAGGGCAAAAGACACAATATACTTGGACAGTTCTACCACAAGGCTTCAAGAATAGCCCAACTATTTTTGGAAATCAGCTGGTGAATGAATTAGAGATTTGGAGAAAAGAAAATGGACAGGGAACTGTATTACAATATGTAGATGACATCTTAATTGCAGCGGGATCTCGGGAAATTACTGTGTGTGTACCACATACGGTAGTCACAGTTTCGGAACAAAAAGGGGGGCATTGGTTGTCCCTCAGCCGTACACTGAAATACCAAGTAGTACTACTAGAACAAGATGACATCGATCTCAAGACCACTTCAGTTACAAATCCTGCAGTGTTCCTCTCCACTGATTGAGCGGAGAGTTCACCAGAACACAATTGCTTACAAACTGTAGAGGAAATATATGCTAGCCGTCCGGATCTTAAAGATGTTCTGTTAGAAAATCCAGACTGGGAGTTATATACTGACGGCGGTGGTTTTGTTCACGATGGGAAGAGACTGTCAGGATACGCTGTGATGACCTTAGATGGCATAGTAGAGGCACGAGCCTTACCTCCCAAAACATCAGCCCGAAAGGCAGAACTAATAGCCTTAACTCAAGCATTGAACTGAGTGAAGGGAGAAAGGTTAATATCTGGACAGAGTCTAAGTATGCTTTTGGAGTTGTACATGCCCATGGAGCCATCTGGAAAGAGAGAGGACTACTATCAGCACAAGGAACTGAAATCAAGCGTGCTGCACAAATTCAAGAACTATTACAGAGCATTCAAAAGCCGACGGCAGTAGCAATAATGCATTGCAAAGCCCACCAAACAGGAAAAAACCCACCAGAAATAGGTAACCAATTGGCACACGAAGCTGCCAAAGAGGCTGCAGAAACAGGCATCATGGCATTATTACCAGAAAAAGAAATAACTTTACCAGAAACACCACCTACATATGATAGTAAAGATGCTAGCTTAATAAAGGCCTTACAGGCACAAGAACAAACAGATGGGTGGGCTGTCACGCCCACAGGGCAAATAATAATCCCACCCTCATTAATGAGAGAAATTGCTAAACCAGAACATTGCTAAATAAAGAACATTGGGGAACTGAAAATTTAGTAAAACATCTTCAAAAGATAGTTATAAGCCGAGCGATGACAGAAATTATCCGATCTATCATGGAAAAATGTGAAATTTGTTGTAAAAATAACCCAAATACCAGTAATAAATTAATATTGGGGGTTACAAAAGGAGGAAATTCCCCAGGAGACTATTGGCAAATGGATTTTACAGAACTGCCTAGAAAAGGGGGATATGGATACATTCTTCTTCTAGTTGATACTTTTACTGGATGGCCAGAAGCTTTTCCCTGTCACACAAATTAAGCTAGAGAAGTAACTAAAATCTTGTTGAAAGAAATTATCCCAAGGTTCATGTGGTCCTCTGCCTGAGGACATTCCTAAAGGGATACATTTTGTTGCTGAAGTTATAAAACAGTTGAGTAAAAACTTAGCCATAACATGAGATCTCCATACCCCTTATAGGCCACAATGAAGTGGAAAAGTAGAAAGAATGAACCATACACTTACATTGCAGATCGGGAAAATATGTCAGGAAGCATCAATGACTTGGATACAAGCGCTACCTTGAGCGCTGTTAAGAATTGGAATATAACCTCGTGGTAAAACCAGCTTGAGCCCTTGCAACTTACTTTCTGGAAGGCCTTACCAGGCCCCACATATACCAGGAACAATTCACATTAAAGGGGAAATGGACTTTAATTACTTAATGTCCTTGGGAAAGACTGTACAGGAATTGCACAAGTACGTGACGACAAGCAGGCCCTTGGAACTGGATACACCAGCCCATCCATTTCAACCTGGAAACTTGGTCTACATCAAGTCGTGGAATTTGGAGCAGCTAACTGAGAAGTGGAAGGGGCCATTCCAGGTGTTCCTGACTACTCATACAGCTGTCAAGGTCCAAGGGAAAGGCCCGTGGATTCATTATTCCAAGATTAAAAGGGCTCCAACCTCATGGACAGTTGAACAAGAGTCTCCCCTTAAACTGAAATTGATAAAGTTACGACTGATTTTTATGATTTGTTTGTATCAATTACGGTAGCAATGAGTCAAGTGTGCCAGATACCATCTTGGGATCGGAACCTCCATTTAATCTTAACACAGAATATAGCTCGAATATTCCGCAAAAGTGATTGTTGGATTTCTACCCAAATGCCAGCCTCTGGACAAAGCTAAGTCCTACCCTTGATAGGGGTGCCACTGCCAATAAATGTATCATTATTTAACAATCCACAATATGGTAAAGGACATCCAGACAATGCATGGTGGCCAGGTCTCTCTGGGAAAAGACAAGAAGGAAGGTTACAAGTTACCATCAAAAAAGATAACCTATAAAAGATAAGCCCTTCCCTGCAGCCCAGGCACCCCAGGCCCCACCAGCAGGTATGGCACCCCAGTCTGCTCTGGCACCTTCGCCATCCCCATCACACCCGTTCCCCCGGCACTTTTCGCATGGGGGTTCAGCAAGCCCGCGGGAGCATCCCCCCAGGGCCGAGTCACCACCAGCGGGGCAGGCAACGGTGGGGCGGGACGCGGACGACTCCCCTCTCCCCTTCCCCAGGGGGAGCAGCCCTTTGGTGGGGAAGCCAGGACAGACAGGTCCCTGCAGGACTCACGGACACGGCCCCACGCAGAAAGCAGCACAGAGCCCCTGCGACAACGACAGACCTTGGGGGCCGGGGGGGACGCGGGCACACACGACAGCAAGGGCTGCAAGGCCTTCGTCTTGAACACCACCAGCGTCCCCTCCAGCGGGGACGGGGCTCGGTGCAAAGCCCTTCAAAGCCTCAAGACCGTCATGGCCTTCCTCGGGTCCCACTGACCTCAGCCCCGGAGAGCCCAGCTTTGCCTCACTGACACAGCAAAATAACCCCAAATCACCCCAAGAATGGCGAGGGAGGGAGCTGCAGGCCAGGCAGGGACCCTCCTCCCCTTCTCTGGCTGCACCTTGGGCAGCCACAAGACCGGGAAGTGGCGGGGGGAGCGGAAATCAGAAGGAAAAAAACCCCAACCAACCCCCCAAAAAACCCCAAATCACTGCACCGGCCAGAAAGTGCCTGGAAACTTCATCCCTCTTTATTGCCCATTTCCCAAGCGAGCTCCACGACCTGGGAGCAACGCAGCCAACGGCATCTTTGAGAACCAGACTCACAACCTGCTGCAGCTGACCCTGCTTGAGCAGCCGAGGTGGGCTGGATGATCTCTAGAGGTCCCTTTCAGCATCCATTCTGTGCTGCTGTGACTCTGTCTCCGTCGTGGTTTAACCCCAGCCAGCAACTAAGCACCACGCAGCCGCTCACTCACTCCCCCCCCTCCAGTGGGATGGGGGAGAAAATCGGGAAAAAGAAGTAAAACTCCTGGGTTGAGATAAGAACGGTTTAATAGAACAGAAAAGGAGAAACTAATAATGATAATGATAACACTACTAAAATGACAACAGCAATAATAAAAGGATTGGAATGTACAAATGATGCGCAGTGCAATTGCTCACCACCCGCCCATCGACACCCAGCTAGTCCCCGAGCAGCGATTTCCCGCCCCCCACTCCCCAGTTCCTATAGTAGATGGGACGTCGCATGGTATGGAATACCCTGTTGGCCAGTTTGGGTCAGCTGCCCTGGCTGTGTCCTGTGCCTACTTCTTGTGCCCTGGCTGGGCAGGAGAAGCTGAAAAATCCTTGACTTTAGTCTAAACGCTACTTAGCAACAACTGCAAACATCAGTGTTATCAAGGTTCTTTGCAAACTGAACTCAAAACATAGCACTGTACCAGCTACTAGGAAGACAGTGAACTCTATCCCAGCTGAAACCAGGACACTTTTAACCACTTAACATTCCCTGAGAAATTCCCCAAGAGCTCAAGAAGAAAGAGCAGAAAGACAGGAGACAGGTGAAAGCCTAGAGCGCCAGCTAGACGGAATGAAAGACCCTCTTCCTTCTCTGAAGCTTCAGCAAGGCTTCCTTCACCTGCTTGTTCCTCCGACTGTAAATGACGGGCTTCAAACTGGGGCTGACGAGAGTGTAGAAAAGGGAAAGAACTGTCTCCCTCCCAGAGGACTTACCGCTCCCGGGCCCCGCGTACATGAAGATGGCGTTTCCATAAAAGACACCCACCACGGTCGGGTGAGAGCCACATGTGGACAAGGTTTCGTGCCATCCTGGCACAGAGCGGATGCGCAGATCGGTGGCTGGGATGTCCAGGGAGGAAATCAGGATTAAGGCTAAAGGGAAGAGGAAGAAGCACACACAAACAGCAAAGATCAGGACTTTATTGGCAGGAGCGGCAGTGCAGGCCAGCTTTAAGACAGCAAGAATTTCACAGGAGAAGTGGACAGCCTCGCAGGGGCCACAGAAAGGCAGGTGTAAAGCCAGAGAGGCTTGCAGTGTACCAAATACGAACGCCAAAGCCCACAAAACTGTGGCAAGGGTGAGGCGCAGCCTCCAGATCATGATGAGGGCACAGCAGAGGGGACGGCAGATTGCCACGTAGCGAACATGAGACATCACTGCCAGCAGCACGCACGCTGTAAGTGCAAAGATTAAATAAAGATGGATCTGTGCCCCACACCCAGCAACGGAGAGGGTTCTGCCTTGTCCAAGGAGGCTCCTTAGCATACGGGGACATTGCTGGAGGCGTAGCAGATGTCCGCGATGGAGAGGTGGCAGAGGAAGAAGTACCTGGGGCTGTGGAGGCAGTAGTCCAGGCAGATACGCAGAAAGACAAGTGTGTTTCCCATCCGAGTGGCAGAGCAGAGGGCAGAGAAAAGGCCAAAGAGGCAGCGCTGCAGGGCTGGGGTGCTGCAGAACCCCAGGAAGACGAATTCTGTGACAGTCTTTTCATTCTGCACGCTGTGCTGGAGGTGAGGCAGCACAAACTGCGACCACGGAGATCTGGAAGCGAAGGAGCAAGGAAAAGGAAAGAAAAAGGAGAGTTTTCCTAAGAATGTTGTGTCCTTTACTCTTTACGCTGCAGCTCCCTTCTCCCTGTTTTTCCCTCTGACTCCAGTGAAAGGTGCGTACTACCCTCCCCACGCTGAGCGACGTACATCTGAATTGCAAGCTCCAATCTCCCTGCAAACTTTGAGCAGTTTGACCAATCTCGCACAACTTTGCTGCCTAGCTTGCCCTTGAAGTCTTTCTTTTCCTGGGTTGGTTTTGGTTTTTTTTTGCAGGGGGTGGGGAGGGGCAGGGTGTGGTGTCGCTGTTGGAGAAGATAAGATGATGAAGATTGCAGGTGTCGATTAAGGTGAAGCCAGAACAACTTCAAAGCAGCCGTTTTAAATTAAGTCCATATTAAAAGGAATGCACAGTTGACAGAATAATTCCAGTTTTACCATTAAACCAACCAGCATTTCCAAGCCACTGCTGTGTCCTCTTTACCTTGGTGAAATGCATTCCTATTGAATCCTGCAGTTGCTTGAGCCAACTCCCCTATCCCAGCAGGGAGGCTACTGCAGGTCCAGGAAGGTCAGGCAGAACATCACCTTGGTTCCTGCTGTGCAGCTGCTCGCCGTTACCAGTTTCGCAGGGTGCTGGTCAAGGTCCCTGGGCATCCCCTGGCACTTGTCTCCACGCAGCTCTCTGGTCTCCAAGATCTTCCGCCACTTCCAGGATACTTCCTCCAGCCAGGATCTTCACCTTTTCCTTCCTGGGTCCCCTCCTTCTCTTCAAGATCCCTTCTTCTTTCTGGGAACCCTTCTTTTTGCCACCACCTCTTCTTTCTGGAACCCCACGCCCCCAGTGTTCCCAATCTAAGTTGTCTATGGGAGCAGTACAATGCCTGATCAGCCTCCGAATTAAGGCTTCTCTCTCCTAGCTCGTTATTAACTGTAGGATTCGGGACATGCCACTTTTGCTTATTCCAGGTGTTACCCAAATTTACAACCAGCCCACGCTGGCTGCGTGTAGCGAGAAGCAGGCTTCTGCTTGACAGCTCAGAATCCAGTTTCAGACATTCACATGCACAGACCTTGCCACACACGTGCACCCAGTCACGTCTCGCCTGGTAACCTTCACAGTTTGAGCCAGTTTTTTGTCTACGGCCGGGCTTCAGAGGCAGGGCATGGCCACAGAAGCGCATTCCCCCCGTCAGTCTGTGAGGTGAGCAAGGGAGAGTCAATACTTGCCTGGTGAGCCTCATACCCAGACAAGCTGGGCGATCCCTCTCCTGCGACAGCCCTGGGAAAAGCCACAGCAGGGTGCTCCCTTGCCTCTGCCTAGGTCCCTGGGGTTCCCCTGCCTGCCATTGCTCCTTTGTCCTCCTCTGTGTTTGTGGAGATGAACCTTTAACCACACAACCTAACACCTACAACATCGGGAAAAAGAGAGGCTGCAGAGGGTCCAGCGGGGAAGGTCGCCGATGTCAAATGCTCTTTGTGAGAGGCAGCACACCCAGCTCACCTCCTCGCTCCTGAGCTGCTCTATCGGAAGCACTGCGTGCAGGACGCTCTGTTCAACAGGCTGTGTCTGTATCTGACTGCCTTGTCCTCGCTACAGCACCGTGTGCTGGGGGAATGCCACGGAGAGCAAGGAGGACGCTCTTTCCCCAGGAGCAACGGAGGGTGCTCAGCTGAGTGCTGCTGCAGGGGCCACAGTGGGGCAGGCAGGCAGGGAGGGGAAGGCAGGAACGAGGGAGCTGGGAGTCACCGGCCAGTCTGGGAGATGCCCCCCGAGAGGCTCGAGAACCCTGGAAGCACAGGACGAGCTTAGAGGAGGTTCAACGTGAGGCCCTGTGGTTAACCATCCCCTCCAGATCTGGATCTTCTCTGGTTCCCAAGTTACCGTGCAGTTTAACAGCCTGCTGCAGAGATCCTGACTGGGAGATCACTGTACCTCCAGGAGTTGGGGATCCACCTAACAGTTCACCGGAGCGGGTGCAGGTCTGTGCTGCACCGTACGTACGGCGTGGCCTTCAGGCTGTGTCCCTACACATGGCCCTTGGCCGCAGGATAAACGGAGCTGGTTGACTGTGACAGAGGAGCCTCCAGGCAGCTCCTGCTTGGTACCAGCGATTACGCCACCTGCGCGGCCCTGCCGTTATCTAAAGTGCAGCAAGAAGTCCGCGCGTGAACATCCTTTACGCATAGAGTTGTTTTCTTCTAAGAAAAGTTGTATAACACCGTGAATGACCAAAAGGAGGAACTTCTCCACAGGCAGGATCTGTACAGTGTGCCAAGGGAAAATCCATCTGGGGTCTGCCCAATGCTGCATGAACGCAGGGTCCCCAGCATCTGAAGGGACCTAAGATTTACTTGCTACCGAGATGCCTCTTCTTGCTGCCTGTATGCCTTCTTCCTGGCTACGTTGCCTCCCAAGATCTTGCCCACCCCCAGCCTACTGGGGAGGGGGGGAATGTTAGAGAGACAGCCTTGATGCTGTGCCAGCACTGCTCAGCCATGGCCAAAACACTGCTGTGTTATCAACAGCTTTCTAGCTACCAGTACAGAGCACAGCACTACGAGGGCTGCTATGGGGTAAAAGAACTCCAACTCAGCCAGACCCAATACAGAAGGAAAGTGGAGGAACAACAGAGGGGGCAGCCCAGGGACACAGAGCCCCCCCCAGGTCTCATCTGGCCGCTCCTGTGACCATACGGTGTACTCAAAATCAAATACCTGAAGTGCTCCCTTAGATGCAGTGTACAGCCAGGGGACAAGAAGGTGGCAGTTCTGCATTTTGCAGCTCCCAGGCTGATGGCAGAGCCAAAGCAAAAAAACCAAAACCAAAACCAAACCAAGCAAGAGAGGTAAAACTGAAGCGCAGGGAGCAAATGCTTCTCTTTCACCTTAGGCCAACTGCTCGGACGCTCTCTATGCTGCCCTGCCACAGAGGGCATCCCTCTCGTACCAGTAAGAGACAGAAGAGTGAATTAAAGCCAGGACCCCAAACCAGACCAAAAACCCGGTCGTGATGAAGAAGAAAGTGGAGAATGCATCAAATATAACAGAAAATTATTTTGGACATTCCCAGTTTACATTTGGAAAAAAGAGGAAAAAAAAAAAAGCGGAGGAATTAGGTATTAAAAGAAGAGCACTGAATGATAAAGCAGTAGCAGTCCCTCTACCACTACAAACCCACACCCCCACACGCACACGTACGCACACAGACTTAACACCACCAAACTCCCATTGACTGTGACGTTCACCTCAGCTTGCTGGTCTAGAGATACTGAATGCCTGAAGCACACCAAGGATAACTGAAAACATCTGCATGGCTTTAATGGGAATCCTCCAACTGAAACAAAGCGCTTTCTCCCTCTGTCTGCGTTGGCACATCCCCGAGTCACGCTCTCGCTCCTCTCCTTCCAAGTCAAGATTCCTAAACGTGAAAAGCGGGAGTGGGGAAAGGCAAAGGGAAGAGAAAAAGAGGGAGAGCATCATCAGTGGAAGACCTGCCAGCTGCTGCTGATTCAGCCCTGTTTGGGGGACCACCCCAGCAGAGAGGAGCTGGTTTGCATGCCACGGTCCTCACTGCCTGTTCCCAGGGACAGGCTGTTTGCTCAGCCTTGCCGGCCAAAGCGTGGGAAAAGCGTAGGCGTGCACCGTCGCCTGCAGAGGAGCACGGACACGTTCGTGTGCAATCCTTTACCTTTTTCCTCCCTGGATTCAAAGGGTTTCTGTCTTCAAAGTGAGAGCCTTCCATACGGTCGTTTGTGACATTTCATCCAGGATAATAATCTCAGAAGGATCAGTCCTGCAATAAATATTTTACACAGCAATCCGTGATTATGGGAACTGATGCCACCAAGGGCATTAGCATCAGCAAGAGGAACAGCGGAGCCCCGAGAATCAAAGCTGCGCATAAGCATGGGAGGTTTTGCTGGATGAGGAGTTTTGGGAGGCAAGCTGGGGAGCTGCAGAGCAACAGCTCTGTGCAAAGGCTCTTGCTGGGGTTTAGCCCTGGTCCGGGTTCCTAAGCCACTGCTGGTACAGATCACGCCTGCAACTCCTCATGTGTAAGTATGAGGAACTCCAGCTACCGTAAAGGCGCTGATGATGCAAGGTTTGGGGGTCAAACGCGAGTGCTGCAGCCACTCTGCTTGGGGTCAGAGCCCTGCGATCACCTCCTGCAGCCCTGCCCCCGAATTTGATTTTCCCACCAAGCTGCCTGCTGGTTTCTGTGGGATGCCCCACAAAGAGGCAAGTGGAGAAAACTCTGCCAAACCCCTTCAAGCTAATCTTGCCAGGGGTCCTAGCGCTTGGTGGGGCTTTACCTGTCACTGCCTTGCTTTGGGATATCCATGTCACTGGTCTTCCCCACGTTCAGCTGAACTGAACTTGCAGCAGCAGCAGCTTCCATCGCCCTCCTGGACTCCTGAGGTAAAAAAGGGACAAATCACGTTCTCTGTCTTTGGTCAAAGTGGAGATAAGCTGAATGCCCAGCACAAACTTAGCAGTCTGCCCTCCCCTTCTGCCCCTTGGCAGCTATAGGTATTAGTGCAGCAGGGTAGAAACCGTTCACTCCAAAGGTTTTGGGGCAGGGGGATTGGGTGTTCAAAACACGATTATGAGCAAATCTTGCCAGCAGCAGCAGCAGCACCTTCTAATAATAATCATCGTAATGATAATGACCTTTGTGAAAAACGACTCGTTTTAAAAATTACACCTGTATTCAAGCGTTCAGCTCACTGCTACTTGAGGAAACAAAGGTTACAACGTGGGATCCAGGCTATTGGGATCTATTTCGATTGAGTGCTGATCTTCCCCCAACGTTTCCAGACAAGCTGTAAGAGAAACAGGCAACCTCACAGCCCGACGGAGGTGTCCAGCCCCGAGGACCCAGCAAGCCTTACCTCTTCTTCTTCTCTGGCTTCATTTCTGGCATTGTCCAACTTCTTCTTCCTTTCTGGCATAAGGTCATCCAGAAAGCTGAGCTCGCGCTTTGAGAAGCAGAAATCCATCGCTTTCCGGACAAAGACGAGAGCCAAAACCTTCACGAATAAGAGGGAAGATGCGGTGAGCTCAGAGACGATGCCACCTCTCACTCCAACGCTGCAAACACCCCGCTGCTGAGCGGCGGCAGCTCTTACCATCATGGGAAAGATGATGGCGGCACGGGACACCTTGATGGTCCAGAGCAGGACGAGGCAGGTCAGCTGGATCACCGTGAACAAATGCACCTTTTGCAAGGGCACGTGCCGCAGGTAGATGAAATCCGGCTGGTGTTTCGCTGGCATCCAAAACAGCTTCAAGCGATCAAAGAACTGCAAAATAAAAGGGAAAGGTTGCCGCCTTGGGACTGCGGCAAGTTTCTGGCCCTCTCGAGACGTGGAGGCGGTTTGCAGCATCTCGCTTGCCGTCAGAAATCCTGGATCCCACCGCGTTCCTCCTGGGAGCAGCACCCATTTTCCCTTCGCTCCATCTATCAACCGGCTTGCCCCTGAGAGCTGCCCACCAAACGGCAACTATTCCGTGCCATTCCATTATTAGCATTTCTCGGCCCACTGAATCCCCCAGCGAGGATTTCCACCAGTGGCAGAAACTGCCTTCCCTTTGCACTGAATTCCCCCGCTTTCACGTAACCAAACACTGACCTGCCCTAAACCCTGAAACAGAGAGCGCTGAACTTGCCTGGTCCTCCCAGCCCTATATACCTCCTGTGCCTCCACCAATCTTTTTCTTACACAAAAGAGTTTCATTGCTTGCTCTGCAAGAAGTTTTTCCCATGCCACTGCTTTTTTCCCTGCTGCTACGGAGACAAAATACCAGGGAAACGACATGCCGCACGCTGTAAAAGAGTCCGTACCTGAATTCCTCTGAGCGACGACACACCCATGTAGAGAAAGACGCCATAAAGCACAGGCATTGGTATAAACTGGGGGGGAAAAGAGAAAAAAAAAAAAGAATGCAATCGTTTCTTTCTCCATATTGCATTTTCAGTATTACCACCCTCTTCCACAGGCACTGCCTAAAATTGCTTGAAGCCTTCCAGCTTCCATTCAGGCTTACAGATGGGTCAGGTTTTAACCATTAAAGATTTTGTGCGCACGAGTGAGCTAAGGCTCTGCTTTAGGCTGAACTTTGGAGTTACCTCTCCTCAGAATACTCCTATTTTCCAGAAAGGTTGGAGGAAAATAGGCGATTTCACCCGTGCTACCCTATGCCGCATTCTGTGGCGGTAGAAAAACACTTCTGCCTAATCTTGGGGCAACAGGCAAAGGCCACAGGCCTCCTTTTAGCCTAGAGACGAGATTACTTTGTGGGAGGAACGTGCAAGGAAGCCCACGGGGATGACCTCAGTGTGTTTAGCTCCTGGGAACAGCTGCTCCGGGGCATTTGGGGAGCAAATTGCAGCCCGTAAAGGGCTGCCTGTTTGAAAGAGAGCAGACGTGCTGGTCTGAATATGCTCAGCTGTAACCCATAAACATGGGCGGGCCTGAAAGACACCCGAAAATTCAAGCAGTTGCGTTGCTCGCTTGCCTCGAGCACACCAAACGGGGGCCCGAAGGGCTGCAAAGCCTAACCGAGGCTGGTTCCCACCGTGGGTCAAGCCCCAAGGGTTGGGATCACCCCCTCCTCCTCCGCTCCACAACTAACTACTCAGGCCTGCAGAGAGGGGACTGTTTTTCTGTAACCTCCAACAAGCTCGCGGTTGTCGGGTGGTTTGCATTTTCCTCTCACCTTTAACACGGAAGTGAAGAAGACGGAGCAGCCCATGAGCCCAAAGATCAGCAAGCCAGTGACTCTCTGCTCTCGTATCCCCAGAAACTTGGGTTGTTCTCCTGGAGCTGAGCAGTCAGACTCTACTTTGAGGCTATTCACGTGGGTGATGGACAGGACGGTCGCAGCCACAAACCAGGGCAGCCCCATCACCGAGCACACCCCCAGCATCACGGCCACCACGAAAAGGTCCAGGTGGTACCCGCATCCTTTCTGCAGGCAGGAAAACAAGAAACAGAGCATCCCATAGCACAAGAGCAAGGATAACGTCGCAAGTCAGACTCAAACCCTGCTCGAGCACAGGTCAACTTCTTCAGAATTTAAAACAAGAAATGGAAGCAAGTAAGGGTGTACGCAGGCTTTGCACAAGCACCTGGCATGAAAATCTGGCAGGAGTTCAGACACAAGGGATATGGGGAGCTTGTGCGATACATACTTCTCCAAAAAAAACCCACCCACAACCCAAAACCACCAAACCGTTTTTTTCACTCACAAAGAAAATTCTACCACTTGCGAGGAATGTGTGACTCTGAGTTATCCCTGGCAGCGCATCAAAACAATGCATTCCCCGCACCTGCTGCCGCTGCCGTTTCAAAACAAAAACGCGCTTCCATATTGCTCCAAGATTAATTTGCTCCTCCAAAAGGTTGCTCATCTGAACTGCCCTGTCACTTGCTCCCTGCATCATCGTTAATCCAGGAGAGCATCCTGCCACGCAGCCTGACCTTGTCCCAAACCAATGCCTTCAGAAAGCATCGGCAATAAGAGCTTCTCCCCAGACCTGCAGCCCAGAAGGGGCTGGGGCCGGGGTCATCTCTCGCAGGCCCTTACCTTCAGCTTGTGCTCCTTCCTGTTCACAATAACGGCACTGATCTGCTGGTCCATGAATATCAAGATGGTGCAGAGCAGAGCTGGGACGAGCGCAGCCAACACCGTCCACCAAGGGTTGGGTCCTATGGGGTTGATGAACCACCCGCGGTCGTCTCTGGTAGGCTGCAACAAAGCCCACACATCAGCATCGTCTCCCAGCCCAGGCACTCCACTGGCTTTCCTTTTCCCCTCCCTCCCTGTGTCAGAGCACCTCCCAGCCCTGGCTTCATGTCCCCCTCTCCCGTGGGCTTCAGCAGTGCCAGTCTCCTCTTTGCAAGCACCTCTAGGTACTTCTCCTGTAGGTATCTAGTTTTGGGGCCATCTTCTCGTTGCCAGGAGGAAGCAAGGCACTTGGAGGTGGAAGAGGAGATGGTCACACCACCAGCATCTCCTCCAGACTCAGCCCTGCCCTGCCCCGGCATCACCTTGTGGCACCCCCACGTGCCAAAACACCCCATTACCTTGAACGTGTGGGGGACCTGGAGCTTTGGCGATGGGATCCCAACCACAAAGTCAAGGAGCACCATGATGGCGATGGTGAGGAAAACAGCAAAGTCGCTCACCGTGGACCGTACCTGGGGCGAGAAACCAGAGGTGAAAGGGGCATGGCAAACAGGGCCGTAACGTGAGATGCAAGAGTTGCGGACATCCACAACATTCAGGCTGGTTAACCAAATCCCACCACCCCTCTGAGCACATGCAGCCTGATCCCTTGCTTAGATACTGTTGCTGTGTTTGTCCCCGTGAGATCTGGTGTCAGATAATAAAAAAAGCTTAATTAGGCGGACAAGGGTTGGTTTAAGTCAAAACCTAAAAATAATAATAATAATATTAAAAATAAGAAAAGAGATGTCTGCCACTACAGCTACACTCACAGCTACAACGGCAACAAGGCACTGAGGCATCCTTTAGTCCTCAAAAGGAACCTCCTCATTCGAATCTACTTTCCGCTCGAGCACATAATGCGCAGAAGGTAGGGAAAAAAAACCACAACCCCAACCCCCAAAACTTTGGGAAACCTGACTTCCTACTACCTGAGGAGGGGGAAAAAAAAAAAAATTAAAAAAAATCAAACCCCAAAAATCTTCAATCTGGGGCAGATCGCGAGGCAGGTGGGAAATGCTACGATGATTTTGCACTCACGGAAATGAGTGCGGGACATCCAAGCTCTTGGAGAGCTTGGCCTGCAAGGCCAACGTTTCCCAGCTTGACCATGGCGGGGCTAATACTGCTTAGTGCTCCAGGAAAGCCATTTTGGGAAACGAGTGTGGAGATGGACGCTGGCCACCATCTTCTACTTACTCTGGTTGGAAAGTAGCGGCTGGTTTTAAACTTCTTCAAGAAGCTTGACAGGGCAAAGGTGGCGAAGAAGAGGATGCAGCACCAGAGGAACACATCAGGCGTGTAGGGGCCGTCGCGTCCACAGGCAGGTCCTTGAAACTCCCCACGCAAATGCCGACATTCCTGGAGAAACAGAGCGTCAGGACACAAAGGCAGTGCACGTGCGGCAGGGAAACCTCGCGTAGCTAGGGGGTTTTGAGGATCTTGGTCCAAGATCCACGACCCTCTAACTGCTCCTGCCAATGGAGATTTATATGTAATGAGCAGCAGCAGCTGAACAAGTGACACATCGAACTATAGAGCGGAGAAACGAGATGTGAGGGGACACCATACCACGCACCCTCGGCACATCCTCTGCCTGCCATTCGAGCAATCGTGGCTAAAGAAGACACCAGAGGGGAAGGAAACACTGGAAACTCTTGGGGAGAGAGAGAGAGGGAAGAGGGAAGGAGGGCTAAAGACAACCATGGTAGGAAAGGAGGAGAAGAGACAAATCGTCCCTTCCCAGGGGAGGGCTCGCAGAACCTGGCCAAGAGGGGATGAAGGCCACCATAAGAGCCTGCCGCCCTAGGCCCGGGCTCTGCTTCCAGCAACAACAGCCTGAGAGGCTGCTCAGACATGCAAATTTATGCATGTACCTACAGACAGCACTGAACGAGAAAGCAAGGCCCAGAGTTACTAGGAACCCATTAAGGAGGCCAATTACTACCTTTCAAGCATGAACTTAAGTCCTACCTACAACTTCTACAATAATCAAACCACCCACTACTTAACCTTCCTCCCAGTCAGAAATACTGTCCGGCAACAGGCTTGAGGGGGACACTTGCTACCTACCCACAACGTTGGGGACCAGGTAGACTGGGACAAGGTGGACTCTCCTCCCGAGGACCAAGCGGTTTTAACAAACCACACGCTAGATTTAAGCAAGGACTTTTCCGAGCAGCACTAGCACAGTTTGAAGCCCATCATTCCCTGAAGGGCTCTGACTTTTGCACCATGCAAATGCCCCTGGACCCCGTGGCCGCGGCGCGAGGAAGCAGTGGCTCGGGGCACTTACGGTCACCGTGAGGTTTTCCCAGGCGATGCCAGACACGTTGATCCCGTTGCTCGCCCAGAAACGCAGCGTTTCGTTGCTGGGATGGGTCGGTGCCTCACACTTACAGCTGGGAGGAGAGAAGCCAAGACAGGGGTAAGGGAAAGGCGATGGAGGTGCAGCCCGCAGCTCCTGCCAAGGGGCAGCAGCTTTCTCAGGGGGAAAAAAACCCACTAGTAGCTGGTGAGGAAGTCCAGCTTGCTGTGCATGTGCACAGGGTAGGTGTCTCGCAGGTGACTCAGCTTCTCCAGAGCCTCGTAGATGAAGATGATGCAGATGAGGGAGGCAAAGGCTTCTTCCGTGAAGCGGGTGACGTAGCACACCAAACAGCTGGCATCGGTGGCCACCAGCACTATGCACAAGAAGGCGGTCCACAGCCCAATGCACGCCCGCAGAGACAGATAGGAGAGCGTGTACTCCCTGGGAAAGCAAAATGAAACAAAGGCTGCAAAGGCCAGCAAGAGGCCCTGAGACATGCCTGCCTTCGGGGAAAACAGGGAGCAATTCTGGAGCGTGTCAAGGCTGCGGATGGGAAATGCAGTTTCCATGTACTACTACAGAGAGCCTCGGGGCTGTGGTGCAGGGTGTAGACCCACAGGAGGAGAGGCCAATTATTTAGTTACCACTGTTGAACAAGGATCTTGTGTTAACACCTTGGAGGCTGCTTGAGGTCAGGTCCCTCTTGGGCCAGGTGGTGTTCTCCCACATCACCCTGATGCCCTGACACTGAAACCAGCTGGGTTTGCACCCAGTCACCTGCTGCCAGCAAGCTGGGGCTTAATGATAAACCTTATGGCAATAAGGGTGGTTTATCTCCCATCAAAGCCATAGCAACAAAAGGACTGTCACTAAAATCTAGCAACTACCCCTAAGAAACAGAAAAGCAAAGCAAAGCATCTTTTCTCCATCACTGCCCCCTTCTGAAGGCTCTCGCAGCACCCAGCTGCGGCAGCCAGCCTTACTTGCAGAATTTGTAGAGGATCTTCTCAAACACGAGGACGGGTCCGGTGCTGCCGAGGATGGTGAGAGGTTGGCCGGCAAAGAGGCAATACACCACGCCGGCCATGGACGCGCCCAGCAGCGACTCCATGGCACTCTGTCCGGGGAAGAGAGGCAGCCGTGAGTAAATAAATCGTTAGGGAGAAACAAAAACCAAAGCCGATTCACTGCAGCGAGGACTTTGGCCTGACTTTTATCCTCCCCCATGCCCCCCAACAGAGAGAGGTGCTCACTATCTGGCCATTGGTCGCCTCCCCCAGCAGTCCCCCAAAGGTGATGACAGGGGACATGCAGGCACAGTAGAGGAAGAGGAAGGACGCCAGGCACTGCAGGCTCAGACCATCCCGGAAGTCGCTCCAGAACCACGGGGCTTTCCGCTTCACGTCCAGGGTCAAACCTCCAAAGAGCCTGCAGGAAGGAAAAAGAAGAGAGTCTGTTCTCTTGGAGGAACACGGTGACTTTGCTTTGCTGCAGAAGGGCAATCAGAAGCACGGAGTCACTTTCATGGCTAAAAAGAAGCACTCTCCTTCCTCCCAAATCAAGGAAACCTGCGTGCAATGGTGATGGCTGGGGCTGAGCCCAGCTGCCCAGATCTCCCCCCTGCCCAGCCCAGGGGACCAAGCTGGCAATGCGGAGCCCCTTCGTTGAACCAGCTAACCCCAAAGACCTGCTAGAAGGGAGGGTGCATGCTCAGATTTGAGAAGCAAACAGAAAAAAAACCCAAACTATTAAAGCTCCCACCTTCCCGTCCGCTGCAGTTCAGGGCCACTGTGTTTCTCCAGCGTGCTGTGAGAAGCACTGTCGTCAAGAGCTCCTGGCATCTTCCTTTTTTCCTGTTAAAATGGAAGTAAGATAAAGCTATGGACTTGTAACCGCTGGCTTGTTTTGCTTCTGGTCTGGCTCTGTGACTGTGTCAGAGTGGGACCTTGTGAATTTGGGCCCCTGAACAGCATCCCCAGCCGTCCCGCCCGTCCCCCTCGCGCCTCCCACCTGCGAAGGGATGTTTTTCGGGGGCTCGATTCGGATCGATGGATCCCACTCTCCTGGCGGCAAGACCGTGACCTGATCCAGAAACTCGTCGATGCCAGCCACGAGGTCAGCCCCGTTCTTGGCTTTATAGGCAACGTCACGGAAAACCTGCCAAGAGAAGACAACCTGGTGAGAGGACAACCCAGCTCGGAGGTCCTAACCAGTGCAATAAGCTCTTGGCTAAACGCAAGGCTTTTTCCCCAAAATTTCCTGCTGGAAAGGGCAGGAAATACTCCCCCAAAAGGAAAAATCTGTGCGTCAGGGCATTTGTAATCATCTCCCCCACGAGGCCCCCGTCCCCCATGGCACACCATACCCTTCTGCTTAAAGAGCAAGAGAAGTTTGACTGGCCCTGGCAATGCCACCACTGGCGACAGCGTGCTGGGGACCCCGGCAAGAAGGATGAGGTGCAGGATGCACCCCGGGTGGGATTTCAGCCTCCAGGATGTGGGGTGATGCAAATCTGCGTGTTCGCTTCGGGGTGAGAAAGAGGGCTGGGCTATTTGGAGAGCTGCGGGCAGCTGGGACAGCAAATCCTCTTCCTCACTACTTCAGAGACAGGGAGAGCTGAAGAAAGGCAAAAATGACCCGGAGCTATCTCATCTTGTCGCACCTCATCTGTCATGATAGTGGCCATGGACCTGCCGATCTCATGGTACTGATGGGCTTTTCCTTCTGGTCCAAGCAAAACAAACAGGAACCTGGGCAAGAAAAACAAAATGAGAGAGAGAAGAAGGTGTCCTTGCTCCAAGAGCACCCAAGGAAAGCCCTGGCAGCTCCCAGCCCGGAGCGTGGCTCAAGACGGGACACGTAGGCTCAGCGACGCCACGATGAATTTGAAATTCTTCAAAACCGACGGCAAATTTCATTTGGGGGCCAACTTTCATTACAATTGGCCGATGGGTTTAAAAGCTACAGCAGGGAATGGAGAAACGAAGGCGAGGAGATGCGGGTGGGGGAAACGTGCTTGCTCCCCCTCCCACTCGCCTTGTTCCCTTGGGACACCAAACTGATGCCTGCAACTCGATCTTTGGTTGGGTGTCTTTTTTACGGAAAAAATTTGCGCTTCTCATTCGCACCTTGTTGGGATGGGAACTTCCGTCATGCCCGAGAGGCGGACAGCCGGGCTCAGGCGGACAAATGCCACGATGGGCTGGTGAAGGAAATCCAGCTCTCCTACGAGCACGTTGGATGCTTCAGCCCCGGTGGGAATTTTCTTCATGAAGTGCAGCTCCGCCTGGGCACGACAAGCGATTTTCAGGCAATTACCCCAAAAGCAAAGCCCACAGCGCTCTGCAGCACACTCTCCAGCCAAGTTTGCAAGAGCAAATCTGGCCCTAAAGGCGTGAGAAAGCTACGAGTGTCTCACCTTGCTTAAATCCGTTGCTCTGCTCTCAGGGTTCACCCCATCTTTAGCTTCTGCAGCGGTGGGAGAAGGACAAGAGGTGATTGTTTGGGCTGGTAGGAAAAAGAAAGACACTCAGAAAGATGGACGAGGAGCAACTGGGACGCTTCTCCTTTGCCCGGACAAGTCTAATGGGGCCACAGCCCTGCAGAAAGCCTCACCTGGCTTGTAGAGGAGGTGCAGGTCTGACTGCCTCTTGCTCACATCAGCAAACGAGCAGACAGCGGGCAGAAGGTTGGTTGTCTTCTCGTTCTGATGGTGGTGCTTCCTCAAAAGGACTTCTCGAACTTGCGCCCGCACGTGCTCGTCAAACTCCGTGGACTGTTCTTGCTGGGCCAGGATCGTATCTGAGGATGGCAAAGGGAAACAAAGCCATCAGAGCAGAAACCCCAACAAGTCCCGACCCCCAAAGCCCCCAGGGAAGGCTGTGCCACACAGGCTGCACCCTAATGCCGGCTCAGCCTTGCATAGCAAGGCCTTTTAATAATGTTCAGCCTTTGCAGCCAAAACGAGAATTTTCTTCTGCTAAGAAACATGGCATCCAAGTGCTTATTCATCATTCCGCTAAGATAAATATTTCCCATTCTAAATGACACAATTTTCTTGCCCGACCTGGCCTTTCTGACTCTACACGTTCACCCAAATTATAAGCGATCTATAGCACAGACGTTCCCAGAGCTTCCCGTGCTGATCGAGTGCAATTTGCCGAGCCCAGGGAGAAACGTGCTAAGAACGGCTCCGACTTCTCCAGCCCTTGAAAGGGCTGAATGGAGACCTGCCGCCAGTCAAAGCTAACTTCTCCAAAGCGGCTTTTGCAATTAACTTCAAGTATCTTCCCCACAGAAATACACTGCTTGGTCATCGCCAGATAAACTCTGCCTTAAAACTCTTACATGCTGGATCTTAAGGCAAAAGCAAAAAAAAGAATGCGAGGAAACAGCTTGTAAGAAATAGTTCCTTTAAGGAGGTTCAGCTCTTACGCAGACTCTGTATTTCTAAGAGCAGCCTGCTAAGCCCTGACACACGCTCCTTTTTGGCTGCAGAATATTCTCTAGTGGCTTCTCCAACCCCACAAACTGCTTTCAAAAGGACCCCGCATTGGAATAAAAAAACGGTGCGACTGTTGCATGCCCAGTCTACATCCAAAAACAGCTCATGAGAAAAACACAGTGGCACTTCTGGAAAAGGACGTGCCATTGGGGCAGGGTTTGATTTGGGAGTGAAGAGCACCGTGGCGAGCTGAGCTCGGCCGTTCCCGGAGGGATGCAGCGCCCATGGTACCTGCAATCTCTTCGATGCTGTTGGCACAAATGTCCAGCAGCACCGACCCGTTGCTGATGCAGCTCCTCAGCTCGGAGAGGCTGTGCAAGGACAGCGTGCCAACGTAGGGCTTGCTCCAGCGCTCGCCACCATCTTCCACGTCCTCCTCAAACTTCAGCCACCTGCGGACATCGGGTGCGATCAGCCCCATTGCAAGAAAACAGCCCCAGCTCTGCAACCCCTTTGACAGAGCCACGGGGTGGCAAGAGGAGAAGGCTCCTCGTGCCGCCACCTGCAGCTGCAAAAGCTTCGCATCCTGGAGAGGAGAAAGCAGAGCCCACGGGCGCTGCCGGTGCAGGGACTCCTCTCCCACCGCAGCCAAGCAGCAGGGATTTACCTTGCCGTTTCCTTCCACTCGCCATCTCGGCCCTCTTTTACACAGATCTCATCCAGCTCGGAGAACAAGTGGTGAGAGAGGTGCTGCTCGTCCTCCTTGCTCCTGAGAATGAACTGCACCCGCTGGGACGGGGAGCCTGGGGGCAGAAGGCAAAGACCCATCCCGTTACTGCGCCTGAACACAGCTCGTCACGCTCACGTGCAAAGTGGCCATCAGCACCAGTGCAGCCATAAACACTGGGCTGGCCCCTCTCCTCTGCATCTGTCTGGGCTTGCACAGAGCCGTGGAGAAGGAGAAGCATCTAGTCCACCTCTGCATGATGATGGGCTGCTTTCCTTCCCCACATTGCCATTTTTAAAGCCAGGATCCCTCTAAGGAAGACGAGCCTAAACCCATTATGCATTTAACTGCATTAAAAAAAACACAAACAAAAAAAAACAACAAAAAAAAAGAAAACTTGGGAAAAAGAGGGTGTTGCTCAATACGGCCACTTTCCCTCGGAAGAACAGCAACTCACTCAAACTAGCCACGGGGACCTGCTTGCAGAAGGCCCCAGCGCCCACGTTGCCCCCAGGAGTTTAGCAAATGCCGCGGTGGGACTTACAGTGGTAGCCCTGCTCCATCGGGGCAGAGTCCTTCTCCCGTTCCCCTTCCCGATGCTTCTGGCTGTGGCGTCGGTGATGCCGGTGGCTCTGCCTAACCAGTGGCATCCGCGCGCCCACGTACAGGGTCCGGTGGCCTGCGAAAAAGCAGCGGTTTTTGCAGCACTCTCGGCATTGCGGCAATGGTTGAGGTGGCCGGTGCCTTGCTAAGCCACGGTTATATATCCCAGGAGCAACGCCAGCTTCCCTGAATGTTATTTTCACTGGACCTCCTTTTTTCCAAGCCTATTTTACTCGAGCTTTGCAACAACACAGCAACAACAAGTGTTGGCTCTGGGTCATCTAAAAGTGCCCCCAAAGTATTGGACCTCTTCTCAAATTCCAGCTTCGGCTGGACAACACTCAGACTTGCTCATTAAGCAGCAACACAAGCTAATTATTTTCAAAATCTCTGTATGGCACGAGGCGACAAGAGACGATCAAATCAGTCCCATCGTAATGAACTCCAGAACAAAAAAAGAAAATCACAGCCCCGCGTCTGCAGCCCTGAAATGATTCTCCTGACCTCTCCAAGCCAGGAGCAGCCTCTGCGAGAAAAAAAGCTGTGAATTATCGAGCCCTGTGGCTACAACTCACACCGTGGCCTCCCGGGGGGCTTTTTCCCTCCGTTTAAAAAGCCGTAATAGTAAAAAACGTGACAATAACTGTGCTGCTTCATTGAGAAGCGCGGCACGTTTTGCTGCACATGATGTGACACCCGACAAGGCACACAGGAGAGACTTTGTGCAATGGGAAAACGCGCTGGGCTGGTGGCTCCTCTACCAGGATCTCAGCAGAGACTCACCTTCCAACTCCTCCTCCTCATAGCGAACACTGACAGTGTTGCTCCTTCTTCCCCGGTCAATCACTGCCTCCTCGTCATGTCTCTGTTTAGCAACGACAAGAAGGGAAAAGTTGGGGCTGGGGGTGGAGAGCTCCCTTACGTCCTCCCAGCCATCACCCACCCCTGCGTCCACGCGAGTCCACGAGCCATCACGCCTCTACGTGCCGCCTCCTCCTCCTTCAGGCACAGCCCTAAAACCACGGACTTGTAGGAGGTTTTCCTTCCCATACGCAAATAAAACAGCCCATAACATCACCTCTACTGTATACCACGAGAGTCTGGACGTCTTTAATACAGCAGGAGAGGGATGAGTGTTTCAGACCAAAAAAACCCACCTCCTGCTTTGTTCTTGAGGTTCCTGTCTAAAAAAGTGATTTCCAAACTGGAAAAAAACCAACCCCAACCCACAAAACTGCACTTTTGAGCCCCGGCCGTGCTACCTGTAACTCTTCCAGAAGTGTCATTTTGTAACCCCCGTTTGGGTTCATCCTCACGTCAGTCACTGGGTTTCGGGGACAACTGAACCTCCAGGTCAGTCAGGGGGCCCGATTCCCCAGGGACTGATGGAGTAGCCCTCACGGGAGGAGCTAAGTGGCACCCAGTGTGCACCAACTCCAGAGACACAATAGGGACCATTGTGAAATCACAAGCTATGATGCGGATCCAGGCAGCTACTTAAAGCCATGCACCCCTAGAGCCTTCCCGCTTGGAAAACTTAGTGCCTGGGGAGAAGCCAGCTCTGCTTTGAGCAAAAACTCTCCAGAACAGAGAAACTTCCTGCATGAGAGGTGTCAGGCTCAAAAGTGTGCAGAAGGAAAACCCTTCACAGGCTCGTTCACCCTCCTGAGAAGCAAAGCCCACTAGCAGCATCATGTTTTCTCTCTTTTTCTTTCTAACAGTAGAGCTGAAGCTCTAGCATCCTGAGGATAACAGGAGGCACAAATACGGTAGGGAAAAAGAATATCTTATTGGATCAATGGGTAGATTCAGAAAAAAACCCTGCTACACAGTAGTTTATCCTGGCTGCTAGCTAGAACCGAGAAGACTGTTTTTTCCACCTGGGTCAACAGTTCCGGTGAAACATACTACCCGCCTAGGACAGCTGCATCTGAGGAACAAGAATTAGTTATCTGCAATACAAGGAATAACAATGAGTCATTTAGTGCCATGATATTCATCAGGCTGCACAGAGAAACAAGAGACAAATGCATTTGAATAACCATGTCTTGTGTTACGTTTTAACCACTTAACATTCCGTGAGAAATACCCCAAGAGCTCAAGAAGAAAGAGCAGCAAGGCAGGAGACAGGTGAAAGCCTAGAGCGCCAGCTAGACGGAATGAAAGACCCTTCCAGCAACAACAGCCTGAGAGGCTGCTCAGACATGCAAATTTATGCATGTACCTACAGACAGCACTGAATGAGAAAGCAAGGCCTGGGGGGATCATTTCCCCTCTGCTCAGGGCTGCTGGGGCCAGTCTGTGTGCTCTGTCCAGACTGGGCTCCCCAGGACAAGACTGGGACTCACTGGGGCGAGCCCAGCAAAGGGCCACAAAGGTGACGAAGGGACTGGAGCACTTTTCATATGCGGAGAGGCTGGGAGAGCTGGGACCCTTCAGCCTGGAGAAGGCTCAGGGAGCTCTTATCCATGTACATCTGATGGGAGGGAATGAAGAAGAGGGAACCGGGCTCTTCTCAGCAGCGCCTTCTGGCAGGACAAGAGGCAAAGGGCACAAACTGCAAAACATGAAATTAAAGCTGAACACAAGAAAAACTTTCTGACTGCAACTGTGGTCGAGCACTGCAACCGGTTGCCCACAGAAGTTGTGGTGTCTCCACCCTTGGAGTCCACTCAAAACCTGAGGGGACACGTCCTGGGCAACCTGCTCTGGGTGACCCTGCTTGAGCAGGAGGGCTTGGACTCAATGATATCAAAGGTCCCGAAAACCTCAACGGTTCTGTGAAAGCCACAGACAGAGATCTCTGCCTCAAGCCGAGAGGCAGCAGTCATCAGCCGACTCAGAGGAGCAGGCTGGGAGGCAGCTAGGAAACTCTTCCCAGTTCCTCCCTTGTCATCCCTGCCTCAGGTGTGCAAGCCAGTGCACCGCTTTGTTGAGCCGCCCAGTTCTCATCCCGCTGTGATTCTGCAGGTAACGTTAACACAAAGGAGTGAGAGGGGAAGAGCTTTAGTTAACGGCATGGGAACCTGAAAGCACAGGACAACTTTTCCCCAAACGTGGGCAATGCTGCTTAGATTCTGTCACCTAGGGAAGAGAAGGAAGACGACAAATGGGCCAAAGGGTTACACAGGAATGAAATACAAGGAAGGTGCAAGAGACATCAAAAACATCGATATGTGCCCCAGAAGACTATTTTGTAGTCAACTGACCTGCCCACACCCGACTGTGGGCATGAGGCCTCCGCTCCGACTTCCACTCTTCTCCTCTTCACCATTTCTTCCACTGCAGCACTATCTGACACTTCTTTTCTTCTCTTGACCTTCAAAACATTGCAAACTTGGTATTGATAAAATTTGATTTTGACTTTTCTATTTTAGAACAAAAGTCAGACTTAATATACATCTGTGTTTCGCAACATTGTCCAGGCTTATACAACCAAAACCAAAAAATGACTCAGGAATAAAAGATTAGCTGCCTTATTCAAACAGAAGGTAAGCACTGAGAGGCCATCCAGAGAATTATGCTCAACAGTTTTAAAGAAGAACTACTGCTTCCCAGGACATCCTATTGGCTCCATTTTTAGAGGAGGGCCTAGGAACATCATTAGCAGGAACGTAATGCTAGCAGAGAGAGCGGGATTTCCTCGGGGGGAATTTGGACAGGACACCTTCACTAATTCACTCCATCTTCAGACACTTACCTGTATTGAAAACAAACCCACCCTGAGATCTCACTAAACAATTACTTTCCAAAGAAGCTTAACTTGGTTGTTTTCGACACATGCAGCACTTAGGAAACTACTTCATTATTCAGCACTATTGACCTCATACAGACTCTCACAGCGAAGAAACCATTTGACAGCTCAGCTCAGACTTGGCGAAAACACATTTAACTGAAGCCAGCACGGCTCTCACGTCCTCAGGCAGGACTTCATTCAAAGTCCGCTGGAATTGACAGGAAGGTTTCCCTCAACTTGGATGGTTCTAGGTGAGAATTCACTCCCACCTTACACTGCCTGACTGACACCCAGAAACAGGACAACTACAGCATTGCCTAGATATATCTTCTGCTTCTCCAGACTACTTGGAATATCACTTTTTTTTAAAAAAAAAAACAACACACAAAAGAGAACCACACACGCAACTTAAAAGCTCATCACTGCCCTTGTTTACTTCTTTACCTGTAACAGAGGTATTGTAAAATCTGGTGAATATTTGGTGACTGGACTTTCTTTAACCAACTTTATAGTACATTTTTGCATTGCACCACACGTCCTGAGAACAAGATAAATGACTTAGAAACAATGCTGGACTTGCATATGATATCTTGAAACCGAAGAACTGCAAATACAGCTCTTTCAGAATTCCTGGCTGTGAATAACACAAGCCAGTGGGATGGGGACAATTGCTTTGGACTACTTGTCCATTTGATAAGGGAGACCAGAATATCTACTAAGTGCTCACAAGACAGACCAGCAGCAGCCTTTCCCAGGGACCAATCATCAGAACAGGAAACAGTAAGAAAAAAACCTCAGTTTTCACAACAGAGGAGGTTCAATGCAGAGTCCCACAGAGGTCTCAGCTGGGGCCTGAGGCTCTTCAGGGAATTCATAGAAAACCTGGAAAATGAGACACTAGGGAGGTGACAACATTTGCTAATTATACAAAAGACATTATTACCATTATTACTATCATTATTTAGAAAAACAAATGCATTCTTTCTTTAGGAAAACAGAAACAAAGAGCGTGAAATTCAACGTCAACAAATGTAGTCAAGCATAAGGAAGAAAAACACATGTTCCATATATATATGTGCTGGCTCCAGCCTAGTTACCGACATTCAAGAATGAAGGCTGGGAGCCACTGGGCATTGCTTCATAAAAATACTAGCTGAAGAGTCAGCAGTGGGTGAAAAGGCAAAGAGAAATTCCAGACATTTTCAAAAAAAGCAATACAGGACAAAAGAGAACACATTGCTATGCTCTATTTCAAATCCATGGTACAGCCATACCGCACGCAGTTTTGCTCCCTCTCATTCAAAGACACAGTGGAGGAAGGGAAAGGGAAAAGCAAGACATAGATCATAGATGTTTCCAGACATTATCCAAACATAACCATAGTGAATTACCACAAGATACGCCGTGCTGAAATAGAGCCGAGTTCTAGATACATCGTGCAAATGTAGGGATAAGGCACGAGGTGGACATTCTCATGTTTGAATCTCATCTTCGATACTCTCTCCCATTTACTGACATCTGAGAACAACAATAAGACTTAAGAACATAGCACTAACATTTCAAAGGAGCAGGAGTCCTCTTGTAAAGCTTCAAAAGTCATACCACACTGAACGTATATGCAGAAGGGAGCACCTACAATCTGTCCGTATGAACTTGGTGAAAAAGCGCTAGTAACACATTACAAGAAACACACCCAGGTGACACTCTCCCATCAGTTGCTTGCATTAATAGCATTGTCTTTCCTTAACTGTATCTGGCTTCAGTCCTGACATCTTCCCGCAAGAAACAACATGCCAGGCGCTCCCAACCCTGTGAATAAAACCTCATCAGCTTTCCTAACTAAAAAGTAATTTTTTTAAAAACTGAAAAGGACTAGGATTCACAGGAGTAGCGTCATTACATTCACTTCACAGTTCAAAATGGGAGGACAAAAGATAATTGACATGACAAACGCCACAGTTACAGACGTTCCTTCCTGGGGGTGCAGTTCGCACACCTAGGAGCTCATGCGTGCAAGAATGGGTGACGCCAGGCAGCAGTCTCCTTACGTGCCTCTGATCTCAGGAAGAAACAGGTAACATGAATACTTTTACTCCATTTGCTAGCAGAAACTAACATCCTGAGGACCAGAGATGGAGCCCAAGATTTGCCTAGATGAAACGCTGACGCAATCAGTTCCTTTAAGGGATGAAATTGTTCGTTTGAGTTTGGCTTCAAGGACTCCCACAGCTGGTGATTAACTAAGAGGTATGCTACAGCGAGGAGCCCGACACACAGATTGCAGGACAACTCATCACGTCAGGCCTCTGAGCTTGCAGTTCTCCGCAGGGCCCGGTGCTGGCTGAGCAGGTGGATGGACTTCCCAGTTCTAGAAATACAAGCTCGGGAATCAAACCCTCCTCAAGCACGCAGGCAAAACTGGCTGCGCTTTAGCGAAGCAAACCAACAACGAGGCTTCGTTTGTTTGGGTGCCTCCTCTCTGACAATGCTCTGGGCTACTTTCTCTTCCTGGCAGTAAGAGGAATAAGTTGCTCTCATACATACCAGCTTCTGACAGGGAAAGAGGATGATCTCGTTCTTGCCTGCTAGGACCAGGGGTGGCAATAACGCAGTCTGCCGAGACTGGAAGGGAATGCCTTGGAGGCGGAAACACGTGGGTGTTCATTACTCCTGGGCACTCGGAATCACGGGAGGTGATGATGCCAAAGGGCCTGATCCGATTCACAAACTGACACACCTTAGGACTGAAAAGGCTTCTCCTTCAACTAACTTACTTTTCTCTGCAACAACAGCCTCAGGAGAGTAACTTCTTCTTAACCCTTTACACTACAGCAACTACAATGTTTAATCCTAATGTACCTTACAAGAAAACTACTGCGGTCTTCTCTACTAGTGGGCCAACACTGCTGCGCCTGTAAGGAGCGCTTTACGTTTTATTAACCTTTTGAAACAACGCACTAGCTTTCCTTGCAATCGCATTACGTGGGCTTCCTGGGACTTTACATATACACGTTTGTTTTCTCTGGCTAAATCAGATTTGGAACGCAGGGGTGGCCATCTGAAAACACTGCAAAACATTCTTTTTACGTACATCAGTTCTCTGGTGAAGGCAACAACTGAGGAGGATCTTCAGCTAGTGTAAAACTGCAAAGCTCAAAGGACTCGTACTCCAGCTAAAGATCTGCGCACTACTAGGCAGGAATGTCAAATTAAGCAATGCCCAACAGATACAAGTCATTGGATCTTTTCTTTTACAAGTAGGAAAGAAAGGGTACACAGAAAGATAGTGAAGTGGTCTGTAGAAAATGGATGTAAATCATCAAGATTTCCGAGGATTACTCGAATTGCTTCCTGGAGAGGCCAAAATAAGAAAGGAAGGAAGAATATTAACAAGATAGCCACAATTCCACTGTCAAGTACAGTTTTCAGGCTTGGGAAAAAAATAACATTGCAGTTTGCAGGAGTCATGGAAGAGCAGGTTCCAGATATTTTGCTTTTCCTCTTCCCCTTCTTCCCCCTGCTCCCTCCCATCACCTCAGAGCATGCTGCCCTAACAGATTCACAGAAACTGAAGTGAATGAATATCTTAACCCTGAATTAACATGGAAGCATTACTATGGAGAGTGGAGGTGTGCTTTTAAATTTAAGAAGTTCTACATTTAAGAAGCCTCCTCCTTGCCAGCACAACACATGCACTATTGACCTGTTTCAAAAATAAACATATTCCCCTTTTTCAGAATATTGACCCAATTCAGTTACAAAGGAACTGTAATTCAGCTCCAACAAACTCCTGCTTTATAAAGGGGAAACTTTTTCTAGGAATACCTTTCAGTATTTTCAAAAGTGAAAAAGAAAAAAAAAAAAGAACCAATAATTTTCTGTATCAGTTAAGATCAGCACACTTTCTTCAATACTATTTACAATGCTACTACTGTACTCTGAAGATTTGTTTAAACTTAACTAACAGGAGCATTTTTAAGCAGGCAGTATATTGGTCTCATTTCCTCGGGAATGGCAGGGGCTTTCTTCTGTCTCAGGAAGAAGATGACAACAACAGAACTCATCAGCTGTCACCGAGCTTGGCCACAAAGTAATGGCGTCATTAAAAGAACGTCCCCTGGCTCCCACAGCTATGAGGAAAGCACATGCAATTGAGCATTAGATTAGCTGCTATCAAGCTAGCTCACCAGTACTGCCACAGCTCCTGAAAAACTAGGAGGGTCTGACAGCTAGTCAAGCCTGAGAAGTTCAAAGCAGTGGTCAGGTCTGGGGCTGAGAGCGAAACCACGGGAAAGTGCTACTGCAGAACGAATCTGAACAGGAACCAGCAAGGCACGGAGTGCAACGAGCTCCACAAATAGGAGTTTTCATTTGTCCAATTTCAACAGGCAGTAGCTTCTTTGAAGTATTTCTGATAAAAGCATTACTCGCGCTAATGCTGCCTGTTGATGACACTTTTCATTTACGTCATTTTTTTCACCCTCGTACTCTCTAGAGAAGTTCCCCATTACTCGCACTTGAAATGCTGCATTTGACAAAACGTCCTCCGTCCCATAACAAACAAAAGATTTGCTCAGCCTAACATTCAGCTAAGCTCCCGTGGACCTGCTTCATCTCCTACCTCTAACTCCTTGACAGCACTTTCAGTGGTGTCGAGATCCAGACCGCTGTGAAACAAACAGAGAGTTAGTCCCACCCCAGCCAAAAAGCAACAGAGCTACGTTCCTTGTAAGAGTTTAAACAACAACAAAACATCATTCCCATTGCACAGAGAAAATACTTAGCAGGCAGATGAATTCCCAGTTTATTGTTCTTAAAAAACATCCAGTCTTCCACAAGGACTGTTCCTTTTCAATTTTCTGCCCATTTGTATTTTGTGCATCTGAGGATACAAAGGATGAGAGATCAGATCTTTTCAGTCAGTCCTCACTAACCTTTAGGACTGGGGTTTTTGACAAGGTGCCCTCAAACCAGCACCTCTCTCTTCCAGCCTATCGCAATGCCATTCTGCTCAAGGGACTAAAAGAAGGAACCGGCAGGACGTGTCTCTCAATCCCCTCCACAGTGCAAACCTGCAGAGGAACGGGCCTTCACAGCATTGGAGCTAGGCCCTGTGATGCTGGGAGTTGGGTACTGCCTGCATCAAACTGTGTTCGCACCTATTAACGACATCTTTTGTAAGCCAGCTTCTCAAAAGTTGTTCATTGCCAGGTATCGGCCCACAATACAATGCACAGGGAGAGAGAAGGTCTCAAAGAAAAGCTGAACCCATTAAGAAGTAAACAAATGTCGCACAAGTGTCACTTGGAAATAAGGAAATAGGGTGGAGTGTAAGGAATTACGGCATGCAAGTATTCGCTGGTATATGGTCTGGCAGGCAGCCACTCTCATATCCTCCACATTCAGGGGCCCCAGCCAGAACTCGGTCAGAGATGAGAACTTTCCTTCCTCTTCAGAAAGGCCCTCTCCTTGCTTAATATGGAAGAAGTTAATGAAAGGAGTTACACAGCGCGCCACAGCAGAAGGACAGATATCACCCACCCAAGACTTACGCTGTGGTCATGAAGTCTTCAGGAATCAGCAGGGACACAAAAGTACGATTCAGGAAGGGACGCTGAAGCGGCGATGAGGGGAAGAGGGTGGAAAGAATGGAAGAAAGCAAGGCGCGATGACAGGCTGCCAAACTCAAACAAATGCAGTGCTCTCTCTACCATCGGGAGATCAAACACCTGCAGGCTGCTCAGAAACGTACGCACACTACTGGCAGTGCTGTCCAAAGGGATTACGCTGAGGGAAAGAGCTCGGTCACAGACAAGAGCAACGTTTCAAGCATCTTCTGAACACCACACGACACCACAAGACAGACAACACGCCTTCCTCTCCAAAATCAACTCAGAGAACAAAACAAGGAGGAAGGTTAATCCTCCTGGATCTGACACTATTCCAGCAGAATGCTAATAAGCAAAGCTAAAGAAACAACTGCATTTCAATTCATCCCAAAATAAAGTCATGTGGCAGAATTTCAAAGACTCGGCCTACTTCTCCAAAGGAAAAAGGAGACTAGTGTGGCACGAGATTTAATGCAGCTTCAGGTCTGGAGACAGCCTAATTGGCGTGGTGTTCATAGCACAGTCTCTTCAATTCTGCAGCAGCTAACAACAGTCACTTCCAGAGTAAAGCCAGGCCCTGGCAATGCCTGTACACATCTCATTGCAAAAGCAAATTCACTCACACTCATAAAACCACTCTCTAGGTCCCTGGCTGCCGACCCCAAACGCGCTCCCCCGCAGGAGCTCCCCGGACCCTGCTCGGGGCACCAGGGCTGGGCTCAGGAAGGAGTTTTTCCCCCGGGCAGATTGGCACAGGTCCCGGGGGGGTTCGCCTTCCTCTGCAGCACTGAGCACAGCCCCTTGCCGGGGTCCTCGGGGCCATTTCTGGCCAGCGAGTCCCTGCTGTTGCAGGAGCAGGAGTCCAGCTGTGCCCTCCAGCCCTCCGCCTCTCTTCCCTGGGCCAGCTTGGCAGGGGAACCTCACGTCTCCAGGTCACCTGCAAAACAAGGAGCCTCAAGGAAGCCGACTTTTCCCTGCTGCTTTTAAGCTGGCACACTTCCGTGGGGAGAAGAGAAAGCCTGGGGGTGTGTGGGGGGGTGTCTTAGCTATCTATCTATCTCTCTAAATCTGCTGGGAGGGAATGAAGACGAGGGAGCCAGGCTCTTCTCAAGAGTGCCCACTGAGAGCACCAGAGGCAACAGGCACAAATGAAAACACATGATATGCTCCAGCTGCACATGAGAAAACAACTTTTTCCTGTCTGGGTGGTCAAACACTGGCACAGGTTGCCCAGGGAGTTTGCGGAGTCTCCGTCCTTGGCGATGTTCAAAACCCAAGGGCACGTTGTCCAGGGCAAGCTGCTCTAGGTGAGCCTGCTTGAGCAGGCGGGTTGGACCAGAGGAACTCTACAGGTCCCTTCCAACCTCCACCCTCCTGTGTGAGTCTGTGCTTTGGTTTCACTCCTAAAGCACCTGAACTCAACCCTGATGCCTGCGGGAAAGGATGCTGGGACAAGGCAAGATCCCAGACTCCTCCCCGAGGACTCACCACAAAACCCCATCTACCTAGTCCAGAATATCGTATGGCAGACACACTCAGAAGAGAGAAAAGATCCTTTTATTGCAAACATCAACTGCGGCGGGGGGCGGGCCCGGGAGTCACAGGGCTTCAGCCCGTAACAGGGAAACGGCACCTACAACGACAGAGTCAGAGAGCACTGATAAACCCATGAAGGCAGGAATAGGCATGACTTGGTTCCCCTTTCTTTGGGGAACACCGTTGACGAGGAATTGTTCATAGCCCAGAAGAGAGAGCTATGGCTGGCATCAACCAGGGGATGGCTCTGGCACCTTATCCCCACGGGTAATGCACTTGGAGACCTGCATGCGTGCACAGATGCACAGGGCCCCTGTGCCACGCAGCAGGGCTCGATGGGGAGCCCCTGGGGAGCGGCCATGGAGTTATTTCCAAGCCCCGCGCAGCACCGTCCCTTGCCAGCGGGTCGGACTGACTTGGAGCAGCGCTGAGAGTTGGGAAAGATGGGCAGCAGAGCCTGGTACACACCTGGGCTTCCTGACCTGCTGGACCTTCCTGCTTCTTTTAAGTCCCCATCTCCTTCTCTCTTCCTTCTTTTCTTTTCTCGTTGGCATTCCTTCTCCTCTGCCCAGGCCTGTTTTCTCTTTCTTTTCTTTCCGTTTTCCTTCTCCTGGGGGGAGCCTGCAAACCTTTCCATCCCACAGTATGATTAGGTAGGTAAAGCCAGGATCAACTAGAATCAGTTCTTGATTTACCCAAAGCTGACTCATTTCACCTTCTTTCCTCTGAAACGCTCTTTAGTCCTTCTGTGCATCCCAGGGAGTCTACTGTGCTCCCTGGGGTGGCTGGAGCCAAAGCAACGGGTGCCTACAACAGAAATGTCAGAGTCAGCAGGTGGCAAGGGACACCCTGGAGTAGCAGGCGACTGTTTGGCAAAATGCTGCCTTAGCCCTACAGAGAAGATCCCTCTGGCTGGTTTGCATTAGCCCGTTCTTCCAAGGGCCTCACTTTGGAACACAGGGTTCACACGGGTGTGTGACACTCAGTTCGTTTCTGGCAGCTCAGCAAACACGGGGATACCGTGTCTCGGGTAGGAGGGTAGCCCCTGATGGAGCTGCCATACCTCTGACATTTCGGACTCCACCACCGCGTCTCCCCCAGCTTCTTTGAGGACATCCAGCAGAGAAGCGGGTGGTGTGTGCAGCAAGGCTTCTGCCTGGTGGTCCTTGTCTGCTCTGCCTGCAGGGCCACTTTGCTCTTCCAAATGCAGGTCTAGAAAGGAAAAGCACGTGCAGCAAAGTGACTCCTTGGAAGTAAAGCACACCTAAAGCAAAACCCACCCAAAGCCCTACACCAGCTGTCTTCTCGACATTGAGGTTTCTGGTAGCCCAAGCCCCAGCCCGGGACAGCCCTCAGTTCCTCCTCATACCTGTGGCTCTGTCCATGGGGGCTGCCGACTCCCCGGCTGATGGACAGGAGCGGCCAGCCATCTCCTCCACAAAGATGTCACCGCAGTTTTCAATGAGAAACGCCACCAGCACGTTCACCTGCACACATCAAACCCTCAGTCTCAACCCAGGTGCCTGAAAATGTATCACACAGCCCTTCCCACTCCCGACCCTTGCCTCTGCGCAGGAGGCTGTGGTTGTGGGGCTGCTCTTGCAGGCAGCCACCCCACCAGCATTCGCTCAAGAGAGGAGGCAGCCAGGGACCTCTGAGCAGCCAAGCTCGGATGGGCCGGCAAGGCTGCAGCCGGCTGCTCAGTACAGCGCACCTTCTCAGTCACCGCCAGCATGGCCTCAAGGGGGAGCACGTCCTCGTTAGGTGGGCTCAGCAGATTTGGCCCAAGGCAGATGGCCAGGTTGCTGGCGGTCATTCTGCTGCTGGAGGCGTTGTGGCCGATGTGCTGGAGGAGGGCCAGCAGCCGCTTGAGGAGGACGAGATTGGCTCCAGGCAACTTCTCGGCCACCCTGAGGGAACAGGAACTCAACGTTAATAGAGCAGATGTTGCCCACAGCTGTCCCCAAAGCTTGCCCAACACAGGTGGGTTGCGCAGCTTTCCGGGTGCTCTCAGCCAGCGGCCAGTGCTCCTGCGCTTCAGGAAGGAAGCACGGCGTTGCTTCCCAGCTCCTCATTTCACCCAAGCCCAGGCAAGGGAAGGCTCCCTCTCCGTGCCCTTTCCCCCGAAATCTAAGCCCACCGCAGCAAAAGCAAGCTGTCAGAAGACACAGCTTTTTAAGGAGACCGTCCCTTTTCAGGCAAGTCCCAGGCCTCTACCAGTCCCTCCTCAACAGGCAGGCTGCTGCCCACACTTACGCTTTCAGCTCTTCAACCTTCTCCTCCTTGCCGCTCTTCTGCATCGCTGCCATCCAGTCCTCGTAGAGGTCTGTCACGAGGAGCTTGGCGGGGATGCTTCGGAGGAAGTCCTGCAATGCCAGGGGCTCCAGGTGAGCCTCTAAACACTCCAGGCCAGCCAGGAGCTCTTCCAGCTGCAGGTCAGAAGCGCTCACCTTCAAGATGACGGCCAGCAGCAGCGCAGGCTGGCTGCCCAGGTCGACATCCGCACCGTGGTCCAGGGCCTCCCGCAGCTCACGAAACTCTGTCCTGCCGGCAGCTCTTCGGAATATCCCTTCTGTCGACGGTCCTTCCTTGTGCAGGACAGCCAGCATCTCCTGCAGGAGGGGCAGGAGGACAGTTGCTTGGCTGAGAAGCTGCCTTCCAACAGCAGTGACCAAAGCACTGCCCCAGATCCTGCTCCTTGCCCCCCGCAAAGGGGGCTGGCACCAGAAGCGTCTTCTGGGGGTGAAGGGCCCAATCCCCCATCCCCGGAGCTCCTGGGGACACCCACCTCCCCTCTGGAGCAGCGGGAGGGAGGGCTGGGGACCCCCTGCCCAGGCTGGCTTACCTGGATGGGCCGGGGCAGGGAGCCGTCCTCCCCGCAGAGGGCTGCCAGGGGCTGGCCAAAGAGCGCCCTGCTGCAGCCGGAGCCCACCTGCCCTGGCGCCTGGGCAGCGGCCAGGGTCCTCCGATGAGCAAAGGGCCAGGGCAGCCCCATCCTCTTCCTCCTCCTGATGGTGTTCCCTCCTTCCGAAAAGGAAAATGGAGCAAGAGCGTGTCAATGGAGACAGCCGGGCCAGCACTCCCGGAGCCTGCCCTGCCTGCAGCACGGTGCTGAGGGCTGAGGCAGGATGGGCAGGGAGCCAGCAGCTGGAACCACAGCTCCAGCTCAGCGGCTCCAGCTCGGAAGCTCTTGAGAGCCGGCATGCCACCGGGACAACCTGTCCCAGCCCTCGCCCTGCCCTCCTCCAAACTGTGGGCAGCAGGAGAGGCTCTGGGTCCCCGCAGAACCACATCCAGCGGCTGCTGCCCAGCAGGTGTCCTTGCTCGTCCAGGTGACGTCCTCCCTTGGGGTGCCGCACCTGCATGGAGACACTCAAAGGACAAGTGAGCACAGCTCAACCATTTGCAGGACAATGTGCTTCTTTCCAGAACTCACCTGGTGAGCCGCAAAGTCCCCCAGCTTTGATAGATGGGGCTGTCGGTGGCCTTTGCCCTTGCTTGGGACGATCCTGCAAGAAGCAGGCTGCGCTTAGAGAGCAGCCCCGCAGCAGAAAGGGCCACCGGCGAGCTGCCACCCGGCACCAGCAGCCTGAGCGCGGCAGAGCTGGGACCCTCTGCCCTCCTGGGCTCTCTGCCCCACACGGCAGGCTTCCCCCCAGCGCCGCCAGCGAGGATGTGCTGGCATGCCTGGTGGCTCCCCAACCCTCTACGCTCCCCGAGTGGCACCGCGGGACGCTCCCTCCCTCCATCTCTGCCTTACAAGCTCACCCCGCTGGCCGCAGACGCCGGCGCAGCCAGAGACGGGTGAAAGGCAGCCATTCTCACCTCTGCCTGGCCCTCCATCAGCCTCTCCAGGCTCCTGGTGCTGAATGTCCTCCACTGGGCAAGAGAGAAGGAGCGGAGGAAGGTGAGCAGCAATGCCTAAGGACCAGGGCTCGGGGACAGAGCCCAGACCGGGGAGACACTCACGGTGTGGCGGCAGCTCAGCTCCTTCTCCAGGGGTCTGAGGGAGGGGAGACGGGTCACGCGGGCTCTCTTGGCTCCTCCTGGTGTCCTGTGCACCGGCAAGGGACAGGGAGAGAGCAGGCTGAGCCCCAAGCTGCCCCTTCTCTCCTGTGAGGCAGCTCTGCCCGAGAGCTGCCCGCAGCCGCGAGGGCACCTCTCCCCAGCTGGGGAGCTGTGTTCCCCCGTCCGGCTGTGCCTGCAGCATCCCCGCGGCTTACCCCAGCAGCGTGCCCACCCACAGCTCCTTCAGCGCCCAGGAGCTGCAGAAAGAGAGGAGAACCAGCGTCAGGACCCGCTGCCCCCCAGCCCGTGGGCAGAGGCGGGCGCCTGTGCAGCCCTGCCCCGTGGGGAAGGACGCCGGAGTGGGACAAAGCCCCGTGGGGCAGGACAGAGACGCTGCCCAAGCCCTGGCTCCCCGTGTCCTGCCAGAGCAGCTGCTTTTGCCCTTCTCTTCTGGGGACCCAAAGGGCACCAAGGGATGCAGGACCTGGCAATGCCCCCATCCCTCCCTGCCAGCGTGCTTCCCGCTCCCTGCCCAGGCTCTGCACGCAGGGCAGAGGCCATTCACAGGATGGCGTGGGCACGGTTGTGAACCTCTCCTGCCCGACCATGGGACGTGGCACCACGACTCACCCAAAAGCGGCAACACAGGAGCCGGTGGACCAGACGAGGATGACGGAGGTCCTGTCCTCATCGCCGCCTTCCTCCTCTTCCTCGTCCCCCGCTGCCTCCTTTCCGCCGCTCAGCACCCACAGCTGGTCCAGGGCCAGGCGGAGCTGTGGGCGCACGCTGGTGCCGCGTCTGCAGAGAGCAGACAGGAGAGGCAGGCGGTGAGCTGGAGGTGACCTCCTGGGGATCCCCCCGGGCAGAGCCCCGTCCCCCACTTGCCCTTGGGACAGACGGACGGACAGCGATGGGCGCCTCCAGCACCCACCAAGGTGCCGGGGCCTGGGGCTGGTGCCGGGGTGTCCCTGCCCCGGGGCCAGGGCCAGGGCTGGGGGAAAGGCGGCTGGGGGAAAGGCAGCTGGGCTCTGAGGGTCTTACTGCAACTTGGCGATCACCAGTTCCTCCTGGAGGAGGAGAAGGCGTCTCTCGCTCCTCTTGCGGCCCCGGGTCAGCCGCACGTCCGCGCTCAGCACCAGCTCGGCGTCGGCGAGAGCCTCCCTGCAGAGCAGAGAGCGGCGGGCATGAGAAAGGCCGCTGCCACCGCGGGTCCCGGCCGTGCCCCCGAGGCACAGGGAGAGCCCACCTGGAGCCGCAGCAGCAGTTGGCCTGGCCCATCCTGCCCGGGAGAGGAGGACCCTCGCCGTGGACCAAGGACGCGGGCCACTCGGCGACAGCGGGGATGGGAGGCGAGGTGCCGGTGCCGGCGAGGTGCTGCTCGGCCGGATCCTGCCTCCTCCCAGCGCTCCTGTGTGCCAGCACAGCTCCGTGCTGCTGTCTCTGGTGGCTGTGGGCTCCAACTGACCAACATTCTGAGCCCAACGACCAACATTCTAAGCCCAACGACCAACATTCTGAGCCCAACGGAAAGTGGGAGGGGCACCCACCCAGTGGGTGAGAGTTCTCTCCAGTATGGCCGTCTCTGCCTGGCACTGGGGAGCCCCGGGCGGGCTGGACGGACCCAGCAGAGGGGAAGGACCGTCTCCCTCCACCTCTTGCCAACGCTTTGCCTCCTGCAGCCCAGGAGGCAGGGAGCCGCCTTTGCCCCAGGGGCACTTTTCTGGCTCGAAATCGCTCCACTTGGCGTCCACCATCACCCCAGGTGTCTGCACAGCTGCTTTCCAGCTGGGTGTCCCCCAGCATTTACTGGCGCAAGGGCTTCTTCGTCCCCAGGTCTCCAGGACTTTGCTCTTCCCCTTGGGGAACTACAGGAGGTTCCTGTCAGCCCCTTTCTCCAGCCTGTCAAGATCCTCCAGGTTGACAGCAGGACCCTCCGGCGCATGAGCCTCTCCTCCCGCTTCTGTGCCACAAGCTGCAAGCTGCCGGAGGGTCCGCTCTGCCCCATCTCCCAGACCAGGGAATGTGAACAGATCCCACGTGGTGCAGCGCAGGGGGGGGCAGACATGCACTTTGATAGGCCATCACTTGTCACAGGAGGTTCAGAAATTTAGGGGAAAAATCCATATTGGTTTGGGTATTATTTACACAGTGCTTCCCCTTTGTATTCCTGCAAGCTATTACAAGGTGTTCAAAATGTCTCCTTTTTCATTTGAATGTCACAGCTCTTCACAGTGCTGATGTTGCGTGTAACACTGGATCAGGTTGTACTCTCGCATAGATTGTTAGGTAGTATGTAGCCTAGATTATTAGGGAGAAGATAGCAGATTATCTGCATTAATTGTGCTAACACCAACGACAGAAGGTTGTGTCTAGCTCTTGAGCCGAAGGATAGAAATCCAAGGCGTCTATTGAACGCAGTGGGCTATTGATCAGCAGATTGAACTCACCGTGTTCAAAAAAGAAAAGGTACGTGAGAAAGGCGTATTCCATCTTGACTGCTACAATGCGTGGTTTTGTAGGTATGAAGATAAATTATCCATGCCCCTCCCGCCACCCCCTTCCAAAAAAAAAAAGGACTAGAGAAAAAAGATTCAACTTCTGGAGCAATGGGGCTTTTAATAGCCAAGTAAATTTCCCTAGATCATTCCCATTCGATGAGCCACTTTGCCTTACATTCTGCCTCTACTTGGTACCAACAGAAGACTCGGTACCTGTGCCATGCTACAGGAGACGTAGAATTTCGTGCTGATCCAGAGCTTTCCACCTACAGCCAAAACCGGGGCGAAGCTTTCCTCCACCTCAGCCACTCCCTGGTGCCTCTTCCCCAGGGAAAGTCTTTCCTCTGTCACTCTGTGCTCATAGCTGGTCACAGGCAATGCAAGCCCCAAGCCTCAGCCACCGTCCCAGGTCACCAACCCCCTTTAGCCATAAGCAAGCTCTCAAACTCCTTTGCGGCTGCAGGAGAAGGGTTGTTAATAGAAATGGATGCACACGGCACAGTCTATTCCAGAATAGCCACAGCGGTTAAAAGCTTTCCGTGTCCTGGATTGGTGGTTTTCAGGACCAGCTCCTGGGTGCCGTTGCACGAGGCTAGCGATAGCTCTATTTCATGCAGGTAATTCAGGCTTAATCCTTTGTCCCCACAGGCCCAGCGGCACAGAAAGTCACCGTGGGCTGTGTTTGAGCAGCCTGCTCCACTGGACTTGTGGCAAACGGCCGCATCCTTGCTCTTCTGTTGTCCGCGTAGGGTCCTGGTCAATACCACAAGCTGTTTTCCCTGGAAATGACCATCGTGGCTAAAGACAGACTCCTCCTTGTGGACGCCAGCCAAGCTGTGGGAACGTCTCTGGCACCCATGCTGTGCCAGCTTTCAACCCCCAAGAGACTGGAACTGAGGCGGGTCCAACAGGAAGAAAATCTGCAATTTTCACTGAAAGAGGGGAGCGACCACCGGCACTGAAGAGCCATTCATATCCTGCCGAAAGCCACAGGGAAATGCAATGTGTGGTGAGCTTAGGCAGGAATACTCCTGTCCGAGGAGCAGCACGCTTGGTTATTAAGGCTTTATCACACTTGGGTGATAAGGCTTTATCCTTGGCTTTCCCGCCGTGCTGACCGCTGTGGCTGCTGCCTGTTCTTTCCTGCCATGCTGGCTGCACCCACCTGTGGGGCTGTCCTTGGGAAGGGCACCAGAACCAAGAAAGCCCCTGGGAGAGGGGCGGGAAGAAGCTTTTCTCCAGAGATTTGCCAGAAACTCTCCAGAGCATCCCTTTTCCAGCCCATGAGATGCTCTGTGTGACAAGGGAAGGTGCCCGTCGGTCCAATGGATGAGGCCCTGCAGGGCTCCCATCAGGGTCCTTTGACCTACCCATCTTCCAGCCACCACTCCAGGGGCTGGGGGTCTCACGAAGGGCAGAGCCCTGTCCCCCACCTGCCGTTGGGACAGACATTGGTGCATCCAGCCATTAAAACCTGCCGAGGTCAGCTAACTAGGAAAAAGAGATGAGCCACACTGCGCATGCCCAAAGGGCGGACACTATGTCAAGGATAACATAAATAAGTATACGATTAGAACAATATAAGCTTGCCTTGCTGTAGGTAACGGTATGCACGATAGGCAGAACGATCTCCCATGCATCCAGCGCTGCAATAAAGAATGCCTGCTTTCTAAAACTCCAAAATTGAGCCTCAGAGAGTTTCTTCGACTGGCTTTTTCGGTTACACACCCCTACCTCTGACTGGCAGGACAGAAGAGAAGATCACTCGGGCACCTGTCCCTTTCACTCGTGCCACTCGAGTCCTGCTTGACCTTGCCCGGGTTTTGCTTTACCGTGTCCTGGTGCCCGCGTGGAAAAGGAGCAGGGGAAAGCGGTCTGTGCTTCGAACCAGCGTGCCAGCCTCCCCGTGACATCCCGGAGCACTCCTGGGCGGTCAGCACCACAGGGGCCTCCTATTTCTTCTGGCAAAGTCTCAGCTCCTCCTCTCTTGCTTGCTCCTCCTCCCCCATCCAGATGCTCCTTCTCTAGGTGGTGGAAAGCATATTCTGCTTTCCTTGACTTCCACATGGCCCCTCGGTTTCCAGCAGGCTTCCCACCAGTGCCTCTGCAAGCCTGTTCTTAAGTGCAACCGAAAGGAGAATTTTCTCTTTATTATTCCCACACCTCAGAGGCAATTCTGCTTTCACTGATCTGAATGGAAATTTGTGAGTAAAGATGATGTTTAGATTTGTCTGCAGTGCCACAGTAGACTTCACAGGGCCCTGCCCACCTTCAATAAATGTCAGCTTTGCGTTGCGGTTTTCACTGGAGTGACAGCTACTGAATTGGAGAAGACCCATGGGAGAAAATAAACTGATGACAGAAGTTTTGAACGATGGGCTTGGGAACCACAGATGCGCGTGTTTATGGAGTACCTCTCTTTCAATCTCCTGAGAGGATTTTTTCCTCTCATCACCTGAGTAGGATGGAAATCTTTTCGGTCTGGTGGATTTGGTATTTTTAACTTCACTTTTTACTGTGTTGCGAAAAAAATGCACGCAGCCTTACCGTTTACATCCCACAGTGTTACCCGCTGGGCAGAAACGTCTGAGGCTTTCACATCTGTTCCATACCTCTGCTAACACTCTGCCAGTCTTGATCCGGTCAAATGAGAGCAGCTACTGCGAATAACGTTCTCGACTTCCCCATCTCCTCACTCTGGTTTTCCTCTGTTTCTCAGGCATATGCTTTCTCGAGACTGCATATGAGGGTGAGAGATTACTAAAGTCCTTCCTTATTCCTAAAGGCATCTGAAAACTCTGTTAGGAGTCACTTGCTGTAAGATTATCTCCTGAAGTCATCGCAGAAATATCTAAGATTTCGCAGAAATTCTTTTGAGGCTCAGGAAGGTATGATTCTTTTCTTATGCTCAGTTTCACAAAAGTCTCTGTAGCCTTGGTCTCATCTTCTTTAATGCTACGTTTGAGGATTAGTGGTTCTCCCAAACAGGGTGCCCTGCTGTTGAATTAGCCAGGCACAGCACAGAACCCTTGGTCTGGCCACGGTGAATACTTTTTTGGATAGGCTCAGATGAGCACAGTGAGTTTATGTTGTTTCAAGGATTTGCTGCAACATCTGTGCCTTTTTTGACCCAATACTGCAAGCTGTTTAAAGCCATACACTTCCCCCCCGCCCCGCTCCAATGAACCAGTCTGAGACTCTGTAGAGCACAGGATTATTGCACTATAATATAAGGTATTAATATAGCAGCAAAGCAGTCTTCCTTGCTGGAATACCTACCTAGCCTTCCTACCACGATAATATTGTTTCATAATGGGTGTACTGGAATGAAGATGCTCATAAATGCAACGTGAATATTTGCTGACTGCAGGTATTTTTACAGTGCTGATCCCTCTAATATGGAGGCAGATGTAACAATAGTCACCCGTGTACTTCTACGAGCCTGTGCAATGTTTAGTTTGTTAATGGGCTGGAGAGTGATTTCTGATGATGATTCATGCCTTATCAGAAAGGGAAGAAGTGGATGTGGAAAGGGCAGGAGAGACTGGGAGCTTAAGCTTATAAATCATGGTAGCATCTGACAGTTCATCCAGTCTCAGTGGAAACTGTTTGGGAACAGCGCTAAGCACTGGATCTCGGTGAATGGTCAGAGTCGGGTGGGAGAAGGCACCGTGGCTTTATTCAGATCTTCCCTTCAGTTGACTTCAGTAAGAGTGGACGAAAACCCTCTTGCAAAGAAGCACTTTTGCATCTTCCTCCAGACTTTGAGGGGTTTTGCCTTTTGATTTCTACTAATGGACAGTCTTTAAAATATTTTCCCCTGGAAAAGTATATTGATCTATGTGTTCCTTACTTATCGATGGGTGTTGCCATTAACTGTTTAGATAAAGAAGCTCTGTTGTATCAGAACCACTAGAGGAATATTGTTACAGAACTGTATGGAAGTGGTGGTATAATTTAACTATGATTGCTCAGACAATCGTAGCAGGTTATTTTTATCAAAAGAATTGGTGCTGACTTGGAGTTGCTAACACTTATGGAAGGTCATTTTATGAAGCATAAATCATGGGTAAAACAAGTGTGTTAAAGGTGATGGTAGGATGGGATTCAATGTGAGCCTTACAGGCCAGGGGAGATTTCATAAAGCAGACAACCAAGTAGATGGCTTCCTTGTGAACTGGTATGCATCTGGGATTAATTTAGGGACTAATGCCATTGCACAGTTGTGGCCTGATAGTACATTTCCCTTAAAGACATTTTTAAATAGGAAGCTGAGGATTCGACTCAATTTGTACAAGTTCCTGTTTCCTCTGAGAAATACTAAGGTTTTGCTCTAAAACTAAAAGATGCCCAAGCTGAAAGAGCCTTAGCTTTCAAACAAAATCAGTGCTTTCCATGGGAAACACCCACAGACTCTTTAAAGATATTTTTCTAGAGCCCTTCACACATCCTCCGCAAAACTACTCCTTTTTCTTCCTAAACAGCTCTATTGGCAGTGTAATTTCTTCAACTACCAAAACACGGGTTTGAAATGCAATTGCTAAACTGCTGTGCAACTTTGGACAAGGCATCTTTAATTTACTTTCTGTCAAATTCCAACAAAGTGGGAAAAACCTGTTTCTTTTTCTCTTTTCACGTTCTGAATGAGAGTAACATAGTTCAGCTGGAAGGGACCTACAAGTCCCTACTAGTCCTCCTGCCTGACCGCTTCATGGCTGACCAAAAGTTCAAGCATGGTATTAAGGGCATTGTCCAAAAGCCTCTTCAACACTGACAGGCATGGGGCACCCACCACCTCTCCAGGAAGCCTGTTTCAGGGTGTGACCACCCTCTTGGGAAAGAAATGTCTCCTCACGTCAAGTCCAAACCTCCCCTGACAGTGTGGTAGCAAATGTCCCTTGGTGCCTTGGTAAGGAACCGTGAGGAAACCGTGCATGCTCTCTACATCTCTGCAGAGTTCCTGCAGAGGGAACCAAACCCCTGTCTTTCACCTCTGGCAGCACCACAACCAAAGGAACGTCTGTGGCCTAGATGCCCTCATTTACAGAGTCTGAAGGTACAGATCCATTTTGGCACCAACGCACAAAATGGCAAGGAGAGTACCTCTCTTAATCTCTCAGTACTCAAAATACTAAATCCTAAAGGAAAAGGAGACTTGCCAGGGTTTCAGATAAGATCTGAACATCTTCCCACAAACCGAGGTAGGCAAAGAACTCTCGGAAAGGTTCAAGTCACAGGTGAGCTGTGGAAGTTTCACCCATGGCTGAAGCGCCTTTGGTATCCCCTATAAACACGGCCAACGGGTGTGTTTAATAGAAAGGCTGCACAGCTGGGTTTCAGTGGGACAAGGGGTTGTGATGGCAATAGCAGCAATGGGCTATTTTGACAGTTTGGAAGAGCTGTCTGTCCTTTGCCTGGCTGGCCTTTGGTCACGGATCCAAATGGTCCACGTCTGAATACCACCAACCTTTCCTTCCACCACACCGGGGTCACCTCCGCGCACTTGTTTCTCAAAGCCTGACTTACTTCCGTGGCGGGCTGTTGGCACCCACCATCCCAACCTATGGCTCTGGTTACGCTTTGGCTTGCCACCAGGCTGCGGCTGCCGAAATCACCCCCCTTACGCCCCACGAAAAGGGGTTGTGTCCAGCCACATCAAGTCCCTGCTCCTCCTGGCTGCGGGGCCACATAGGCTGTAGCTCTGGCGCAGAGAGGGGACAGCGAATAAGGGCGGTCTCTGCGCTGCACGCTTGGTTCCTGCCATGACCCGACAGAAGAGGAACAGCACCAGGCGTCTCCTTGCGAGCCGAGTGGCAGAGGAGGCGCCAGGGACACCCAGCAGCTGGGCCCAGGGCATGGCCGCCAAGGGCAGGGAGAGACCCCCGGGCCTCCTGGGCACAGCGACAGCCCGTGCAATGATTGCTGGAGGTGACTTGTCGGTACGACGCACGCCCCCCGCCGCCCCTCAAGGGAAGGTGAACCTCCGGGGAGGAACGCAGTGCACACGTAAAGGATCGGTTCCATGGTGGCTCCCTAAGCAACGTGACCTGCAACTTTGGACGTCAGCAACACCGGGGAAGCTTGGTACGCTGACTCTGAAAAGTAACACGGAGGGTGGAGCGGAGCCGAGACCCCGCGGCCAGGCTCTGTGATCGCAGGGGTAGGCAACCGGAACGATCGGAATGAGAGCGCTTGGTCCCTGCATTGAATCCACTGAAGCAAGGAGGTAAAATAACGGCGGTTCTGTCGAGCTAATGCCCTACACTTCTGGTTTCTATCACACGTGCCCACTTCTGGGGTACTCACACACAACAGCAGGTCTTTTGGGTGAACTCTGCTCATTATAATACCAAAACACACCTCCACCCCCAAAGGTACCCACCTCCAAGGTGCGACCACCCCCCCACTGAGCACATGCTCTGAATTTTCTCCAGCGTATACCTTTAAAAGCAAACCGAGAGAACTTTATACCAATCAAAGGAAAGGTATGTATGACTAGAGTCACTCAAGCTCCACCGAAAAACTCAGAAAACATAAAAGGGCTTAAGAGAGGAGAAATGTCAGGGAAGACACCATCACAGACAAGTCGGGAGGACATCGCTGACTTCTGGGATCAGTCGATGAGCTGAGCCTCTCTCCCCCCCCGCCACACGGATGCCTATTGCATGAGATTCAAACACTCGGCTGTACCGAGTGCTTCCCCGGGAAACTTAGAATTCTTTAGAGCTCTTTTCTTTCATCATTTCATGCGCTTGTAGGCAACTGTATTGCCACCTGCACGTGCTTTGCAGACAGTCTATTTATCACGGGCAATCCAAAAGCACCTGTACCGTTGCTTTAATAAACTGCGCTGCTCATTCATCTAGTCGTGATGAAAAACAAAAGAAAAGAGAAAGCCCCAAACCCAAACGTAAAGGAGCCTCACCGCCGGAGGACGAGCTCTCCTCTCTCACAGCAGCCTGGGGGAACCACGGGCAGAAGAGGTGAAGCCAGCCCTGGGCTTGGGGTTTGAGGACTGCTCACCGCTTCCCCAGCCACCCTCCCTGGGTGGCAAACTGCTGCAGCACGTTGAAGGCAGAGAGCAGGGCCCAGCTCTGCACCACCAGCGCTTTGCCGGGACACAGGCAGCCTGAGCAGAGCCTGGACCTCCCCGTCCACCTCACCGCAGACAGCCAGAGCACACCCAGACACCCAGGCATCCTCCACGTGGAGGCCACTTCCCACCCCGGCTGGCCAACGCGACGGGCTGCCTACCTTCTTCAAGGACGTCAGCAGTTTGATGCTGACGAAGCCCATCTTGTTCTTCTGGACATGTTTCAGGAGGAAAGCATCCTTGGCCAGGTTCTCGTCAGAGAGCTGGAATTCCACCTGGGACACAACCCTCCTGACCAGCTGCCCGTCAGGGATGGCGTAGCTGCAGTCCAAGAGATCAGCCCCCAGAACATCGCTCGCATCGCAGAAGCTCCCGGCAAAGCAGCAGGGACGCGGGTGTGACTTGGTGGCCTTTGGGATGTGCAGCACCGCCCGGTCCCAGCCACAGCGGTGCAGATGGCAGAGTGTTGAGGAGTGGGGCGGCTCAGCTGCGCTCTGAAATGAAACGGAGTTTTATGGTTTTAGAAGCGCGCTTGCCTTCACACCCCCAGCATCGGTCCCTGCCACAAGTTATGCAGCAGATGGCCTTGCACAATCTTGCAGCCAGAGGTGCCTCACAAACAGAGTGCAATCTCTTTGATTAACAGGATACAGGCCAGGAGAGATCTTTGGCCTCCGGTTCACGGCAGTTGTCCCGACTCCCCAGGCCACACACTGTTCGCACAGCGGGAGCGAGAGGCCTGTGTCCTTGGTACCAGGGTGTCCTTGCTAGTGCCGAATCCTCCAAGCACGAGGAGGGGATGTACTAGCCCCATCCCTGGGGTCCCGTAGAGCGCAAACAGCCCCAGCACCCCGACACCGGACGTTGGGCAGAATCCAGTGCTTTTCTGGGAGCACGCGGCGGTGGGTACCGTCTCCTCCTGGGTGTCACGCACCCAGGGAAAGCGCCGCCCCCTCCGAGGGGGATCCAGAGCTGCTGCTTTTCCCATCAGGAGACTAAAAGACCTGACAGCACTACTGGAGCAAGGGCTGGGGGAAAGCGTGCCACCGAGCGACACCGCGTGACCTTCCTTTGCGCCCTCGAGGTCCTTTTTCCTATTTCTGCCTCGCTCCGGTCAACGCAGCGAACAGAAGCACGGGCAACAGTCACAAACGCATTTGCCATCTGGCGCAAGGAGGCTGCGGCTGCAGCTTGGTCCCCGCTTGGCTCGGCTGCATCAACTTGCTCTTCTTCCCCCACCGGAAAAATACTGTTGAAAGCAAAGAGGATTTGCACCCGCAGACCCCGGGAGCCGCCTGTAGGCCCCAGGGGCACCCCAGCCTCCCTTAACCCTTTCCCTCCCCAGGACGAGCTGGGGAGGCTCTTGGGGGTGGGGCGGAACACAGGGAGCCCCCGCATTCCTTCCGGGGAGACGCCAAAGAGTCCTTGGCAGCCAACGGCCAGAAGGGACCATGGCGCGGCCACCAGTGCAGCTCCCACCGTGTGGGCCCTGGGGCCCCCCGGCGCCCCAGCTTTTCCAGCCCTTCGTGCTCCCCAAAACCTTCTACCCTCAAGGTAGGGACCGACCACAACCCCTGCAGGCCAGGGATGCTTTTGGGGACCAAGAGCGGAGGTGACCGCCGGCCATCGCTCCTGTCTCTCTCTTTTAGGCTCAGCCAACCTGTGCCGCCTGCCCGCGTGGGAGCAGCCCTTCCCTGCAGCCCAGGCACCCCAGGCCCCCCAGGCACCACCAGCAGGTATGGCACCCCAGTCTGCTCTGGCACCTTCGCCATCCCCATCACACCCGTTCCCCCGGCACTTTTCGCATGGGGGTTCAGCAAGCCCCGGTGAGCATCCTTGCCCTCGCCTGGGCGGTGCGTGCCCAGGAAAGCTCATCTGCAGAGAATTCCCCAAATATTTGGGGCCACCTCTCCCATTTCACCTCCTAGACGCGAGCCTCCTCCCTGATTTGCAACCCCGTCCCACCGGCACAGCAGCTCACCCCATGGGGATCGCCCCAGCCACAAGCTCCCCACGCCCCTGGCCCAGAGCTGGGGGATGTCGGCCATCGGGGGCCGGCTCGGCGGGTGCCCCTGGAGAGTCCCCCCGGCCCAGCACGGCTCCCCCTCACCCACACAGGTCTGCAGAGGGCTCCATGTGGCTGCCTCTTCGATCCCCGGGTCTTTGGCATCCAGTGGACAACCACCCACCTGCCTCCACCGGCCACCGCCACGCTCGGCCAAGGCGCCGCTTCTCTGCTGGGTGCTGCCCTGTGGGGTCCCGGGGGCTGCGGGGCCCCCCTGGCCTGGACAGCCCCAGGGACCCCCCAGGGCCAACCACAATACCTCGCACCCTACAAAAATCAGAGGAGTGGGGTGGCCCCAGCCCCTCTGGAGCTGCCAGTGTCCATCCCCGGCTACCAGCACATCGAGGGGCAGTTGGCACAGATCAACATCCCCAGCACGGCCACCCCTGTGGGGGCACCCCTGGGCAGCGATGTCTCCCCCAGCCCCTGCGCTGCCACCCACAATCAAGCCACTGGGGACACCGCAGGCGACCTTGCAGTGTCCGAGGAGATGCTCCTGGAAGAGGCCCTAAGGCTCTTCGATTGCTCCCTGGATGGAGTGGGGGTCAGCCAGGATGGTCCCAGCAGCGGCCCCATGCCTGGGGACCCTGCTGGCACCAGCGGAGAGGGGAGAGGGATGGCCCCAGCCCCCCCAGCGATGCCAACACCCATCCCCGGCCACAAGGACATCGAGGGGCCGTTGGCCAAGATCAACACCTGTGGCATGGCCACCCATGTGGGGGCACCCCCAGGCAGTGACGTCCCCCCCAGCCCCTGCGCTGACCCCCACAATCAAGCCCTTGGGGAGCCTGTAGGTGAACTTGCAGCGTCTGAGAAAGTGCCTCTCCAAGAGGCCCTAGTGCTCTTTGGTTGCTCCCCGGATGGAGTGGGGGTCAACCAGGATGCTCCCAGCAGGAGCTCTATGCCCGGGGACACTGGTGGCACCGGAGCAGCCACCCCCAACCGCGACTTCAGCTCGCTCTCGCTGCCTGAGGAGCTGCTCACCCCTGACTACTGCATCCCCGAGCTCAGCAACATCATGCTGAGCCTAGAAATATTCAACATCATCAGGATGGAGCCCCAGGAGCTGTGAGAGGATGCCGGGATGGACCTGCCACCATCCCCACCTGCCACGGCAGGCAAGCGGAGGAAGAGGCAGGCGCAGAGCTCCTTGCCAACGCCACCCAGCAAGCGCAGGGCTCTTGCAGCCAACGTGGGGGTGTGTGTGGGGGGTGGGGATTAGACAGGGGTGAGAGGGATGGAGATGGGGGGAGTGGGGGGTGGGAGAGGAGGCGTGGGTATTTGTTGAAGGGGAGGTCGGGGAGGGGGGTAGGGAGGGGTTAGACCAGCTTGGATGGGACCTTTTCTCTTGTCTTTTCAACTAAAAGCTCATTCTCCAGAACCGCTCCCTGCCTGTGTGGGAGGGGGAGGGAGAGCAGGGGGCACCAAAAAACAGCACCCGAGAGGTGCAAAAGCCCTGCTGAGCCCCAGATCCGAGCCGGGGAAAGCCCCGAGGGGAACCGAGCCACCCCCAGGGCCGAGTCACCACCAGCGGGGCAGGCAACGGTGGGGCGGCACACGGACGACTCCCCTCTCCCCTTCCCCAGGGGGAGCAGCCCTTTGGTGGGGAAGCCAGGACAGACAGGTCCCTGCAGGACTCACGGGCACGGCCCCACACAGAAAGCAGCACGCAGCCCCTGCGACAACGACAGACCTTGGGGGCCGGGGGGGACACAGGCACACACGACAGCAAGGGCTCCAACGCCTTCATCTTGAACCCCACCAGCGTCCCCTCCAGTGGGGACGGGGCTCGCTGCAGAGCCCTTCAAAGCCTCAAGACCATCACAGCCTTCCTCAGGTCCCACTGACCTCAGCCCCAGAGAGCCCAGCTTTGCCTCACTGACACAGCAAAATAACCCCAAATCACCCCAAGAATGGCGAGGGAGGGAGCTGCGGGCCAGGCAGGGACCCTCCTCCCCTTGTCTGCCTGCACCCATTTACACCCATTTACCAGCAAAACTCTCCCTGCAGGATGCAATTTGGTGGGAGCAAGATTTGTGGGTATGTCTGCACCCAAAACGCAGCAGTACGTGGCACCCTTTAACTGGTGTTCTTCCCAAGCCCATTCACCTTTGCAGAAAAAGGGATTGTCATCCTGCACATGGCACAAAGCAGGACACACACAGCCCATGGTGGCTGAGAGGGTTATAAGGGAATAAAGGCACTGAGCTGGTAAATTCAGCCACCAGCACTTGAAATCAGACAGTGAGTCCCAACTCAAGAAGCGCTCGCTCTCCTCCCTGCCATCACGCCTCACCATCGAGCTATTCAAGCCGTGCCATTGTACCAGCTGTCCCAAGGGTGGCCCACAGCATCTGCCCAGCTTCAGCAGGCACCAAGGCCAACCCTTACGCTTCCCCTGCCTGACCCTCCGACTCAGCTCCAGCCCTTCTGGGGCAGCCCGTGCAATTTGCCATGAGCTGCTGTTAACACTCACGGGCCCACTGACAGTACTGGATTTACTCCAGTTTATGTCAGGAACAGTGAGCTCACCCAGGACATTCGGATTCTTCCCATCCTCCCACCAACCTTATTCATAAACAGCGGTTGGTTTGGTTTTTTTTAAACAGAGTATTTTAGGTAGATGTAATTACCGTGAAATGCAGCAAGAGGTCAGCAGACTGCATCATCACACAGACGGTCCAGGAGATGAGACGCGGTGAGCCGGGAGGACAGAGTCAGCCCCTTCCACCGTTCAGCCCCTGGAAACACTTTGAGACAACCAGAGGGTCGGGCTGCTCCAATACAGCTCTCTCACTCCTGGCTCTGGAGCCTTCTTCTCACATTCCCCACATCCCTTCGGCCTTTCTAATCACAGGCTTTAGGGTCCCTACATACGTCCGTGAGCAAATATGGATTTGCCTGCACTGCCTACAGATCATAATCTAACTCCACACACCTTAAAGAAGCTCAGCGCACACTCCACGTTCTTACAGCTGCTTTGATTGCAATTCAGTCTCTAGTACATTACCCTTATTTATAATGCCAGGGCTTCAGCATGGTGCCTCAGGCACTCTAAAATTATTACAGGGCCCTTTTGACTTGCAATTCCCTTCCATTCAATTCCATTTTTAGTTGTCAGCAGAGACTCCCATTGACCAGCGGTGGAAGACAACCGTGCGCAGGCAGACAGCACTACTGCATGTTAAGCCAATCCTATAGAAATTACTTGCACGCGGCTCAACGCGACGGGTCATCTCAGTTTGAATGAGAAACACCGGGTCTGGAAGAGCAGGTGGCAGAGTGCTCCTGGGTGCAGCTTCCTTGGAGAGGTGAGACATCCAGGCTTGGAGCAGCACCAGGGGTGCTCAGCTGCAGCCCCTCGACAGTGCCATCCGTCCGGCTGATGCAGCCATCATTTAAAAAAACGGCGAAGGAAAGCGACTTTAACAATCAGAGCTCCGGTGAAATCAAACTTCAATTATTTACCAAATCTCACTTTTACAGTCACCTAGCAGCAAACCAGTTTCCACGGCTGGTACAAAATATTCAAACCATCAAAATATTTAGACATACCATACAGAATGTATGGAAATATGCTATCAGTTCCCCCCTTTCTGTTTGAGGCTACTAATTCTTTTAGTAGTCTCACTTGAACATAGCTTGTGTCACAGTTGCGCACAGCGTTCTTTATCTCCTTCCTTCCGTTCATTTATGCTAACATTAACAGGCTGTATTTAAGAGAAATGCTACTAACTTAGACAAATCTTTAAGTTGACAGCTTACTTAGCTGTATTTAGGAATACATGAACTAATCTACAACCATGCTGTTTTAGAAGAAGGTACCTTTCATATTCCTGGGTAAAAAAAACATTATATACAAAGACATTCTATGTAAATTTTATTTAATGGATATATCCTTTCAGCATTTTTTTTTTCAATATAATGACACCATTTCTTCAGCTAGAGAAAACAGTGAATTGCAGAACTACAAGAAATGGATTCCTGAGGATGACAGGGAGGTAAGTATTTTGTTGGCGAGTTATCGATGGGTTTATTTGCTTTTTTCTTATTTAATCTAGTGATGACTTTCCCCTTTGCCTGTTCTCAGCCAGGATTCACTCTAACAGCTGGTGACCAGGCAATCACACTCACTCAGTAAGTTATCAAACACCAGAGGCCTTCATTTGCATAGCCATGTTAATCTGCTGTTCACAGCACATCCTTCGGTTCACTTTTAATAAATAAATCCCACAAAGAAAATAGCAGAGGGGAAGGAAGGTTGCTGTGCTGCTTTCCAAAGCAAGCAGTAGCTCAGGCAGCCTCAGAAGGGATGGTTCTGCCCACTCTACTGAACAGAACAGCATCCTCCTCTGTGAGCACTACTGCTGCTTTCACGAATAGGCCCTCTGAAATAAGGTGCTCAGCATAAGGGTGAAGAATCAAGCCCCAAATCAGTTAACTGCTGGGCCAGTTCCTGGCTTTGCATTTCCCATGACAGTCAAAAGGAAAACGCATTCCTGCACTCTAGAGACAACATTTTTGATTTTCAGGCAAACTTTTTTCTCCTGTACCACCAGACCCTGGAGCCTGATGCACAGTTAGATGTTGAGGATTTCTTGGCTGGGCAAAGGCATGTGAGCAATCCAGCCGCTATGTGGGAACGAAGCATAAGTTTACAAAATACTGTGTCCTTGTGCGCTGGGAAAAAAGAAGATAAGAAGAGCCTGTCCTGACAAGCAACACCTGGATGCTGAAGAATGAGATAAGTAACTGCATCCACTGTGACCTTGGCAAGGTTTCATAGACAACTTTGAGAAAGTTCCCATGAGAAAATTGCGGAACCTACATAGCTGCAAACCACAAGTAGGTGTGTTTTAGTAACGAATAAACATTAGCAATGTACCAATCATATTAGGACTAGTAGGCATAATTATCGTAAGCTGTATAAATATGACCTATCTGTGCAAATAAAGTGAATCACTTCTATCACTCATATTGAGTCGTCTTCAGTGCATTCCTCTGCCGCTCGCAGTTAGACTTTTTCTAACCTTGACACATCACTGCTATTGCAAAAGCTCCAACAAATTCCTTTTGCTTTCTGTTCAAGGAAAGTTTCACCAATCTCCAGGAGAAAACAGCAGCCCCAGTTTAAATCCAGCCTGTGCCTTCTCTGCGCAGATAGTATGAAAGAAAAAACAAGAGGTGAAGTGTAAGCCAAAGTACCGCTGCTTTCCTAACCGACTAAAAGCACGAAGACCTCATCCTTGAAACAACACAGTAAATGACCCTGTGACAACAAGCACAATCCCACAGAGGTCACCAGATGCAGAAACACATCCTTCTTTCTCCAACACCTTTTCCCTTGGCCCCCCCTCCAAACAGCGCTCGTGCGGGCTCCAGATGTCTCCTACCTCGGAAGCACCTTCTGCCACAGCAGCAATGTTCTTCTGCAGAGTTCGACACCTCTGTCACCCCAACCTTAATCACAGGATGAATAAAGGGCCTGACAAAGTCTACAAGGGGTCCATCTTTCTCAGCCTTGTCCTCTTTTTTTAAGCTGCGGGGCTCTTGTCTGAATGACATTTTTCTAAGTACAGCTGGTAGATGAGTGTTGGAAATCGGTGCCAGGAGCTGAGGCTGGAAGAGAAGACAGGATTTTTGAGCTGGAAGGCGCGGGAGCCTGGGAGGGGGCAGAAGAGGGGCTCTGCAGCAGAGCGAGGGGCTCTGCAGTGAGGGGCTGCCAAACAGGGCGAGGCGCAAAGACGCCTGCGATGACGACTCGCTGGGCAAGTCTGTATTAGCGACTATAGTCTCCGAAATCACTCCCCTTCCACCTTCTGGAAGGAGCGGGGCGGGAAGATTCTCCCTGTGGGAAGCAGTCTGGGACAGGACGTGGGGGACACGTGGGGTTTGCGGAAGGGCTCTGAGCGAGCAGCAGAGGCTGCCGAGGCAGTGGTGCATCAGGAGCTCGGGGCAACAGGGGCAAGGCCTTTCCCTCCGTGCTGTGCCCCCACACTTACATCTGGACACCTGTGGCCAGGGCTACACTTGGGGCTGGAGTACGCAGGCAGGAGCCCTGCTGCCAGCTCACCCCCTGCTTACACACCTACCCCACGCACAGCACTGCTGCCTCCTTCTCCTGACCAAGGAAGCAACAGCCATAAGCTACCTCTCCAGCACGTGCAAGCAGGCCAGTACACTTTCAAACGCGTTTCCTCTAAAAACATCCCAGACAAAACAGATGCCAAGAGCGACAGTGTCATTCTCTGCCTCCAAAGAAGCGGGGTACTGCTGAGACTGTCCACTGCACACAGAGAGAGCGCTTTCCACCAGCCGTACCAACACACCCTCACCAGGTATTGCCTGTTGATTAATTACTTGCACTAGCTGATCTTCCCCACGTCGACTTTCGGAATGTTGGGCCATTATGGGACTTGGATTCCTCCCAGTACGAGGCAACAGCATCTTTTTAAAGAAATAAAAATAGCACTGCTAAATGGGTACAACTACCTCTCATATTACTAGAGTTACCACAGAACGCATCGTTGGTAGAATTCCACTCCGTCTGGGTGACTCACTCTCTCGATGATTTTTTGAGCCCTTACATCTTAGCAGTTTACTGAAAAGGCAGGGGTTTTTTGGACAAAAGCCCAAATAAAATACTTCGCAGTCCATGTAATTCTCGGCCTTCCTATGTTCCTATAGGTCTGCTTCTCTAAAGCGGATAAATAAATCATGCATTTGGTTTTCAAGTAATGCTATCAAATGCCAGACAGACATCATCTAACCCAAGAACCCATTAACTGACCCAAGCTTTGCTCCCCACGAGACCAAAGTTTTAACACACTCAAGATTTAAATGCATTTTATCAAAACTGGAACATACATACCTATGTATATATCTCATCCCTTCTGCTCTGAACAGCACCAGGGAAAAACTGAAAAAAATTAATTCCAATAATTTACTCCAGAGCTGTCTTGTGGCTCAACAGGCTGATTCACAGGTCAAAGAAACTCGCAACGAAATAGCAGCAGAGCTACTTTCATTCTCCGTTTCCCAAGAAAGAGTATTGCAGTTATGTTTGCCAATATTCACCGTTTACACCCATTAACCAAACTTCCCTATTATTTATAACTTCTTGGGGTATGATTTCATCGCTTTTACACATATGCCCCTCTGCCTCGCACTACAACCATGGATCCTACTTGAGGTTGCTCACCGAGTACAGTACGATTTCACCTTAGTACACTTAGAAATATCTTTGTGAATGATATTTCACAGCATGCTCTTGCATGTCCCCTTCAGTTAGTAAACCATCATTGATACGCTCTACGTATCTGTATTCCTAAAGTTGTCCTGTTTCTGTAAAACTGATCTTAAGTCAAGCTGTTATGCAGCTGTTCCATAATTAAATTGCATACCATAAAAGCTGACGTAGAAAGCATTACCACGTTGCAGAAGGTAAATATTCATAGATTAAGCTTGTTCTCTTTAGCTTGAAGAACTAGGCAAATTAGAGATCAGAACTTCTAAAATTAATCAAAACCTTGGCAGATGTATTAACAAAAATAAAGCTCAGTGTTTTAAAGAAAATAAAAAGAGTCTGCTTTAGTTCAAGCTCTGCTAAAATTACCTGATGGATAGGTGCCTAACGTGCATCCTGTGCCAGACACTCTGTAGGCACAGAGACCTTTCTTATACACTTTCTTAATTACCTGCATTGCTTATCAATACTCACTCATTCATATAGGCATAGTCATTTAAAGCAACTTATCTTAGTAGGGCTATTTTCATCACAGCTCGCTTTGAATACTGTCTCATTTTGGCAACATCAACTGGTCAATCCTTAGGTATACATCGGATTCCCACAGGTACCCACACATACAGAATCTGGCACTTGTGAGACAAGGCCTGTGCAAAGGCTAACGAGGTGGGTAAAACAGTCTCATTTGGTGCATCCAGGATGGGTGCTGCATCCTCTGTCCACAGCGTGGACAAACACAGGACTAAGATGCATGCGATACAGTGAATTTACTGGGTGAGAAGGGAGAAAGCGGAAGAGGATTTGCCTTCTGAAACTGGACAGTACTCTTCTCAAGAGCAAGAGCTGCCGCTTTTATTAACTGTTTTCAAAAATCTGCAGCTAAGAGGACTCCTTTGAGCTGAGTACTTAACAGTCCTTCTCCACTTGTACATACTTGACAAATACAAGTGTATTGCCCCTTAGGGTGTGTTTTGGCTTGATGGGGGTTTTGTTTGTTTCTCCAGAAGAAATTACTAGGAAGTAGTAAATGTCAGCAGCTCTTCAAGTATGCTTGTGTGTTTCTGCATGGTTTGTAGCCCTGCCTCCAAAGGAAAAACACAGGCACACAGTTTAGCATTGAAAATACTTCACACTGTAGTGATGGCTTCTTTTCTTCTGAATCTCAGTTTGTAATTGTTGGAAGCCAGTTTTCTAGTCATAAACTTAGGTGAGCTATTGGAAAAACCTGCTGTATATTATCTTTATACTGCTATCCACCAGCATGGAACTTACTGTCCTGTAACTACACACCTCAGATTATAAAATACATATGCACGTGTTCATTTCAAATGATCAGTTATTTACGTCATAGCTGAAGAAACATACCTCAACGTGAGAAAACAAGTATACACCTACTCACTCAACTGCAAGTTGTAAGCTTCACTGCAACACACCTTAGACTTTTAGTTTCTTTCCAGAGGTGAAGATGACAACAGAAAGGCTAGACTCCAATGCTGTTTTCACCTACCCTGAATGTTATTTCAAGTTATTGTTCTGTGATTAATACAAAGATTACACAGTGATATGGCTTGAAAGGCTGACCATCTTTCACGCACTCTGCAGAGTGGGAGGTTTTGCACATGAATCATAGAGAAATGGGAATCAGCACAGGTAGATCAGTGATTTGTCTGTCACACGTATAACAAAGTGTTAAGAGGTTAACTTGCAATTTGTTTCATTTTTATCCTTACATCTCCACCACTGGTAAGCCAGTTGGGTGAGATCCTTCATTTCTGTAATTCCAACTGGTTTACACTGTACTCAAAATTTCCACCTCTAAACATGGGCCCACTCAAAACAAACAACAGATTTCAGGTTTTAAAAACACTTTTTTAGTTTTAAAACATCTCTAAGTTTTACAGCAGTCCAGTTGTATGTGCAACTCCTTGCCCGTAAATCCACCAGTCTGATGCTCATTTACATCATAGGTCTTTCACCGAGCGCAATGTTCCTGAGGTGGGTACAATGCGATATGTGCCAGTGTAGACTCTTTTCCATTACCAGGGAAGGTAAAAAGATGCTTTAATATCACTGAAAATTCAGGCTGGATGGAAAAACACACAAGTAGAAAATGCTGATTTCAAAAATGCCAAGGCACATCCTTTCATTGCCCACATGGAAAAAACCCATAGACCAGGTATGGCTATGGAGATCTCTTCCTCCACCCCACTACTGCCTAAAAGGACAACGGGCAGATTTTTCACGCTGCTTGGGACCCACAAAGATCTATAATTTGCTATTATATTTCTGCATGCAGCCTCTGCATCATGTGGGAGCAAAGAAATGCTCCTGCTGCCTTGCAGCCCTGCCACCCCACAACTCTCAGGACACCTCAGAGCTCTGCACATCCACATCGGTTCTCCTTGGGTGGACATTCCCAGAGGAATTATGCTGCTGTGAGCATGCAAAACTGCGTAATCCAAGCCACTTGAAGGAGATACAAAACAATTGTACATTTTCTCCTTAATAAACAGTCGCTCTGGACACAGAAGTCACAGACTGTCTCTGTTCGGCAGCACGTGGGATAGCGGCGCATCAGTCACATCCTACATTTTCTCTGTGTTGTTTCTTTCTTGTGCAACACTTGCAGATATCCACTGGGGAATATGGTAATCCCAAAACACTGCTGCCTCCATGCCTCCACAGTCCATGTGAATTTCTCAACTTGGGTCTTTTCATGTGTCTGATATTTACAGGGACAGAATCTCCGGCTTTGCTTGTCATCAATAATACATCTATCCTATGAAGAACAAGAAGACTGGGACACCAAAAAAACCCCCAAACCCAAATGACAGAGAAGTCCATTTCTCTTTCAACTGCCTGAAAAAACACTTTCCTCCTGGACCCCTGTGGATATACGCAAAGAGAGAGAGAATGCAGCCTTTGAACAGTAACTGGCATAAATCTTTCTCCTCTGATCATTCTCCCTCTGACTCATAAATCTCAATCCACCAAGAAAATAGTGCACAGCTCTCACAAAGCATGACATGCACCTAGAAGGGAGCCACAATTAAAAGAAGAGACAAGAGAGACAAATGATATGGGAGCCATTTCCTTAAGGAACAGAACATTTTTCCCTTCTTATTCGTCATAATGACTACCAGTAAATAACAGGAACAAGCAACAGGTTTGAATACAACACCGATGAATTTAACTTTAATGCAAGTAAAGTGCCTTATTACAAGTCTGGATTGAAAAAGATGTTGAGAAGGGTGGTTTTCAGAGAGACTGCTTACATTTTAGTGTTTAGCGAGACCTGAATCTGCAGTAGATGGGTACAAAAAACAATGAGAAAATGTCTTCTTTTTTTTTTTTTTTAACAAGTTAGGGCAAGTGAGAGTCATCTCTCATTTTTGTGTGTTCTTTAAAAAAAGAAGAAGAAAATCCAAATGAAAAAGGCAATAAACAAATACTGAGACCTGGGAGGGAAGGCGGGCTTTATTCTACCCCACGACTAGCCCTCAACTCCTGTTCTTCTGCGGTCATGGTCACAGCTCTCCCGCATAGCATCACCTCCCTCTCTGATTTTCAGACCTCACATACTAGCTTAGGGAGCTACAGCCAAGCTTCGGTGCTGCCCAGAGAGTGTCAAAACGTGAGAGGTGCTAAAGGAGTCCTGTAGGTCCCTCTCCACCAGCTCACTAGAGATGGGCTCTTGCTAGGACTCAGGCAAGGTAGGGGGAAGGCTGGCTCGTACCCCTTATTCCCACTGATGCCACCTTGACCCACATGATTGAGCCTCGTGGGCTGACTCCCAGCACGCGGTGCTGTGACTGAAGTTTTCGCATTTGGAGCGCTGCAGCATCCTCTCTATCCTGTCGATCAAATGGCCAGTCGCTGGCATGAGCAACAGTTTACATCACTCACAACCGAACCCGAAATACAGGAAGATTAGCTGCCAGGCCCATTTAAGACTCCCAAAGCAGAACAGAAGCAGATAAGGGAAGCAAAGCAAACCCTCCTTGGAAAGATAAAGAAACTTTGCAGCTGACACAGGAAAAGCAGCTATTAAGGTAAGCAGGGGTGTTACCAGTCTCAAGCTAGAAGTATTTTGAAAGGTGACAGCAATTAAGAACCCATGCAAGCCTTGAGCTTAAAAACACTCTGACCTTGAAGGAACTCAATCTGCCTTTCTGGTTCCCAGGACATATGGCCTCAGTAACAGATGATATATATCACTTCCTAGTTCAGTATAGCTACATAGGTATCCCGTAAGGCTTGTCTGCTACAGGACAGAGGGTCTTTGCCTCACCTGCTGACTCTTCAGCTGCCTGCTACCCTGGCTGATCACTTTGGAATCACTGCTGCCCCAAGCCCCCATGTGCTAGATGGAGCCAGCCGGACTACTCCATGATTCCAGACCAACTTCAGCTGTCACACAGGCCCTGGACCAGGATGGCAGGTTGCACTGAACATTTTGTCTCAGGCGAGCATCTCCACTCCTCCCTGGATGTCACCGTCACCTTGTACCATGGGATCTCTCCTGCCACAAGATCCAGCACAGCCATTACAACCCATAAGCACCACCGCAGTCATATACCCCAATCCAGTGTCCTGGGTCTTCGGACTCAAAAGAACAGCCCGTCTCTCCCGTACATCAAAACCAATCAAGTCTAGCAGAAATGATGACATCTTGGACACATCGAGTTTTCCGCTGGAACAGTGCCACCCTGGTGACTTGGTTCACTCCAGGCAGCAGTCTGGGGACAAACGCAGCAGTTTCTCTCTTACCCTCCAATATAAAGCACTTCCACAAACTTCTAGGTGGTATTGGGAGAACAGCACCCAAACTGTCTCTCGTTTCTCTGCTCCCTCTGCTGGGTGCCAGCCCAGCATTATCAAAATGCCTGCTTGGGTAGCGCTGCCAGGCAGCGGCACACAGAAGCTAAAGCAGGCTGTAAAGTTACTACACAGTCTCCCAAAGAGCTCAGTAATTACCACTGTTAATTCTTACCAAGAACAATACCACCACTACTCTTTACAGGGACCAAGCAGATCAAAAAGCAGATCCGGGAAGAGAGTTTCCGAGTTACAGGCTTCAGTGTCGGCAACCGCTGACATCTCCAGCCAACAACCAGATCACGCAGCCCGGACAAGGCCGTACGCCCACCACCTAATATTCCACACTGGCATCAGTCCACAGCCACTGCCAACCATTGTACGTACATGGATGCTGATCCACGCACAGCTATTCAAAAAGAAAGGCATCACAGCCCCTGTAATTGTGAACTTGCATCTTGGTGCAAAGAAAGACAGTGGATATATCGGGTTTGTTGCATAAAGTGTGGGCCAAGAAGCTAATCACTTCTATGTGTCTCATGATACTTTTTTCCCTTGTCAAAAGGGGATAATCCACCATTCTCCATAGTCCACTGTATTTTCAAACGTAATTCCAGTTGGGGCCTCCCCTGCCTTTACTAGGCAAACAGACTAAATGCCAGTGAGAATGGATTTTAAATCTACATTTTAAGCACTGGAGAAGTAGAACTAGTCAAGACACAAAATTACTTACAACTGCTCCCTCACTGCAATATTCCAAACAAGATGATACTACAAACTCTTTCAATTCTCTCTTTAGAAAGGTAATCAGCCTTGCATAGACCAATCTGGGGCTGGTTCTTGGTATCTTCAGAAAAGAGATAGTAAAATAATTGTATAAGACAATCAAGACCCTTCGGAACACTTCTTCATTAGGGAGGGATCGTGCACTAGACTTATGCCGGGTATAGAGAGGGGGTCGGTTTCATTTGGGTTTTGCTTTACATCTTAAAGATGGATTATTACCGCAGGAAAAGTACAACCAAAATGATTGAAATAGTCACATTCCTCCTTCCATAAGGTTTAAATGCATTTCAAGCTCATATCTGGAAGCGGAACAAAATCAAACATAGATCTCCTCCTAATTTTCCAAGCTACAGAACAATAAGTACCGCACAGTAGAAAACAAGATCTAATACAAGAGGTGGCAGCTGGGATTTCATGCTGCTTGTATGTATTCACGTAAACAGATATGCAATCACAAGCAAGCATCACTCCTTTGACACTGGAGAGGCATTCTCTTTCTAGCTGCGCATGGAAGGGATAGTTTCGCCATACACTGCTCCAACAGCAGTGAATCAGAACTAGCAAGGGAGTCGCTGCATTTTACAGTTCGTAGCAGTCACGTTCGAAAGCAAGGCCTGGTGTTTCTCTCTGTAAAACCAGTTCATGCAAGCCCAACGTGGCCCCACGCACCCCCTGAGATTCAGCCACCAGATTCCCAATTAAGACATGCTGAACCGGACAACTTGGAAAGTACAGTTCAGTCCCCAAAAGGCAACAGGGTAGCAAGATCTTCCACTAGCCTCTAGTAAACAAGAAACAAGGAAAGCCCATGCTTGCCAGGCAATCACTTACCCTCAGACACACCAGGCAAACTCTGTCTCGGAAGCACTTGAAGATCACCACCCACAGACGACCTTGATGAATCAAACATGCAGCCCATCATACAAAAGATGCTACTGCCTCCTAAGCCCCAGTTTGCACCATAATATCAACAAGATCCCAAACTCAGTCAAAACACCACAGTGTTCTTATTTTCTCGTGTCTTTAGACAGTAATTGCAACGTACCCTCTTCTCTTCCACTCCCCTGCACAGCTCAAGCGCACACGGGGCTTCCTTTCTTTATGAAACTAGACAATTAAAATTTACTTTGTAACAACAATTTGTTTGGATTCCCATCTATAAAAGCCTCCAAAAATGCCACACTGTACAGTAATTGCTCTACTGGTGAAATACAAAGGTTCGGTAATGTTTATAAAGCCATTTAAACTGCATGAGCAAAACTATTTTGCTTAATGACATTTTCCAACCCTTCATGCTATGTACAAGCTCACTTCTTCCAAGAGTCACCCCTACTCACATGATCAAATCATGCCACTTGAAACGCTCTGACATTATTTGGGCATATAAAAAGGTTGAAATTATCGTGACGACGGCAACCTAAGGACTGCAGATACCCAGAATCTGGTATCAGAAGTGAAAGCTGAAAAAGAGTTAGATCTCTTGAAATTACACATTTTAAATACCAGAGACACAAAGTGTTTAAAAGCCATTCAATACCAGGGCTCACCATAAAACCATAAAACCATAGAAGGTTCTGAAACACTTGTCCTGAATCATTTCAATGGAAATATTAAAGGATGAAAACGCTCCATGGAATTACAGGATTCATTTATATAGACTGACAAACTCACTTTGTGGTAACATGTTTTTAAATGTCAAGCAGCATAAACAAGGTATCTGAAATTACCACCTAATACAATGACTTGAACTTCAGCGCCTTCAAAATCACAATTCTACGAAGACTGAAATAAGTTTGACAGACTGAGGTATAATCAAAATCACTGGAGTCAAGAGAAATTTATCCAAAGCAAAAACCATTTCATGCTTGCACACATGTATGTGTACTAGAAAAGAAAAGTAGAGCGTAGGTTTTCAACAACGACCAAAAAAAGGCTCGAAAAACACTTGGAAAAAATAAATTCTGCCACTCACTCCGCTTTTGCTGGGCACGCCAATTTTCACATTTTGGTCAAAGATCACTCGGCTTCTCCAGTTTACCTCACTTTGAGAAAATCGTTTTCAGAAAACATGCCTCCAAGAAACATCGGACAACGGTACGTCCACACGATTAAATAAGAGGTAGGAAAACCCAGCAATAGATCTATCACACACTTTACAACAGCAGCGATCGCTTGCTTGCAAGCCCCTGGCCAGAATCCTTCTCCTTGGCAAAATAAATTAATGCTAGACAGTTCTCAAGACATCACATCAACAGGAAAAGGGTTAGCTCTCCCTCGCATCAATAAAGCACATCATCTGACCTAAAGCGCAAGTCTTCACCACTAAACCACTTTCAGAAGAAACAGTGCCAACCTTCAAAGACATCTTCCTAGAGTGAGCTGTCTCTCCTGACCATTTTGACTAGTTACAGACTTTATATCTGTCTAGTTCTTCATCTTTTAGGAAGGCTAACGAGGTCAGAGAAGTAAAGGACAAGTCCAGCCAGTATTACTTATGGACCTCTTTTTTCACTGTTGTTCAGTACAGATACGCAGCATTGCGGAATCCTTTGGGACCGATTTCTCCCACCAAACCCACACTGCAGACTTCATCTTAAAAACATATCCTCTCAAGGATAAACAAAAGTAAGCTCATATCCGCCAGACCTGAAAGATGTTTTCACCAATGCCTCAGGACTGTCCACTGCTGCTAGTTCATCTGCTAAGCTTTCTTCAGGAGGTCTCGGGCCACTGATGATGGTCGGCTTTGGCCTTGCCTTGAGGTTGCCGGTCAGCCCACCGATAATGGGGTTCCACAAGCAGTTCTGTCATTTAAACCCTGCAAAACCAGACAGTCAGCAAAATACATTCATAGGCCTACTGCCCAGCCTCTCAGCAGTCTGCAAAACAAAGACGCTCTCTCATCTTTTTACCTTTGCATCATCACCAGTTTGGGATTAAGCCTGAAAACCCAAAATAAAGCTCCAAGTGGAAATAAGCACTAACTTTCAGCTCATTCCAAGTCCAAGACCACAATGCTTCCCATAAAAAGATTTGGTTACAGAACAGGGAGTTTTCACATCTCAGTAAAAACCACCCTCTCCACATTAACTTCCAGCTTAGCATGTATTGGCGTGCCTGTATTTGAAGCCAAAGAACTAACCAGAAAACAAAGTATCAAATCAATACAATAGTAATCGTTGCGTTTCTTAGTGCTTAAATTACAGATTTGAGATATCACTGAAGGGCGCCTATCAAAAAAACATACTTCTTTTCTGCTGAAATTGCAACTTTTCCCAGCAGACATTCAAATGCCAAAATATTTCTATGGATGGCCTTTTTACACTTACTTCCAAGAGTCACCAGGCGCCTCTTGCATGTCATTCAGAGAACCCATCCTCATCTGTAAGCCTAGCTCCACTGACAAAGTACAATTAGCACCCTTCAGTCAGATCTCCTCCCCACCCCTGAAGAACAGAAGACCTGACTTACAGCTCCTCAAATTCAAGGACAGGGAGGGATCACTCCCCGCTTGCGGTCACGGTCACAAGACAGGCTCAACCTGAGGAAGAAACCAAATCAACGTAACCTGCTACCCATCAAATCACAACAAGGCTACGAGGAAGCAAAACCCAGCCTGAGAACAGCTTCCCCCCGGGGAGCCCTCCCGCCTTCCCGCCTCAACTCCACTCACTCCCCGCTCTCTCCACCTCCTCCCCCCGGCGGCGCAGGGGAACAGGGGACGGGGACGGGGGCTGGGGTCGGTTCCTCACCCCTTGTCTCTGCCGCTCCTTCCTCCTCAGGGGGAGGAGGACTCCGCGCTCGGCCCCTGCTCCGCCGGGGGGTCCGTCCCTCCCGCGGGAGACAGCCCTTCACCAACTTCTCCAGCGTGGGTCCTTCCCGCGGGCTGCAGTTCCTCACAGACTCCTCCAGCGCGGGTCCCTTCCACAGGCAGGGTGCAGTCCTTCCGTCACAGACTGCTCCAGCGCGGGAGTCGCGGCCATTTTGGGGGACATCCGCTCCCCCGCTCCCCTCCACGGGCTGGGGGGGACAGCCTGCCGCCTCCCCGCGGGCTGCGGGGGCATCCCCTCCTCCTTCCCTGACCTCGGCATCCGCAGAGGGGTTCCTCTCACGTCCCACTCCCCCGACTCCCTCACGGGGCCTTCCCCTTCTGAAATCTCTTCTCCCCGAGGCGCTACCGCCGTCGCTGAGGGGCTCGGCCTGGGCCAGAGGCGGGTCCGGCTCCGAGCCGGGGGAGCTTCGAGCAGCTTCTCCCAGGAGACGGCCCTGCGGACCCTCCCCCGCCACACAAAGGAAAAAAAAAAAAAAACAACCCGGCACACACACAAACAACCCCGAAACAGGGAGGGAGCAGATCCCGAGAAGAGCAGCCAAGGGCTGCAGCGGTGCTTACCTCAGTCAAGAGGCTTCTCTCAGCAGAGGGGCAGCAGGCCTCCATCTTACTGGATTCCAAAGGAGTAACTGTTATAAATGAATTTAGTCCCAAACAGGATTCCAATCAAAGTTAACAATTTATTCAATGAATAAAGGCAAGCAAACAGCGCTGGGCGCGCCGGGACCTTCTGCTCTACCACAACGCGCGCCGCGAAAAACAAGACAGCTTCTTTTGTAGTCCAACGCTCGTTACATATTCATACTAGGAGTGTTCTTCTCCACCTCCTGGTTGTGGGGGTGCAGTAGTTCTCCCAGAAACTGGTCTCACCTTGCACAGCACCGGCTGCGGTCACCAGGACCCAAACAAGTTCACAACAGACACCTCCCCCTCAACAAATGCACACCACAAATGGCCCATCGAGATCCCAAGCACTGCAATCCCTGAGGCCAAACACACATCCAAATGCCTCAGTTCTCCTCCAGGATAGTTAACAACAAAACCGGCTCTGGGCTGGCAAAAAGAGAACGAACTATGCACATATCATCTGTCTCCTCCCGGCCTGCGGTTAGACGAGGATCCACAAAATGGTTAAAGGTTACATAGACAGTGAGGGTCACATTTTATTATGCGGCCCTAGCATTGTTTATAGTGACACGAATCAGATGAACATATTTCACAGTAACAAAAGAGGATGGACTGGAGAGAGAAGCCATGGACTGAAGGAGGGATTTACTTAAGAAGAGGTCTTGTGAAATAAGAGATCCTTTGTCTGTACAAGGCATGCCTTGCTAACGACTGGGCCCCTGAAGGAGAACGAAAAGGCTGAGAAGAAGGGACCATCCTACCCCAGGAGGCGCCGAGAAGCTGAAAAGCTGCTAATAGGCACGAAGTCAGCAAAAATCTTGGATAACCGGAGGAAAGGTAAAGGCAGCAGGGGCAGATCAGACCACCGACTCAATTCACGACCAAAACACTTACACACACACACCCCCCTTGGGCATGTGCTGTAGAAGAAAAGAACACTGGACCTTTAATTCGAAGTGGGGGAACTTCAACCCGATAGAAACTGTGCGAGATAAGCGACTCCCGGTAATAGTTTTGGGGAAGAACTTTGGAAATCGAATGTGTATAACTGAACTTGATAGCATATGTCCATACATTTCATGTGGTTCGTTCAAACTTTTATGTTTTTAATATTTTGTACCTTCTATGAAAACTGGTTTGCTGCTAGATGACTAAGTGAGATTTGATAAATGATCATGCATTAAAATTATGGCTGAAACAAGAGACAAAGGGTAACTGGGGAGATAATTACAAGAGTGTAGTCAAGGGACTAACTAGTAAATCTTCATAAGTTTTGCAGTCCTTTGCTCTTATGACGAGATGTTCCTGTACACTAGATGAGAACAATGCTGAAACTGACCACATGTGATTGAAGCTGCGTTAAGCTTCAAGATCAAAGAACAAGGACAAGAATAAAGACTTCAAGGACAGCCAGCAAGAACTTCAATGGGTCGGTGGTCGCAAAAGCAGCCCTTCGACTCAAAGGGATCCTTCATTGCGCATGATCGGATGTAGGCAGTACTAAGATAATCAGTTGGGATCGTTTTTATGTATATGTACACTAATTCGATTAATATGCAATTACTTATTCTGTATAACCTGTTTGTGCTAAAGCTGTGGTATGGACGCTACGTGGAACTATCCCCCGTGCATCCAGCACTGCAATAAAGAATGCCTGCTTTCTAAAACGCCAAAACGAGTCTTTGAGAGTTTCTTCGACCAGCTTTTCGGTGTCATTTTGGTGACCCAGATGGGACGAGGCTTCTGAGACTCGATGGACTTGGGATCGCAGGACCTCCAGCTGGCACTGAGATTTCTTGGGGAGACCCTTGATCCCCGTTCCCTGGGCTCACAAGCCAAGGCCACTGGTAAGATTTTATTTAAAGGCATTCTTTTGATTAACTTGGTTCTGGTATTCTGGTCTGGTACTCTTACCTGTAAGCCCGACTAAGAGAAGTCAGCAAGGAAGAAATATAAAAGGATCCTTAAAAATCTGGTATTCTGGTAGAAGTACTCCTCTGGTAAAGGGTATTCGTCTCGCTGGTTGAAGGCAAAGATACTCATTTGGTTTGGTCTCGGTAATTTGATTAAGGCTTTGGTATTTGACTATTGATTCTGGATATGACATTAGATCTCTGATTGATTCTGTTTGGTATTTTGACTTAGGCTCTGATATTTGACTTTCTGATTTTTGTATACTGAAGGTATTGATAATGGGAACAGGACAGTCAAGTGAACTCCATAAAAAATCACCTCTGCGGTGTGTTTTAAAACACTGGAAACAGCTGGGGGGCGTCCCGGGTGGTAACGTCGCCGAAAACCGGAATAAAACTCCTTAACGGCAATGAGAAGTTAAGAAGCAGGCACTCCTTTATTGCAGCGCTGGGCACACAGGGGATCCCTCCACCTAGTGTGTGCACCTGTCTGGTTTGATCATGCAGGTTAAATACACACCTGTTATAGATATTCACTAGATGCCTGGGAAATGTCATACATAATCATCAACTGTCCGATAAATCATTAGCATATGTAAATGTCCTTTTATGCAGGCGTGGTGAAGTCTCTGGTGGTCTTCAGAAGCCCTCTGGTGGTCTTTCATAGTCTTCCTCACCTTGTCCGATAGTTGACCTCTCTTATGTGATTCTGCGCAGTACGATTTTGCCATCATGTATTAGATTTACATGAAAGTACATTCAATGTTAATTCTTGAATTTAACGTTTCTAGTGATTGGCCCTCAGTCACACCACCTTATCAATATTCTTATACTAAAACATTCATTGGTTAATCTTACTTAATGCCACTAACTGGAATCTTGATCAAAGTGGGGTTTCTAAGCAACGGAACTAAGGTCCATAACAATCTCTCTTAGTTTCTTAAAACAAAACACTACAACCTAACAAATCTGTCAAAATTTCTATGGTTAACCGATCTTAGACAAGACTTATTCTTTTATGATTGCATACTGCACATTTTGTATGTTCCTTAGTTTCTATAGCTATTGTGAGCTTCAAACCCCTATTTTCTACAATTTTTACCTTTTAACCAAACCTGACTTAAGTAAAATTTCAACTTTTATCAAGTATTGGTAACATTTCCCCCCTTTGAAAGTTTTGAAAATCACTTCAGTACTTTCACTGTAATTTATCAATTATTCACTATAAGCTAAAAGAAGCTCTGGGATTGTTTGTCCATTTTGATGTCAATAACTTGGATAATCATAGCTTTATGATTGATTTTCTTCTTCAAAACCCTGAATCAATTGTAAAACTAGATTATCCTGAATCAACATCCCAGGAGCGACTGATATCAAGATTAATAATTTAAGCAATAATCGCCTCATTTTGTTTACCTCACACTACTTATTCCTTTACCATGTCAATTCATGATTCTACTTTTATAATCTTACATCTGCTTTGTATCTTACGCTTACAGCAACTTATGAGGAAATATTCACAGCCTATACCACACAAGAGGATCAATGCCCCTGACAGTATCCCTAATAGTAACCCTAATATTATAAGCTTTACACAATTATTTTCCCAAGTACATAGCAACTTATCTATAAAGTTTCAGTTTTAAAGGACCAACTTCCTTAGACCTCCAATTCCCTGTTGGTGCTTTCTTTATTCTTGAATAATGAATCCATGCATCTGATTCAGCAATCTTGACAGCAGTGAAAGTAGTCAACAATATTTGAAAGGGTCCTTTCCAGCGTTCTTGTAGAGGTTCAGAAGCTCATGTCTTCACATAGACATAATCACCTGGTTGGAAGTCATGTACCGGATTTTCCAAAGACAGAGGTCTGCTCTAAACAACCGCACTCCGCAGCGCAGTTAAAGTTTTTCCTAAAGAAAGTAAATAGTCACACACATCTTGTTTTCCTTTTAAATGTATGCTCAAATTTGGTTCAGGAGATTCATAAGGTTTTCCATACAATAACTCATAAGGACTAATCAGTGTCCCACTCTTTGGTTGGACCCCAACTCGTAAAAGGGCTAATGGGAGTGCCTGAGGCCATTTCAAATTGGTTTCTTGACATATTTTACTAATTTGTCTTTTCAATGTTTGATTCATTCTTTCCACCTTTCCACTAGATTGTGGTCTCCAAGGTGTATGTAGATCCCATGTAATTCCCAAAATTCTACTAACACCCTGGACCACTTCTGCAACAAAATGGGAACCTCGATCAGAAGAGATTCCAATAGGTACTCCAAATCTCGGGATGATTTCTTGTAATAACCATTTAATGACCTCCTTGGCTTGGTTGGTCTGACAGGGAAAGGCTTCTGGCCATCCTGTAAAAGTATCAACCCCCACCAGAATGTATCGATACCCATTTTGTCGAGGTAACTCTGAAAAATCTATTTGCCAATAGTCCCCTGGTTCCATTCCTGATTTCAATATCCCCATTTGGACCTTTTTCTTTACTACTGGGTTGTTTTTCAAACATATTTCACATGTAGCAGTTGTCATTTTAGCTATTTCTAGCATTTTCACTGATACTACTTGCCTTCTCAAAAAGGTTACTAATGCTTCTGCTCCCCAATGACATTCTTTATGTTTTGTCTGCACTATTTCCCTCATTACAAATGGTGGGACCACTACTTGTCATTTTGATGTCACCCACCATCCTTCCAGATTTTTCCTTGCATTTAATAATTTCCCCAATTTCTCATCCTCTTCTGAATATTTAGGTTTTTCCTTTGGTAATGCAATAGTTCTTGTGGGAATCAATGCCAATTGTAAAGTATTCCTTTTGGCTGCTTCCCTAGCTGTTTTATCTGCTAATCTGTTCCCTACAATCTCTTTTGTGTTCCCTGATTGATGTGCTTTACAGTGCATGATTGCTACTGCAGTAGGTTTCTGTACTGCTTGTAATAAATGCAAAATCTCCTCCTTATATTTAATGTTGGACCCCTGAGAGGATAATAATCCTCTCCCTTTCCATAAGATCCCGTGGACATGGACCACACCAAATGCGTATTTCGAATCAGTCCAGATGTTTACTTTCTTTTCTTTACTCAATTCTAGAGCCCTTGTCAAAGCCACTAATTCCGCCTTCTGAGCTGAAGTTGTGCTCGGCAAGGTATTGGCTTCTATAACTGATTTTTCAGCTGTTACCGCATATCTTGCATAGCGAATTCCACTTTCAACGAAACTGCTACCATCTGTGTACAATTCCCAGTCTGGGTTGTCCATAGGTACATCCTTCAGATCCTCTTGACTGGAATATACATATTCAATGGTAGTCAGGCAATCATGTTCCAGTTGTCCTTTTTCCTGTACAGAACTCAGAAAGACTGCAGGATTAGTCAAATTAGTAGTTTTTAAAATCACATCATCTTGTGATATTTCATCATTCTGCTCAGGGATAGCCAATGGCCCCCCTTTTGCTCCAACACTGATATCACCATGTGTGGCACATATACCACCATCATTCTTCCCAAAGTCATTTTTCGAGCCTCCTGTATTATCATCACAGTGGCTGCTACCACTCTCAAACAAGCAGGCCAGCCTTTGCTTACAAAGTCCAATTGTTTGGAAAAATATCCAACCGGTCGCTTCCAACTTCCCATCTTCTGAGTCAGCACTCCCAGTGCAATGTGTTGTTTTTCATGTACAAATAACTGGAAGTCTTTAGTCAAATCCGGAAGTCCCAAGGCTGGTGCTGTCATCAGGGCCTGTTTTAAACTCTTGAAAGCCCTTTGCTGATCTGGACCCCATTCAAATGGTGGACCTTTAAGAGCTTCATACAATGGCTTAGCCAACAGACCATAGTTCATTATCCACAGCCGACACCACCCAGCCATTCCCAAAAAGGTTCTCAATTCATGGGTATTTCTCGGCTCCGGGATACTGCAAATTGCTTCTTTCCGCTCTGTTCCCAGCTGTCTTTGTCCTTGGGAGATTTCAAAACCCAGATATATTACAGTCTGCTTTGCTATTTGGGCCTTAGTTCTAGAGACTTTGTATCCACTTAGCCCCAAAAAGTTCAAAAGATCAGTTGTTACCTTTATACACGCTGGTCTCTCTTCCGTAGCTATCAGTATGTCGTCTACGTACTGAAGGAGCAAATGTCCAGGTTTGGGACCATCTTGTTTCCACATCTCAAGTTCTTTTGCTAATTGGCTCCCCAAAATTGTTGGGCTGTTCTTGAACTCTTGCAGCAGTCTTGTCCACGTCAATTGTGTTTTTCGTCCTGTGTTTGGATTTTCCCACTTGAAAGCAAATAATTTCCGACTTCCTTCTTCCAGGGGTATACAAAAGAAAGCATCCTTCAAATCAAGCACTGTAAACCACTGATGATTCTCCCCTAGAGCTGTTAACAGTGTATATGGATTGGCCACTACAGGGTGTATATCTTTCACTATCTGATTTATTGTTCTCAGATCCTGTACTAATCTGTATTCTCCTGATGGCTTTTTCACCGGTAAAATTGGAGTGTTATATTCAGATTCACATTCCTCTAAAATTCCATATTTCAAAAATTTATCAATTAATTTCTTGATTCCCAATCTAGCCTCAGGTTTAATTGGATATTGCTTTAATCTCACTGGCCTCACAGTCTCCTTCAGTTCCACCTTTACAGGTTGTGCCATTTTAGATTTTCCAGGTATGTCTGTGTTCCAAACTGTAGGGATCACAGCATCATCAACTTCTTGTGGCATCTCTTGAGTCTTAACCTTCTCCTGTATCATCAATATTTCTCCTGTCTTTGACTCCGGTATCTTTAAAAGAATTTCTCCTCCCTCAAAAACTATCTGTGCATTTAATTTGGATAACAGATCTCGACCCAACAAGGGTAGCGGACATTCTGGCACATACAAAAATTCATGTGTAATTGCCTTATTTCCAAATTTTAAATCAAGGGGTTGAAAGAACGGTCTATTTTCCTGTTTCCCAGTCGCTCCAATTATGGTTGCTGTTTTGTCTCCTAATTTCCCTTTATGAGTATTCAAAACAGAATATACTGCTCCTGTATCTACTAAAAATTCAACTTTATCATTTCCCAGCTTAATTGTAACCAGAGGTTCAGCTGGGCTCCCCTCCGGTCCCCTTCATTCATTCAAAGTCATCATTTTCACAGCCTCTTGCTGATTTGTTTGCAGCTGAGGACAGTCCTTTTTCCAATGTCCATTCTCTCTGCAATAAGCACACTGATTTATTCCTAAAGGTGCATTAGGGTCCTGGTCACCAAAGTTTTTAAAACCTCCTCTTCCTCGGGTTTGTCCTCTTCCTCTTACTGCACCCCCTGTTAAAACAGCTATTAACCTACATTCTCTAATCTTCTCTTTCTTTTCTTTTCTTTGTTCCTCCTCCTTTTCCCGATTATTGTAAACTTTCCATGCTGTTCCTAACATTTTATTCAGATTTCTTGAGTCCTCCCCCTCCAATTTTTGGAGCTTTCGCCTTATATCAGGTGCCGATTGTCCCATAAAAATCGAGGCCAGCTGTTGCTGTTCTGCCTCTGTTTCCAATTTTAAATCAGTATATTTTCGAGCAGTTTCCTTCAATTTTTCCAAAAACACAGAAGGAGATTCATTTTTATCTTGTTTTATCTCATATAATTTAGACCAATTCAGAGCTTTTGGCATTGCATGTTTCACTCCATACAATACCCACCTTTGGTACCGAGTTAACCTTCTCCTGTCTACAGGGTCATTTGGATCCCATTGAGGGTCTCCTGAAGGAAAATTCTCTTCCAAAGTTCCAGAGAGCATTTCATTCATATGTGGAACTCTTGTGCCCTGCAGTCTCCAGATATAGACAACCCAGACCACTTGTCCACTCCACATGCCCTTGCTTCATTCTTTTGACTGCACCCTCATTCCTCAAGTTTTTTTTATTATCTGCCCCAAGAAACAGCTTGCAACTCACGTCCATTATTCATCCTTCCCACTCTGATGCTTCCCTCCAGTTTGCAGTTCTGTAGTTAAAGGCCATTTCCTAACTGTACGCACACAGAGGGCTGCATCAAGGTTGCACAAGTATTCTGAGGGCTTGACTTTGCAAATTTAATGTCTTTTGCAAGTCTGTGGTCACATATGCCTGTTACACAGCAGAATTAATAAATAATCATGCTTTCCACTTTTTTACTTAGTGCCTTATAAGAACAATGGGAAGAACACCACATATCCCGTGCCGTCTCTCTCTCACCATTGTCTTTGCATGTGTACACCCCAGGCTACGTGAGTTGCAACCAAAGAAAGAGAAGACAGCGAAAGACTGCTACAGAGTGGCGTGGCCTCTGCGGGTGGGACCAAAATCCAGACGCTTATCTGCACATGCTCCCCACACTCCTCTTGCCATGCTCAGCAGCAGCAATTCTTTCCTTCTCTCTTGGGAGTAGGAGACATGACATACAAGACATACATGACAGACTGCAGCCCAAGCCAGTGTGTGCTGTTTGCGTACCACTTTCAGCCCCAGTTCCAAGGCTCAGCGTGGCACCAGGAACTCACAACCAGCTGGGACAGCCCTGCCAGTCAAACAGAAGTGGTCCTGGGACCAAAATTCACTGCCACAGCTGAACATGTGGGGATGTCTGTGTACTGAAGGGTTCCTGCTTCTGCCTGAGGGATCGTTACACCATCCCTATGTGCCCTACTGCAACTGAGCAATGACTTATCTCCCCAGAGCAGAGCAAGCTACAGTATTTTACTCCAAAGTTTCCTCCTCTGCTGAATTTACCATACCGTTCATTTCCTCCAGCTCACTGCTGCAGATTCCCAAATCAAATATTGAGTGGAAAGACCAGAAAACATCTAGGTCATATAAAAAATTAAGTGCCACTTGTATAGTGCCATTAAAGTTCAGTGATACCTGTATGGAAAATACTCTTCACAATCACTACAACAAAATATTTTCTCTGCTGCTGCAAAATCCTAAACCAGCAGGGAGAAAGAATAAAGGGGAATTCTTAAAAAGACAGGGAGAATTAAGAGGAAAAAGTGTGGGGGAAATGAACATGAGTTAAACTTGTATAGCTAGCATTTTACACCCAAGCTTTTAGCAGGGGGGGGGAAAAAATTGCACTGAGACAAGGGCAAAGACTAATTACTAAGATTGTATATTGCTGGGACCTTCGCTGGGGACGAATGCGATAGGCAGCTTGGGCTTCGACTGGAGTTAAACGTGCCCATCAGTGATTCAGATAATTTTGTCCAAGAAGCAGCCATGGGTATCTGCTGAAAAGAGACACTTTTGCAGTTTGTGTTTGTTGCCTTTGCAGTCAGTTAATACAGAGATTTGCAGAATGATGAGATTTAATCTTTTCAGTGCCCCAATCCTAGCTAGAAAGGCATGCGTGGGAACAACTGGCTTTTTCAAAAAATATCATGGATTGTGTTATTAAGGTTTAAGCGCAGATTTTAGTTATTCGAAGTGGATTTCTTTTGCTAGAGAAAGGGGGAGTTCTCTGCTTGGCTACCAGTAGAGCATGTGCCCTTGAAAGATTAATGTTTGCCTGAGGAATTTCTACGTTCCTCAGCTGGAGGCTTTGCTGTCACACCACTGCTTCCGAAGTTCACTCCCCACGGTCAGCTTGAGGGCTTGCGGTACGTGGCATGTAGTACAGCCGGTGCCCCCACACTCCCAGCAGTTGCACAGGATCCCAGTCTCCATTGAGGTCATGCTCACCCAGCCACTGCGGAGCAATGCAACCTGTCTGGGAGCCACAGTGTGTGCTACAGCCCTGCAATATTCCTCTCTGGTATCAAGTGTCCCTGATGAAAATTCAGCTGGTGGTAGAATTTCCCTGTTTTCAACAGATGTCACGCTGATAAACCCAGTGAGGACTGTTTCTCCAAGAAGCTGACCTGCTGGTGACTATAGCGTACATTATATTACCTGGATAGCACTGTTCTTAAAACACTATTTAAGAGGACTGTTTTAACTTTCTGGGAAAGTAAAAAAATACACACACACTAGAGCAAAACTACTAGTGCCGGATGAAGAGCACCTGTCTTCTACTTAGGCTTTGTGGAAAAAGCAACAAACTTTTTTAGTGAGCAAGTGGAGAGATCAACCTACCAAGACTGCAATAATTAGCAAGTCCCTAAAAATACCCCAACATGAGTAATAATCCCTCATCCATTGATCTGAAGGATCTTACAAACCACCTGGTTCAGATGAAGAAACTGAGGAGCCTGAGCTAGGCAGTCTACCCAAAGTCACACAGTAACTGCAGCCTGGTACTGGATACCCAAGAGGCAGATTTACTCTGAAGTTTATTGCATCTTCTTTATATTTTGTTCTTCTTGAACATAGCATTTAGTTAGCAAAAAGGCATTTACTGCTCACTGGAAGGATACATGATTACTCAGCAACTTGCATCACTGCATGTTTTTACTGTTTATTTCAGTCGTGCAAGTTACAAGAGCTGTTGCTTTTGGCAAGGCAATAAAAAAGCTCCCATCGTGCACAGGTTCAGCCCCCACATTTGTCAAATCTATTAGAAGATAGATTCTGTCATTTACAGCACTTTTCATCTTGTGTAGCCCTAAACACCAGCAGCTGGATTGAGATTGCCTTTTCAAAGTTCACAAGGGACTTTTACTGCTGTCAGATCTAAGCAAGACTTAAAAACTATTGCTCAAAGCAAGATTTATTGGACGGCTAGCATCTGGTGACAAATGTTGAAGGAAGAACAAAATCCTTTGTATTGTGGGGTTTCTTGACCTGCCTGTTTATTAATGTTCATCTTTCCTCATAACTCAAAAGCACAGCTTTGTGCTTCTGATGCACCCTATGGAAACAAATAAAATGCTGCTGCTGCTTCTGCTTGTCCACATCAGAAAAATCAGCTCATTAAAATGTTAGTGTGGAAGTTGCCAGTAACTACACTGCATTGCTTTCCCTATTCAAACTCAACTAACAAATCTCTACCAGCTCCACAAAAGAACTGATGTGTCTTCCAGGAGTTAAAAGATGACATATTTCTAATTTCTCTTCGTTTTCTATCTAAAAGCTCTGACTTCTGTCACAGACAGGGACACTATGCAAGAGTTTTTAACTACTGTCATTTCAGTGCAACTTCAAAATGCAAGTGAGGGACCCTGGTCTGCCACAGGTGCTGGAAGCTTACTATTGCTAGTGATGCCAGGTTTTCCCTGAATCTTTTCCAGCCCCAGTGTGCTGAAAAAAAACCCCCAAAGACTTCGAGAGATTCTTTCTGGCTGCCCTTATTCAGGCAACATTCAAAATGCATTTAAGAAGAGTTTTCTGCAAGATCACATATTTGGAATCCAAAAAGTAGTTAAAATCTGCTCCCTTGCTTGTACTTACTAGTTTCCCACACACATATTGAGACATTTGCACCTGGTTGCCAATGTGCAAGAACTTAGTTTAATGAGACACCAGAGGACTGTATGGGAGCAGTCCTCTGCGCAGCCTACCCTCTTCCTAACAGGACTGCTTGCTACCTTGTCGTCTGGGCCACGGCCTGAGCAGCCATTTCCCCCCTCCTAGACTCCAAGGACTGAATTTAGAAGACAAAGTTAAATCAGATCTTCTCAAAACAGCTAATAGGATTGGTGTGCTTCACCAACCTTGAAGTCCCTCTTGTTCTGTGAATATCTTACTGGGAATAATTCATCTAAATAACACCCTAGATCCAATCACAATTAATCCCTTTATATAACACAGGCACGTAGCAAAAGCTTCCATTATCTCTGTGTTCTTACATCAGTATCAGCCAGAACTGTATTGGTGCAGCACTTCAGTTCTGACTAGCACGCTGCTAACTGTGACTCTTAATTGGCTGCAATATTGCTGCTTTCCAGGTTTCCAATCTGCATGGGAGTCAAATTTGTATTTGTATTGGCGCATTAGGCATAATATTCCTCCACCAATCTCTTCAGTGATAGTCACAGACTCCACTTTGTTACAGATGCAAGTATCACAATATTTAGAGAACAATAACACCAAAAAAAAACCCCACCCCAAACATTAATCAAAACGGGTCAGAATTCCCACCTGTTCTATGTGGATGGCTCTCACCCATACTCACATGTTTCTGTGAGCACCTCCCAGAGTAATCTATTGGCTAGAACCGTCTTAGAAGCAGCTAATTCGAAAGTAAGCCACATATACTACTTAGGGAAATAAAACTTACATTGCAACCAGAACGTGATTCAAGAACATAATATTATTCCCCATCAGGAACTGAAAAGAGCAGACACCTATCAGCAGCAACCAACACAACCTGAATTTTAAAACCTTGTTACCAGTTATTTTCAGGCAACCTGTTCTACAAAGACTTGCAGATGTATCTAATTTCTTCCCCCAAACTAATGCTACTGTTTTCAAAAGATGATACTGTGGCACCAGAGCCCTCTTTTGGGCCAGTATTCCACACACAGTTTGCAGGGGGACTCATTGTAAAGCTAAGCACCGGTACAAGGTTTTGCAAAACCAATTCCTCGCACGGGGCAATCGGATGTGTGGTTTGGGGCAGCACCATTACACAGCAGGGTCTCCAGATGCACTGATACAAAATACAGTATAAGGAGTCCCCAGTCCTGATCTTTGTGAGAAATAAGCAGATCTCCGCTCAGAAATAAGACTGAGATCCGATTGTTAATTGTATAGTGGTATAAGCAAGTTTCCTCAACACACTTACAAATCCCTAATAACAAAGGACTTGAATTATTTGTAGTAATTATTGAGCAATTCATTATGAGCTAGCAAATAAGTTTAAAAAAAACCAAAAAAACCCCAAACAACTCGTTGGCCGCTACCAGGAAATTGGTCAACACAAAGAAATAAATTAATCAAAAATTATCCTATATGAATTATCTGGGTAGTCCTGGTAAATATATAGCCTCTTCCCAATTTTATTAGCTGCTGCCCAGCTCTCACACACAAAATGCCAGTGATTGCATGTGCAATAAATATTAATGGTTCATAAATTAAATAGCATTATTCTTCTTGACATAACACCATTTTGCAAGGCCCCATGGAAAAGGTACAGGCGGTTTGTTGAGCAAGCTCTGATAGAAGAAAAATATGCCTTTGTTTTCGCTTTTAAAAGTATTTGTCAGGATTTATAGGGTATATCCAGAAGGCAATTAAGGCGACATTTTACAGAAAGCTATCATATGCCCTCAAATAACAAACAGCAATAAAAGGGAAGTGTGATCGGTGAAAACAATTTGATTTATAGAATTACATTTCTAAAATGTAGATACTTTCAGTCTAAACAATTTGTTTAGGAGAAGCTTATGCATGTAGATAACCCAGACTCTTCATAACGAGTAAGCTGCATTGTTCATATTATAGCAGTGCACTGCTACCAAGGCTTCCTTTTTGGGTGACAAAAGCAAGGCGGGCTCTGTCCCCTCAAATACCACTTCCTAGAAGACAGCAGCACCGGGGCACAAACACAAGCCAGAACAAGGCAGCGCACTGGGGCGTCTGCTGTCACACAGGCATCACTGCTAAAGGGAATTTCAAGGCTAGCCTAGGAGGCACCCAACCGAGTTGTCCTCCTGGGGTTACAAGGAACTTTTCCCACTCCTGGCAAGAAACATAAGGAAAGGTGAAGCAGGAGGGTGAAAAAGACTGGCATCATCTTCCGGGCAGAAACAAGAGTTAACAGCTTCATAGCCTCATGGGGCAGGCCTGGAAGGGTCTTAAAAAGTGAAGAACTACAGTGTATACGGGGAGGAAAGCAAGCCAGTGGAGAGAGGCAAGAAGAGTGATGAAGTACTTAAATTAACAAAGGCAAGAAGTGAATCTCAGGTGCAGCATTTTAAACAAATATAAATGTAGTGTGAGTGTTCTAAGTAACTCCAAACATGAGGTGATGAAACCTGAGTCAGAATTTTAGTTGTGCGGACACAGAGATGCTGCTGCACAGAACAGAACAGCAAAACACAGATGCCCTGGAAGTAGGGTGTGAGGACGACACACTGAAACAACACTCACATTGCAGGCTGAGCCGTGACAAAGACACTGGGTGGTCTTGTCTTCAGTGCCTGGAGAAGAAAAAAAAAAAAAAGAGAGAAAGTGACCTTTAGCAAGGAAAGGGCAAGAGACTGAATTTTGTTAACTGAATTTCCAAAGAGTTGTCCAAAATGCTACAAGCTTAGCTTGCATTTGCTGAGTGCGCACAGATCCCTGAATCTGAGTCCATATATGAGATTTCCAGAGATAGCACATCACCAGAAAAAAGGAAAATGCCGTTAGACCTCCAGCAAAGGTCTGTCACTACTGAAGGCATTTCAGTGCAGAAATAAGGATAAACTGGGAAGTATCTATAATAAGACACCAGAAAGCAGTTCATTAAGCTTTAGGGCAAAAGAAGAGAGGATGGAGAGAGGGAAATGGACTGAAGGGTTATGGTTTATTTTAAGGTATAGGAGATTACAGTGAGATCATATTTTCTGTGGAGGAGTCTGCAAAATTATACTGGTTAAGAGAAAGGGTATGGAAGGAATTGCTAACTGAGAAGCCTGAGGGACTGGAGAGCATATAAAATGTGCTAAAGTGGGCTTTTTAGTCACTCAAAAAGTAAGCTTAGAGTTGCTAAAGTAAAGAGGATGGACATTTCTGATGATACAGGTAGACTGAAACTTAGCAACTCAGTCAAGGGAAACGCCGAGTTCTCTGCAACTCTGTCTGTTGTTAGGAAGGACCAAACTAGCTCCCTGTGGAAGGACCAAGTCACAGCAAATAAGTTTGATGCAGACAGTTTATAAGCTGTCCATTCCTCATTTGAGATGGGACCTGAACTGGTCGAGAAGTCTGTGGTTTGAGTGAGAGTAATACAGATATGGAGATACTGCTTCTTTCTTGTTCTCTCTCTCTTTAGTACACATGTAATATAAGATGGCATTTGCTTTGTCTCTCACAAATATCGATTCACTACAGACAAGCTGAGCTGGGAATCAGCACACTTGGGAATGTGTAAAGAAAAATAATTTCTCACCTTGGGGAAACAGAGGGGGATGTTAGGTGCAGAAAACATAGAGTGACAGAGAAGACACAGCGGTATATAGCTAAAGGATATCTCCTATCCAAGCTGAACTCACCAGCATATGCTCAACACTAGCAGGTACTTACGAAGGACACAACGCATTTTGCCCATTATTTGTAAGACTTCTGGTTGCTCTGGTCAGCAAGTAGGAGTTCAAGGCCTCATCCTTTCCTAGGGGGTTAATGAGAGGGCCTCAGCTGAGAAATTATCTGTGGAGGCACTAAGGAGCAGAAAGATTTTGTGCATATAGCAGTGCAAAACTAAAGGATATTCACACCTTCAGTTTTTATAAAGTAAAGCTATTTCTTCGGCTCAGTTAATTTCTTTACAGCATTTCAGAAACCTGTAGGACTGGAAGAGATACTGCCAGATCTGATGAAAAGAAATATTAAGTAATACTAAATGCTAGTTATTTGGACTTCATTTAGTTTCAGGAACTTGACAGTAAGTGACAGAGCTCTCCTGGGGGCTCTGCTTCTGCAGTTTTACCATGACCCCAAACTGGGCACCAGTGCTAGTACTTTAGCAGTTGATTCCTTCATAAATAGAATATTTCTGTTTGAATTCACTACCTGGATCAAAACAGTCATGTATATTCAGCATCCAAAGAATCCCATGTGCCCCTGTCATTTTTTTTTATGATCAGCAGAAAATATGATCTGTACATTGAAAGTAAAGGATATAAAAGTGCAGAACATCTGCTTGCTACAACCGCAACAACTGCCTGGCTCTGAACTGATGAAACATGGCAATATTCAGTAATTTATAGAGCAACAAAGACAAAACAATAGGAGGTTGCACTTCCATGACCAACAAGGCAATAAAACAAAAGAGGGGGGGGAATGTGTAGTCAGACCAAAAGTGACATAGATATTTCTGCTTCCTACAGTAAATAAAACATGCTGTGTCAGCTGGAAAAAAAAGCACTCCAGCAATGCTGTCCACCTTAAAAGAAAGGTAGCAGCAAGGGAAGGTCATCTGCCACAGCTGCAGCATGTTTAATGTGGAGTTGCTTCCTCTGAAGGAGCCGGTACCAAGACAGCCAGGGTCCAGCGAGCCACAGGAGCTGCTCCCCACAATAGCCTTGCTGGCAGCTCAAGGGCAGAGCTTGCAGCTGGACTTCTGAGAAACACAAAACTCAAACCACTGTTTTGGAAAACTACAAGAAGTTGCTTCCTCATATCACGGCATCGTATTTCTAGGCTACAGACTGACAGAGAAAAGAATTAACTTATTCCAATGTGTCCATGTTACACTGGTGATTTATTTCACTGTCTTTACCTCTACGCATGCCCTGCAAATGGAAGGATTTTTTTGTCCACACTAAGCACTGCTGTTTTATGTCTAGAAATGCTTTCCATCACACAGCCCAGAGAAAAGTCTATTGATTTTGGAGAGTTTCACCATTATACAAAAGCTGGACAACAAGTCACTATCAGTTTTGTTTAAGGAAAAATTTCAACACCAGTGCACGCAATTTCAGCATAAAGAAAAAACACATTAATATAGCAAATACCTTATGGTTTCTTCCAGCCAACAGAAGAGAGCTTGAGCCATGGTCTGTTCCACCACATCAGCCAGAAAGGTGCTTATTCCTCACAGCCAAGGACTAACAAATTATCAGAGAGCAACAAGCTGGCATCTTAAACTGCCCAGCCTTTCCTGCAGCCAAGACCTCACCACTCTGCAGATGGAACGTATTGTCCAAACTATGGCAGGGTTCACCAGGCTAATCTTTACTTTATCTAGGTAGTGATTTGCAGGCAGTGGAAAACAAACAAGCAAACAAATAATGAGATCACAAATTTCCTGAAGCTATGAGAAAAGTAGGTATTGTTTGCATAGTAATTACCCTGGTTCAATTACAGTAAGAAGAGTCTTAAAAGAAAAGTTGGTCTCCTTCCTCTGAGGGCAAAAATGAGTAAGAAACTACAATTATCTTCCCTACTTATTTCCATCAGAGTTGAAGTATTTCCTGTAGAAGATGAAAAAGACAGTACTTAGCATGAAAATAAGACATTTATTTTCAAGAGATATGGGAAATTCTACACACTACACCTCTAAAACCTTCTGTTCATTGCCCCTAATGTTCAATAATTTTTATCCAAAAGTAGTACTACTTCTTAGATAGACTATCAACTGCTCTCCAGTCACATCATTATATGCCAGGCGTGTTAATATAAACCTGCAGTCATTCTGCTGAGGTCCCTGTTCTAAAAGTGGTCTTGATTATTTTTCCATACTATCTTAGTGTAGTTTCACAGATGACACTGATAGTCCCCATTTACACAGTGAGAATAAATCCCTAAGATCATAACACTATGCATTTTGAAACCTGCAGATGACTTTCCCCAAGAAATTGCACAAATAAATCACCTGAAAGCAGTAACAGTGTAGGAAAATTCTACAGCTCCAGACAATGTGCAATCAGCCAGCGCACACTGTATATATTCCTTTGTCTTTATCACGTCTGACAAGTGTACAGTTTGACACTGACAACAGAGACTGCCTGTTCATCAGGAACAGGGCAGAATTTATAGAAAAACCTCTTGAAAGAAAGCACTCCAGCTGGAGTGCCAAATCTCCATGTCAGCTCCAGACTGGTAATAATTTGTGCTCTATTTTCCTATAAAGCAGCCTTTTCTTAGAAGAATATTCAAAGAGCTTTTGGAGCTGAGTGTAAATGCTTCAGCTATAATACGTCTACTAAAATGACGTAGTGCAACTACAGGGAGAACAAGCACAGATGATTCAGGATGTAGCAAAGTATATAGAACTGCCTTTTGCCTCTAAATTACCATGTTAAAAATGGTTTAGGTCAACTGGATGGCTGCCTAGCAAAATTTGCTGCTGAAACGGTCCAGTTTCTAAGTCAGAGGAGCCAGATTCTGATCACATGCACGCTGACATGCTATTGAGAAAATATTAACTATGTCAGTGAAGGAAGTGTCAGGTTTTTATTGAGTCCAAGGGATGAGAAATCACTGCCACTGTCAATGGCACAAACCCCCCATTTTTACTGTTGCTGCCTGCTGTGGGACTACAGATTCAACAGCTCAGCTGAGAGGCCAAGCACTATGCTGCACTTTCATATTCATTGCAGTGATAGCTCCCAGACGTTATCTGTACAGCATAGAAAAACTCACAGCCCTAATGTGCATTATAGTTACAACCTTTACAGGTAACAGCTTTCCCAACAGGTGATGCAAAAGTGCAACTCTGCTGCTTGGGATATTTTGTTGTTGCATCTTCAGGAGGCCATAGGGAGGTCTGTCCTGCCTTCACATGCCAATACTGCCATGCGTAGAGTCCTCCTGAATCTGAATCTGGTGGACTCCACAAATGCAAAATGGCAAAAGGGTTTTTACCTGGGAACAAGTGTACTGCTCGCAGCAGTGAGGCAAGTGGAAGGCTGTGGAAACCCCTCTGGAGAGGATCTGACTCTTGGGAAGCAGCTTAGCACCCAGGTTATTTCTTTGTGCGGTTCTCTATGGCACAGGTCATAGGTCTTACATACATGTGGGACCACAAAGGGGATTTGCCCTTTTGCAATGCCAGAAGGAGTGGCAAACTGAGAGAAGGCAGGAGAGGATGCTCAACTCCACTAGCTTTGCACCACAAGGGCTTTCTGTGGCAAGTCTTTCCCTCTGCTGTCCTGATAATGAGCAGCAAGCTCTGCTTCGTCAAATTCGAACAGAGTCGAACAGGAGGTGCTGACAGAAGAATAAATACGCATGCTCTGGGTCAAATCCTGAGAAGTCACCATACTAGGAGCGGTACAGGGGAATGCGGCAGCCCGCCAATAAAGGAAATGACATACTGGGCAAACCAGAGGACCATTTAAAATACTCAAACCCAAACTATTGGCAGACATCCTGCAGGCAAGGTCAGATGGCATTTGCAAGGCAGCAGGGAGGAACAGCCTCTGCAGCTGTAACCGTTCAAGCAGAGGGCAGGAACCACCCTGGGGGACGCAGCACAGCCCTCCACATCTGCCACCATGGCCCCTGTGAATAGCTACCCCCAAAAACTGTATCTTTATGGCTACTGACACTGACAGATGGCAAAGCAGGAAATTATTGGCCTTGGGACCTGAGCTCAGACTGATGCATGAAAAAAACCTGCAGAAAATCACCTTATACAGCTGGAATTGGAATCGATAACTTATCAACACTACGGAGAAGGGGGGGGAAAATCCCAGTTCTCTCTGGCCTAGTGGTTCTGCTTACTAACTAGGGCTATTCTGTAGCAGTCAATATTTTTGCAAACTGGACGTAATTCATGCACAAGTACAACATGGATTGAGGGTGGCTGAGGAGAAAGGGAGATAACAGAACAAAACCTTTGCCTGGACAGTATTTGGATTTGGAGAAGTTCTGAAGCACCTCCGTCAGATGACACAATTTCTTCCTCTATGACAGCCCAGAAAAAAAATGGTGTCACAAGGTCACCATGAATTGTACTCCCAAGGGGAAAAACAAAGGTTGTCATCATCAATGGTAGGTGAGACTAGGAAAATATTAAGTGCTGCCTTTGTGTGTTGCAATTGTTATTATACCTTCCCAATATGTAATTTGATTTCTAGAAGCAAGTATTACATAGTGTCTGTTTTGAGAAGAAATTTTCTGGCATACTTCAAAAACGCAAAATTCACAGAGAATTGTTTTTTAAAGAAGTTAATGTGTCTGAAAACTCTGTTTCATTTACAGTCTAAAGGAAAAACATAAATACCTTATCAACCCTTAAATTGCATGCAATTTGATGCACCAGTATCAAGTTAAAAATGAATAATTCCATGCCTAAAGGAAACAACTCTCACTTCATGTTGAGGGTCATTTATGTGAGTTGTGCGTATTTATCCAGATGAGGAGAAAAGTATAATACACACTCGCATTGCGGGGTGGGGGTGGGGGGATTAAAAAAATAATAACTCTATTTTTGTAATTCTATTGAGTTTTCATATTGTCACGCAGACAAATTGGTTCTATATTCCTGAGCCATGCTGCATTATGCCAGGGGAGGAAGGCACATCCCTGCTTCACTAAATTGTGGGGGAGTAGACTCAGTGGAATGAAGAAAGAAAGAAAAAAAAAAAAAAAAGCTGATGAACACAATCCATTCTCAGCTGAAGTTGTGGGTGGGCTCCAGGATATTTTGGTAACTCACTTGCACAATATACTGCTGCAATGTGCAAAAAAGAAACAATGCCAGCGTGCTGCACACACCACAGTTTTAACCTCCTGTAAACCGAGTCACACACCTTGGCCACACGGTGTTCATCTGGATGGAAGATGCAACAAGTGAGCCGGGGTGCCCCATCCTGCTGCCAGCAGCAGGCTGACCCCCCCGCCATGGGACGGCAGGCAGCACACCCCCAGGCTTCTCCACATGCAACCCCAATTGTAGCAGCACAGGGAGTTGCCACCCTTCCTCGCCAGCACCAAACCATGGGGGACACCGCTGAGGCTCTGTACACCCACAGCCTAGCTCAGGTGCTTGCTCCGCATCTCTCCAATGCCCAAATCACGGCTGGCAGTGGCCCAGGGCTGGCCCTAGGAGAAGTCCAGCTCCCAGGACAGGCCCTTGGCTCCCACAGCCAGCACCAAAATTGCACCCAGGGAACTTGCTCCCTACACAAACAGATGCACTCACTGAAAATATAAACCCATCTCCCTGCCTGCCCTGGATGCTCCAAGTTACTCCTAGAGAGGTCCAAAAGCCCACAAAACCCCATCTCCCGCCCAGGTATTAATACAGACTCTCTTGTACACACGTTTGATAATTTTCTGCAGTGAACAGTGGAACACGCATTGCAAAACGTAAAGGTGAAATAAAAGAAAATAGCATTTCTCTAATGGTGAAAAAGCGGACAGCCAAAGGCTGTAAATTGCTTTACAAGGTCCCACCAGGCATGATGGGTTGCTGCTGTCTTTTCTCAGAACTTAACTCCTCTTTCCTCTGTGAGCCTATAGGCAAGGAAGCAGGTTTTAAGGCAAATCAGAGACCTTCTGCCACCCTCATTCATGCAAGGGACCCCCTCTCCCCTCAGCTGGACCAGTTAGAAGGAATTTATCCGGCTACTAAGTGCAGGTTCAAGGTCCCTTAATATGTTATTTCTTACCTTGTGATAGGCATTTGTCATGGTTTAACCCTAGCCAGCAACTAGGCACCACGTGGCTGCTCACTCACTCCCCCCCCCCCACCCAGTGGGATGGGGGAGAAAATTGGGAAAAGAAGTAAAACTCATGGGTTGAGATAAGAACGGTTTAATAGAACAGAAAAGAAGAAACTAATAATGATAATGATAACACTAATAAAATGACAACAGTAGTAAAAGGATTGGAATATACAAATGATGCACAGTGCAATTGCTCACCACCTGCCGACCGATGCCCAGTTAGTCCCCAAGCGGCGATCCCCCCACCCCCACTCCCCCCAGTTCCTATACTAGATGTGACGTCCCATGCTATGGAATATTCCTTTGGCCAGTTTGGGTCAGCTGCCCTGCCTGTGTCCCCTCCCAACTTCTTGTGTCCCTCCAGCTTTCTTGCTGGCTGGGCATGAGAAGCTGAAAAATCCTTGACTTTAGTCTAAACACTCCTTGGCAACAACTGAAAACATCAGTGTGTTATCAACATTCTTTGCATACTGAACTCAAAACATAGCACTGTACCAGCTACTAGGAAGACAATTAACTCTATCCCAGCTGAAACCAGGACAGCATTTTTCTCCACATCCTGAGTATTCAAAGAAAGCTAGGTAAATCCGACTTAAGACCAAAATTCACCTCTGAGCTCAGAGCAAGATTATCACGCTATTAGGATTCATTCTGGGGACCATTACACATACTGAGAAAAAAAGTGGCTATACAAGAGCGGAGTGCTCTCAACCTTCTCATCTCAGTGAACTTCAGCTATGAGAGAAGAATGGCCCAACATTGACAGAGAAGAGACAGTACAATAGAAAGGTGTCCAAACACAAAACTCTGTTCCAAAGTTTCTATGATGGTTTTGTTCAGCCCTGTGGAAAATACGCATATATCTGGGTTTGCTGATTTTATTTTCTTTGACATTTGAAACTTATAACAAATTGGACTCAATTTAATACAAGAATTTCTAAGCACGTACATGTGGCATTTCTTTCCAAGTAATTTTCTTCTCTTATTATCAGAATAACTCATTACGTACGTGACAAAGTCTCTGTGTCAGTACATTCTAAACCTTACAAGAACAGGATTGTACCAGAATTAGGTATTCCGTATCAAATGCATCTTTGACAGACTCAAGTAAATGAGGAACAAAAGTTTAAGGCTGTCTGAAACTAAGTGCAGTTGTCAGCTGCTGTTTTTCAAACAAGCCATGTAGTACTCACATCCTTGGAAAAGCAGTGATACAGAGCCAGAGAAATTAACTGTATCCCAGGGGCTTGAGATTGAACGCTAAAAAAAATAAAAAATAAAAAATTACGTGGTTCTTCCTATATAGAGATTCAAGAAGGTAGTGGAAAAAAAATTATTAAATGCTTGTTTGGGGAAATTTTTTGAACCAGAAAATTGCGTAGAAGATAGCTCAAAACAGTGAAAATTATTAGCATAATAAAACCAAAAACGTGCATATGGTACAGTCAGTTAACAATAAAATTTCATAATTGCACCACCATAGTTACTCTTAGCAAATACCAGCTCTAGACTCAACAAAAGAGCTCTTCCTTCTCCCACTGACTCGAACATAGCTACACACATGAATTTATCTAGTTATCTATCCTAAGTTTGTATAATTTTGGAAAAAAAAAAAGGGAACCCAACACACACACACACACAGAAACCCACCCTCCATCTGCAAGGTCAGATCAGAGAGCCAAAGGGTGCCCCACACAACAGAGCATCTCTGCCCCCATGCTCCCCCTGGCTGCCCCAGAGCCAGCTCCGCTTCCCAGCCCTGCTGTGCTCTGTGGCAGCATGCCAGCCTTGAGCAAGTATTGAACAGGACCTGAGTATTCAGTATCTTTTGGTTTCAGCTCATCTATAAAATGATGACAAAAAGCAGACTTTTTGTTGGGGGGAATTTTCAGCTGGATCAGGCCTATAACGTAGTACTGCAAAAAAGCCAAGCAACCGGAGGGGGGGGGGGCAGGGGGGGGGGACATGACAACCCAACAAAAAAAAAAAACCAACAAAAAAACCCCAAACACCACACCAACCCAGCCACTATGTATTCAGTAAGAGTACTACATCTATATGCCATCGCTTCTGAGAGGAGTGCAGGCAGAGGAGATCATCATCCGTGTTGGGCTGCAGGTTTCTCTCTGTTCTGAGCACCTCACCACATGCAACGTGTGCATGAAAAGGCATGGTGTGAAATGGAAAACCCTGCATAACAACATAGTGGCTTGGTTGATACAGCTTAACAATTGGCCATGAAAACAAACAAACAAAAAGACAGGACTGTACTTGAGAAATACCTGTTTGCTAACTTAATTCTTATCATACAGTCAGATCAGTCAACTGCAAACACAGTTACAGATATCTGTAATAAAATATTAATAGCTCTTGTATACTGCTTCCACAAGGTAATGTAGTGAAAAATGAATGTTGCTAACACACTTCCACATTTTCTCTTCTGTTACGGCTGAAAGCTTACACTGGAGAAAGCCAGTTTACTGCAGCATTATTCCTTTTTTCTTCCAGGAGGTATTTTTCCTTTAAACCTTAGAGAATAATTAAAATTCCTCACACAGGACAATGGTAAATAAGATTAGGGCATGCATTTCAAATGTAGCATACTAATGGCATTTTTGGACCTCATAATAAATCATCTCTATTCTCTGCAAGCAGTAGAGAAAATGGATAAAATATCTGAAATATACATCCCAATATATGAGTCCCATAACTTCACTCTTATCTTTCCATGTCTCTGACTTGCCCAGACATCTTGGCATTGTAGACAGAATATTAGCTTTTTTTATACATCACACAACAACCCAATAATCTCATTAACTGCAAATACTGTAGGAATGCAGCAGCCTGCTGATACCCACAAAACCATTTCAGCTTTTGCCAGGGCCAGTTGTCAGCAATAAGCAGCCAAACATACATTGCTCTATCTGATTCACTTTATCATTTCATTTTACAGCTTCTGTTTAGCACTGAGCTGATAGAAGAGAAATGTTTTAACATTCAATATGAGGACTGCTTATGTCAATACACTGAAGCTGCTTTGGTTTTGTACCTAACCTTTGGATGATCTCATCTCTTCCATAGGTTTCTGACATTTATGTTTGTTCTGAGTAGCTGCAGTTTACCCTACTGCAAACAGTAGGATCATGACTGGATATTTCCCTTATCTGATAGGTTTTCTCTCAGCTTGCTTTTCTTTTTCCTTCCATATAACATCAGCAGAAACCATTGCAGTGTTTTCCACCTCCCCTGGGCTATATCACACTGTATCTATTGAGACAACTACAAACCTTGTTTCCTGGTTTGGGGCAAATCCATTTCTCCTGATTCAACTTTGAGTTCAGGTAAATCTCAGCCCTCTGTTAAACCCTGGGAGGGTGAAATGGCCATGTGTATGCTATGCCTGATAAACCCTGTCCTAGTTTGCAAGAAATCCTGCTGGTTTTGCACATTAGACATTTCTTAATATTTCTTTCCTCTAGGAAATCATTTTGGCTAAACAAGGATAACAAATTAGTTTGTCTTCTAGTTTTCACAACTAGTAGAAATGAAAAGAGGAATAAAAGATTAAGGAATATGGAGTGTGGGTGCTTTTATTTTCAGGAAATTGCATAGATAAAAGAGAATTTTTTTCTTCCAACAGACATTCTCCAAATCCCCTTTAAGTTCAATTTTCTGCTGTACTTCCCAGATAAGCATTCAGTACTTCTTGGTTTTAGCTCATGCAATCAATATAAATCAGAAAATTGTTACCCTCTGAATGCTAACTAACACATTTTCTCTTTTCTCTTCAATAACTTCAGGCTAGAGCAGGTACTCCTCACGCGGGTTGCTGTTTGCGGTCTTCAAAGATGAAATCTTTATCATGGACTTTTGTTACTTTACAATCTTTACTATTGACTTTCAAGTTCCTGTGACAATGGAAAGGCTGTCACTTTGAGGCCAGCCTTCAAAAAACTTCAGCTTATTTACAGCAGCATGAGCTGAGCGTGCCAGCTGACTCGTGCCTTATTTCTGTGTCTGTGGGAAGGCTCCTTTTCTGCACCAGATGCACCACCAGCATCACACCAGCCATCACAGCCTGAGGGCAAGCGCAGACCCCCATGGGGTTGGCATTAGTGCTGGCTCAGCTCCCTAAACCTACTGCCAAGTAGGCAGCTGGAAGCTGTGAAGTTTAGTCAGAAATTTTGATGGAAAATGCCAAAAAGATAACTAAAAGCTGCCGAGGCTTTTCTTACATCAAGGACTCAGAAGTTCCACTTACAGAAAGCTTAGAAGTGAGATCAGCAATTCAGGGAGCTGGAGAATTTGATTATATGATAGCTCAGTTATTGTGATTGTAATGGCAACTCCACCTGAGGCTACAACCACTTCCCAGGTCAACTCAGCTGTTCAGGATGTATCTGGTCTGGAGGATCTTGTTTAGAAATAGCTGTTAACTCTTTTGGGGAAGATTTCCACGGCAAGCCAGCAAAATCAGTGATACAACAATATTAACAAATCTCACTCACACAAAAATCCAGTTAAATGGAGAAATAAATGCACACTCATTTCCCAAAGTACAGCACACGTGAAGTCCTCCCCTAATGGATGAGCACCAAAGTGGGTGCCTGAATCATTCCAATGACTTTCTAGCAGAAAGTATCATTGTATGCAGGACTTGGTCACCATTTTCAGTTCAGCACTTGGAAAAAAGCAGTAACCTGCTTTGAAGGGGAGTCAATCCATTAATTAATAATGGGAGACAAATTAAAATACGGTAGCATTAAAACAGTATGAGAAGGAAGGTGTGACTGAGGTACTGTTCACCTAGACACAGGCAGCTCCCACACAAGCACAGAATTACAAACAGGCTAAGGTGACAGCCACACAAGTACACCCTTACCCCACTGCCCAGGGCACTGCACCTCTGGGGGTGTCCCCACAACACTGTGCCTCCAGTGGTGCTCACAAGCTATTTCAGATTCAGCAAACCCCATACACTCCTCCTGCAGCAATTCAGCATTTTTTTGGACCCCAAAACGACTTGACATTACTCTTGAAGCTATCCAGCTCTCCAGAAGCTCTTAAAAAACAGACACTCCACAAGCACAAAAACCCCTCCAGATTTCCTCAGTCAGCCACAACTTTTCCAGTTTGTGACACAGCCTTACTCATCGTCTAGCTACAGCACGTTTTTACAGCTACAATCCATTTAGCTACAAAATATGGGTCCAAGCCACTTCCAGATTTTTCCCCCCAGAGGAAAACCTTCTCATTTAACCCACTTCTCAGCTTATCCTTCCGACAACATAGCCACACTGCTTATCAGAAGGAGCAGAAAAGACAGGAATGAAGAAAACAGACAGAAATAACTCTTTTTCTTCCAGAAATTTCAAATGCTATCATTCTCTTATTGCTAGGCATCCTGCTCACCTCCTCCTCCATGCAAGTGTGAGCACCAGCAAGGGTACAGGTCTCAGAGGTATTGCACATAGTGCTGCTTTATAGCTGTCGTTTCTGATTAAAAGCTGCAGGTGTACTCCACTCGAGCGAGGCTGGATCTCTCTCCGGGACTGCCGTCAGTCCGCATAAGGCCCCTACATAAAACAAAAAGAAAAAAAAAAATGAAACGCTGCAGCTCTTTGTGTTCATCTGGCTCAGCAATGAACATCTAAATATAAAATGTTTATTGTCACTTAAGGTGAGCTCTGTGTCCCAAGCCAACGAGTTGGCATCCTGCAAAGCCAGGCATATATTTGCAATTGTTGCCATCCAATAGTTTGCATTGTTATGAACTAGATTTAATGGTTACACTCTGTATCTATTACCCATTTAAATTACTCTTCCAGCATGTGAATATTAAACACTGGAAAAGGCAGATGAATGCCTGTACAAAACTACAGTAAGAAAAGAAAGATTCTAACAAAATGTTTAATAGAAACAAGTGGCACCCTGACTCCAGTGATGTTTCACTCCTCTCTGCTGAGCCCAGAACTGGATGACATTGTTCCAAACTTGTTAGCGTAGAATCATAGAATAGTTTGGCTTAGAAGGGGCCTTCAAATGTCATCTAGTCCAACCCGCCCCCCCCCCCCCCCCCGCAATGAGCACAGGCATCTTCAACTAGGTCAGGTTGCTCAGAGCCCTGTCCAACCTGACCTTGAAGTTTCCAGGGATGGGGCATCTACCACCTCTCTGGGCAACCTGTGCCAGTGTTTCACTACTCTCACTGTAAAAAATTTCTTCCTTATATCTAGTCTGAATCTACCCTTTTTTAGTGTAAAACCATTACCCCTTGTCCTATTGCAACACTCTCTACTATAAAGTCTGTCCCCAGTATGCCAGTAAAGAAAACATTTCCATCCTTACTATTGTCCTGTTTGAGTCTTGATTTATGAGATCTAAATTTTACACATGAAAGCATTCTTAAGAAAATCATACAAATTAGTCCCTCTGACCTAAATGGCAATAGGAAAAAAAAAAAATAAATAAATAAAAAATCACATCACCAAGCTGCTTTTGATAACTTTTTTCCCCACAAAAACTTTCCTGCAGACCAGGTGTTCTTCCATGTTTATTTTCAAATTTTTCTTCCATCTTTCAAACTTAAGGGGAAGAGATTCAACATTTTTGAGCATGATTCCAAGTGCCATGAAGAATTATTGCACTGGGGAGAAAGGAGGACTTTCCGCTCAAATTTTATTTTCTTAATTTGGGTTTGTTTTTTTTTTTTTTTAAATCTCATGCCCAGGACATGGACATCTTTCCATAGACTATTTCTAAAGCTGAGTGCTTGGAAAAGTCCTGTCATCAGGACACTGCAGCGGTGTTCAGATCATTCTGCACTGGAGAGTCCAACATCACCAAAAACTTCCTGAGAAATTTTGAAGGAAAAAAAAAAAATCTCTATTTTGAAGGAAAAAAAAAAAACCTCTATTTTGAAGGGAAAAAAAAAAATCTCTATTTTGAAGGGAAAAAAAAAATATCTCTATTTTGAAGGAAAAAAAAAAATCTCTATTTTGAAGGAAAAAAAAAAATCTCTATTTTGAAGGAAAAAAAAAATCTCTATTTTGAAGGAAAAAAAAAAATCTCTATTTTGAAGGAAAAAAAAAAATCTCTATTTTGAAGGAAAAAAAAAATCTCTATTTTGAAGGAAAAAAAATATCTCTATTTTGAAGGAAAAAAAATATCTCTATTTTGAAGGGAAAAAAAATCTTTATTTTGAAGGGAAAAAAAATCTCTATTTTGAAGGGAAAAAAAATCTCTATTTTGAAGGAAAAAAAATCTCTATTTTGAAGGGAAAAAAAATCTCTATTTTGAAGGAAAAAAAAAGTCTCTATTTTGAAGGAAAAAAAATATATCTCTATTTTGAAGGAAAAAAAAAAATCTCTATTTTGAAGGAAAAAAAAAAATCTCTATTTTGAAGGAAAAAAAATATCTCTATTTTGAAGGGAAAAAAAATCTTTATTTTGAAGGGAAAAAAAATCTCTATTTTGAAGGGAAAAAAAAATCTCTATTTTGAAGGGAAAAAAAAATCTCTATTTTGAAGGAAAAAAAATCTCTATTTTGAAGGAAAAAAAATCTCTATTTTGAAGGGAAAAAAAATCTCTATTTTGAAGGAAAAAAAAAATCTCTATTTTGATTTTAAAATACACCATTGTCAGGAACAATTATCCCTCATTTTTCTCATTCTCTTCTTTTGCTATAGCTTCTGGGAGGGAGCTATCCAGCTGTCATTTCCTCCTTAGCATGACACTGCATTTCTTTGTTGCAGCCAGCTCTAGGAAGTCATTTGGACAGTTAGTGTCCAGCCTGTAGAGGACAAGTCCAAGTCTCCCCACCAAGTGACACTGTAAGGACATCATGCTGCCATGGTCCATCCTCACCATGCAAGGAAGAAAAACAAGCCAAAAACGTTTTACTAGTTCGGGTTCCCCTGAAGACAGGGAAGGGGGCCAAGATTGTGCAAAGTTAATCGTGCCAGGGTGCGTGTACGAGGGGTCCCCGTACACGAGGGTATGACAGTCCCTTGGTACAAGACCTGGGCACAAATGTCCTTCATAGCACTGGGGTGGGAGGGAACAGTCATCATTCAAGCACATCCCTGCGTGGCTCCTTTGGACTGTACCCCTGATCCCTCCTATGTACCTGAACTGCTCGTCTGGATTTCTACAGCAGCTGTTGACACCCTTCCTTGGCCTCCTCCCAGCAGAGCTTCCCTGCTCCTGCAGGGCTGGCTGGCAGAAAGGGCCACAGGACCTCCTGCCATCTTCCAAAGCAACAATCCCCGTAAAATGCAATGGATCCCAGAGGTGTTCAGTGGCAGCAGGAAGAAGCAAACAAAAAAACAAAACAAAAAACCCCAAGAACTTTCTAGCATGAACAACTGAAAAAAGATCCTTTGAATCACCAGATCTTCTCTGCTGCCCATAGTCAGTTCTCCTAAACTCCCCTAAAAAAAAACCACAAACCACAAACCAAATCAAAAGAAAGAGAAAAAAAAAAAAAAACACAAACCACAAAACCAAAACAAAAAACCCCCAGTGAACAAAGATCCTCACATTCAGCCTCCAGTGAATAAGGGCAGGGAATGAATTATGGGATAGCAGATCCTTCACAGACCAAGCCTGCCTGCTCTCTGCTCTCATTTTATTGCGCAGCATCTGCCTGCTGCTCCTGGCCCAGCAGTAGCCACTGCCACGACGCTACCTGTCATCGGAGAAGGGTGGCAGCTTCTCATAGGGCTTAGAGGCACAGTCTGACACATCATGAAAGTCATTCCCTTTCTTAGTCACTAATTGAAGTTGGTATTGCAATTTTCCTCTCTGACCTTTGGATTCTTGCAGCACGGGCATTACTGTAAAAATCTCCCAGCATTGTAGTCTGACCATTACAGGCTCTTATTTCCCATAACCTGCTCCCAGTGCAGCCCACTGACAATCCTCCCGATGCGGCAAACGCCAGAAACATCTGTGGTAGCAGATTCCCCCCAAGTTAAGGGAGAAGCTGGAGAGTGGATCAGCCTGGTTTGGTGAGAGCCCCTGCTAAATATTGCTAAATGCTTCTCTTCCCTGTCCCTCTGCTCCTGCCCTTGTGGGTGCTGTGGTCCCAAGAATCTTCAGACAAGGGGTTTCACAAACCCTGGCCCTGGCTACAGCCCAGTCCCAGGGAGCTGCAGGAACACCCCAGATAAATGTGTGTGTGTGTGCACACACCATCCTCAGGCACTGGGACCACCGAGGTCCCCAAACACTGTGGTCCTCCCTCGCAGGTGCTGGGTAAAAGGGTGTTTTAAGGGGATTCCAACCAGTCTTGCACGAAGGAAACAGCCTGGAAAACAGCCTAAACATTTATGTAAACACCATGGAGAAGGGGTGCATGGGTATATACAGAGAGATTTTAATCTTCAGCTTTTCCAAAAGAAATAAGCACCGAAAACAAACAAAACCCACCCCAATTAGATGAGGGGTAAGCTTTCAACACCTCTGATTTGACCACACCACCTAAAAATAACCGACAACCATCACACTCTAGTGATCATCATAAAAAAAATTGTATTGAAGGCCTCCCCAGTACTAAGTTCCAATCAGATAGTTCAGAAACTCAGATTAAAAATAGACAGAACTCCACTTTTTGTTCTGAAACAAGTGCAATCATTTAAACTACTGTTAATAATATGTCATTGCCAGGTAGTTGCCCTCACAAGATATCTGACACCTAATCTATTACCATCTGCTTATATTCAACTAAAAATGAGATGCAACAGCATTTAAAGCTATACAGAGCTCTTTCAGCTGGATAAAAAAGCATGAACACATTTTCTTCACTCCTCTCAGTCTGGCTCATACCTCAAGGTCTGCATAGGTTGCAGAGGGTGATTTTTAAATTCCTACAGTCTTCTCAGAGTTTAAGCTTTAAGTTAACACGAAAAGATAGATTTGAGCTTCCAACACTGCAAGATACCGCTGTAATATGGCATCAACAGTCATGCCATTTTAATCAACAATGTTCCTATTCAGTGAAGCACATTTCTGATCTTCAGCCAAATCATGCAAGAGAAAATTGCATTCATACTCCCTGGTACTGCTGCTTCTCAGTAATCCATTACTGCATTGAAGCAGGTCAAAAAACCTGTCTCAAAGACACTTCTGCTATCAGATCTTCAGAGGAGGGGCAGAAGGGGCAAAAAGCAGCACATCTCCAGCCCACAGTCCCACCAGGGCTCCTTTACTCACAACTAGGGACACTCATGGACCTCAGCAAAAATGGGACAGTGGTGAAACACACTCCCAGAAGGCAAGCCTTCTTGCCTCCCCCGAAAAATGAAGCCAGACCTGCCTAAAGCTGAAAACAAGGCTGTAGAAAACATTATTCTCTGCAAACCGCAGAGAGCCGTGCTCTGCAGAGGGAAAGCTCCCATCTAGCTGCCTGCACAGGCACGTACCTGGGACAGAGAGCAGAAATCACAATTTGGCATCTCAGACAGGGACACAAGAACCCCCTTCCCTGCCTGCTACTGATATTCAGCACGATACCGAGATGATGAAGAGTCAGGCAATGTCCGAGATTCTGATTCATCTCTGATAATCAGAAAGTAGCTTTACCTGCACCCTGGGACCAGCAAGCAGCCAGCTCCTTCAGCACCTAGACATTTTGTTGGCAGTGAAAAGCTTCATAATCTTAAGCCTTTACTTCCAATTCAAATACTTCATTTACAAACAGCAAATAATATTTAAGTGCTGTTAGTACTGGGCAGATAAACATCTAGTATCTTTGGAAGAGAGGCAATCCACAATCTGAAGGAAATACAGCATGGCTTCTTCTGCCTTTTTATTTATTTTATACTTAATGCATTATTATCATCCTACAATATGTGTACTATTTTGGTTCAGTAATTAGGTTTCTTCTCACAGTTGCATCCAGGAAGACAATCTCTTCTGGAAGTTGTCTTTTCTGTCGGTGAATAATTAAAGGAGTATTTTTGGCAGGACATTTTTCTCTCTTCCATCATCTTGGGTTTTGGTTTGGTTTGGTTCTTTTATGCCTAAGCTCTTGTTTCCAGCTTTTGTATCCACCTGTGTTTGCACTGTGCTTAGTCAACACCAAAGCCCAGACATCACATATTTGCAGTCTTGGCAAGTTTTATGAGTCCTGACAACTGTGTAGCTGAATTTCTCACTAATCTTTCAGCAGGACCATAACCCTCAGAACCTCTAAAAGAACTTTTACCCCTAAATTCTTGTGTGCCATGCGCCCATCGACTGAATAGCACTCCACAAAGCACTGTTAAATCTTTCAATTTCCAGGAAGTACATGCAAATTTTATGCCACATTTGAGAAAAGAAAATCAGCTCAGTAGTAGAGACAAAACAGAGAATTGGTCAGATGACAGGAGTGATTTAAGGTTACAGCAGATCACTAACTGCACTCAAGTCAAAATCTCAATGAAAGCAAAGATAAATCTCTTTTTGGACTTATTAGCAAGTGTGTCACCAAAACAAGAGTTCTCAAACCAAATCCCTAAACCTCAAAAGTGTTTTGGGAAAATGTATTTCCCCCCCCCCCCTCAATGTTGCTTCTTTACTTACAGTTGTGTCTCATTTTTTTAGCTTTCCCCCCTACCACAGGATCACAACCCTAAGAGATGCCAATACCCTGACACAGATTTCCCCAAGAGCTTTGGCATTAGCACCAAATGCCACAATGCCAGTAAAGTCATGAGAGTCAGCAGAACCGATAAGCAGTGGAGATCCCTTAAATTACCTTTTCCTGGCACCCTGAACTGCCTCTCCACACAGAGAATGAACTGGGGCGACAGCTGGGGTCGACAGGTGGCGACTATTCCTGCAACTCCATCCCGACTGCTTGCTTGATTTCTGCCTTTGGCTTCCCGAGGGCAGGCAGATGTTCGGCCACTGCCAGGGAAGCAGAGCTTCCTCACGCGTAATGGTGACCTGGGAAGAGAAGCACCACAACCCTCAATGCCCACCCTTCATCCTTGTCTCCCTGAGCGACGGACCTCCCCTCCCACGGCATTCCTGCGAGCAGTCCTGTCCCATTCCCTGCCCGCTGCAGACCACCCACCTGCAATTAGCAAGGGCGGGCACCAAATGAACTCCTCCTGGAGCCTTGCACAAGTGCTTCCACTTCAAGAAGCACAAGAAGAAGCGGGAGGGCAAGACGGGTTCCCGCCGAGCCCCCCTCGTCCAAATGCCTGCCGCTGGAGAACGCCCAGCTCAGCCGCTTGCCCTGCGCCTGGCACACTCAGCTCCCAGGACTGCCGGAGCCCTCGGCACTGCAGGTGCCTAGAGGAAACTCCTGGCCCCAGGAGAAGGCCCCACCTTCTTCTCCCATGGGTCAGCACAGCTGGGGAGGGCTGCCAGTCTCCTCCCTTCAGGCGGTGCTGCCTCGGAGGATCGCTCCCCTCGGCTGCCACTGTGCCCTGCTTTGGGGCCCGCCCTTCCCTGAGGCGATGTTTCCTCCGATTGGCTGCATGAGATCGCTCCTCCCATCCAGTGATGGGTCAGGCGGCTCATCAGTCATCTCTGCTTTGCTCTTGCCAGCTGTGATTGGTGGAGCGGGCATGCCCCGCCTCCAACCAACACCCCCCCCCCCACACACACCCGGCAGGGAGCCCGGCTTTTTCCCCTCTTGCCACCTCTCCTGCAGGCCTCGAAGCTTGACTGGTGGGTTACCTATCGATCACATGCCTTGCCCCCGCCTCCTCAAATGCGATTGGCTGTCCTGGGCCCACTGACTCCCCAGGGACTGCTGGGTGGAGGTTGCCAGGCAACGAACTCCACCTTTAGGGCTGAGAGCCTCAGCATGGAGCTGTGGGCCCTGAGGAAAGGCTGGGGGTCATCAAAGGCGGGTTTGGACCCGAAAACCGAGGATTTCGGCCCGAAACAGGAGGCTCTGGGCACTACAAAGGATAGGCGCGATGCTACAGCTGACGCTGGGGACCCTGCGAAGGAGGGGAACCTCTTGGTTCCTCTGCCCTTTGCCCCAGGGTGCCGTGTATGGGGCAGGACTCTGGACTCGGGGAGAGGGAAACTTCCCCTGGGTCACGGGCAAGGCTGTGCCAGCCCAGAGCACGCAGGAGGTTGCCACCTCTGAAGACCGGGACGAAGGAAGACTGGCCAGCTTGGCCCTTGCCGGTGCCCCCGCCACAGCAGGAGCCCCCCTCAGCCTGCTGTTCAACCCAGAAAGGGGCTCCGTTCCCGCTTACATCCTCACCTTTACCAAGGAACACCTTTAGGAAGGACTGGGCAAGGCGGAAGCACGTGCTTCCTTTGAGCGAACTTTGCAGAGCGTTCCGTTTGGGTCACGCGCGTGTGGTGGGACCCGCGGGACAGGGGGCTGAGGCTCACGTGGGCTCGCAGCCGGGCCAGCGTGCACAGCAGCCCAAGGGACAAAACCACGTCTCTGCTGGTGGCCTCCCTGTGTGGAGCTGCCCCTGCCCCCTGCAGATGTGCGGAGGCTCGCTGGGGGTGAGGAACAGCACCAGTGGGGCCTGGGTTAACGGGCAGGGGTCCGATGGGCCAGCCAGATGCTACTCTCCGTCCCTCTGCTCGGCCCCTGTGCCGCTGCTGACCCTTTAAGGTCCCCCCGCCATTCCCCACTCGTCCCCCAGTGCCCCCCTTCCGCCCCCTGCCCACACACCTGTAACCTCCTGTGACCCCCTCGGTTCCCCCCAGTGCCCCCTACTCCCCCCAGTGTGTCACTGGGCAGTGCTGTGGGGGGTCCCAGCGTGATGGGACACCGGGAGGGCGAAGCCTGCTGTGGCGATACGGTCGGGGCTCTCACCCTTCCGATTCTCCCCCGCCATCCCCCTGGGGGGCAGGGAGCAAGCGGCTGTGTGGTGCTCAGCCACCGGCCAGGCTTAAACCACCACAACCTGTGAGCAAAAGAGTTACCTACCCACGGACGGACGGACGGGGAGAGTGCTCATCCTTCCTCCTCCCTCAGGGTGCAGGCATCCCCTGTATCACACCGGGGCGCACAAAAGCCTCAGCAGTCCGGCTGCTGTTGGAGCCCCTTCCAAAGCTTTTTGGGGCGAGCTGACGCATTCCTACCGCCCAGCACGGCGGTTGGGTTTATACCGTTGCCATGAGCGAGGGGATTCTGCAGAAACTGCCCGGCACTCGCTGTGCAAGGGTGATGGCCGCAGGGAGCAGCAAGCTGCAGGTGACGGTGGCTGCATACGGACCTTCAGCCCTTCCTGGCCACCGTGTCTGCCTACATCTTGCCCTCGCTCGGAGCTCATGGGGCTGCTCCTCCGAGGTAGCCCAAACGCACCAGGACGTGGTCCTGGGCAACCTGCTCTAAGGGAGCCTGCTTGAGCAGAGGGCTTGGACGACCTCCACAGCTCCCTTCCAACCTCCACCCTCCTGTGCAACTCTGTGCCTTGCTTTCACTCCTAAAGCACCTGAACCCAGCCCTCATGCGCGCCGGCAAGGATGCTGGGACAAGGCACAATCCCAAACTCCTCCCCGAGGGGTCATCCTCAAACAGCAGCTGCCCGCTCCAGAACAGCCGATGGCGGACACAGTCAGAAGAGAGAAAAACCGTTTTATTGAGAACATTAACTGCGGTGGGGGGCGGGCCCAGGGCTCACAGGGGTTCAGCCAGTAACAGGAAAACGGCACCTACAAGGACAGAGTCAGAGAGCGCTGCTGAATGCACAGCGCCAGGAAGAGGCAGGGTTTGGTTGCCCTCTCTCTGGGGAACACCGTTGACGAGGAATTGCTCATAGCCCAGAAGAGAGCGAGCTACGGCTGGCATTGCCGAGGGGAGGGCTCTGGCGCCTTATCCCCACGGGGAATGCCCTTAGAGAGCTGTGCGCGCGCAGAGATGCACAGGGCCCCTGTGCCACGCAGCAGGGCTCGATGGGGAGCCCCTGGGGAGCGGCCACGGGGTTCTTGCCAGACCCTGCGCAGCACCATCCTTCGCCGTGCCTTGCCAGCGGGTTGGCCTGACTTAGAGCAGTGCTGAGAGTTGGATGGGCAGCAGAGCCTGGTACACACCTGGGCTTCTTGACCTGCCGGACCTTCCTGCATCTTTTCCGTTTGCGATCCCCCAATCTGTTTTCTCTCTTCCTCCTCTTTTTTTCTGCACAGCTTTCATCTCCCCAGGCCTGTTTCCTCCTTCGGTTCCTTCTCTTTTCCTTGTCCCGAGGAGAGCCTGCAAACCTTTCCATCCCACAGTGTGCTTAGATAGGTAAGGCCACGATCCAGCGGAGACAGTTCTGATTTTAACCCAAAGTGACTCGTTTTACCTTCTTTCCTCTGAAAGGCTGCCCAGTTGTTGCGGGCGTAGCAGGGGCTCTGCCGTGCTCTCGAGGGTGGCTGGAGGCAAAGCTGGAGGTGCCTAAACCAGAATTGTTGGAGTTCAGGGGTGGCAAGGGACGGCCTGGAGTAGTAAGGGACTGCTTGCCAAATTACCACCTTAGCTCTCTGGGGAAGATGCTGCTTTGCATCATGCATCCACATTTTGCACAGTCCACCTGCCCCAAAACAGACTTGATGAAACTGTGATGAAGTAGGATCCGAGCAAAAGCCCTCTCAAGTTGACAGCTACTCCCCGCTGTCTTTTTGTAGGTATTTGGTTGGATTAAGCACATGCTTAATGCATTTGAGAAAGGACCTTTCCAGTTTTCCATACAACGTATGATTCCGTGGGGGAGGAGGAGGAACCCCAAACACACAAGCCATCGGCTGGCCGGAGGAGGCCCAGCAGCTACTTGGCCTCCTCAGAAACTACCCTCCTACCCGAGAGACACTGTCACGGTGCTTGTGGAGCAGAGCTGACATACCTCTGTCGTTTTGGACTCCGCCACCATGTCTCCCCCAGCTCCTTTGAGGACACCCAGAGAGGGGGATGCATGCAGAATGGCTTCTGCCTGGTGGCCCTGGTCTCCTCTGCCTGCAGGGCCACTTTGCTCTTCCAAAGGCAGGTCTAGAAAGCAAAACCATGTGCAGCAGTGACGCCTTGGAAGTAGCACACCCAAAGCAAAACCCACCCCAAGCCCTACACCGGTTTTCTTCTTGACGTTGAGGTTTCTGGTATCCCGAGCCCCAGCCTGGGACAGCCCTCAGTTCCTCCTCATACCTGTGGCTCCGTCCGTGGGGGCTGGCGACTCCCCAGCTGATGGACAGGAGCGGCCAGCCACCTCCTCCCCAACAATGTCGCCGCAATTTTCAATCATAAACAGCGCCAGCGTGTTCACCTGCACACATCAAACCCTTGCTCTCAACCCAGCTGCCTGAAGTTGTCCCAAGCAGCCTTTCCCACTCCCGACCCTTGCCTCTGCACAGATGGCTGTGGCTGCGGGGCTGCCTTTGCAGGCAGCCACCCCACCGGCATTTGCTCAAGGGAGGAGGCAGCCAGGGACCTCTGAGCAGCCAAGCTCGGATAGGCCGGCAAGGCTGCAGCCGGCTTGCCAACACAGCGCACCTTCTCGGTCACCTCCAGCATGGCCTGGAGCGGGAGCAGGTCCTCGTCGGGTGGGCTCAGCAGGTTTGGCCCAAGGCAGATGGCCAGGTTGCTGCAGCTCATCCTGCTGGTGGCTGCGTTGCGGCCGATGTGCTGGAGGAGGGACAGCAGCCGCTTGAGGAGGAAGAGGTTGGCTGCAGGCAACTTCTCGGCCACCCTGAGGAAACAGGGACACTAGGTTGACAAAGCAGATTTTGCCCAGGCCTGTTGTCCAAGGCAGGGGGGAGCCAGCGGCTGAGTTGCCCAGCTTTCCAGGTGCTCTCAGCCAGCGGCCAGGGCTCCTGCTCAACAGGCAGGCTGCTGCCCGCACTTACGCTTTCAGCTCGGAGACCTTCTCCTCCTTGCTGGTCCTCTCCATGGCTGCCATCCAGTCCTCGTAGAGGTGGGTCACCAGCAGCTTGTCGGGGATGCTTCGGAGGAAGTCCTGCAATGCCAAGGGCTCTGGGTGAGCCTTTGAAGTTTCCAGGCCGGCCAGGAGCTCCTCCAGCCGCAGGTCAGAAGCGCTCACCTTCAAGACGGCGGCCAGCAGGAGTGCAGGCTGGTTGCCCAGGTCGACATCGGCGTCGCGGTCCAGGGCCTCCCGCAGCTCCCGAAGTTCCGTCCCGCTGGCAGCTTTGCGGAATATCCCCTCCGTCGACGGTCCTTCCCGGCGCAGGACAGCCAGCAGCTCCTGCAGGAGAGGCAGGAGGACAGTTGCTTGGCCGAGGAGCTGCCTTCCGACAGCGGTGGCCAGAGCACTGCCCCAGAGCGGGCTCCTTGCTGGGGGTGAAGAGCCCAAGCCGCCATCCCCGGAGCTCCTGGGGACACCCGTGTCCCCTGTGGAGCAGCCGGAGGGAGGGCTCCTACCGCCTCTAGGGAGCATCTGGAGGGCTGGGGACCCCCCCGGCCAGGCTGGCTTACCTGGATGGGCCGGGGCAGGGAGCCGTCCTCCCCGCAGAGGGCTGCCAGGGGCTGGCCAAAGAGCGCCCTGCTGCAGCCAGAGCCCACCTGCCCTGGCACCTGGGCAGCGGCCGGGGTCCTCCGATGAGCAAAGGGCCAGGGCAGCCCCCTCCTCTTCCTCCTCCTGCTGCTGCTCCCTCCTGCTGCAAAGGAAAGCCGAGCAAGAGCCCGTCAACGGAGACCGCCGGGCCAGCGCTCCCGGGGCCTGCCCTGCCTGCAGCGTGGTGCTGAGCGGTGCAGCAGGACGGGCAGGGAGCCAGCAGCTGGACCTCCGAGCTCCGGCTCAGCAGCTCCAGTTGGGAGGCTCCTGAGAGCCGGCACACCACCAGGAGAGGAGAGCCTGGCCCAGCCCTCGCCCTGTCCTCCTCCAAGCTGTGGGCAGCAGCAGAGGCTCCGTGTCCCCGCAGAACCACGTCCAGCGGCCGCTGCCCAGCGGGTGTCCGTCCTTCCTTCCTCCTGGAGGTGACATCCTGCCTCGGGCTGCCCAACCTGCATGGCGACACTCGAGGGACAAGTGAGCACAGCTCCAGCGCTTGCAGGAGCTTACCGTTCTTCCCGAAACTCACCCGGTGCGTGGCAAAGTCCCCCTCCGCTGCTCGGCGGGACCGTCGGAGGCCCTTGCTTGGGACCAGCCTGCAAGAACCAGGCTGCGCTCAGAGAGCAGCCCCGCGGCGCAAAGGGCCGCCGGCGAGCTGCCAGCCGGCACCGGCAGCCTGAGCGTGGCAGAGCCGGGACCCTCTGCCCTCCCGGGCTCTCTGCCCCGCGGGGCAGGTTTCCCCCCAGCACCGCCGGCCAGGATGTGCCGGCATTCCCGGCGGCTCCCCAACCCTCTCCGCTCCCCGAGCGGCACCACCCTTCCCTCCATCCCTCACCCCACTGGCCGCACGTGCCGGCACAGCCAGAGGCGGGCGAAAGGCAGCCCTTCTCACCTCGGCCTGGCCCTCCATCAGCCTCTCCAGGCTCCCGGCGCTTAATGTCCTCCACTGGGCAAGAGAGAAGGAGCGGAGGCAGGTGAGCAGCGATGCCTCTGCCGCTCGCTCGGCGGGAGGACCAGGGCTCGGGGGCAGAGCCCAGACCGGGCAGGCACTCACGGCGTGGCGGCGGCCCAGCTCCTTCTCCAGGAGCCTGATGGATGGGACAGGCGTCACCCGGGCTCTCTTGGCTCCTTCTGGTGTCCTGTGCACCGGGAAGGGACAGGGAGAGAGCTGGCTGAGCCCCAAGCCGCCTCTTCTCCCTCCTGCGGCAGCTCTGCCCGAGCGAGAGCTGCCGGCAGCCACGGGGGCACCTCTCCCCAGCTGAGGAGCTGCGTTCCCCCGTCCGGCTGCACTTGCAGCATCCCCGCGGCTTACCCCAGCAGCGTGCCCACCCACAGCTCCTTCAGCGCCCGGGAGCTGCAGAAAGAGAGGAGAACCAGCGTCAGGCCCCGCTGCCCCCCAGCCCGTGGGCAGAGGCGGGCGCCTGCGCAGCCCTGCCCCGTGGGGAAGGACGCCGGAGCGGGACGAAGCCCCGTGGGGCAGGACAGAGGCGCTGCCCGAGCCCTGGCTCCCCGTGTCCTGCCAGAGCAGCTGCTTTCGCCCTCCCCTTCTGGGGACCCAAAGGGGATGCGGGACCTGCCCATGCCCCCATCCCTCCCTGCCGGCGTGCTGCTCGATCCCTGCCCAGGCTCTGCACGCAGGGCAGAGGCCGTTCTCACGATGGTGCGGGTGTGCTTGGGAACGTCTCCCGCCTGGCCGTGGCACTCACCCGAAAGTGGCGACGCAGGAGCCGCTGGGCCAGACGAGGAGGATGGAGGTCCTGTCCTCATCGCCGCCTTCCTCCTCTTCCTCGTCCCCCGCCGCCTCCTTTCCGCCGCTCAGCACCCACAGCTGGTCCAGGGCCAGGCGGAGCTGTGGGCGCAGGCTGGTGCCGCGTCTGCAGAGAGCAGAGAGGAGAGGCAGGCGGTGAGCTGGGGGTGTCCTCCTCGGGGTCCCCCCGGGCCGAGCCCTGTCCCCCACCTGCCCTTGGGACAGACATCGATGGGCGCATCCAGCACCAAGGGGCCGGGGCCTGGGGCTGGGGCCGGGGTGTCCCGGGGCTGGGGCCAGGGCCAGGGCTGGGGGAAAGGCAGCTGGGCTCTGAGGGTCTTACTGCAACTTGGCGATCACCAGTTCCTCCTGGAGGAGGAGAAGGCGTCTCTCGCTCCTCTTGCGGCCCCGGGTCAGCCGCACGTCCACGCTCAGCACCGCCTCGGCGTCGGCGAGAGCCTCCCTGCAGAGCAGAGAGCGGCGGGCATGAGAAAGGCCGCTGCCACCGCGGGTCCCGGCCGTGCCCCCGAGGCACAGGGAGAGCTCACCTGGAGCCGCAGCAGCAGTTGGCCTGGCCCATCCTGCCCGGGAGAGGAGGACCCTCGCCGTGGACCGAGGACGCGGGCCAGTCGGCGACAGCGGGGATGGGAGGCGAGGTGCCGGTGCCGGTTCGGTGCCGCTCGGTCAGATCCTGCCTCCTCCCAGCGCTCCTGCGTGCCAGCACAGCTCCGTGCTGCTGTCTCTGGCGGCCGTGGGCTCCAACTGACCAACATTCCGAGCCCAGCGACCAACATTCTAAGCCCAACGACCAACATTCTAAGCCCAACGACCAACATTCTAAGCCCAACGGAAAGTGGGAGGGGCACTGGGGGGAGAGTTCTTTCCAATGTGGCCGTCTCTGCCTGGCACTGGGGAGCCCAGGGCTCGACAGAGCAGAGGGGAAGGGCTTGGGACTTCTGCAGTCTTTCTTGCTAGGACCTTCATGCCCCAGAACTGTGCATTTCCCTAAGCCACTGTGTCTTAGTCACAAGTGTGTGGCTATCCCTGGATTCCCCTTGCTTGTCTATGTAGCACCCTTCCCATTCCCGCCCTTCATGCACATCTCCCTGTGCCACTGCGATGAGGATTAGAATTGTGTGGGTTTTCTCTAGCCAAAGCAGTGGTCAAATTGGGGAGGCTCTCTCTTGGCATGGGACAGTGAGAAAGAAGATGACCATGCTGATAGGGTGCAGATACAGTTTCCAACTTGGTAACGGTAACTTGGTGTTTTGTGCTTTCTGCATTGCTCTGTGTGCCTCAACACTTCACACTGCAAGAGAAAGGGAATGTCATGGTCTGGACCCAGACACCAATATGGACCTCCCTCCCCACGAGAGGGAGAGTCTGTGCAGCATCACACTTTTGCTCTGCCCTCATTAAGACGAAAACCACTTTCACCCTAGACGATTCGTCCCTGAGAAAGACAGCTCTCAGACCATGCAACACTAGCTGGGACAAACATCCTCTCCTGGATAGTGGCATTAAGATAGGCTGTGTATTTTGAACCGTCTGAAGGTCATTGAAGAATGGCCTTGTGAGAAGGTAATCTTGGTGAAGCTGTCGACGGGGCTTCTACGGACATGGGCTCACACACTAACAGACATAGCCATGTGCCATTTATTCTCTTGATCAGCTAAAATATATGATCCATTCGTGAATTGATCTCTTCCTGAATAAACCTCAAACTTCTAAAACAATGACCTAACCAGCTTGAAAAGGCCCCAGGACAGAAACTGAAGCCATAGTCTTAATGGTCACTTTCCTGAAGAGAGATACTGACTTTACAACCTCACTCTGGTTATAATCACAGGATTTATCTTTGCTGCTGCTGCTGCTTTCTCCTCTGAGGCTGGGATTTTGTTAGAGCTATTTTAGACCAGGTCCATGTGATGCAATGCTGACTCTGGTCAGGACTATTCCATGCTCCTGTCTAGAGGCTGCTGCTCACTGTTTGGAGGGAGGAAGGGAGCCTAAAACTTCCTATTTTATCACAAAACTGTCTTTTTATTGGTAGCCCAAAATATTATTGTTTTATGATCTTCTCCAAATAGAAAAATCCCTTACATAAGTCATTTCACCTGCAGCTGGTACCACTTTCACAGCCCTCTCGATCCTCTTCTGTGAGTGCATTACAGGTACGAGCACGTGGCCATCCCGTGGGGTAGCATGTGAGCAGACAACAGAGGGCTGAAGTCTTTGAAGTGGTTTGTTGGCAGGCAAAACAAGCAGGAGAGGCTTTCCAAGCGCTCATGGTGCTGCAGTCAGAAAAGCGTGTCAAGAAAATGTGTGGAGATGAGCTGCACGGTGAGCGTGGGGCTGCCTGTTCCCGTCATACCCAGAAAAGTTACTGTAATTTGTGGTTCTCCTATTCTGGGCCAGTGGGATGAAGCTGGGGTATAACCTTGAGAACTTAACTGGTCGGGAACACAGAGGAAGCAGTCAAGCACAGAATCTGAGAGAAGTGTAGTCCTGAGCATGTCCTTTATCAAGGTGCCTTGAAGACATTCTCATAGTACAGCACACAAAAAAAGAATTGGGCAGCACGTGGAAGAAGACTCAGAAGAATGCCAATAATACTGCAACTTACCATAAGAAAAGTTGCAATTTCAGCATTTCTTTCTGTTCTCTGTTCATTCTAGCACTGTTCAAGACAATCTGGAATGTCCAAGAAGTGACTGTGTCTGGTCCCGCAGTTAGATGAAATCTCCCAGCTGTAAAAACAGCTGCTGCTGCCTATTTATCACACAAAAACATGATTTCTTGATGGTAAGTCTAGTTCCATGTTGCTCTTTGCCAATGTCAGCAGATGTTGATGTTAATATATACAGCATCAGGAGCAACAGAAGGAATCACTGTGGCAGCTGTATTTTTTCCTCTGCAATGAAGGGCATTCCTGCCTTTTATTTGGACTTTGTCTTCAGAAGTAGAAGCAATGCACTACAGTGTACAGGTTAACATCACTTCAGTAGGCTTTTGTGAGTAAATAACAGTCCCATAAGCTCTAACGACATGAGAAATGTGGGATGTGAACTAAATATGATAAACCACTGAGTACAATTTTTTTTGGTAAAGTACTTACACATGAAAACACAATGTTTTGGGATACAATTGACATTTTCCAGCAGGAAAAATTCACTGTGTGCAGCAGAGTTCCTGCTAGGATAGCAACAGTGCACACTGCGGTTACTCTTTGGACAGTTCATGCTAGCTCATCCTACAGAATGGCCGTCTTGCCAGGATGATTCTGACTAAGAAGTTTTACTGCCTGCATACTCTGTTAAGTTAGCCCATATTTGGGGTTTTCTGTTTGTTTTGGTTTTTTTTCTTGATGTTTGCTTGCTGTTGTGTTGCATTACAAGTTACAGGAGCCTTACATTGAAGGGAAAGAAAAACAATGTTAATGTATGAAGCCCTTTTTGTTACTCTAGTGAGCACTTACTTATGCCACTAATCCCATGAAGTTGCTTGCATAATTATGCAGCCAAGTTAGAAGTTACCCACATGAGTCAATTTACTCATGAAGGTACATCATTGTTAAGGATGATGTTGTTGTTCCAAACAAGGCAATACATTTTGCTTTCTCTCTCAGCACCTGCTCCTCAATAAATAGAAGAGGGCTGATCTGGAGTGAGAATTGCAATACAAACACCCAACTACCTGGAGTTTTGTTCTGCAGAACTCATGTTAAAATCGGGACTCATTCTAATTGGGGTCTGTCAAACAAATAGAAAGATAAGCCTTGCTTTTGTAAGACAAACATGAAAGAGGTTGATTATCAGGCCCGATTTCCCTTAGATAGTTCACTGCATCCCAGGTTACATACATCTTTTCATTTAGAAGTCTGGAGGTGAAGTGAATGCTGCGTGTGCTTTTTTGTTTATTTATTTTTTGTTCTGTACAAAACAATCATCTCATGTGGAACCTTGCAGATGGCTTTGCAATAGATTGTAGTGGGTATATACCCCCTTACTCTAGTCTCACTTCTAGATTTCAAGTTAATTGTTCTTTTGTATTCAGAAGGAGAAAGCTTGTTCAAATACCAACTGCAATTGCCGGGAAACTGGCAGGCAGGCCTGTTGCTTTCTTTGGAGGAAAAAAAAGCAGCTAATTCTTGTATTCACAGGCAAAACATTCATAGCTTTTTAGTAGGTGATTTTTAAACTATAAAGACATTAGAATTAGGTGAACACATCTTTGTTTTAATGTGCCTCACTCAACACTTTGTATTGTTATGTGTGAGGGATACATTTTTCATGGTCAAATTTCAGCTATGTTGCATGTAAATATAGCAGCATTTGTAAAAGCTGAGAAACACAGCATGTTCAAAGTTTCGTACAGATATGTGATGGTAACCTACCTTAATTGTCATTTTAATCAGTAAGTACATCCTCACGTATCATTCCTGAAGCAAGTGAAGTGAGGTGACAGTTAAATAACTCAGGCAATTAGACATGAAACACTGTGAAGTTTTCAGGTGGCTGCTTTTGTTTCATAAACCAAAATATCAGAAATCCATATACCCAGTCAACAAGATTTGATATAGCAGTTATTTATAGTTTATAAAGGGAAAATGGGGTTTATATGGAATATACACTTTAAGTGAATTCAAGGCACAAAAAGTTTAAAAAAAATTAGCAGAGGAGCTATAGGTATGTTACCGATGGATAAACAGAAAGAACATACATAGGTTTTTTCCCTTCATTTCTGAAGGAAGAAAACAGCTACAGTGAAAAGAAGGATGCACCGAACTAACTTACAACCAAGGGAATGTGGAATAAAGCAGCAGGAAAAAAACGGCTTTGTGAGACAGGGGTAGCAATCATCTTAAACGCCTAAGCATTTGTATGTGTTCCCTACTTTTTGTGGGTAATCGCTCATAGTGTAATAGTGTGTGTTCAAAATTCTATTCATCTTGTACTTGCATTTCACATTTTAAAAATTCGTAAGCAAGAAGTTTTTTATTGTTCTCCTGCAGTAGAGGTGAAATCCAGAGGCTTACAAAAGTCAGGAATCTCAGCAGGAAAGAAGAAAAAGATCATTTGGTTGTAATCTTTAAAACTAGAGTTATTCACTAAAGCCTTTTTATAAGACAAGCATCTAGAACACTTTTGTTTCACGGGAAAATACTAAAATCGGTAGAGGAATGGAAGTCTTTCAAGAAGGAAAGAAAAAAGGTGGTGTTGATGTTACCCAGCAAAAATTGTGATTTTTATCTTGGATCTTGTGGTGTTTGGTAGGGTGTTTTAGTCCTGGTTTTTGTATTGCTCAAAGTCTGTGAAAAAGCTATCATCTTATCTTGAGATACAGGCTGAAAATATATTGGCTATTGTAAAATCTCTCTTACCTCATTACATGTGGGATTGGAGGTATGGGTCTGATTTGCATTTCATGAATGTTTGGGGTTCTTTGTGTCAGGACAATATCTCACAAGGCCTTTCATGCTGAGTGCAGAAGGGAACCTGACTCACAGGTTCCTGCCCCACGGGGCTTCATCGTCCTGCCCCTTTGTCCTTCCCCTCCTCCTTGTCCTCATCCTCGTCCTCGCCCTCGCCCTCGTCCTCCCCCAGGCAGGCGGCCATGAGGCCTGCGGGGGCCGGGGCCGGGCCGGGGCCGGTGTCCCTGCAGGGTCAGGCAGCAGGAAGGAGCGCCCCGGGGCATGCTGGGAGCTGTAGTCCTGGGGCACGGGGCTGCCGGGGGCCCTGGTGGTTCCCGGGGCATGCTGGGAGCTGTAGTCCTGGGGCACGGGGCTGCCGGGCGGCCATGTTGGTCTCTGCAGTCTCTGCTCCAGCTGCGGCCCGGCTGAGGTGAGGGCTGGGGCTGCCCGTGAGGCGAGCGAGGCCCTTGGGCGGGCGTGGGGGTGTGGGAGCCGGGCCCGGCTGAGGGAAGGAGAGAAGGGGCAGGGTGAGGGGGGTCGCAGTCCTGGGTTTGTGGGTTTCACACAGACTCCCTCTTCAGAAAACACAGCCTCTGTGTGGGTCAGCGGTCCCTGCAGAGCTTTAGTATTTGTAGCCGTTTTTATAAATACACAGCGGGCTCACACGGTGCTGTGCTTCTTGTAAACTGCATCGCTTTTATCCCGGCTACAGCCTGGAGGGAGCAAGTGCCAGCCGGCAGATTAAGATGGAGATGAATGCAAGCGATACACTTGCGATGGTGATCCTGCCACAAGGCACGCTGCGTCTTTGTTATAAGTTACGACGAAAATTTGTATGCCAGCCCGGGGATAAACCAATCCAGGTTTATTGTAGCAAGCAACAAGCAGGCAAAACAGCGCTGGGTGGCCGGGGAGTCTCCGCTCCACCAACGGCACACACCTGATGTGGTCACGTGTTTGACAGTTAAACAGTTAAGTGTTACATATGTATGGGAGTTGCAGGTACGCCTATACATATGCATGACCTATTCCCGCTTTGCATTAAAATTAATTCCAAGAGGTATTACAATTAGTTCCGAGAGGTATTACGATTAGTTCCAAGGGGACACTCCCTCAAGTTTATCTATCCAAGCCACGGAATCGGCCTTGGCCGGTTTCTGGGACCAGTTCCTTATTTTCTCAGAAAACTGCTCTTGAGGAGCTATATGATAAGGTAATCAAGACTGGCTCATCCTGCTTACTTAGCTCAATATCTAGTTTCTGCACTTGTTACTGTGGTTATTACAGTTAAAAGCAGCTTAGTTACTAAGTTGTAGAGATCAATATATTTTAACAATCAACAGGTTTGATGAACAAATTGGTTATGCAAAGTTTATTACAATTCCCCCTTTTTGTTTTTCTTATTTTGTTCCTCAAACTGGGCAAGAGCTTCTCGAGCTAGGGAGAGAAGGGGAGTTTCTTTAACAATTTCGTCTTCTTCTAGGTGCTTATAGTGTCTTCTTATCAACATTAGGTGTACAGCTTCTAATCGATTTTTTATCAATCCAGTAATTCTATTCAATATACAAGGTGCAAAGGTTAATATTAACATTATGAGAACTAGGACAAAACTAAAAGCCTAAGTTATGTAGACATGGGTCTCTGGGTACGAGTTGACATAACGATTGATTAAAACTTGGGGCCCCGGTAGCAATTACTTGCTGTAATATCATTTGATCCTCCCACCTATAGAGCGTCCATTTATAAGGTTGGTGGGGGTTCCCTTTACCTTGGGTTATCCCTATCAGCATTAGTAACAGTCTTATCATCCAAATGCTTAATCTTAAGTTCAAGAAAAGTGGTGTACCCTTACCCTTGCGACAGGTATTCCGAGGTTGTTGATAATCATTTTGGTTTTTGTCTTTACCCCTGGTGAGAGATGGGAGACTTCGGGGAAGCTCTGAGGACGTTTTGTTTGGGAGTAATAAGTCAAGAGGCTCCGTGAGCCTTCTCTGGAGGTGGTTCATCAACTTTAATCCGAACAGCAGTACGTCTCTGCCTTCTTCTCTGCCTACTCTGTTGCTTAGAGCAGTGAGGTGTACCATCTTCTCGGCAGCAGTCGTATTCTTCAGGGGAACCTCCTTTATATTTGATTCGCTTTGACTTATATGCGTCCCAGTTTTTATCCTTCACTTTCTAAGCTCCCCACCCCACTCTGACCACTGTTCGTCTGCAAGATATTGGCAGTATTTCAGCCTTCGTTGAACACGGCTCGTTGGCGTAAAGACAACACCTCTCAGGGTTTATGCCTTTAGCAAAAATATCCCACCACTCTTTGGAGTCCTTTGTAATTTTCCCGGTTGATACTCCCACACGTAATGCTTGCTCAGTTAATTCCCGTTTGTAATAATAACATTCGTGGCAAATACCACTAGAGGGGAATACCCATAGGAGCAATGTGTCCACCACTTTTCTCTACAGAGTTTACACCTGTAACATACAAAGGGATAACATATACAGTGAGGATCTTTACAAAAGATAGCCTCACTCATCCGCTTTTCTTCGGAACTTAATTTTCAAGCTGTCAGGGTCTCTGGTCGCCTCCCAGTGAGAATTCTGCATTGGTCTTTTGATTCTGCTTGCACGAGTCCATGCTCTTTTGGCAGTCCGGACTGCAGGATCTGTAGTAAGCAGAACAAGAAACGGTCCCTCCCAACAGGGAGTTAGAGATGATTCTTTCCAAGTTTTGATCAATACGTTATCTCCAGGCATAATTTTGTGTATTGCAATATCTAATGGTGGCCTCTGCACTATCAGTCCCTTCTTTATTAGTTCTTGCCGTCTCTTCATGAGTTTAATGATATACTCCTGTAAGAATTTTTCTTCTATCTTTGGGTGTTCAATCGGCATTTCTAGGTCATAGGGCATCCCCTATAACATTTCAAAAGGAGAGATCCCAGTGTTTGCTCTGGGTTGCGTCCTTACATTTAATAGTGCTAATGGTAAACATTTTATCCGGTTCATTTTAGTTTCAATGATTAATTTAGTCAAATGTTTCTTCTACTATAGCTTGTAGGCAAGTAGGCCATCCCCTACTAACTGGATCTAATAATTTGGAAAAATAACCTACAGGTTTCTTTTTTCCAGCCCATTCTTGGGTTAATACCCCAAAGGCTGTTCCTCCTTCTGCATTCACAAACAAATAAAACGGTCGTTTAGTATCGGGTAAACTTAATACCGGAGCATTTACAAGGTCAGCTTTGAGGCTTTCTAGACTCTGTTCATCCTTCTGAGTCCGTTTTATTAATCTTACTCCTACTAATTTCTGATACAAAAACTTCACTTTGTTGCTGTAATTTTCAATCCCTTGTCTACAGTACCCTAAAAGTCCTAACAACTGCCTTATCTGTCTCTTGCTTGTTGGTGCCTGGAGGGATAAGATACCATTCACTCGTTCAGGATCTAATTTCTTAGTTCCCTTACTCAGCCAGTGTCCTAAGTATTTTACTTCCTCTTCAGTAAACTGTAATTTAGACTTTGAAACCTTGAACCCCTTCAGGCTTAAAAAGTTCAATAATCTAATGCTCTCATTTCTAACAGTCTCTTGATCTTCCCTAGCTAACAACAGATCATCTACATACTGCACTAAAGTTACCTCTGAGGTTGATTCAAAAGTTTCTAGTACTTGTTCCAGAGCTTGCCCAAACAAATTTGGTGATTCTGTAAATCCTTGTGGAAGTACAGTCCACCTTAATTGTTGTTTCCGGTGGGTTTCTGGATCTTCCCATTCAAAGGCAAAATAATTTCTACATTCCTCCTTCAAGGGGCAAGCCCAGAAGGCATCTTTCAAGTCTATAACACTGTATCACTTCAATTCCGGGGAAAGTTGGCTCAACAACGTATACGGATTAGCTACGACTGGAAACCTGGTAACAGTTCTTTTGTTTACTTCCCTTAAATCTTGAACTAAGCGATAGGAGCCATCTGACTTCTCTATGGGCAGAATGGGGGTATTGTGTGGTGACATGCAAGGTTCTAATAATCCCTGCTGTAACAACCTTTCGATTACAGGCTGTAATCCATGTCTACCTTCTTGTGCCATGGGATATTGTTTGACTCTAATTGGAATTTCCGTGTTCTTAATAGTGACTTCAAATGGAGCAATGTTTAATCGTCCTACTGACTCTGGAGTGTACCACACTTCGGGGTTAATTTTAGCTTCATCCTCCGTTGTCAAGACACACAATTTTACTGCTATTTCTTTGGTTTTTATTTCCAAATTAATTTCCAATTCAATCATTAAATCTCTTCCCAGTAAATTAGATTCTGCTTCAGGTACCAACAAAAAGGATCCTATTCCAAGTCGAGATGGAGCTTCTATTTTTACTCCCTTTATTAGTGGTACCTGAAACGGTTCCCTTTTTGCTCCTATTACTTGTAATTTCTCCGAGGACAGTGTGCATCTTCGGGGCACTAACTGGACACTAGATCTCTCTGCCCCAGAGTCCACAAGGAACTCTACTTCTTGATGCTGGGGACGTAATTTTAATTTTATCAAGGGCTCTGTTTTCTTAGGGGTCCCCAGCAAATAGATCCCCTGACTCCCCTAATCTTCTTTAAGCATTTAGTGGGGGTCTCATCTTTCTTCTGGTGTTCACTAAATGCTTTATTAATATTCTGTCCTCGAGGAACAGATTCCTTAATGCCTTGAACAATTATAATGCGCAGATCTGCCATATGAGTTCTATGTTCTGCATTTTGGTTATCCCAGTTTGGCCGCTGTAGTGGCCATTTAATATCTGCGCCTGGACCGTGTTGGTGCTGCTGATCCCAAACTCTCATTCCTGCTCTTCGAATCATTTCCCTTTCCTCTGTTGTGAATAGTATACTTAAAATTGCCTGTAACTCTTCCCAGGTATATATATATTAGGACCCAAAAACTGGTCCAACCTTTCGGATACTCCCAAGGGGCCTTCTAAAAGGTTCCCCATCTCCTTCTTGAATTCCCTTACATCTCCGGAATTCAAAGGTACTGACACAAATCCCATGCCAGGCTGTGGACCCCCTATAGCTATTTCTCTCAAGGGGTATAATCTTTCTTCTAACTGCTTTTCTTTCTGGTCTGACTCCTCGTTATTCCCCTGTTCTCCTCAGGGGAACTCGGAGGGTCTAAGTCTGGGGCTGGGGCTGTCGGGGAAGAGGAGGAAGGGGGGGGTTGGGTCAGGTGCGAGTGTAGGGGGAACATAAGGGGGAGGAGGTGTGGGAAGTTCTTCGGGGTTTTTAGTTGTTTTTTTTTTTTTTTTTTATGGTTCTTTTCACTTAGAGCAAATACATGGATTTGGGTATCTAATTTTATCCATAAATGAGCATATTCACTCTCTTCTAAACTCAAGGGTTCCTTAGAATTTACATATATGTTTAAGGCTTGACATATCCAATCGTCAAACGTCCCCAAAACAGGCCGAAATACCTGATCTCCTCTAATTTGTTTACCACCCCACCCCTGTATGCATTAAGATATCATTTTCTCTCTGCTTTTGCCCTGTCTGGGCAGCCAGTCATCCCAATGGGCAATCATTACCCTAAAGGACTATCTGGCGGTATCATAGGGAGACTGACCTTAGGATTCCCTATGGAGTCATCCCTCTTCCCAGGCGACCTACACCCCGGGGAACCCACCATGGAGTCAGAAGGCTTGCTTTTCTTCTGCCCCATCTTCCGAAGTGCCTCTCTCTCACACACACACACGTGCCCCTCGTTCGTGGCTCATGCCCTCGTGGGAAATGAGAACCGCACTACAAGAGGGTCCGCACTCACTTTGCTCCTCTCGGGAGCGTCTCGTTTATGCACACTTTGGGAAACCCACCCCGACTGAACGGGAAACGCTTTCAATACTCACTTAACCTGGAGTCTTCGTCCGGATCCTCGTGCACGAAAATTATGGGGTACTGCAGTGTTCTTTTGCCTGCTTGCCAAATTTAGAGTTCGGAGGTAAGGGTCTTGGAAAGGATATCGTCCACTCCGGGGCCATCCAAGGATGGGGCGCCTCCCCAGAGTTTAGATTCCAAACGAAGTTAACCTTATCCGAGTCACGGCACCAAATTGTTATAAGTTATGATGAAAATTTGTACGCCAGCCCGGGGATAATCCAATCAAGGTTTATTGTAGCAAGTAACAAGCAGGCAAAACAGCGCTGGGTGGCCGGGGAGTCTCCGCTCCACCAACGGCACACACCTGATGTGGTAACGTGTTTCACAGTTAAACGGTTAAGTGGTTTTCAGTGCCTGCTTTGGGAAAGAATATCCTCAACTAGTCTAAGGTACAGATCTATTAGAGGAAAAGGAGTATGAGGTAAAGGAGCATCATGCTGCATTTATTGCTAAACGTCTGCTTTCATTTCATTCAAACTAGAAAGTAAACAAAGATTGGACCTGCCAAAGAATTTGTTTCCCAGAGTGAGCATTCAAGCACTGGGGAGCAGTTTGCAGGATCAGAACTTCAGCCTGCTCTGGGTGATAAACCCTCAGGAGAGGAAAGAGAACCCCCACTTTTTTAAATGCATCTCTACTTATCTTAATAGTTCTTCTTGTTAGATTGTGTTGGCGGTCAGACTCTAAGCACGTGACTAAACTGTCAAAAAATCAAGATATTTAAGGATTATTTGCTGTATTAAATGCTCTTACAAGCAGTGCACTCTATTGCCCTGTGGATAGTATAACGTCATGACTGGCAATTTTCCTTTTTTAGTACAAGGACGCATGTGTGAAGGCAAATCGAGGGTACAAGTGGTGCCCCACAGCAAACCAACCTGCCAAAACCCAGGCATCCACTGTTACAAACGGGAAGAAGCTATGGGCCTTTGCTTCAGACTCTGCAAAGGCTTTACCAAGCCCGAGGAAAGTGACAAGAAGTGACGAAATGCCACAGCGTAACTTCAGGATGGCAGGTGAGATTTCCATCCACGTTCCTCACACGTAGCTGCCTTGTTTTGTTTGCGGACGCGGTGTTGGAATCGAACTGCAAGACCAGTTTCCTTTACTGCACCTGGTACTGTAGTGCAAATACCTTTCATGTCCCAAATTGAGTTGCCAAGACTCTAGTTAAACCTCTGCATAACAGCCTCAAATTTCCTAAGTGCATGATTGCTTTCGATAGTCGAGTCCAGATGTGTGACATATCATAAGCCATACCCTGTTTGGGGTCCAGATTTGATTGATGTTTAGTTCAGGCTTATCTGCTGTTAGAGCTTTTCATAGTCATAAAGGGAAATGCTGATTGTGTGCATTCTTTTTGTCTTTCATAGAGTGTTGTACTATGTTTAGTAATTTGCTGTTGACAGAAATAATTTATGGTTGTCTATGAAGTTGGAAGTGCTAACGTTCCTGTGGATGAATGTACCAGTGGAGCTAACTTCTTGTATTTAAATCAAGAGAAGCGTAATGATAGCTTGGAGGGCTGGATTCTCACCATTTTAAACATTAAAAGGTAAAATAAAATCATATCCATCAAGAAGTGGATTGCCTGAGCTGGTGAAAGGCAGATAATCTCACACTGATATCCACAAATGGCAGAACTGTAGCAATCATGAGCCTGAAGTAGAAACATTAATGTTAAATACTGGCAGCTTAAGAGCCTAACAGTCAAGGTAGAAACTGATTTTTACCCCACCACCCTTTTTTTCCTTTTTATTTTTCTTTTCTGCAGTTTGACATTTCTAATTTTATAAATACTGATGTATTTGAAACTTTGTCATATCCTACCTAGGTTATGACAAGTGTGTGGCAGATAGGACTTTCCTGCTTAGAGAGATCGTGAGCTGGAGAGTGGGAAATGGTTTTATGGAACAAGTATAAAAGGAGAAGAAGGAATAAAAAGGCTTGTATGCCTTTTTGCCAGTTTAGTGGTTTGAAAATTCCTGTAATGAAATTTCTTCTGGCTATGAAGGAACTGTGAATTGGGATCAAAAGAAAGTGTTTCCTGCTACATCGTTCTGATATATGGGAGACCAGTTCTAAAAATCTCAGGCCCCTTCATCCCATTCTGGTTTTGCTCTCAGAGGAGTCACTTTTATGCTCCTTCAGGTTTATCGACTTAACGGAGAGAACAAGGAGTAGGTGTTGGTCTGCCTGGCTGCTGTCCCCCACTGCTCCTGCCGGGGTATCCAACTGTAGAGCTTCTGAGTACAGAGAGATCTTGAATCAACACCTATCAGAGCAGAGGACAGAGAACTTAAAGAGTTCCTGAGAAACTGATCTAATCCATTGTTTTATCTATGGAGCCATTAATTTCTGAAGAAGGCCCTCTTTTGTGCTACATGTGACTTTGAAAAGATGACAGAGATCGGCAGCTTCAGCAGTTCCCTGGATAATATTCTAGCTAGGATGTTCCCTGTCAACCTCAGCTTCATCAGTTCTTGTGTCTTTACATTTATAGTTTCTTGCCAGATCTGCATAAGGCTGTATGACTTAAATCTTCATATGAAAAGTAGCACTTGTCTTGACATGTGAAAATTGGGACCCCAGCTAGTGCTTATACAAAAAGAGGTGAAATTTGTGCCAAGAAATACTTTTCTAAAGACTCCTCAGTCTGACTTCGATACTGCAACTGAGTCCTGCTGAGTCTTGTATAAGCACATGCATCATAGCAGGCATACAGAAATCATGCTGTATGTTAGAAAAGCAGTGACAGTTTTGGTGCTGCTGTTTTCAGTAAGACAACTTCAGTGCATTAGTCTTGGTCACCTAGCTTGTGTATTTACAAGTGAGTGAAACAGTGAATGGCAAGGGCTCGAGCACTGCTGAGAAGTCATCCATGCGTTTTTATTGCTAGCATACTCTGGCATAGTTTTGATCTGCTCCAACCTAGTAATCTCCCAGACAGTTCTCAGGAGTGGCTTGAGTCAACAGCATATGCTAGGATCTGTTCCCAATAGGCACTTTAGATGTTACTGTACTATTTTGAGGACAAAAAAAATTCTGGCAAGTGAGTAGAAACTGCTGTGTTGCCAACCTGCGAACCAGAGATTAGTCCCTAGCCCATTTTATTTACTCTTTTCCTTCTCTAGACCAGTGTCAATCTCAAAAGCATCAGGGATTTATCTGGAAGTGATACAGTCTATCTGTGGGGCTTTTTGAGTGTGGTAGCTGTGTGATACATACAGGACATTACTCTTGTCCGTTTAGTTAGTTGAGACTATCTAGTGGCCTAGTATCTCTCACAGGTTGCTCTTTAGTCCAGATGGTGTTCTTTATCTCAACAGTACATTCACTGACTGGAGATCCTTCCCTGAGAGCATTCTCGTATTAACATTTTCATATAGTAGAAGTTGTTTTGAAATTTAGGTCCATTTAGGTCATATGGAGATCTCGAGAGTGAACATACAATGTTAGAATCCTTACTATCCTTACAGTATCCCTTTGGGTCCTATTGGAGTTCCCAAACTATTGCAGATGAACCTTCCACATCTCCTTGGAGAGTCCATCCATTCCTGCTCCCTGAGATCCGGCTCCTGTTCAAGAGCCTGAAAGATATTACAAGATCTCATGTTTTTTTAAAACTCGAGAGTCTCAAACCATGACTGCAAACAAGCTCAAGGAAATGTGAAAATACCAGGAAATTCAAACAAAAAACATAGAGATATTTAGAAGAGAGTGGAAAGATACACACAAGTATTATGATGCACTAAAAAATGTCATCATAGTAGGAAAATGTTCTCCATCTGATAAGCTGAGTATCATTAATGCTATAAAAAGAAACAATGTACATTGCATATACCAGTACGCAGATCATCAGTATATCTGCAGATACTATATGATTGTAAAGAACCTAAGGCTGGACATGTGTAATTGAGGTAATGCAAGGAATAAAGTTTCTCGTCTCCTGCAATGTGTCCTCATGAAGAATGCTACTGGGACGTATAAGCGTAGTTGAACAGGGGATTTGGCAGCAAACGTAACAAATCAGGCAGCACACAAACTGTGGCAGTCAGGCAGCCTGAAATTAGTCTAAAATCTGTAAAGATGTGGAATTTTTGAGAGTTGAAAAGCAAATTTGTGTCCCTGTATGGACACAAAGCAAAAAATGTCGTCCTTACTGTGAATTTTATAAGAAATGGCTTGCTGAAGAGCTCACAAAACAATATTGCTGAAGATAGGCAGTATGAGTTTTGTTTCAAAGACTTGGTTTCAGAGCAAAAGCTGGAATGGGAACTTTTTATAATTGCCATTTCTAAATCTTGCAAGGCAAGGAAGTAGTCATTTTCCCCATTAAATTGCACATTGCTAATCAACCCCTAGGGGGAATTCAAAGTTAAAGGAAGTGGTAAACAAGACAACAAAAACCAGAAACAATAATACCAAAGCAAAATGAATAGCTAACTCTGAAGTTAAACAGAAGAAAATTAAGATTAGACAAAATGCAATGGGGTAATCCCTTCCATTAGTGTTAAAGTGTCAGACTTAATTCAGCTTCTGATATCAATGGGTAATAGAAAGTGGGAATGCAAAACCATGCACGTGCTCATAATTTAGAGAGTGTTTCTGAAGTGATGACAAGGGAAATTCACAAAAATTGTGCTTCAAGAGTTAACAGGCTGCTTGAGTTGCTTCTAATCCAAATCTTGTTCTTCTTGTAACTGTGAAGCCCTTTTCTGCTCCTGTCTTCTGCCCTCAATGTCATGCAAAAGAACTTCATCCCTAGTATTATGTTAACATACATTTATGAATTTTAAATGCACTGTGGTTGTTCAAGTGGTCAGTCATCAAGTATGGGAAAATGAAATGATAGAACAGAAACATGCAACTGCTGTAGCTGTGATGCTTCATTAAGGTTCCTGAAATAAAAACGTTCCTGAGAACTTGACTTTGAAGTCCTTATCCATAAAGCTATTTTTCAGAAGTACTACCAGAAGTACTACTAGGATGAGCTGATCAAGTCAGACGAGGTCTTTTAAGGCATAATGAACTATATAGTATCTTCCTTGCAGCTGCGTCAGCTTCCATAGGAGTTAACAGGGGGTTATTTAAACAGGATGTAGACACAGGCTGGCAGAAATTTGGATTCCTTATCAGCTCTGTCACGTGCACTACTACTTACAGTCATCAAAAAAAACAAACAACAGTTTAGTAGAAGAAAAACATAGAAGGACAATTGGTTTGATATCAGGATATTGGCTGCAAATCAAAGTAGATGTGCTTAAGTACACAAGACCACTGTAGCTAAGAGGCACTTTTATTGTAAGCATCTCTTTACAGACACACATGACTTTCTGAAAAACTCTTTTAGCTGAAGTCTATCATTTTTTTTTCAGCAAAGAGATGATTTTTATTTTTTTTTTCAGATTTATGAAAACTGATTTGATACATGAGTTGTGAGCTTAAAATGAATACCTCATCAGATGAGATCTTTTTCAAATTTTTAAATCCAAACTGTGGGATAAATTACTATTCTGAGAATTTATAATTTTTTTAAAAATTGCTGTTGGCTTGTCAAAAATATGTTTTTCATACAGTGAAATATTTTCATTCAGATGCACCAGCAGCATATAGTAAGAGTTAGGGCGGAGCAAGTAAGGATCTTGGTTTTTTTGTTTGTGAGACTGCATATTAGGAATCTAGAAGAAGAAAACCAACCAGCTGGATAGAGAGGATAACTGGTAACATTTGTTTGCAATAAAGTTAAGTCTAAAATCCATTGGAAAAACCCCCGCAGTGGTTTGTTTTAATCCCTTAGTAGAGAGAAAAAAATGGAAATCATGTAGAAAGGTAGGAAATCCTGCTTGAAAATTTGAAATCCAGCAGATGAATTCCTCCCCAAAGTAATAAATATGTTAAAAGTAAGTTAACTGAACAAGAAATTCTTTGAAGCTTTAAACTGAGCTTCTCCTGTCTCTCTGTTCTTCTTCAAAATTGTATTTGAAATTTTTCAGTTTACAGAGAGATTGTAATCATTGTCTCTGAAGACACAGCCTGAGGCTGGAGCTTTAGGCTAAGATTTTATTTTCTATATATTAGCATTCAGAATGTTGGGGAGAAGAAAAATACCATTTTCAAAGTGTACATTCAACGCCATGTATGCAATTCCTTTACTGTCCACTGGTTTGTATAGTGTTAATTTACTGGCAAGTGATCAATCAAAATCATAGTGCACAAAGAAGGATGGAATCTTTTTTACTCTCTTCTACCGGTGCTGGAATTAAGCACTTCAAAAACTTTGAAAACCTAGAAAAGCACTTTTACAGCTTTATTCAGTAGGGTGAACAAGTAAGTGTTACAGATATAAGCATATGTCATATCTACTGAGTAAAAACATTTTTTTTGTTTTTCCTGGTCCTGAGAGGAAAGATATTCTAAATATACTGCTCACTAGTGTTGCCTATTCCGTAAAGCTCACATACTTTGTTTTCCACTAATATTTTTAAATGACACAGAAGTTACTGCTCTTCAGTCATATCCCTGCATTCAATTACACAAGAACCTCATTCATTAGGTGGTTGAGAAAAGCTTTGTATTTTAGACTGTGAAATGATGGTAATTAAATGACAAGGATACAGGAGAAAGTTTATGTTTGTATCTCTACTCTCTACCTTCTTTGTAGAGCAAATAATTAAAATTTAGAGCCTAATTACATACAAATGAAAAAATCCGAAGCTTTCTGCACTCCAAATAGGAATGCACTGAAATATCAATAGCTCATTTTATATAGCTGAAGTATTAGCCACTACTTATAGAGCATTAAAATAAAACACTTCGAGCAGTTTGTGCTCTATTTGGCAGTCAAAAGATAGCTTTCTACATTGTTGATTAATAGGCTGGGATTCAACTATACAACTTGAAATATATTTCATTAGCAAAATATACAATGGTTTGTCTGTAACAAGAAAAGAAAATCAACAACAAATGCTGAACGGAAAAGCAAAATAAATATATTCTCTTTAATAAGATGTGGCAGGAAGAGGTAGGTCTACCACAAGTGTATAAAGCCCAAGAAGCTGGTTCTCTGCAACTTACTTGGTTCCAGACCCCTTTGCTTGTGTACTTTTCTCCTTCTCTTATCCTGTTTTATTCGCAAATAGTACTTTTTTTCTGTGAGCACTACTCCATCTGCGTGCTCTACAAACATTTCTCCTTCTTCTTGATGGTCCTAAGACTCATTTCTTTACTCTTAGTAAACTTAATTGCTTTAATGTTCTGCCTTTCACCTGACTTGATCCCCATCCACTGCTGCTTGTTCTTCTCCAGACTCCTGCCTTCAGGCACAAGGGCCTGGGACACCCCACCCGTATCAGTCCCCTGCCGAAGGAAAAGTCTTCTCTTCTGAGAGAGAAAAGAAGTCCCAGTCTTCCCAGGGACAGAGCTGGGAAGGGCTGTCTGGAGCAAGTCTTTGCTAAAACTGTTTGAGGACCATGAGCAAATTCAAGGGATGGAAAATCCTGCATTTCTGGGCCTGGGGGGTCCCCAGGGTGCTGCTGCGTCCCCAGCACATGTCCCCATGTCACCGGAGCCCTCTGTGAGGTCACAGTGGTTGGGCTCTACATCTTCCTCCTGGGGCTGGTGCTGCCCCAGTTGCTCATGGCTTTTGCCTGGAGGAGCAGCGTGTCGATCCGTGGGATCCTGCTGCCCATGCGGAGGATGAGAGCGCTCAGAGGTGAGGGGCTGGTGGGAGGCTGGGGTCTGATACGTGCTGGAGGCAGTGTCTGTCCCAGCCGGGTGCTGGGGGCTGCGTCCCATCACCTCTCATCCTGCTGCCAGGCACGTCCCAGAGGGTCCTGGATCCATCCTCTCCCTGCCCTCCGTGAGGCAGCTGGGGACCGCTCAGAGGTGACTTGGGCTGGCCGGCTCTTGTCAGGGCTGCCCAGCCCCAGCCCTGCCGGCCTCTCCTTGCGGAGCCCGTGTCCGTCCCCTGGCCAGCTCAGGGCCCCTGTGCTGGACTCACTCCAGCGCATCGCTGCCGTTCTGTCACTGAGGAGCCCAGGATGGGCCCAGTCCCCCAGGGTGGTCTTCCCACTGCCGCGGTGAGGGGAAGACTCCCTCCCCTCATCCCACTGACTTCCCTCTTGCCAGTACAGCCCAGCACAGGCTGGTAGTGCTGGGGCAGTCTGGGAAGATCCTCACCCCTCCCTGGCGCGAAGCCCTGCAGCCAGCAAAGCCATTTCTTTCTTTTCTTGCAGCTCTCTGCTCATGCGTGCGTTCCCAGTCCAGACCTGCGCGTTCTGAGGACAGAGGCGGTGTGACGGGGACTGTCCCTGCGGCCGTCACTACCTTTGTGGCCGTCGGGACTTCTCTGCTAAAGCGACTGCAAGACCATGAGGTGAGGTGGGGGTTGAGGGCTCCCCTCCATGCCCCTGGCTTCCCCGGGTGCCGTGGCAGAGGGGCGTCTCACCTGACAGCACCTCTGCCCTCCTGCAGGCGCTTTGTCCCCAGGCGCCGATCCTGCTGCTCAAGCTGGACTAATGCCATTGCTCCCCACTCCTTTCCCCGGGAGCTCCCAGTGCTGGGGCTCCTGCCCGTGCGAGGAGCAACACTGGGCCCCAAGGCGCAGGGTGCTCACGGCTTCCCCTCCTCGGGGCATGGTCTCGTTCCCATGCCTTCCCCTTTGCCACGGTCCATTTGGATCTCTCAAATGTACAGGACAACATACGCTGTGATTTCAACTTTATTTCATGAGCTCAGTAAGAAATACAATGAAAAAACATGACAGGGGCTCAATTCCCTTCTCCCAGACTCGTCTATCATGTGAATTCACTCCTTCACCAGTCAAGTCATAAGGTTTCATAACTTATAATCTGTAACTCTTAATATCGTGCACCTATGAGCAAAAAAAAGAATTTTTTTGCTATGAACCTATGAGCCAACCGAGAGAGCGCTCACCCTTCCTCCTCCATCACGGTGTGGGCGTCCCCTGTGTCGCACCGGGAAGCATGAAAGCCTCAGCAGTTCAGCTGCTGTTGGATCTGCTTCAAAAGCTTTTTGAGTAAGCTGATGTTTTATACCCTCCAGCTTGGAGGCTGGGTCTATACCATTTCCTTACGTTAGTGGATTCTGAGGAAACTGCCAGACAAAAGGTAATGGCTGCCGGAGACAGCCATCCGCAGCTGGTAATGGCTGCATCATGGCCCTTTAGCTCTCTCTAGCCACGCGTCCTGCCTACGCGGTGCTCTCGCTTTGACCTAATGGTGCTGCTCCCAGCATACACCAGGCCTTAGCAGGAGCTGGGTTAGCCAAAATCTAGGCAGGAGTTGAGTGAACAGTCACACCCTTCCTTGTCCGGCACTTTCCCCCTGACCTCCGCCATCCCCCGTTTTCAGGAGTGACCGCCCAGGCTCCCATGTGGCCTTTTGCCCCGGTGGAGTCGATCTCCCTGTCTGACTCTCTGCTCGTGTCAGAGGCACCGCGGAAGATCCTGCTGTTCCCCGTGGCTGTCCTGACCGATGCCTGCAACTCGTCCCTCGTGCCCGTGTCACGCAGATGATTTGGGGGGCAGCAGGTCTCTGTCGTGGCTCCCTGGGAACAAGGGCAAAGCAAGTCCCATCACTCCCCTTTGTGGTCCATCCCCAGGGTGACCGAGTGGAGACGTACCGGGAGCTGGAGAGCGTCTTGTGGGGAGACGACGGCTGTTTGACGAGTGGCGTTGTGAACCGCCTGATAGCAGAGGCGTTGAGTGACATGCGAGCAGCCCAGGTGAGCTTGTTCTCTTTCAAGGCCACCCAAGCAGCCTGCCTCTGCCCCTGGTTTTGGGGGAAATACAGAGTGGCGCAGAGATGTTCCTCGGTTGTTCAGACCCAGCAGAGGTCCTAAGGGAGAGGCTCTGGGGACTCGTCGTGACAGGGAATTTGGAGAGGGGAGTGTTGTGTTAAAGGGTAAAGACTTTGGGCAGAAAATAACCCCCCTTGCGTTCCAGCTTGTCTTTAGATGTCCGAGGGGCTGGGGGCGGCTAGGCTTAGATTCTGGGTGATGCCCAATTCAGCACTGTAAGTCCGGTCGCGTTCAATATGTTGAACTAACACGATTACGGACGCACAAATAGCGCACTGTACTTTCAGTTTAGTGGCGTTCAATGAACTATCACAGCCAGACTTAAGGAGCTTGGTTGCGTTCAATGAACTATCACGGCTAGATTTTAATGAATAGTACAGTTTATTAAAGCAACAGGAGTACAGGTTCTTTTGGATTGCCGATGATAAATACACTGTCTGCAAGGCACGTGCAAATAATAATACAGTCGACTACAAGCGCATTAAATTATGGAAGGAAAAGAGCTCTAAAGAATTCTAAGTTTCCCGGGAAAGCACTCGGTACAGCCGAGTGTTCGAATCTCACCCAAGAGGTGTCCCTCTGGGGGGAAGAGAGGTTCAGCCTGTCGACTGACCCCAGAAGGCAGTGATGTCCTCCCAACTTGTCCACGACGGTATCTTCCCTAATAGTCACCCTTTCTTTGGGCCTTTTTACACTATTTTCCTATTTAGGTGGAGCTCGAGTGACTCCAGTCATGCATGCCTTTACTTTGATTGGTATTAAGTTCTCTCACTTTGCTTTTAAAAGGACATGCTAGAAAAAAATTCAGAGCGCAGGCTCAGTGAGGGGTGGTTGCACTTTGGAGGCGGGTAGCTTTTGGGATGGAGGTGTGTTTTGGTATTCTAATGAGCAAAGTTCACCCAGAGGACGTGATGTTGCGTGTCAGTACCCCAGGACAGGGCACTTAGGAGATAAATCAGAAGTAGGGCAGTAGATCGACAGAACCCCCATGATTTTACCTCCTTGCTTCCGTGGATTCAATGCAGGGACCTACCCTTCCTATCGTTCCAGTTCCCTATCCCTGCGATAACATCACAGAGACTGGCCGTGGCGTCTCCGCTCCACTCCACCCTCCGTGTTACTTCTCTTAGGGTCAGCACACCAAACTGCCTTGGTGTTGCTAACATCTAAGGTTGCAGGTTACATTGCACAGAGAATTATTAGGGAACCAATTCCTTGCGTGTCCACTGCATTCCACCCTGGAGGTTTTGCCTTCCCTCAAGGGGGTGCGGGGAACATACTGATAAGTCACTTCTAGCAGTCACTCCACAGGGAGGCAGGGAACTGTGCAGAGAAGCGGACTCGGGGCTGTTTCTAACTGAGCGACAGCTGGGTTCAAGCTCAACACTGTTTGTCCTGCTTTGAGGAAGGGCCGTGGCAACCCACCAGCCCCACGGAGAGGTCCCAGGGGGGTCTTGAGTCTGTGGCAGTTTGATCCTGGCATCTGCATGGAGAGGGAGAGGGGGCAGCAGCACAAGGCTGTTCTGGGGCAAAGCCTCCCTCATTTCGCCAGGGAACTGCTCGCCTATCCCAGGGTACAAGAGGCAGCAGCCGCTCGGCCCCGAGCACAGCTGTCCCGAGGGGTCTTGCAGAGGAGATGGGGTCATTCAGCCTGCCCTAGTGCCTCAGCCTTTTTCTCCGGAGTGTTTAACCTGTGACGCTTTTGCAGGGTGTGACAGGTGACGTGAAGATGGCCGCTAGTGACGTCCTGGTAGCTCTGGCCCGCTCCCACTTCCACTTTGTCATGTCCGAGCTCCAGAGCCACCTGAAGGCCATGAGGAAGGTCCCTGATGAGATTGTGCTCCTCACCTTGGGCAAAATGGCCCGCAGCTATGGTATGGCACCCTGGGCCTTGGGTAGAGATCTGTGATAACAAGGAGAAGGGATCCTCCCCCTCCCTAAACGCCCTGTGTTGAACTGGGGGGCTACGGAGTTGCCGTGCCTCCTTGCTCCGCGCCAGGGCCAGTTGGCAGCTCTGCCTTATCAGCCCGATCCCAGTTCCCAAAGGGTGGGAACCTGTTGGAGACAAACCCGCGGGGTCTTGGCCCCCCACCGTCCTCCCCGTTTCCCCAAAGGGCTTCCCCCCGGGGAAGGCAGCCCGTCCCACACCCTCCGGCACGTCCTGCGTGGCCCAGCAGCCCCAGCCCTGGCAGGGATGGACCCCAGTCTCCCGTGTCTCTCACCGACCCTCTCGGTCCCTCTGTCCCTGCCTCCTCTGCAGCCCTGCGGTGCATCCCCTTTGTGGGAATGACGCTGCTCGCCCTGCGCACCGTGCTGACCCAGGTGGGGAGCGGCGAGGTCCTGCATGCCATCTGCAGTGGTGAGTGTCGGCTCCTTGGCTGGGGTCTTAGGGGCAGGGGCGGCCTTCGATGCCTCCATGTGATCTCAGAGGGAACGTGGTGGGTGTGAGCCCGGGGCAATCCCAAACTGCAGCGAGTGTGTAGGAGGAGCGGGGGAAGGCCAGGAGGTTTCTGTGGGTGGGACGCGGCAGCGCTGCACGGAGAAACTCCTGGGTCCCTTCCCACGGTTTCTGTTCCCCCGCTTCCCTCTGGGATTAAACTCCCTACTCTGAAAGGGCGAGTATGAGGGAAGGGAAGGGAAAAGGGAAGGGAAAAGGGAAGGGAAGGGAAAAGGGAAGGGAAGGGTGTGCAGTTGGAAATGCTGGAGGGGAAGGGGCCGTTGAGGAGGAGAAGGTGCGATGGGTGTGAGGAGGAGAGAAACGGTGGGGTGTTTGAACCCAGGCACCTCAAGAGCACAGATTGCCCTTGGATCCAGATCCAGATCCAGGGAAGCCCTGCTGAGCCTGGGACCGTCCTTAAAGCAGGCTTGGGCGTGAACGCAAGGTACCGTCCCTGCTGCAGACTCTCACATGCTCCCTTTTCCTTTGTCCTGGTGCAGTCCTGGAGCAATGGTCGAAAGGAGTCAGTACATACCTCTGCAGCTGGGAGCAATGCCCCTTCCCTCGCAAGGGGGTAGCACAGTTCTGTGAAGCCATTTACCCGGTCTTCCGCTATGTGGTGGCAAATTGGCTGGACTGCAAGGAGGAAGAGGTGAGAAGTGCTGCTTTGACGCCCGGGGCTGCAGCAGGGATGTCCATGGCGCTGGGTCCGTCTGTGCCCAGTGGGGTGCGAGCAGAGGGCCGAGGGGAAGGGGGCTTCCCGACGGGAAGCAGCCGAGCCTTGGGGCCTTTCTGCAGGGAGGGCTGGGGTAGCAGGGTGGGGAAGTGCTCTCTCTCCTCTGGAGCGAGCCCTTCTTCTGCAGGGCAGAAGGGAAAGGGAAACCCCTCCCAGTGGGAAGGGCAGACCGGTGTTCAGGGGATGCTGAGCACTAGGCAGACCTTCAGCCCTCCAAGCGGAGCCTCTCCCTTCCCTCTTCAGGACAAGCAGGCTGTCCTCGGGGCAGTGGCTGCCATGCTGGGGGTCCTTCTGCATGAGGAGCAGCACCGAGAGCAGACCTGGGAGCAGCTCCTCTGGCTCCTGCAGCAATACCAGGAGGTCCGAGACAACTCCCGGCTCACCGAGGTGAGATGTTGCGCAGGGCCTGGCGTGGCTGCTGGGGTGGGTCTGCGCGAGTGCTAAGAGGCACTGGGGAGCTGTGGGGTGCCAGGAGGAGCTGGGAAGCCCTTAGAGAAGGAACAGGAAGAGCAGAGGAGGCCTGAGGTTTCCTGGGCTCTTTGGGCAGAAAAGGAGAAACCCGGGGCAGGGCGGGAGGGAGGCAAGAGTCCCTGGGGCTCATCTGCTCAGGAAGGGAGGCACTGCCAGCTCCCTGGGGCTCTGTGTGCAGGAAGAGCTTTGCCCGAATGCCCAGGGCCACGTCCAGTCCCATGCGGCGACTGGCGAGGTCTGATGAGTGGGAAACTGAGTTGTCAAGCCCGGGCTCCGTTCCGAGGAAGGAGACCCTCTTGATGCTGCTCTGCTCGTCAGGCTTTTCCCTGGGAGCTGATGTTAGGGGCTCCCCTTATCCCAGACGTGCTGGGTTTCTCCATTCCCAAGTGCCTTTAGGTGGCTTGAGCCTCCTCTTCCCCCCCGTTCTCTTGTAGAGCCTCAGCTATGTCCTGGAGATCCTGGAGGGAGTTCAGACCCCAATGCCGCAGGGCACGGCTCTTGCCATCAGCACCGCTGTGCGCCGCCAGGTAAGGGGAGCCCTGCGCCCTGCCGCAAGCCTGGGGCCTGCACCCATGATTGCCACGGAAGGGAAGGACCTGCCGGCTGGCAGGGCAGAGCAGGGCGTTCCTCCACTGGGACCTTCCTGCAGGCCTGGAGCATGCCAGGACTTCGATCCAGGTGCCATCTTAAGGCTGCAGGAGGCCTGATCCTGGCTGTTTGGAACGGGCCTGAGCGGCAGCCCGGTTCCCACAGCCATTTCCCTCTCGGCCAAGTCGCAGGAGGACTCTGGAGCGCCAGCACCCTGAGGGCAGCCTTTCAGCGCTGCTCAGCCTCAGCTCCTGGGCAGCCTGGGCTGCCGCAAACCTCTGTGTGTGCCCGGGGCCACCGTGGGGTGGGCTGGGTTTCGGCTGTGGGTCCCATGCCCAGAGTGCCCAGGGAGAGGAGAACGGAGAGCGCCATTACTTTTCGGTCCCTCTCAGCACTGATGCCGCTTTCTCTAAAATGGATCTTGCTCCCACAGCTCCCTGATGTGACCGAGGAGGCTGGCCCTGCCCAGAAGGCAGTGCTGTCCCGCTGCATCATGCTGCAGGGTAAGGAGAGGAGACTGGGCGATGGCCCGCCGTGCCGTGGCAGCTCTCTCCCTGTCCTTGGCTGTTGGGGACAGCTGCCTGCTGATGCAGAATGCGATTTCTTCCCCGCAGCACGAATGCGCCCCGAGGAGACAGGCATGTTTCTGCACTCCCAGCTGAGCGGTGGGAGTGAGGCCGGTCGCGTGGCAGCCCTGGGCCTGCTGGGAGCGCTGGCCCGCGCTGACGGTCAGTGCCACAGACCAGGGACGCAAGGCAGGGGTTGGGGCTGCTGGGCTGACAGCAGGAACGGGCCGAAAGTGGTGCACCTGCACCCAAAGGGAGCTGCGAAGAGCGGGTCCCCCAGCCGAGCTGACGCCCCGCAGCAGGGCTCTCCCCCGGCAGTTAGAAATGCCGGCACACCAGGGACGGCGCTCCACGGGCGTGTAACACAGGCAGGCTGGTGGGCGGGCAGGTGGGCTGCTTTGCACAGGAGCTGCTCGTACCCGTGCTGTTTCTCTTGTTCTCTCTGTTGCCATAGCCTTCGGTCCCTGTAAAATAGCCTCTGGAAGTGGGGTTGCTCCGACTACGCCGCTGCTTCCCGTGAAGCCAGTCAGGCCCCGCTCTTCTGTCCCATTGGAAGCTTCAGGGGATCCCTTCTGCCACTGGGGCTCTGCCTCAATGCACACCTCTCCGTATCTCTTCCAGCACCTGCGGTGAGAGAGAAGCTGCCCCAGCTGGTGGAGGCCATGCGCGCCTTGTGCAGTGACCCCAGTGCCCAGGTGAACTGGTTTGGGAAGAGAGGGTGCCACCAGGGGAGGCAGAGAAACCCTTTCCCTTGGGACAGAGCCAGAGGGCCTGGGGAAGTGCTGGCGCGTTGCCCAGGTGGTGGCTGATGGCTCCTCCCTGGGGAGAGCTGGCAGGGCAGAGCGGGGAGGTCTCTGGGCTCTGCGGGGCAAATGCCCGTCCAGCCTGGTGCTGAAGCCCAGCCCTGACGCCAGGAGCGAAAGCTTCTGCCGTGGCCTTGCCACCTCTCTGCGAGCCACAAAGGCGCAAACTCTTTGGGTTTTGAACAGGAGGGTCATAACCACACTCTCCCCTGGCAGGTGCGGAGGGCAGTTCTGGAGTTCAGCAGGGAGCTGCTCAGCTCCGGATCCCAGAGCTGCTGGCCATGGGATGTGGTGGGGCACATCTTCAGCGAGTTCAGCCGGACCTCGGGCACACTGGTAAGGGCAGAGCAGGACACCCAGGGCTGGTTGTTTTGACCAGTGCCTGGACCGTGCTGAGGGCTCCTGCCGGCGGCCTTGGCCTTGGAGAGCTCCATGCTGCAGAGCCATCGGCGCTGGCACTGCCGTCAGAGCCGCTTCCGAATGGCCGTTCCTCGTGGGTGTCTGTGCCGATGTTGGTGGAGATGTCAGTGGATGATGTGGGTTTACACCTCGGCATGCCACCCAGCACTGTGGTGCCGAGCTGTGCCCACGGGCGCCTTCGGCAAAGCCGCCTTGCAAAGGGAGCGTCTTGTAGGGGCAGGACATCTTCCGTCCTTAAATGCTGATGGACGGTGAGCAAAACACAGCCAGTGCGGACAGGTGGGCCTGGCTAGAGGAGCTTTCTGTGGTGTTCTCGTGCTCTGGCCCTCCAAAGCACACCCTGCCCACCCAGTAACAGTCTGGGGGCCCACATCCCTTCTGGCAAGGGGACGGGCCGTTTGGCAGTCCCTGTGGTGAGCGTTTCCCAGCATTCAGCTGGGTGCCCAGGAGGTGAAAGCTGGGGATGGCCGAGCCTCCCGCTGACTCGCCGAGGACATTCCCTCTGGCCGCACCTTCCCTCTAGCTGGGAGATCCATGTGCGTCACTCTGAGGCTCGGGGAGGCTCTGCTTTGGGAGCAGGGCAAAGGAAAGGGCTTCTGGGTGCTCCTCCACATCTGTCGGGCTGGGTGTGCTGCCTCCAGGGCTGGCACTGAGCACAGCCTTGCTGAAGGGCACGTTCCTCACCTCTGCTTTGGTGGCACGACAGCAGCATTTGGGCCCCAGGGGACCGAGTCGGCAAGCAGCGGCACTGTCTGCTCCCAGGCTTCCCAGTCCTTCCCAGGGTCTGGGACCCGGTCCTCGAGCTGGGTCCGTCTGGCCATCGGGAGGGGGGCAGGCACAGGAGCAAGAAGAGCACTGGTGAGGGGTGCCTGAGCCTCATCAGTTGGGAGCTGAAGGTAATTGGGGGTTTGCCAACTCTGTCTTACAGGTGGCAGGAGGCCTTTTTGCCTGGGAAAACCCAGAGGATGGAGCAATTCGAGCCCTGTGCCTGGACATCGTGGGCTCACTGGACGTCACTCTGAGAGGGATGACCAAAGTAAGTTGCCCTCTGTCCTGCTGCTGTGGCCGCTTCTTGCCTTCAGGACATTTTTCCGTGTGCTCCCCCATGCCCTGAACCTGTCCCCTCCTGCGCTGAAGCGCACCAGGCTCAGTGAAATGCAGACCGTCCTTTTCGTCTTCGCGCTGAGCGGAAATGCCAGTGTGGCGAATTGCCCGGTTCTTCTCTGCAGCTCCTGTGGCCGAGGCTGCTGCAGTACGTGGTGCCAGCCCAGTACAGCGGCATGCTGATCCCGCTCTCCCGCTGCCTCCGAGCCCTGGTTGAGAGACGGGAGAGAGCGGGGTGCGAGGAGGAGGAGCCGGATGCCATGGACTCCCAGGAGCAAGGTAGGAGCCCCAGCGAGTGCTGCTGCTGGGTTTGGCCAGGGGTCAGGCCAGCCCGCGTCTCCCTGCGCCCCACCAGCCCTGAGCAGGAGCCCAGGAAAAGCAAAGGGCAGAGACAGGCTCTGCTGCTGGGCACGAGGGGCTCTGCCCTGCGTGGCCCCTTGCCCGGCGCAGAGGCCTGGCTCTCCTGCTCGCAGCGCTCTCCTGGTGAGCCGGGGCTCGCTCCTGGCCATGCTGGAGCTGCCTTCATCTCCTGCTGGGCAGCCCTGGGGAGCCCCCCAGCCAGCGCTATTGCAGCGCAGCTGCTCTCAGCCCTCAGCCCTGTGTGGGGCTATCGGAGGCGTGAGGCTCGTCGGCTCACCCAGCCTTTCTGCCTCCCCACAGCCCGGCTGCCGGCTCCCCAGGCCCTGCTGGCTCGACTGCTGGTGAGTAGCGGGGCCCTGGGGAAAGAGCTTTTCTGGCCAGGGGTGGTGGGAGATCCCGGGGTAGAGATGCTGTTGAGGCCAGCGCCGGGAGCCCCCAAGGAGGAGGCAGCATGCCCGAGCCCATCAGGGATCCCACTCCGTTCTCAGGGCTGGCAGCACCCTGGGTGAAGCCGTCGGCTGCCTGCTGCCAGCCAAGCGGCACCGAGCTCCCTCCCGAGCTCCCTCCTGGGAGAAGCTGTGGCTCTGGCGGCAGGAGCGACCCTTCTCTCCTGCCCTCCTCTAGGTGGTGGCGGCAGCTCCTTACCCGAGCCGCGAACGCGCAGTCGCTGCCTTGCAGCTGCTGCAGGCCCTCCACGGCAGGATCCACAGAGGCTTGGGGGCGGCGTGGGCGACCGAGATCCCCCTCCTGCTGCAGTACCTGGAAGGTAAAGTGCAGGTGGGGAGGGAGAGGCTGGAGGGGAGGGAGGGGGGCAGGAAAACGCAGCTGCCTGGCGCGACGGAGGGCAATTGTCCCCAGTTCCCCAGCACTTGCTCTGCTGCCTTTCCCCTTCCAGGGAGCCGGTGCTGAGGCTGGGGGCAGCTGTCCCCTGGCATCAGTTCGGCCCAGGGGATGGAGGGGGCCGTTGATGTCCCCTCGGAGGGCAGGTGTTGGCATCACCCAAGGATGGTGTCTGGGAGAGGGACGTGACTGGTGCTCCTGGAGGGGGTGCAGCCCTCGGCTTTGGAGGACCAAGTCCCCAGGCCAGGCGAGGTTTGCAGCAGCTGTCCTCGGCAGTAGCCTGGGAGAAGGGCTGGAAATGGGCAAAAGGCAATGGGTGGCTCGGGAGAAAATGTGTGTTGGGACTGGGTGGTTGGAGTTGTTGTGGGAGCTGCAGTCGCTCAGTGGGAATCTGCTGCGGCCAGTGCGTCCTTCCCCAGATTGAGTCAATGCCTCTGACGACCGCCCCTGGGATCCCTCCTGTGTCTTTGGCCTCGCAAGGGCTTTCGCGTAGGCCCTCTCTAGCCTGATGGCCTGGGACTTTTGGGAGGTCGGACTGCAGAGGAGAGCGCCAGACTCGTCTTTGGTGTGAGCTTAAATAGCTGCGAGAGCTTTTGCTTCCTCTTGCTTCCTAGGCAGAACTGAGAGCTCCCTGGCCTCTGCAGAGTGGGAGCGCCGTGTGCTTAAGGTATAGCATCCTTGCGGGGGGTGTCACAAATCGAGGGGGGAGAAGAGGCAGCAAAGTTGTGGGAGGAAGCTCGGGGCTGCTTGTGTAGGCACCAGGAGGTGGGGGCACCTCCTGAGCACCCTGCGCCTCCCCCGGCAGTAGGTGCCTGCCCACTCAAGAGGAGCTGCTGCCTGCACACGTGCCACGGCTGATGGCTAATGCCCTCTAACGCTGTGGCACGCGCCTTAGCGCTGCCTCCTCCTCTAAGTCCGGCCTGCCGGGGGGTCTCACATGAGGCGTTAGGAGAAGAGGGAAGCTGGTGAAAAGAGGCTTGGGTGGGGTGAGGGAGGAGACTGCCGTTCCCGGCAGCTCTCCCCCGCAGCATCCCGGGACACGTGAGCGTGGAAAGGGCCCTGGCCAAGGTCTGGGGAACACTCGCTTCCTTTCCCGTTCACACCAGTTTCTGCGAGCGTCGCTGGAGCCCGTGGAGGACAAGGCCTGGACCGTAGGCCTGAGCCAGGAGCTGAGCCAGCGGCTGGGCAGCTCTGCTGCCGGCTCCTGGGAGGAGGTGTGTGTCCTGCCCGGCACTGGGGCTGGAGCTGGCGCTGGTGCTCTGCCCACGCAGGCAGATTTCACTGCTTTCCTTTCCCTCGTCCCCAAAAGGCGTTTCCCCTGGGCTGCCCCAGCGGCTGGCCACAGCCTGGCATCGTGGCCGGCTCTGCCTGCTCCCGGAGGTGGTGGGGTCCATCTGGGGCCAGCCCTCTCCTGACGGGTCGGGCCATGACTGCATCTCGGGCTCGGCTTCTTCTCTTTCAGCTTTTCCTGTACAAGGCTCTTGGGACGGTGCTGGCAGCTTGTCAGGACCTCAGACACGTCCAAGGGCAGGTGCTGAGGTTCCTCCAGGAGACAAACCCTGTGGAGCTGTCTGAGGCCAAGGTGAGGTGATGCTCCTGTCCTGAGCAGCCCCTGGATTTTCCTGGGGGAGAGGGAGGGCTGCTCCTGGCCCAGCTCCAGACCTCCTTCCTTTCCCCGTTGCTGCTGTTTCCGGCTTGCTGCAACGTCCTGCCCGGCCACGGTCGCTGGCCACGGCTGAATGCCTGGACTGGAACCGACTCCCCGTTTCTCCGTGGTTGCAGGGAATGATTTCTGTTGTGTCCCACGCTGCCGAGAGCCACTTCCACCTGGTCTTGGGCACGGTGACTATGTTCTCTGCCGCTTTCACCAGAGACTGGTCCCGCCAGGCTTCCACGGGCTGGGAGGTAAAGGAACGAGGGGCTTGCTGGTTGGCTTTCCTTTTTTGGCCTTCTTTCCACTTCTACACCTGCAGCAGCCACCCTGTGGCAGCTGCCTTGAGATTAACCTTCTTGGAAGAGCTACCCGAGACCTGTGTTTCAGAGGGGACATCCTGGCCTTGGGGCCCCTGAGGGGTCTCTGGAGAGGATGGGGTTTGGCACCTGGTGGATCAGAGCCACCCAGCTGGGGCAGCTGCAGCAGTTGCTTGCTTGCTTGCTTGCTCACAGCCACATTGCCCTGACTTAACTTCAGCAGGAGCTGGTGACAAGGGGGTGGGCACAGTGTGACACTCTGCCCCTTCCTCAAAGCTGAGGGCTGGGAGCAGGAGCCTGGTGAGGTCTCGTTGGCTCTGCTCCCCACCTGGGGGCTGTGGGGAAGCCTTTCTGGGCAGGGCAGGGCCCTGCAGAGAGAGCAGTGCAGCCTGGCCTGGGGAGGTGAGCAGACCGGGCTCATCTGCGCCACTGACCCGCACAGGCTGCACGGCTCTGAGCAGGACCGTGACAGGCTATGTCGGGTACCTGTCCGCAGAAAGGTTCCAGACAGCTCCCCGGCCTCTCGAGTCAGTGGTATAACAGCCAGCAGCGTGTGTGATGCTGGCTGCACCTCCTCCCTCTCCGAGAGAGAGAACTCAAGCTGCGGGGTGGGAACAACTCCCAGCCCCAGCACTCGCAGCTCGGGGAGCTGCTGGGAGGTGCTGGGGGAAACAAAGAGCTGGCGAGGGTGCGGGGCAGGGCCTGCCGCAGGAGCCCGCCGCAGGAGTCCCGGGGCTGATGTCTCAGGGCATCTCTGTCGACACAGGTACAGCGGCGGCAGAAGATGGAGCGAACCCGGACCATTCGTGCTGCTCTCATGCGCACCTACAGCGGCATTGCGCTGCATGCCCCCAAGGAGCAGCTGCTCACCTGTGTGGATAAAGAAATCATGGGCAACATCCTGAGGCTCTCCAGAGATAAAGAGAGGGTAGGAGCACAGGGCGCGTAGGGTGGGGATGCCCGGGTGCCCCAGCTCCGGCCCCTCGGGGCTGGGGTGTACCGAGATGGGCGGTCTCTTCCTAAAGACCTCCCAAGGAGGGGTTTGTCCTCAGTGTCCAGATGCAAGCCCTCTGTGGCTTCTCCCTGCCCATGCTCCTCTTCCACCTCTCAGCCCTTCAAAGAGTTCAAGGGGTGCTTTGCTCTCTTTGGCCTCAGGACTTGCAGCTCAAGCTCGCCCTGGTGCAGAGCATCACCGAGGTCAGTTGTGCCATCCAGGCTGTGGGCGACTGCGGCAGCTTTGAGCTCTCCTTAAAGCAGGAGGCGATGCGGACCCTGCTGGTGAGTGTCCGTAGCTGGAGCCGTCACACGGGGGAGTTTTGGGCTGTGCCGTCAGCCTGGTTTCCCCAGAGGCATGATGGCCTCTCGGCTTCACGCGAGCTCCTGGAGCTGTGTCCGCAGCTGGTGGGGCCCTCGGGTGCTGGTACTGGGTGGCTGTGGCTGAGGAGCAGGGTCCCTCCTGCAGTGCCTTTGTGCCTTTGGGGTTCCGTGGGGGAGATGGGGCAGCGTCTGCCCAAGCCTGGCAGCAGAGCCTGTCCCCGGGGCGGCGGGAGGGCTGTCCCGTGTCCCTGCCCGCTGCCAACTCTGCACTTGTCTCTGGGACTTGCAGGACTGGATAAAGAGGGAGCCCTGGGACTCCCTGGTGTATGGAGTGTTTCAGGCCCTGGAGGAGTTGAGGTGAGGTCTGTTCCCCAGGCTCTGGGCACTCCCAGTGTGCCCCAGCCCAGCTTGAGCATGGGGCCAGGAGCTGCTGGGGCTGTGGAGTGGGAGGGTGTTCCCCATTCCAGGTGTCTCCCAGAAGAAGGGAGCCCCAGGGGTTCCTTAACCTGGGGGGGGTGGGGGGGTTGCCTGCTGCCTGGGAGGAGGTAGGAATTGCTGGAGCTGAAGGCAGTGCTCGCTGGCATGGGCTGGGGGGGTTGGATTTGGGGCCCTCGATTAGGAGGGACTCAGTTGTGGTTTAAACCACCCTGGAGAGGGCTAGTAAATCCCCTTTCTGTTTTGTCTCCCTTCTTCCTCTGGCCAGCAAGCTGAGGCCGCCTCTGAGCAGGAAGGAAAATGGCAACCTGCTGGCAGTGTGCTGCCAGAGTGTTTTGTCCCATCCTTCCGAGGAGCAGATGAAAAAGGGAAGGAAGAGTGTGAGGGCAGCTGTGAACATGGAGGTACCCACCGGCCAGTGCCTGCCCACCTCTGGGTCAGGATCCCACCTCAGCACGCCCTGGCAGCCCCCATGATGCATAGCCTCAGCTCTCCTTTGCTGCTTTTAGCTTCTGCACAGGAGAGGCATGGAAGATCTGGGCCACCTCATAGAAACCCTTCTGGAGGCTGAGGCGACCTCTGCCTGCTTTTGCAAAGTGTTCCACGTGAGTAGCCACGGGGCAACAGGGAAAGCGTTGCCAGGGCAGAGAATCGAGACCTTAGTGGGTGATAGGAGGTGGATACCTTTCCTCCAGACAAATGGGGCTTTGGCTCCTTGCTCTGGGGCTGTGCATCTGGCCGGGGCTGGGGGTCAGGAGTGCCTGGCCACTGCAGCCTCAGGACAGGCAGTGAAGTGGGCCCTGGTGGAGGGAAAGCCAAGAGCCAGCCCTGAGCTGGGCGAGAGCAGCCCTGGGGGGAAGGCCGGAGCAGGGAGACGCCAGCAGGGAAGCAAGACCTGACACAGGGCAGAGGCGGCTGCATAGCGCGAGGCGGTGAAGGCTGCAGGGCCGGTGCTTGGTGGGGCGGGGGATGCGCCAGGAAGGGGCCAGAGAAGAAGGGAGAGGGAGAGGGATCTCGGGGAGAGAAAGATTCCTGTTGCGAGAGAGATGCCCCCTGCCCCAGGTCCTGAAGGGCTGGCTCACCTCAGCCAAAGAATGGGAGCGGGAGAGAGCCCTGCGGGTTTGCACCCACGTGCTGGGCGCTTGCAAGGAGCGATGTGAGCTCACGGTGAGTAGGGACCCTCCGCGTGCCCTAGTGCCCCATTCCCACCATTCGTGGCCCTGGAAAGGAGCCCTGCCCAGCTGGGTGCTGGCTTTCGGGGCCCCTGGGATTATGGGGCAGCCCTTCTGCCTGGTCGCTGCCCAGGGAGCAGGCTGGGCAGTAGAGGCGAGCGGGCGCTGGGACTGCCTGCAACCTTTTTCCTGCTGCTGTCCCCTGCAGAGAGGATGTCCCTACAAGCAGTTCGGCTCCCTGGTGGGACTGCTGGGGTCTCTGACCAGCGACTGCCTGGACACGTGCCACCAGAGGGCATGGGTCTGCCTTGGCTACCTTCTCCAAATGCAAGGTGAGGAGAGCAGGCGCTTCCCAGCCTTGCTCAGCCCGATCCTCCCTCCCTCCCTTCCTGGCCTGGCGCCACCGGGGTCCCGTGGAGGGAAGGGGGAGGCAACGTGCTGGGCTGGTTTTGTGCCCCCACCCTGTTAGCCCTCTGCCCCCCTGCCCATCTCAGGAAGGATCCCTGAGAGAGTGTTGCCGAGTCCCACCTCCCCGGGGCGTGCGTGAGGTTGGGTGGTCAGGGCCATCCCTCACTGCTGTCTGAGAGCAGGACGTCGTCACCAATGCTGGGGACTGTCCCCCTCCACGTCTGTCCCTCTCCACGGTCCAGGCAGGAGAGACAGAGGGTGGTCAGACAACTCGCTCGGATGAGGTCCCCGACGTTTCAGAGGGTGCCTTCCCCCTCGCTCCCTGCCTTCAGCCTGGAGAGACAGGCAGCTACCCAGGCAGTCTCCAAAGTCATCCCTGGCAGGGAAGAAATCTCCTGGGGAGCACAAGAGAGGAAGCCAATTTGCTGCCCAGAGCAAACTGGGCAGGGAGGAGGGATCTGAGCTGCAGGCCCAGAGCGTGCTGCAAAGGGTTGAGTTTGCAGCCTTTCCTCTTCAGGCAGCAGGGTCTGCCTGTGCTGAGGAAGTCACAGGGAGGTTTCCTGCCTCCCAGAGACGATGGCGGCCTGTGTGGGAATAGGGGACGCAGCTGCTAGGAGCAGAGGCTGCTGAAACCCTGAAGCCCCAGCAAAAGGTTTAAGGAGGAAGAGGGCTCTTTCCAGCCCGGGGTTTGTCAGCCATTTATCAGGCTCAGGAAATCCCGCTGCCCCAAGTTCAGGAGGGCCCTGGCTTTCCCTGTGGCCTTCCCTGCCACCACGGGGGTTCTCCTTTATTGGTATCTGGGGGCAGAGGTTGGCTTTCTGTAGACGTGACTCCTCTTCTCTCCTGCTGTTTGTTCCAGCCAAGAGCATGAAGGTGCCGCAGGCAGATGAGATCCGGTGCCTTTGTGAGGAGCTGAACAGCCCGGACACCGAGACTTTTGCGGAGACCTGTACCCAAATAACAAAGGTAACTGGCCCCGAAACAGTGGGGTGGGGGCCCAGCTCCTGGGCTCCTGCACGTCTCCCTGCTCCCCTCCAGAGTCTCTGTCTCCAGAGCGGGCTGTCCAGGACAGCTGTTGTTAGCAAGTAGCAGGAGGCTCTGAGGCAAGACCGTCCTTTAAGGCACGCTGGAGCAGACACCGTGATGTGTGCGTTTGCACACACGTGTGCGTGCGTGAGTGCTCTTGTCAGAATACCAATTTGGTATATAAGCAAACAACAAGGGGGTAGACACTTCCAAATCGGTTAGCTGCACCAGATGTAAACAGCACTGTAGGCACAGCAGGAGGGCCAAGAGACTGGCCCCTCCATGACTGCTGAACTAACAGTCCCGTCAAGTTGCCTTTCCTTTCCGAATCGCTGGGGCAGAGCTGTGATGCGGGCTCTCCTGTTCCTGACTTCTCTCCAGGCTGTTTGCAGGTGCATCCCTGCAGCACAGGCTGTGGACTTTCTGACTGCCATCCTGGACAGCTTGCTGCATGTCATGCCCCCACGTGCAAGAGCAGTGAGAAAGTGGGTGTTCATCTTCCTGGTGGAATGCAGAGAGGAGATAGTCCAGGAGGTAAAGGAGAGCTTTTTTTCCATTAGACTTCGTCTTTTCTCCTGTTGGCTGTTGCACTGCACCCTGTGCAGTTGGCATGGGCTCAAGAAATGCCGCCTGTGTGCCGAGCCAAGGGGCTACTGATGGTCCGAGTCGTGCATTAGCACCCGCTGCTGGCGCCTGCTCCGGCTGGTGACAAGGCTATGGGCACTTCTTGTCCAAAGGCTGCCATTGGTCCGGGTCCTTCCCATGAGTGAGGCACTGGGAGGCACCAGCCTTGCCATTCCTCCCCTTCCTCTGGGGTCACTGTCAGTCCTCCCTGCCCTGGGACCCACCTCACCCTTCTCTTTCTTCACTGGTCCCCAATTCCATCTACTCTGAGCTTTGCTGGGCACGCTAGGTTTTCCACAGGTTGCATAGTTGTTCATTGCTCTCACTGCTTTCCCCGACTGTGGTGTTACCCAGCCTGTGAGGTGCCCTTCCTTTAGCCACTAGTTGCTGCCCATCTGTAGCCTGGGAGCCTCTGGCCTCGTGCTGTGCCTGCCCTTTCAAGGCTCCTGTTCTCCTCCGCTCACGCTCTGCTGCGCTCCGCTTGGGCTCTAGGGCCACCAGTGGCTCAAGCAGTGCAGACTAACTCAGTCTCAGGAGGGTAGAGGCAAGGAAAAGCGTCCCTGGAGAACGGGGTTCCTCTGGAAGGAGACACGTGCGCTTGCAGAGGCCCTGCAAGGCATCTGCGGGGTCTCAAAGAGCGTGTTTGGTCGTGGTCTTGCATCGCTACAGACACATGGGGAGAGTTAGCCAAGCGCTGAGCGTGAAATGGGTCCGTGTCCTCTGTGTGCACACAGGGCACGCAGCCGCTCATGGGGTTGGGCCTGGGCACATGCAGCGACCGAGGCTGTGCATGTGAGCGTGTGCATGCGTGTGCGTGTGTGCATGCAGGTGCACGATTGCCAAGAGCACACTGGGCTCCAGATGTGAGCCAGGGTCAGGCAGGGTGGAAGGCGTGAGGTTTCGAGCTGGATCTGGACTCTGTGTCGAGGCAGCAGGCATCGCTCATGTGCCGAATGACTCTGCCTGGGCCCCACAGGAGGGGGTAAAGGAGCCCTTCTTTCTCTTCTTCTTCCATTCAGGTGCCAAAAATCCTGAACACCCTTTACAGCTACATGCAGCAGAGCACCCACAGGCCCTTCCTGCTCCGTGCAGTGTTTCTCCTCACCCGCTTTCACCAGGAGCCTGTAATCAGCAGTCTCCTCCAGAAGAGTCTGCTCATGGACAGGTACGGGCACCACCCACCTCCCCACTGTAGTCAAACAGGGACCCTGCAGCTTCCTTGCCCTGGGGGGGTCCGGTTGAGAAGCAGGTCTTTTTTTTCTGCCCAAGCAGTCTGGAGTGTTGCAAGACTGCGTGCTTGTGTCTCTGCTGTGAGTGGGGCATTGTAAGCCGCACTGCAGGTGAGGAGGTTTGAGGGCACCGCAGGACCGCAAGGATACGGGCTCAGGGGTGAACGTCTCTTCCCTTGCAGTGACACGGTGGAGCTGTGGAGGAGCCTGGGGAGAAGCATCCTTGGGATTCAGATCCTGAGGTGCTTAGTGGAGAAATTAAACAGAGCAGGAAACGACCGCCTGGGGACGGACTCCTCCCCTTGTGAGCAGCACAGCTGTCAGACTCCTCTGGAGACTCTGACGGTACGTTCAACGGCAGACACCTTTCTGCAGCTCGGCATCTGCTTGCTAACTCACGCTTGGGCGCAAGGGAGTCAGGTGCCCTTTGCGGGTGCCCGTGGAGATTCGCAGGGCGCTGTGCTGGGCCGGCCTCAAGGAGTGCGGGGAGCCAGGGCAGTTTGGTACTCCTGAGCCACAAGGCTGTCGCAGAAGTGACAAGTGCGGACAGTGACCCCCCACCCTGGGCAGGCGGGGGAACCAGGCTGGTGGGAAAAGGCCTTCCCTGAACAGGTGGTTCTTGGTCATGTTTCTCTGCAGATCACCCGTGCCATCTCCGAGGTGGTGTTTGCCCTGAGGAGCACGGAGGAGCTCAGGCGACTGCTTCCCCACCTCCTTCCCAGCCTGCTCAGGTGGGCCAGTGAAATGCTGGGTGGGGAGAGGCAGCTTTTGCTCATGACCAGCTGGAAACAACTGCATGTGGAGAAGCCGTGCAGGTAAAGAGCCGAAGGGGCAGATGGAGGGGCTGGCTTCAGTTCCCCGTGCCAAGGCATGTGCCTTTGTGGGGCTGAGGGAGGGCTTCGCCTGCCCCACTTCCTAGATGTGGAAAGCGGTCGTCGCGGTTGGTTTTACTTCTGTTCCTTCGTGGAGCAACTCCAGCTCCCAGGCAGGAAGGTCTTACGCAGCTCATACTGCGGATGGCCGTCCTCTTGCCTCCTGCATACCCTTGTGTGCACAATAGCATTGCACTCCCTCAACGGACCCCCGCTGGAGCAGTGACTCTTGCGGGCACTGGTGTCATTCTTGGCCAAAGGCTGGTGGGAAGAGGTATGAGGTGTTGGCCTTGGTTGACACCTAGCGTGGAGTCAGTCTAGAGGCGTGGGTTTTCTTCTGCTTCGGTGGGTCTGGGGCATGAAGAAAATGCCAGTGTCGTTAGCTGCAGTCTGGAAGGCTGTGAAGCATCATTCCAGGGGTATTTAGCTCTGCTGCAGATCAGTCTTCCCCGAACCTGCTGCGATTTGAGAGTTCTTGGGGTTTCTGGCGGTGGTGCTCTTTGGACTTGTTTTGTTTGATTGGGTTTGTTTATTTTGCACTTTGTTTCTTTTGCCAGGATTTTCCTTTCAGCTATAAAGTTGGTGCTGGGCAAATGCATGGCGCAGAAATGGACGCAGCTGCTCGAGATTTGGGGAGTGTGGGCTCGCCTGGAAGTCCCCGTGGCTCACCCTGAGGGGGTGCGTCTCCTGACCAGGTAAGAGCCCCAGGGATGCATCTGGCCAACTCCTGCAGGGCTGTGCCCAGGGAAATGGCCGCTGGGACCCTCCCGGCGTGCCCGGGAAGCCGTCGGGAGCTGAAGAGTAGTGTCTGCATCAGCGCAAGTGAATTTTGGAGGCCCGGCCTGTGGCCTTCCTGGGTAACTGTGTCCCTCGCTTGTGACCCCTGCGCAGTGTCCTGCTCAACGCTGGAGTCGTCTCCCCCTGTCTGGTGAAGAACCTCTTGCCGTGGCTGAATTCCTGCTCAGTTCAACTGCGGATGACAGCTACAGCTTTCTTTGCTGAGGTAAGGCAGGAGATGGGGAAGGAAGGGGTCAGAGGACTTTTACCGAGATACTGCTGCTTGGGATGTCTTTTTTTGTGGGAAGATCCCTGGCGAACGGGTCCCTGGAGCGGGGTGGCCAGGGGAGCACCTGGCCGGGACCAGGTCCCCACGGCGCTGCCTGTGGTGTTGTTCCAGATCTCTCGGGACCGCAGGACGACAGGGACCTCCGAGCGAGGCAGGCACTAGAGCAATCCCTCCGCAATACCTGGCCCCAGCCAGCACCACGGAGTTAATTAAAGCTCATCAAAAGACACCGAAAGGGGAGTGTATCTGTTCTTTCCCTAATAGCACCCTGGCAGCTGGTGAGACAACGTGTGGGTGACACCGAGGCTGGGGGCTGCCAGCTGTGGGGCCCCTCTCAGATCTTCCCGGGCTGGGGACAATGGAGTCATGCCAGGACAGAGCCCAGAGCAGGGGTCTCCCCGTGGGGTCCTGGGGCCTTGGCGTGCCCTCCCACTGCCCATGGGGATCCCCTCGCCACCCCTCCCACCGCGGCACGACCACCTCCAGCACCAGCCCGCGCTGGTGCAGGGAACAGCCCGCGAGAGCCCCGACCGTATCGCCACAGCAGGCTTCGCCCTCCCGGTGTCCCATCACGCTGGGACCCCCCACAGCACTGCCCAGTGACACACTGGGGGGAGTAGGGGGCACTGGGGGGAACCGAGGGGGTCACAGGAGGTTACAGGTGTGTGGGCAGAGGGCGGAAGGGGGGCACTGGGGGACGAGTGGGGAATGGCGGGGGGACCTTAAAGGGTCAGCAGTGGCACAGGGGCCGAGCAGAGGGACGGAGAGTAGCATCTGGCTGGCCCATTGGACCCCTGCCCGTTAACCCAGGCCCCACTGGTGCTGTTCCTCACCCCCAGCGAGCCTCCGCACATCTGCAGGGGGCAGGGGCAGCTCCACACAGGGAGGCCACCAGCAGAGACGTGGTTTTGTCCCTTGGGCTGCTGTGCACGCTGGCCCGGCTGCGAGCCCACGTGAGCCTCAGCCCCCTGTCCCGCGGGTCCCACCACACGCGCGTGACCCAAACGGAACGCTCTGCAAAGTTCGCTCAAAGGAAGCACGTGCTTCCGCCTTGCCCAGTCCTTCCTAAAGGTGTTCCTTGGTAAAGGTGAGGATGTAAGCGGGAACGGAGCCCCTTTCTGGGTTGAACAGCAGGCTGAGGGGGGCTCCTGCTGTGGCGGGGGCACCGGCAAGGGCCAAGCTGGCCAGTCTTCCTTCGTCCCGGTCTTCAGAGGTGGCAACCTCCTGCGTGCTCTGGGCTGGCACAGCCTTGCCCGTGACCCAGGGGAAGCTTCCCTCTCCCCGAGTCCAGAGTCCTGCCCCATACACGGCACCCTGGGGCAAAGGGCAGAGGAACCAAGAGGTTCCCCTCCTTCGCAGGGTCCCCAGCGTCAGCTGTAGCATCGCGCCTATCCTTTGTAGTGCCCAGAGCCTCCTGTTTCGGGCCGAAATCCTCGGTTTTCGGGTCCAAACCCGCCTTTGATGACCCCCAGCCTTTCCTCAGGGCCCACAGCTCCATGCTGAGGCTCTCAGCCCTAAAGGTGGAGTTCGTTGCCTGGCAACCTCCACCCAGCAGTCCCTGGGGAGTCAGTGGGCCCAGGACAGCCAATCGCATTTGAGGAGGCGGGGGCAAGGCATGTGATCGATAGGTAACCCACCAGTCAAGCTTCGAGGCCTGCAGGAGAGGTGGCAAGAGGGGAAAAAGCCGGGCTCCCTGCCGGGTGCGTGTGTGGGGGGGGTGTTGGTTGGAGGCGGGGCATGCCCGCTCCACCAATCACAGCTGGCAAGAGCAAAGCAGAGATGACTGATGAGCCGCCTGACCCATCACTGGATGGGAGGAGCGATCTCATGCAGCCAATCGGAGGAAACATCGCCTCAGGGAAGGGCGGGCCCCAAAGCAGGGCACAGTGGCAGCCGAGGGGAGCGATCCTCCGAGGCAGCACCGCCTGAAGGGAGGAGACTGGCAGCCCTCCCCAGCTGTGCTGACCCATGGGAGAAGAAGGTGGGGCCTTCTCCTGGGGCCAGGAGTTTCCTCTAGGCACCTGCAGTGCCGAGGGCTCCGGCAGTCCTGGGAGCTGAGTGTGCCAGGCGCAGGGCAAGCGGCTGAGCTGGGCGTTCTCCAGCGGCAGGCATTTGGACGAGGGGGGCTCGGCGGGAACCCGTCTTGCCCTCCCGCTTCTTCTTGTGCTTCTTGAAGTGGAAGCACTTGTGCAAGGCTCCAGGAGGAGTTAATTTGGTGCCCGCCCTTGCTAATTGCAGGTGGGTGGTCTGCAGCGGGCAGGGAATGGGACAGGACTGCTCGCAGGAATGCCGTGGGAGGGGAGGTCCGTCGCTCAGGGAGACAAGGATGAAGGGTGGGCATTGAGGGTTGTGGTGCTTCTCTTCCCAGGTCACCATTACGCGTGAGGAAGCTCTGCTTCCCTGGCAGTGGCCGAACATCTGCCTGCCCTCGGGAAGCCAAAGGCAGAAATCAAGCAAGAGTCGGGATGGAGTTGCAGGAATAGTCGCCACCTGTCGACCCCAGCTGTCGCCCCAGTTCATTCTCTGTGTGGAGAGGCAGTTCAGGGTGCCAGGAAAAGGTAATTTAAGGGATCTCCACTGCTTATCGGTTCTGCTGACTCTCATGACTTTACTGGCATTGTGGCATTTGGTGCTAATGCCAAAGCTCTTGGGGAAATCTGTGTCAGGGTATTGGCATCTCTTAGGGTTGTGATCCTGTGGTAGGGGGGAAAGCTAAAAAAATGAGACACAACTGTAAGTAAAGAAGCAACATTGAGGGGGGGGGGGAAAATACATTTTCCCAAAACACTTTTGAGGTTTAGGGATTTGGTTTGAGAACTCTTGTTTTGGTGACACACTTGCTAATAAGTCCAAAAAGAGATTTATCTTTGCTTTCATTGAGATTTTGACTTGAGTGCAGTTAGTGATCTGCTGTAACCTTAAATCACTCCTGTCATCTGACCAATTCTCTGTTTTGTCTCTACTACTGAGCTGATTTTCTTATCTCAAATGTGGCATAAAATTTGCATGTACTTCCTGGAAATTGAAAGATTTAACAGTGCTTTGTGGAGTGCTATTCAGTCGATGGGCGCATGGCACACAAGAATTTAGGGGTAAAAGTTCTTTTAGAGGTTCTGAGGGTTATGGTCCTGCTGAAAGATTAGTGAGAAATTCAGCTACACAGTTGTCAGGACTCATAAAACTTGCCAAGACTGCAAATATGTGATGTCTGGGCTTTGGTGTTGACTAAGCACAGTGCAAACACAGGTGGATACAAAAGCTGGAAACAAGAGCTTAGGCATAAAAGAACCAAACCAAACCAAAACCCAAGATGATGGAAGAGAGAAAAATGTCCTGCCAAAAATACTCCTTTAATTATTCACCGACAGAAAAGACAACTTCCAGAAGAGATTGTCTTCCTGGATGCAACTGTGAGAAGAAACCTAATTACTGAACCAAAATAGTACACATATTGTAGGATGATAATAATGCATTAAGTATAAAATAAATAAAAAGGCAGAAGAAGCCATGCTGCATTTCCTTCAGATTGTGGATTGCCTCTCTTCCAAAGATACTAGATGTTTATCTGCCCAGTACTAACAGCACTTAAATATTATTTGCTGTTTGTAAATGAAGTATTTGAATTGGAAGTAAAGGCTTAAGATTATGAAGCTTTTCACTGCCAACAAAATGTCTAGGTGCTGAAGGAGCTGGCTGCTTGCTGGTCCCAGGGTGCAGGTAAAGCTACTTTCTGATTATCAGAGATGAATCAGAATCTCGGACATTGCCTGACTCTTCATCATCTCGGTATCGTGCTGAATATCAGTAGCAGGCAGGGAAGGGGGTTCTTGTGTCCCTGTCTGAGATGCCAAATTGTGATTTCTGCTCTCTGTCCCAGGTACGTGCCTGTGCAGGCAGCTAGATGGGAGCTTTCCCTCTGCAGAGCACGGCTCTCTGCGGTTTGCAGAGAATAATGTTTTCTACAGCCTTGTTTTCAGCTTTAGGCAGGTCTGGCTTCATTTTTTGGGGGAGGCAAGAAGGCTTGCCTTCTGGGAGTGTGTTTCACCACTGTCCCATTTTTGCTGAGGTCCATGAGTGTCCCTAGTTGTGAGTAAAGGAGCCCTGGTGGGACTGTGGGCTGGAGATGTGCTGCTTTTTGCCCCTTCTGCCCCTCCTCTGAAGATCTGATAGCAGAAGTGTCTTTGAGACAGGTTTTTTGACCTGCTTCAATGCAGTAATGGATTACTGAGAAGCAGCAGTACCAGGGAGTATGAATGCAATTTTCTCTTGCATGATTTGGCTGAAGATCAGAAATGTGCTTCACTGAATAGGAACATTGTTGATTAAAATGGCATGACTGTTGATGCCATATTACAGCGGTATCTTGCAGTGTTGGAAGCTCAAATCTATCTTTTCGTGTTAACTTAAAGCTTAAACTCTGAGAAGACTGTAGGAATTTAAAAATCACCCTCTGCAACCTATGCAGACCTTGAGGTATGAGCCAGACTGAGAGGAGTGAAGAAAATGTGTTCATGCTTTTTTATCCAGCTGAAAGAGCTCTGTATAGCTTTAAATGCTGTTGCATCTCATTTTTAGTTGAATATAAGCAGATGGTAATAGATTAGGTGTCAGATATCTTGTGAGGGCAACTACCTGGCAATGACATATTATTAACAGTAGTTTAAATGATTGCACTTGTTTCAGAACAAAAAGTGGAGTTCTGTCTATTTTTAATCTGAGTTTCTGAACTATCTGATTGGAACTTAGTACTGGGGAGGCCTTCAATACAATTTTTTTTATGATGATCACTAGGGTGTGATGGTTGTCGGTTATTTTTAGGTGGTGTGGTCAAATCAGAGGTGTTGAAAGCTTACCCCTCATCTAATTGGGGTGGGTTTTGTTTGTTTTCGGTGCTTATTTCTTTTGGAAAAGCTGAAGATTAAAATCTCTCTGTATATACCCATGCACCCCTTCTCCATGGTGTTTACATAAATGTTTAGGCTGTTTTCCAGGCTGTTTCCTTCGTGCAAGACTGGTTGGAATCCCCTTAAAACACCCTTTTACCCAGCACCTGCGAGGGAGGACCACAGTGTTTGGGGACCTCGGTGGTCCCAGTGCCTGAGGATGGTGTGTGCACACACACACACATTTATCTGGGGTGTTCCTGCAGCTCCCTGGGACTGGGCTGTAGCCAGGGCCAGGGTTTGTGAAACCCCTTGTCTGAAGATTTCTTGGGACCACAGCACCCACAAGGGCAGGAGCAGAGGGACAGGGAAGAGAAGCATTTAGCAATATTTAGCAGGGGCTCTCACCAAACCAGGCTGATCCACTCTCCAGCTTCTCCCTTAACTTGGGGGGAATCTGCTACCACAGATGTTTCTGGCGTTTGCCGCATCGGGAGGATTGTCAGTGGGCTGCACTGGGAGCAGGTTATGGGAAATAAGAGCCTGTAATGGTCAGACTACAATGCTGGGAGATTTTTACAGTAATGCCCGTGCTGCAAGAATCCAAAGGTCAGAGAGGAAAATTGCAATACCAACTTCAATTAGTGACTAAGAAAGGGAATGACTTTCATGATGTGTCAGACTGTGCCTCTAAGCCCTATGAGAAGCTGCCACCCTTCTCCGATGACAGGTAGCGTCGTGGCAGTGGCTACTGCTGGGCCAGGAACAGCAGGCAGATGCTGCGCAATAAAATGAGAGCAGAGACCAGGCAGGCTTGGTCTGTGAAGGATCTGCTATCCCATAATTCATTCCCTGCCCTTATTCACTGGAGGCTGAATGTGAGGATCTTTGTTCACTGGGGTTTTTTTGTTTTGGTTTTGTGGTTTGTGGGTTTTTTTTTTTTTCTCTTTCTTTTGATTTGGTTTGTGGTTTGTGTTTTTTTTTTAGGGGAGTTTAGGAGAACTGACTATGGGCAGCAGAGAAGATCTGGTGATTCAAAGGATCTTTTTTCAGTTGTTCATGCTAGAAAGTTCTTGGGGTTTTTTGTTTTGTTTTTTTGTTTGCTTCTTCCTGCTGCCACTGAACACCTCTGGGATCCATTACATTTTACGGGGATTGTTGCTTTGGAAGATGGCAGGAGGTCCTGTGGCCCTTTCTGCCAGCCAGCCCTGCAGGAGCAGGGAAGCTCTGCTGGGAGGAGGCCAAGGAAGGGTGTCAACAGCTGCTGTAGAAATCCAGACGAGCAGTTCAGGTACATAGGAGGGATCAGGGGTACAGTCCAAAGGATCCACGCAGGGATGTGCTTGAATGATGACTGTTCCCTCCCACCCCAGTGCTATGAAGGACATTTGTGCCCAGGTCTTGTACCAAGGGACTGTCATACCCTCGTGTACGGGGACCCCTCGTACACGCACCCTGGCACGATTAACTTTGCACAATCTTGGCCCCCTTCCCTGTCTTCAGGGGAACCCGAACTAGTAAAACGTTTTTGGCTTGTTTTTCTTCCTTGCATGGTGAGGATGGACCATGGCAGCATGATGTCCTTACAGTGTCACTTGGTGGGGAGACTTGGACTTGTCCTCTACAGGCTGGACACTAACTGTCCAAATGACTTCCTAGAGCTGGCTGCAACAAAGAAATGCAGTGTCATGCTAAGGAGGAAATGACAGCTGGATAGCTCCCTCCCAGAAGCTATAGCAAAAGAAGAGAATGAGAAAAATGAGGGATAATTGTTCCTGACAATGGTGTCTTTTAAAATCAAAATAGAGATTTTTTTTTTCCTTCAAAATAGAGATTTTTTTTCCCTTCAAAATAGAGATTTTTTTTCCTTCAAAATAGAGATTTTTTTCCTTCAAAATAGAGATTTTTTTTCCTTCAAAATAGAGATTTTTTTTCCCTTCAAAATAGAGATTTTTTTCCTTCAAAATAGAGATTTTTTTTCCTTCAAAATAGAGATTTTTTCTCTCCTTCAAAATAGAGATTTTTTTCTCTCCTTCAAAATAGAGATTTTTTCTCTCCTTCAAAATAGAGATTTTTTCTCTCCTTCAAAATAGAGATTTTTTTTTTCCTTCAAAATAGAGATTTTTTTTTTTCCTTCAAAATAGAGATTTTTTTTTTTTCCTTCAAAATAGAGATTTTTTTTTTTTTCCTTCAAAATTTCTCAGGAAGTTTTTGGTGATGTTGGACTCTCCAGTGCAGAATGATCTGAACACCGCTGCAGTGTCCTGATGACAGGACTTTTCCAAGCACTCAGCTTTAGAAATAGTCTATGGAAAGATGTCCATGTCCTGGGCATGAGATTTAAAAAAAAAACCAACAAAAAACCAAATTAAGAAAATAAAATTTGAGTGGAAAGTCCTCCTTTCTCCCCAGTGCAATAATTCTTCGTGGCACTTGGAATCATGCTCAAAAATGTTGAATCTCTTCCCCTTAAGTTTGAAAGACGGAAGAAAGATTTGAAAATAAACATGGAAGAACACCTGGTCTGCAGGAAAGTTTTTGTGGGGAAAAAAGTTATCAAAAGCAGCTTGGTGATGTGATTTTTTTTTATTTATTTATTTATTTTCCTATTGCCATTTAGGTCAGAGGGACTAATTTGTATGATTTTCTTAAGAATGCTTTCATGTGTAAAATTTAGATCTCATAAATCAAGACTCAAACAGGACAATAGTAAGGATGGAAATGTTTTCTTTACTGGCATACTGGGGACAGACTTTATAGTAGAGAGTGTTGCAATAGGACAAGGGGTAATGGTTTTACACTAAAAAAGGGTAGATTCAGACTAGATATAAGGAAGAAATTTTTTACAGTGAGAGTAGTGAAACACTGGCACAGGTTGCCCAGAGAGGTGGTAGATGCCCCATCCCTGGAAACTTCAAGGTCAGGTTGGACAGGGCTCTGAGCAACCTGACCTAGTTGAAGATGCCTGTGCTCATTGCGGGGGGGGGGCGGGTTGGACTAGATGACATTTGAAGGCCCCTTCTAAGCCAAACTATTCTATGATTCTACGCTAACAAGTTTGGAACAATGTCATCCAGTTCTGGGCTCAGCAGAGAGGAGTGAAACATCACTGGAGTCAGGGTGCCACTTGTTTCTATTAAACATTTTGTTAGAATCTTTCTTTTCTTACTGTAGTTTTGTACAGGCATTCATCTGCCTTTTCCAGTGTTTAATATTCACATGCTGGAAGAGTAATTTAAATGGGTAATAGATACAGAGTGTAACCATTAAATCTAGTTCATAACAATGCAAACTATTGGATGGCAACAATTGCAAATATATGCCTGGCTTTGCAGGATGCCAACTCGTTGGCTTGGGACACAGAGCTCACCTTAAGTGACAATAAACATTTTATATTTAGATGTTCATTGCTGAGCCAGATGAACACAAAGAGCTGCAGCGTTTCATTTTTTTTTTTCTTTTTGTTTTATGTAGGGGCCTTATGCGGACTGACGGCAGTCCCGGAGAGAGATCCAGCCTCGCTCGAGTGGAGTACACCTGCAGCTTTTAATCAGAAACGACAGCTATAAAGCAGCACTATGTGCAATACCTCTGAGACCTGTACCCTTGCTGGTGCTCACACTTGCATGGAGGAGGAGGTGAGCAGGATGCCTAGCAATAAGAGAATGATAGCATTTGAAATTTCTGGAAGAAAAAGAGTTATTTCTGTCTGTTTTCTTCATTCCTGTCTTTTCTGCTCCTTCTGATAAGCAGTGTGGCTATGTTGTCGGAAGGATAAGCTGAGAAGTGGGTTAAATGAGAAGGTTTTCCTCTGGGGGGAAAAATCTGGAAGTGGCTTGGACCCATATTTTGTAGCTAAATGGATTGTAGCTGTAAAAACGTGCTGTAGCTAGACGATGAGTAAGGCTGTGTCACAAACTGGAAAAGTTGTGGCTGACTGAGGAAATCTGGAGGGGTTTTTGTGCTTGTGGAGTGTCTGTTTTTTAAGAGCTTCTGGAGAGCTGGATAGCTTCAAGAGTAATGTCAAGTCGTTTTGGGGTCCAAAAAAATGCTGAATTGCTGCAGGAGGAGTGTATGGGGTTTGCTGAATCTGAAATAGCTTGTGAGCACCACTGGAGGCACAGTGTTGTGGGGACACCCCCAGAGGTGCAGTGCCCTGGGCAGTGGGGTAAGGGTGTACTTGTGTGGCTGTCACCTTAGCCTGTTTGTAATTCTGTGCTTGTGTGGGAGCTGCCTGTGTCTAGGTGAACAGTACCTCAGTCACACCTTCCTTCTCATACTGTTTTAATGCTACCGTATTTTAATTTGTCTCCCATTATTAATTAATGGATTGACTCCCCTTCAAAGCAGGTTACTGCTTTTTTCCAAGTGCTGAACTGAAAATGGTGACCAAGTCCTGCATACAATGATACTTTCTGCTAGAAAGTCATTGGAATGATTCAGGCACCCACTTTGGTGCTCATCCATTAGGGGAGGACTTCACGTGTGCTGTACTTTGGGAAATGAGTGTGCATTTATTTCTCCATTTAACTGGATTTTTGTGTGAGTGAGATTTGTTAATATTGTTGTATCACTGATTTTGCTGGCTTGCCGTGGAAATCTTCCCCAAAAGAGTTAACAGCTATTTCTAAACAAGATCCTCCAGACCAGATACATCCTGAACAGCTGAGTTGACCTGGGAAGTGGTTGTAGCCTCAGGTGGAGTTGCCATTACAATCACAATAACTGAGCTATCATATAATCAAATTCTCTAGCTCCCTGAATTGCTGATCTCACTTCTAAGCTTTCTGTAAGTGGAACTTCTGAGTCCTTGATGTAAGAAAAGCCTCGGCAGCTTTTAGTTATCTTTTTGGCATTTTCCATCAAAATTTCTGACTAAACTTCACAGCTTCCAGCTGCCTACTTGGCAGTAGGTTTAGGGAGCTGAGCGAGCACTAATGCCAACCCCATGGGGGTCTGCGCTTGCCCTCAGGCTGTGATGGCTGGTGTGATGCTGGTGGTGCATCTGGTGCAGAAAAGGAGCCTTCCCACAGACACAGGAATAAGGCACGAGTCAGCTGGCACGCTCAGCTCATGCTGCTGTAAATAAGCTGAAGTTTTTTGAAGGCTGGCCTCAAAGTGACAGCCTTTCCATTGTCACAGGAACTTGAAAGTCAATAGTAAAGATTGTAAAGTAACAAAAGTCCATGATAAAGATTTCATCTTTGAAGACCGCAAACAGCAACCCGCGTGAGGAGTACCTGCTCTAGCCTGAAGTTATTGAAGAGAAAAGAGAAAATGTGTTAGTTAGCATTCAGAGGGTAACAATTTTCTGATTTATATTGATTGCATGAGCTAAAACCAAGAAGTACTGAATGCTTATCTGGGAAGTACAGCAGAAAATTGAACTTAAAGGGGATTTGGAGAATGTCTGTTGGAAGAAAAAAATTCTCTTTTATCTATGCAATTTCCTGAAAATAAAAGCACCCACACTCCATATTCCTTAATCTTTTATTCCTCTTTTCATTTCTACTAGTTGTGAAAACTAGAAGACAAACTAATTTGTTATCCTTGTTTAGCCAAAATGATTTCCTAGAGGAAAGAAATATTAAGAAATGTCTAATGTGCAAAACCAGCAGGATTTCTTGCAAACTAGGACAGGGTTTATCAGGCATAGCATACACATGGCCATTTCACCCTCCCAGGGTTTAACAGAGGGCTGAGATTTACCTGAACTCAAAGTTGAATCAGGAGAAATGGATTTGCCCCAAACCAGGAAACAAGGTTTGTAGTTGTCTCAATAGATACAGTGTGATATAGCCCAGGGGAGGTGGAAAACACTGCAATGGTTTCTGCTGATGTTATATGGAAGGAAAAAGAAAAGCAAGCTGAGAGAAAACCTATCAGATAAGGGAAATATCCAGTCATGATCCTACTGTTTGCAGTAGGGTAAACTGCAGCTACTCAGAACAAACATAAATGTCAGAAACCTATGGAAGAGATGAGATCATCCAAAGGTTAGGTACAAAACCAAAGCAGCTTCAGTGTATTGACATAAGCAGTCCTCATATTGAATGTTAAAACATTTCTCTTCTATCAGCTCAGTGCTAAACAGAAGCTGTAAAATGAAATGATAAAGTGAATCAGATAGAGCAATGTATGTTTGGCTGCTTATTGCTGACAACTGGCCCTGGCAAAAGCTGAAATGGTTTTGTGGGTATCAGCAGGCTGCTGCATTCCTACAGTATTTGCAGTTAATGAGATTATTGGGTTGTTGTGTGATGTATAAAAAAAGCTAATATTCTGTCTACAATGCCAAGATGTCTGGGCAAGTCAGAGACATGGAAAGATAAGAGTGAAGTTATGGGACTCATATATTGGGATGTATATTTCAGATATTTTATCCATTTTCTCTACTGCTTGCAGAGAATAGAGATGATTTATTATGAGGTCCAAAAATGCCATTAGTATGCTACATTTGAAATGCATGCCCTAATCTTATTTACCATTGTCCTGTGTGAGGAATTTTAATTATTCTCTAAGGTTTAAAGGAAAAATACCTCCTGGAAGAAAAAAGGAATAATGCTGCAGTAAACTGGCTTTCTCCAGTGTAAGCTTTCAGCCGTAACAGAAGAGAAAATGTGGAAGTGTGTTAGCAACATTCATTTTTCACTACATTACCTTGTGGAAGCAGTATACAAGAGCTATTAATATTTTATTACAGATATCTGTAACTGTGTTTGCAGTTGACTGATCTGACTGTATGATAAGAATTAAGTTAGCAAACAGGTATTTCTCAAGTACAGTCCTGTCTTTTTGTTTGTTTGTTTTCATGGCCAATTGTTAAGCTGTATCAACCAAGCCACTATGTTGTTATGCAGGGTTTTCCATTTCACACCACGCCTTTTCATGCACACGTTGCATGTGGTGAGGTGCTCAGAACAGAGAGAAACCTGCAGCCCAACACGGATGATGATCTCCTCTGCCTGCACTCCTCTCAGAAGCGATGGCATATAGATGTAGTACTCTTACTGAATACATAGTGGCTGGGTTGGTGTGGTGTTTGGGGTTTTTTTGTTGGTTTTTTTTTTTGTTGGGTTGTCATGTGTCCCCCCCCGCCCCCCCCCCTCCGGTTGCTTGGCTTTTTTGCAGTACTACGTTATAGGCCTGATCCAGCTGAAAATTCCCCCCAACAAAAAGTCTGCTTTTTGTCATCATTTTATAGATGAGCTGAAACCAAAAGATACTGAATACTCAGGTCCTGTTCAATACTTGCTCAAGGCTGGCATGCTGCCATAGAGCACAGAAGGGCTGGGAAGCGGAGCTGGCTCTGGGGCAGCCAGGGGGAGCATGGGGGCAGAGATGCTCTCTTGTGTGGGGCACCCTTTCGCTCTCTGATCTGACCTTGCAGATGGAGGGTGGGTTTCTGTGTGTGTGTGTGTTGGGTTCCCTTTTTTTTTTCCAAAATTATACAAACTTAGGATAGATAACTAGATAAATTCATGTGTGTAGCTATGTTCGAGTCAGTGGGAGAAGGAAGAGCTCTTTTGTTGAGTCTAGAGCTGGTATTTGCTAAGAGTAACTATGGTGGTGCAATTATGAAATTTTATTGTTAACTGACTGTACCATATGCACGTTTTTGGTTTTATTATGCTAATAATTTTCACTGTTTTGAGCTATCTTCTACGCAATTTTCTGGTTCAAAAAATTTCCCCAAACAAGCATTTAATAATTTTTTTTCCACTACCTTCTTGAATCTCTATATAGGAAGAACCAGGTAATTTTTTATTTTTTTTTTTTTTTTAGCGTTCAATCTCAAGCCCCTGGGATACAGTTAATTTCTCTGGCTCTGTATCACTGCTTTTCCAAGGATGTGAGTACTAGATGGCTTGTTTGAAAAACAGCAGCTGACAACTGCACTTAGTTTCAGACAGCCTTAAACTTTTGTTCCTCATTTACTTGAGTCTGTCGAAGATGCATTTGATACGGAATACCTAATTCTGGTACAATCCTGTTCTTGTAAGGTTTAGAATGTACTGACACAGAGACTTTGTCACGTACGTAATGAGTTATTCTGATAATAAGAGAAGAAAATTACTTGGAAAGAAATGCCACATGTACGTGCTTAGAAATTCTTGTATTAAATTGAGTCCAATTTGTTATAAGTTTCAAATGTCAAAGAAAATAAAATCAGCAAAACCAGATATATGCGTATTTTCCACAGGGCTGAACAAAACCATCATAGAAACTTTGGAACAGAGTTTTGTGTTTGGACACCTTTCTATTGTACTGTCTCTTCTCTGTCAATGTTGGGCCATTCTTCTCTCATAGCTGAAGTTCACTGAGATGAGAAGGTTGAGAGCACTCTGCTCTTGTATAGCCACTTTTTTTCTCAGTATGTGTAATGGTCCCCAGAATGAATCCTAATAGCGTGATAATCTTGCTCTGAGCTCAGAGGTGAATTTTGGTCTTAAGTCGGATTTACCTAGCTTTCTTTGAATACTCAGGATGTGGAGAAAAATGCTGTCCTGGTGTCAGCTGGGATAGAGTTAATTGTCTTCCTAGTAGCTGGTACAGTGCTATGTTTTGAGTTCAGTATGCAAAGAATGTTGATAACACACTGATGTTTTCAGTTGTTGCCAAGGAGTGTTTAGACTAAAGTCAAGGATTTTTCAGCTTCTCATGCCCAGCCAGCAAGAAAGCTGGAGGGACACAAGAAGTTGGGAGGGGACACAGGCAGGGCAGCTGACCCAAACTGGCCAAAGGAATATTCCATAGCATGGGACGTCACATCTAGTATAGGAACTGGGGGGAGTGGGGGTGGGGGGATCGCCGCTTGGGGACTAACTGGGCATCGGTCGGCGGGTGGTGAGCAATTGCACTGTGCATCATTTGTATATTCCAATCCTTTTACTACTGTTGTCATTTTATTAGTGTTATCATTATCATTATTAGTTTCTTCTTTTCTGTTCTGTTAAACCGTTCTTATCTCAACCCATGAGTTTTACTTCTTTTCCCAATTTTCTCCCCCATCCCACTGGGTGGGGGGGGAGTGAGTGAGCAGCCACGTGGTGCCTAGTTGCTGGCTAGGGTTAAACCATGACAAATGCCTATCACAAGGTAAGAAATAACATATTAAGGGACCTTGAACCTGCACTTAGTAGCCGGATAAATTCCTTCTAACTGGTCCAGCTGAGGGGAGAGGGGGTCCCTTGCATGAATGAGGGTGGCAGAAGGTCTCTGATTTGCCTTAAAACCTGCTTCCTTGCCTATAGGCTCACAGAGGAAAGAGGAGTTAAGTTCTGAGAAAAGACAGCAGCAACCCATCATGCCTGGTGGGACCTTGTAAAGCAATTTACAGCCTTTGGCTGTCCGCTTTTTCACCATTAGAGAAATGCTATTTTCTTTTATTTCACCTTTACGTTTTGCAATGCGTGTTCCACTGTTCACTGCAGAAAATTATCAAACGTGTGTACAAGAGAGTCTGTATTAATACCTGGGCGGGAGATGGGGTTTTGTGGGCTTTTGGACCTCTCTAGGAGTAACTTGGAGCATCCAGGGCAGGCAGGGAGATGGGTTTATATTTTCAGTGAGTGCATCTGTTTGTGTAGGGAGCAAGTTCCCTGGGTGCAATTTTGGTGCTGGCTGTGGGAGCCAAGGGCCTGTCCTGGGAGCTGGACTTCTCCTAGGGCCAGCCCTGGGCCACTGCCAGCCGTGATTTGGGCATTGGAGAGATGCGGAGCAAGCACCTGAGCTAGGCTGTGGGTGTACAGAGCCTCAGCGGTGTCCCCCATGGTTTGGTGCTGGCGAGGAAGGGTGGCAACTCCCTGTGCTGCTACAATTGGGGTTGCATGTGGAGAAGCCTGGGGGTGTGCTGCCTGCCGTCCCATGGCGGGGGGGTCAGCCTGCTGCTGGCAGCAGGATGGGGCACCCCGGCTCACTTGTTGCATCTTCCATCCAGATGAACACCGTGTGGCCAAGGTGTGTGACTCGGTTTACAGGAGGTTAAAACTGTGGTGTGTGCAGCACGCTGGCATTGTTTCTTTTTTGCACATTGCAGCAGTATATTGTGCAAGTGAGTTACCAAAATATCCTGGAGCCCACCCACAACTTCAGCTGAGAATGGATTGTGTTCATCAGCTTTTTTTTTTTTTTTTCTTTCTTTCTTCATTCCACTGAGTCTACTCCCCCACAATTTAGTGAAGCAGGGATGTGCCTTCCTCCCCTGGCATAATGCAGCATGGCTCAGGAATATAGAACCAATTTGTCTGCGTGACAATATGAAAACTCAATAGAATTACAAAAATAGAGTTATTATTTTTTTAATCCCCCCACCCCCACCCCGCAATGCGAGTGTGTATTATACTTTTCTCCTCATCTGGATAAATACGCACAACTCACATAAATGACCCTCAACATGAAGTGAGAGTTGTTTCCTTTAGGCATGGAATTATTCATTTTTAACTTGATACTGGTGCATCAAATTGCATGCAATTTAAGGGTTGATAAGGTATTTATGTTTTTCCTTTAGACTGTAAATGAAACAGAGTTTTCAGACACATTAACTTCTTTAAAAAACAATTCTCTGTGAATTTTGCGTTTTTGAAGTATGCCAGAAAATTTCTTCTCAAAACAGACACTATGTAATACTTGCTTCTAGAAATCAAATTACATATTGGGAAGGTATAATAACAATTGCAACACACAAAGGCAGCACTTAATATTTTCCTAGTCTCACCTACCATTGATGATGACAACCTTTGTTTTTCCCCTTGGGAGTACAATTCATGGTGACCTTGTGACACCATTTTTTTTCTGGGCTGTCATAGAGGAAGAAATTGTGTCATCTGACGGAGGTGCTTCAGAACTTCTCCAAATCCAAATACTGTCCAGGCAAAGGTTTTGTTCTGTTATCTCCCTTTCTCCTCAGCCACCCTCAATCCATGTTGTACTTGTGCATGAATTACGTCCAGTTTGCAAAAATATTGACTGCTACAGAATAGCCCTAGTTAGTAAGCAGAACCACTAGGCCAGAGAGAACTGGGATTTTCCCCCCCCTTCTCCGTAGTGTTGATAAGTTATCGATTCCAATTCCAGCTGTATAAGGTGATTTTCTGCAGGTTTTTTTCATGCATCAGTCTGAGCTCAGGTCCCAAGGCCAATAATTTCCTGCTTTGCCATCTGTCAGTGTCAGTAGCCATAAAGATACAGTTTTTGGGGGTAGCTATTCACAGGGGCCATGGTGGCAGATGTGGAGGGCTGTGCTGCGTCCCCCAGGGTGGTTCCTGCCCTCTGCTTGAACGGTTACAGCTGCAGAGGCTGTTCCTCCCTGCTGCCTTGCAAATGCCATCTGACCTTGCCTGCAGGATGTCTGCCAATAGTTTGGGTTTGAGTATTTTAAATGGTCCTCTGGTTTGCCCAGTATGTCATTTCCTTTATTGGCGGGCTGCCGCATTCCCCTGTACCGCTCCTAGTATGGTGACTTCTCAGGATTTGACCCAGAGCATGCGTATTTATTCTTCTGTCAGCACCTCCTGTTCGACTCTGTTCGAATTTGACGAAGCAGAGCTTGCTGCTCATTATCAGGACAGCAGAGGGAAAGACTTGCCACAGAAAGCCCTTGTGGTGCAAAGCTAGTGGAGTTGAGCATCCTCTCCTGCCTTCTCTCAGTTTGCCACTCCTTCTGGCATTGCAAAAGGGCAAATCCCCTTTGTGGTCCCACATGTATGTAAGACCTATGACCTGTGCCATAGAGAACCGCACAAAGAAATAACCTGGGTGCTAAGCTGCTTCCCAAGAGTCAGATCCTCTCCAGAGGGGTTTCCACAGCCTTCCACTTGCCTCACTGCTGCGAGCAGTACACTTGTTCCCAGGTAAAAACCCTTTTGCCATTTTGCATTTGTGGAGTCCACCAGATTCAGATTCAGGAGGACTCTACGCATGGCAGTATTGGCATGTGAAGGCAGGACAGACCTCCCTATGGCCTCCTGAAGATGCAACAACAAAATATCCCAAGCAGCAGAGTTGCACTTTTGCATCACCTGTTGGGAAAGCTGTTACCTGTAAAGGTTGTAACTATAATGCACATTAGGGCTGTGAGTTTTTCTATGCTGTACAGATAACGTCTGGGAGCTATCACTGCAATGAATATGAAAGTGCAGCATAGTGCTTGGCCTCTCAGCTGAGCTGTTGAATCTGTAGTCCCACAGCAGGCAGCAACAGTAAAAATGGGGGGTTTGTGCCATTGACAGTGGCAGTGATTTCTCATCCCTTGGACTCAATAAAAACCTGACACTTCCTTCACTGACATAGTTAATATTTTCTCAATAGCATGTCAGCGTGCATGTGATCAGAATCTGGCTCCTCTGACTTAGAAACTGGACCGTTTCAGCAGCAAATTTTGCTAGGCAGCCATCCAGTTGACCTAAACCATTTTTAACATGGTAATTTAGAGGCAAAAGGCAGTTCTATATACTTTGCTACATCCTGAATCATCTGTGCTTGTTCTCCCTGTAGTTGCACTATGTCATTTTAGTAGACGTATTATAGCTGAAGCATTTACACTCAGCTCCAAAAGCTCTTTGAATATTCTTCTAAGAAAAGGCTGCTTTATAGGAAAATAGAGCACAAATTATTACCAGTCTGGAGCTGACATGGAGATTTGGCACTCCAGCTGGAGTGCTTTCTTTCAAGAGGTATTTCTATAAATTCTGCCCTGTTCCTGATGAACAGGCAGTCTCTGTTGTCAGTGTCAAACTGTACACTTGTCAGACGTGATAAAGACAAAGGAATATATACAGTGTGCGCTGGCTGATTGCACATTGTCTGGAGCTGTAGAATTTTCCTACACTGTTACTGCTTTCAGGTGATTTATTTGTGCAATTTCTTGGGGAAAGTCATCTGCAGGTTTCAAAATGCATAGTGTTATGATCTTAGGGATTTATTCTCACTGTGTAAATGGGGACTATCAGTGTCATCTGTGAAACTACACTAAGATAGTATGGAAAAATAATCAAGACCACTTTTAGAACAGGGACCTCAGCAGAATGACTGCAGGTTTATATTAACACGCCTGGCATATAATGATGTGACTGGAGAGCAGTTGATAGTCTATCTAAGAAGTAGTACTACTTTTGGATAAAAATTATTGAACATTAGGGGCAATGAACAGAAGGTTTTAGAGGTGTAGTGTGTAGAATTTCCCACATCTCTTGAAAATAAATGTCTTATTTTCATGCTAAGTACTGTCTTTTTCATCTTCTACAGGAAATACTTCAACTCTCATGGAAATAAGTAGGGAAGATAATTGTAGTTTCTTACTCATTTTTGCCCTCAGAGGAAGGAGACCAACTTTTCTTTTAAGACTCTTCTTACTGTAATTGAACCAGGGTAATTACTATGCAAACAATACCTACTTTTCTCATAGCTTCAGGAAATTTGTGATCTCATTATTTGTTTGCTTGTTTGTTTTCCACTGCCTGCAAATCACTACCTAGATAAAGTAAAGATTAGCCTGGTGAACCCTGCCATAGTTTGGACAATACGTTCCATCTGCAGAGTGGTGAGGTCTTGGCTGCAGGAAAGGCTGGGCAGTTTAAGATGCCAGCTTGTTGCTCTCTGATAATTTGTTAGTCCTTGGCTGTGAGGAATAAGCACCTTTCTGGCTGATGTGGTGGAACAGACCATGGCTCAAGCTCTCTTCTGTTGGCTGGAAGAAACCATAAGGTATTTGCTATATTAATGTGTTTTTTCTTTATGCTGAAATTGCGTGCACTGGTGTTGAAATTTTTCCTTAAACAAAACTGATAGTGACTTGTTGTCCAGCTTTTGTATAATGGTGAAACTCTCCAAAATCAATAGACTTTTCTCTGGGCTGTGTGATGGAAAGCATTTCTAGACATAAAACAGCAGTGCTTAGTGTGGACAAAAAAATCCTTCCATTTGCAGGGCATGCGTAGAGGTAAAGACAGTGAAATAAATCACCAGTGTAACATGGACACATTGGAATAAGTTAATTCTTTTCTCTGTCAGTCTGTAGCCTAGAAATACGATGCCGTGATATGAGGAAGCAACTTCTTGTAGTTTTCCAAAACAGTGGTTTGAGTTTTGTGTTTCTCAGAAGTCCAGCTGCAAGCTCTGCCCTTGAGCTGCCAGCAAGGCTATTGTGGGGAGCAGCTCTTGTGGCTCGCTGGACCCTGGCTGTCTTGGTACCGGCTCCTTCAGAGGAACCAACTCCACATTAAACATGCTGCAGCTGTGGCAGATGACCTTCCCTTGCTGCTACCTTTCTTTTAAGGTGGACAGCATTGCTGGAGTGCTTTTTTTCCAGCTGACACAGCATGTTTTATTTACTGTAGGAAGCAGAAATATCTATGTCACTTTTGGTCTGACTACACATTCCCCCCCTCTTTTGTTTTATTGCCTTGTTGGTCATGGAAGTGCAACCTCCTATTGTTTTGTCTTTGTTGCTCTATAAATTACTGAATATTGCCATGTTTCATCAGTTCAGAGCCAGGCAGTTGTTGCGGTTGTAGCAAGCAGATGTTCTGCACTTTTATATCCTTTACTTTCAATGTACAGATCATATTTTCTGCTGATCATAAAAAAAAATGACAGGGGCACATGGGATTCTTTGGATGCTGAATATACATGACTGTTTTGATCCAGGTAGTGAATTCAAACAGAAATATTCTATTTATGAAGGAATCAACTGCTAAAGTACTAGCACTGGTGCCCAGTTTGGGGTCATGGTAAAACTGCAGAAGCAGAGCCCCCAGGAGAGCTCTGTCACTTACTGTCAAGTTCCTGAAACTAAATGAAGTCCAAATAACTAGCATTTAGTATTACTTAATATTTCTTTTCATCAGATCTGGCAGTATCTCTTCCAGTCCTACAGGTTTCTGAAATGCTGTAAAGAAATTAACTGAGCCGAAGAAATAGCTTTACTTTATAAAAACTGAAGGTGTGAATATCCTTTAGTTTTGCACTACTATACGCACAAGATCTTTCTGCTCCTTAGTGCCTCCACAGACAATTTCTCAGCTGAGGCCCTCTCATTAACCCCCTAGGAAAGGATGAGGCCTTGAACTCCTACTTGCTGACCAGAGCAACCAGAAGTCTTACAAATAATGGGCAAAATGCGTTGTGTCCTTCGTAAGTACCTGCTGGTGTTGAGCATATGCTGGTGAGTTCAGCTTGGATAGGAGATATCCTTTAGCTATATACCGCTGTGTCTTCTCTGTCACTCTATGTTTTCTGCACCTAACATCCCCCTCTGTTTCCCCAAGGTGAGAAATTATTTTTCCTTACACATTCCCAAGTGTGCTGATCCCCAACTCAGCTTGTCTGTAGTGAATCGATATTTGTGAGAGACAAAGCAAATGCCATCTTATATTACATGTGTACTAAAGAGAGAGAGAACAAGAAAGAAGCAGTATCTCCATATCTGTATTACTCTCACTCAAACCACAGACTTCTCGACCAGTTCAAGTCCCATCTCAAATGAGGAATGGACAGCTTATAAACTGTCTGCATCAAACTTATTTGCTGTGACTTGGTCCTTCCACGGGGAGCTAGTTTGGTCCTTCCTAACAACAGACAGAGTTGCAGAGAACTCGGCGTTTCCCTTGACTGAGTTGCTAAGTTTCAGTCTACCTGTATCATCAGAAATGTCCATCCTCTTTACTTTAGCAACTCTAAGCTTACTTTTTGAGTGACTAAAAAGCCCACTTTAGCACATTTTATATGCTCTCCAGTCCCTCAGGCTTCTCAGTTAGCAATTCCTTCCATACCCTTTTTCTTAACCAGTATAATTTTGCAGACTCCTCCACAGAAAATATGATCTCACTGTAATCTCCTATACCTTAAAATAAACCATAACCCTTCAGTCCATTTCCCTCTCTCCATCCTCTCTTCTTTTGCCCTAAAGCTTAATGAACTGCTTTCTGGTGTCTTATTATAGATACTTCCCAGTTTATCCTTATTTCTGCACTGAAATGCCTTCAGTAGTGACAGACCTTTGCTGGAGGTCTAACGGCATTTTCTTTTTTTCTGGTGATGTGCTATCTCTGGAAATCTCATATATGGACTCAGATTCAGGGATCTGTGCGCACTCAGCAAATGCAAGCTAAGCTTGTAGCATTTTGGACAACTCTTTGGAAATTCAGTTAACAAAATTCAGTCTCTTGCCCTTTCCTTGCTAAAGGTCACTTTCTCTCTTTTTTTTTTTTTTTCTTCTCCAGGCACTGAAGACAAGACCACCCAGTGTCTTTGTCACGGCTCAGCCTGCAATGTGAGTGTTGTTTCAGTGTGTCGTCCTCACACCCTACTTCCAGGGCATCTGTGTTTTGCTGTTCTGTTCTGTGCAGCAGCATCTCTGTGTCCGCACAACTAAAATTCTGACTCAGGTTTCATCACCTCATGTTTGGAGTTACTTAGAACACTCACACTACATTTATATTTGTTTAAAATGCTGCACCTGAGATTCACTTCTTGCCTTTGTTAATTTAAGTACTTCATCACTCTTCTTGCCTCTCTCCACTGGCTTGCTTTCCTCCCCGTATACACTGTAGTTCTTCACTTTTTAAGACCCTTCCAGGCCTGCCCCATGAGGCTATGAAGCTGTTAACTCTTGTTTCTGCCCGGAAGATGATGCCAGTCTTTTTCACCCTCCTGCTTCACCTTTCCTTATGTTTCTTGCCAGGAGTGGGAAAAGTTCCTTGTAACCCCAGGAGGACAACTCGGTTGGGTGCCTCCTAGGCTAGCCTTGAAATTCCCTTTAGCAGTGATGCCTGTGTGACAGCAGACGCCCCAGTGCGCTGCCTTGTTCTGGCTTGTGTTTGTGCCCCGGTGCTGCTGTCTTCTAGGAAGTGGTATTTGAGGGGACAGAGCCCGCCTTGCTTTTGTCACCCAAAAAGGAAGCCTTGGTAGCAGTGCACTGCTATAATATGAACAATGCAGCTTACTCGTTATGAAGAGTCTGGGTTATCTATATGCATAAGCTTCTCCTAAACAAATTGTTTAGACTGAAAGTATCTACATTTTAGAAATGTAATTCTATAAATCAAATTGTTTTCACCGATCACACTTCCCTTTTATTGCTGTTTGTTATTTGAGGGCATATGATAGCTTTCTGTAAAATGTCGCCTTAATTGCCTTCTGGATATACCCTATAAATCCTGACAAATACTTTTAAAAGCGAAAACAAAGGCATATTTTTCTTCTATCAGAGCTTGCTCAACAAACCGCCTGTACCTTTTCCATGGGGCCTTGCAAAATGGTGTTATGTCAAGAAGAATAATGCTATTTAATTTATGAACCATTAATATTTATTGCACATGCAATCACTGGCATTTTGTGTGTGAGAGCTGGGCAGCAGCTAATAAAATTGGGAAGAGGCTATATATTTACCAGGACTACCCAGATAATTCATATAGGATAATTTTTGATTAATTTATTTCTTTGTGTTGACCAATTTCCTGGTAGCGGCCAACGAGTTGTTTGGGGTTTTTTTGGTTTTTTTTAAACTTATTTGCTAGCTCATAATGAATTGCTCAATAATTACTACAAATAATTCAAGTCCTTTGTTATTAGGGATTTGTAAGTGTGTTGAGGAAACTTGCTTATACCACTATACAATTAACAATCGGATCTCAGTCTTATTTCTGAGCGGAGATCTGCTTATTTCTCACAAAGATCAGGACTGGGGACTCCTTATACTGTATTTTGTATCAGTGCATCTGGAGACCCTGCTGTGTAATGGTGCTGCCCCAAACCACACATCCGATTGCCCCGTGCGAGGAATTGGTTTTGCAAAACCTTGTACCGGTGCTTAGCTTTACAATGAGTCCCCCTGCAAACTGTGTGTGGAATACTGGCCCAAAAGAGGGCTCTGGTGCCACAGTATCATCTTTTGAAAACAGTAGCATTAGTTTGGGGGAAGAAATTAGATACATCTGCAAGTCTTTGTAGAACAGGTTGCCTGAAAATAACTGGTAACAAGGTTTTAAAATTCAGGTTGTGTTGGTTGCTGCTGATAGGTGTCTGCTCTTTTCAGTTCCTGATGGGGAATAATATTATGTTCTTGAATCACGTTCTGGTTGCAATGTAAGTTTTATTTCCCTAAGTAGTATATGTGGCTTACTTTCGAATTAGCTGCTTCTAAGACGGTTCTAGCCAATAGATTACTCTGGGAGGTGCTCACAGAAACATGTGAGTATGGGTGAGAGCCATCCACATAGAACAGGTGGGAATTCTGACCCGTTTTGATTAATGTTTGGGGTGGGGGTTTTTTTGGTGTTATTGTTTTCTAAATATTGTGATACTTGCATCTGTAACAAAGTGGAGTCTGTGACTATCACTGAAGAGATTGGTGGAGGAATATTATGCCTAATGCGCCGATACAAATACAAATTTGACTCCCATGCAGATTGGAAACCTGGAAAGCAGCAATATTGCAGCCAATTAAGAGTCACAGTTAGCAGCGTGCTAGTCAGAACTGAAGTGCTGCACCAATACAGTTCTGGCTGATACTGATGTAAGAACACAGAGATAATGGAAGCTTTTGCTACGTGCCTGTGTTATACAAAGGGATTAATTGTGATTGGATCTAGGGTGTTATTTAGATGAATTATTCCCAGTAAGATATTCACAGAACAAGAGGGACTTCAAGGTTGGTGAAGCACAACAATCCTATTAGCTGTTTTGAGAAGATCTGATTTAACTTTGTCTTCTAAATTCAGTCCTTGGAGTCTAGGAGGGGGGAAACGGCTGCTCAGGCCGTGGCCCAGACGACAAGGTAGCAAGCAGTCCTGTTAGGAAGAGGGTAGGCTGCGCAGAGGACTGCTCCCATGCAGTCCTCTGGTGTCTCATTAAACTAAGTTCTTGCACATTGGCAACCAGGTGCAAATGTCTCAATATGTGTGTGGGAAACTAGTAAGTACAAGCAAGGGAGCAGATTTTAACTACTTTTTGGATTCCAAATATGTGGTCTTGCAGAAAACTCTTCTTAAATGCATTTTGAATGTTGCCTGAATAAGGGCAGCCAGAAAGAATCTCTCGAAGTCTTTGGGGGTTTTTTTTCAGCACACTGGGGCTGGAAAAGATTCAGGGAAAACCTGGCATCACTAGCAATAGTAAGCTTCCAGCACCTGTGGCAGACCAGGGTCCCTCACTTGCATTTTGAAGTTGCACTGAAATGACAGTAGTTAAAAACTCTTGCATAGTGTCCCTGTCTGTGACAGAAGTCAGAGCTTTTAGATAGAAAACGAAGAGAAATTAGAAATATGTCATCTTTTAACTCCTGGAAGACACATCAGTTCTTTTGTGGAGCTGGTAGAGATTTGTTAGTTGAGTTTGAATAGGGAAAGCAATGCAGTGTAGTTACTGGCAACTTCCACACTAACATTTTAATGAGCTGATTTTTCTGATGTGGACAAGCAGAAGCAGCAGCAGCATTTTATTTGTTTCCATAGGGTGCATCAGAAGCACAAAGCTGTGCTTTTGAGTTATGAGGAAAGATGAACATTAATAAACAGGCAGGTCAAGAAACCCCACAATACAAAGGATTTTGTTCTTCCTTCAACATTTGTCACCAGATGCTAGCCGTCCAATAAATCTTGCTTTGAGCAATAGTTTTTAAGTCTTGCTTAGATCTGACAGCAGTAAAAGTCCCTTGTGAACTTTGAAAAGGCAATCTCAATCCAGCTGCTGGTGTTTAGGGCTACACAAGATGAAAAGTGCTGTAAATGACAGAATCTATCTTCTAATAGATTTGACAAATGTGGGGGCTGAACCTGTGCACGATGGGAGCTTTTTTATTGCCTTGCCAAAAGCAACAGCTCTTGTAACTTGCACGACTGAAATAAACAGTAAAAACATGCAGTGATGCAAGTTGCTGAGTAATCATGTATCCTTCCAGTGAGCAGTAAATGCCTTTTTGCTAACTAAATGCTATGTTCAAGAAGAACAAAATATAAAGAAGATGCAATAAACTTCAGAGTAAATCTGCCTCTTGGGTATCCAGTACCAGGCTGCAGTTACTGTGTGACTTTGGGTAGACTGCCTAGCTCAGGCTCCTCAGTTTCTTCATCTGAACCAGGTGGTTTGTAAGATCCTTCAGATCAATGGATGAGGGATTATTACTCATGTTGGGGTATTTTTAGGGACTTGCTAATTATTGCAGTCTTGGTAGGTTGATCTCTCCACTTGCTCACTAAAAAAGTTTGTTGCTTTTTCCACAAAGCCTAAGTAGAAGACAGGTGCTCTTCATCCGGCACTAGTAGTTTTGCTCTAGTGTGTGTGTATTTTTTTACTTTCCCAGAAAGTTAAAACAGTCCTCTTAAATAGTGTTTTAAGAACAGTGCTATCCAGGTAATATAATGTACGCTATAGTCACCAGCAGGTCAGCTTCTTGGAGAAACAGTCCTCACTGGGTTTATCAGCGTGACATCTGTTGAAAACAGGGAAATTCTACCACCAGCTGAATTTTCATCAGGGACACTTGATACCAGAGAGGAATATTGCAGGGCTGTAGCACACACTGTGGCTCCCAGACAGGTTGCATTGCTCCGCAGTGGCTGGGTGAGCATGACCTCAATGGAGACTGGGATCCTGTGCAACTGCTGGGAGTGTGGGGGCACCGGCTGTACTACATGCCACGTACCGCAAGCCCTCAAGCTGACCGTGGGGAGTGAACTTCGGAAGCAGTGGTGTGACAGCAAAGCCTCCAGCTGAGGAACGTAGAAATTCCTCAGGCAAACATTAATCTTTCAAGGGCACATGCTCTACTGGTAGCCAAGCAGAGAACTCCCCCTTTCTCTAGCAAAAGAAATCCACTTCGAATAACTAAAATCTGCGCTTAAACCTTAATAACACAATCCATGATATTTTTTGAAAAAGCCAGTTGTTCCCACGCATGCCTTTCTAGCTAGGATTGGGGCACTGAAAAGATTAAATCTCATCATTCTGCAAATCTCTGTATTAACTGACTGCAAAGGCAACAAACACAAACTGCAAAAGTGTCTCTTTTCAGCAGATACCCATGGCTGCTTCTTGGACAAAATTATCTGAATCACTGATGGGCACGTTTAACTCCAGTCGAAGCCCAAGCTGCCTATCGCATTCGTCCCCAGCGAAGGTCCCAGCAATATACAATCTTAGTAATTAGTCTTTGCCCTTGTCTCAGTGCAATTTTTTTCCCCCCCCTGCTAAAAGCTTGGGTGTAAAATGCTAGCTATACAAGTTTAACTGATGTTCATTTCCCCCACGCTTTTTCCTCTTAATTCTCCCTGTCTTTTTAAGAATTCCCCTTTATTCTTTCTCCCTGCTGGTTTAGGATTTTGCAGCAGCAGAGAAAATATTTTGTTGTAGTGATTGTGAAGAGTATTTTCCATACAGGTATCACTGAACTTTAATGGCACTATACAAGTGGCACTTAATTTTTTATATGACCTAGATGTTTTCTGGTCTTTCCACTCAATATTTGATTTGGGAATCTGCAGCAGTGAGCTGGAGGAAATGAACGGTATGGTAAATTCAGCAGAGGAGGAAACTTTGGAGTAAAATACTGTAGCTTGCTCTGCTCTGGGGAGATAAGTCATTGCTCAGTTGCAGTAGGGCACATAGGGATGGTGTAACGATCCCTCAGGCAGAAGCAGGAACCCTTCAGTACACAGACATCCCCACATGTTCAGCTGTGGCAGTGAATTTTGGTCCCAGGACCACTTCTGTTTGACTGGCAGGGCTGTCCCAGCTGGTTGTGAGTTCCTGGTGCCACGCTGAGCCTTGGAACTGGGGCTGAAAGTGGTACGCAAACAGCACACACTGGCTTGGGCTGCAGTCTGTCATGTATGTCTTGTATGTCATGTCTCCTACTCCCAAGAGAGAAGGAAAGAATTGCTGCTGCTGAGCATGGCAAGAGGAGTGTGGGGAGCATGTGCAGATAAGCGTCTGGATTTTGGTCCCACCCGCAGAGGCCACGCCACTCTGTAGCAGTCTTTCGCTGTCTTCTCTTTCTTTGGTTGCAACTCACGTAGCCTGGGGTGTACACATGCAAAGACAATGGTGAGAGAGAGACGGCACGGGATATGTGGTGTTCTTCCCATTGTTCTTATAAGGCACTAAGTAAAAAAGTGAAAAGCATGATTATTTATTAATTCTGCTGTGTAACAGGCATATGTGACCACAGACTTGCAAAAGACATTAAATTTGCAAAGTCAAGCCCTCAGAATACTTGTGCAACCTTGATGCAGCCCTCTGTGTGCGTACAGTTAGGAAATGGCCTTTAACTACAGAACTGCAAACTGGAGGGAAGCATCAGAGTGGGAAGGATGAATAATGGACGTGAGTTGCAAGCTGTTTCTTGGGGCAGATAATAAAAAAAAATTGAGGAATGAGGGTGCAGTCAAAAGAATGAAGCAAGGGCATGTGGAGTGGACAAGTGGTCTGGGTTGTCTATATCTGGAGACTGCAGGGCACAAGAGTTCCACATATGAATGAAATGCTCTCTGGAACTTTGGAAGAGAGTTTTCCTTCAGGAGACCCTCAATGGGATCCAAATGACCCTGTAGACAGGAGAAGGTTAACTCGGTACCAAAGGTGGGTATTGTATGGAGTGAAACATGCAATGCCAAAAGCTCTGAATTGGTCTAAATTATATGAGATAAAACAAGATAAAAATGAATCTCCTTCTGTGTTTTTGGAAAAATTGAAGGAAACTGCTCGAAAATATACTGATTTAAAATTGGAAACAGAGGCAGAACAGCAACAGCTGGCCTCGATTTTTATGGGACAATCGGCACCTGATATAAGGCGAAAGCTCCAAAAATTGGAGGGGGAGGACTCAAGAAATCTGAATAAAATGTTAGGAACAGCATGGAAAGTTTACAATAATCGGGAAAAGGAGGAGGAACAAAGAAAAGAAAAGAAAGAGAAGATTAGAGAATGTAGGTTAATAGCTGTTTTAACAGGGGGTGCAGTAAGAGGAAGAGGACAAACCCGAGGAAGAGGAGGTTTTAAAAACTTTGGTGACCAGGACCCTAATGCACCTTTAGGAATAAATCAGTGTGCTTATTGCAGAGAGAATGGACATTGGAAAAAGGACTGTCCTCAGCTGCAAACAAATCAGCAAGAGGCTGTGAAAATGATGACTTTGAATGAATGAAGGGGACCGGAGGGGAGCCCAGCTGAACCTCTGGTTACAATTAAGCTGGGAAATGATAAAGTTGAATTTTTAGTAGATACAGGAGCAGTATATTCTGTTTTGAATACTCATAAAGGGAAATTAGGAGACAAAACAGCAACCATAATTGGAGCGACTGGGAAACAGGAAAATAGACCGTTCTTTCAACCCCTTGATTTAAAATTTGGAAATAAGGCAATTACACATGAATTTTTGTATGTGCCAGAATGTCCGCTACCCTTGTTGGGTCGAGATCTGTTATCCAAATTAAATGCACAGATAGTTTTTGAGGGAGGAGAAATTCTTTTAAAGATACCGGAGTCAAAGACAGGAGAAATATTGATGATACAGGAGAAGGTTAAGACTCAAGAGATGCCACAAGAAGTTGATGATGCTGTGATCCCTACAGTTTGGAACACAGACATACCTGGAAAATCTAAAATGGCACAACCTGTAAAGGTGGAACTGAAGGAGACTGTGAGGCCAGTGAGATTAAAGCAATATCCAATTAAACCTGAGGCTAGATTGGGAATCAAGAAATTAATTGATAAATTTTTGAAATATGGAATTTTAGAGGAATGTGAATCTGAATATAACACTCCAATTTTACCAGTGAAAAAGCCATCAGGAGAATACAGATTAGTACAGGACCTGAGAACAATAAATCAGATAGTGAAAGATATACACCCTGTAGTGGCCAATCCATATACACTGTTAACAGCTCTAGGGGAGAATCATCAGTGGTTTACAGTGCTTGATTTGAAGGATGCTTTCTTTTGTATACCCCTGGAAGAAGGAAGTCGGAAATTATTTGCTTTCAAGTGGGAAAATCCAAACACAGGACGAAAAACACAATTGACGTGGACAAGACTGCTGCAAGAGTTCAAGAACAGCCCAACAATTTTTGGGAGCCAATTAGCAAAAGAACTTGAGATGTGGAAACAAGATGGTCCCAAACCTGGACATTTGCTCCTTCAGTACGTAGACGACATACTGATAGCTACGGAAGAGAGACCAGCGTGTATAAAGGTAACAATTGATCTTTTGAACTTTTTGGGGCTAAGTGGATACAAAGTCTCTAGAACTAAGGCCCAAATAGCAAAGCAGACTGTAATATATCTGGGTTTTGAAATCTCCCAAGGACAAAGACAGCTGGGAACAGAGCGGAAAGAAGCAATTTGCAGTATCCCGGAGCCGAGAAATACCCATGAATTGAGAACCTTTTTGGGAATGGCTGGGTGGTGTCGGCTGTGGATAATGAACTATGGTCTGTTGGCTAAGCCATTGTATGAAGCTCTTAAAGGTCCACCATTTGAATGGGGTCCAGATCAGCAAAGGGCTTTCAAGAGTTTAAAACAGGCCCTGATGACAGCACCAGCCTTGGGACTTCCGGATTTGACTAAGGACTTCCAGTTATTTGTACATGAAAAACAACACATTGCACTGGGAGTGCTGACTCAGAAGATGGGAAGTTGGAAGCGACCGGTTGGATATTTTTCCAAACAATTGGACTTTGTAAGCAAAGGCTGGCCTGCTTGTTTGAGAGTGGTAGCAGCCACTGTGATGATAATACAGGAGGCTCGAAAAATGACTTTGGGAAGAATGATGGTGGTATATGTGCCACACATGGTGATATCAGTGTTGGAGCAAAAGGGGGGCCATTGGCTATCCCTGAGCAGAATGATGAAATATCACAAGATGATGTGATTTTAAAAACTACTAATTTGACTAATCCTGCAGTCTTTCTGAGTTCTGTACAGGAAAAAGGACAACTGGAACATGATTGCCTGACTACCATTGAATATGTATATTCCAGTCAAGAGGATCTGAAGGATGTACCTATGGACAACCCAGACTGGGAATTGTACACAGATGGTAGCAGTTTCGTTGAAAGTGGAATTCGCTATGCAAGATATGCGGTAACAGCTGAAAAATCAGTTATAGAAGCCAATACCTTGCCGAGCACAACTTCAGCTCAGAAGGCGGAATTAGTGGCTTTGACAAGGGCTCTAGAATTGAGTAAAGAAAAGAAAGTAAACATCTGGACTGATTCGAAATACGCATTTGGTGTGGTCCATGTCCACGGGATCTTATGGAAAGGGAGAGGATTATTATCCTCTCAGGGGTCCAACATTAAATATAAGGAGGAGATTTTGCATTTATTACAAGCAGTACAGAAACCTACTGCAGTAGCAATCATGCACTGTAAAGCACATCAATCAGGGAACACAAAAGAGATTGTAGGGAACAGATTAGCAGATAAAACAGCTAGGGAAGCAGCCAAAAGGAATACTTTACAATTGGCATTGATTCCCACAAAAACTATTGCATTACCAAAGGAAAAACCTAAATATTCAGAAGAGGATGAGAAATTGGGGAAATTATTAAATGCAAGGAAAAATCTGGAAGGATGGTGGGTGACATCAAAATGACAAGTAGTGGTCCCACCATTTGTAATGAGGGAAATAGTGCAGACAAAACATAAAGAATGTCATTGGGGAGCAGAAGCATTAGTAACCTTTTTGAGAAGGCAAGTAGTATCAGTGAAAATGCTAGAAATAGCTAAAATGACAACTGCTACATGTGAAATATGTTTGAAAAACAACCCAGTAGTAAAGAAAAAGGTCCAAATGGGGATATTGAAATCAGGAATGGAACCAGGGGACTATTGGCAAATAGATTTTTCAGAGTTACCTCGACAAAATGGGTATCGATACATTCTGGTGGGGGTTGATACTTTTACAGGATGGCCAGAAGCCTTTCCCTGTCAGACCAACCAAGCCAAGGAGGTCATTAAATGGTTATTACAAGAAATCATCCCGAGATTTGGAGTACCTATTGGAATCTCTTCTGATCGAGGTTCCCATTTTGTTGCAGAAGTGGTCCAGGGTGTTAGTAGAATTTTGGGAATTACATGGGATCTACATACACCTTGGAGACCACAATCTAGTGGAAAGGTGGAAAGAATGAATCAAACATTGAAAAGACAAATTAGTAAAATATGTCAAGAAACCAATTTGAAATGGCCTCAGGCACTCCCATTAGCCCTTTTACGAGTTGGGGTCCAACCAAAGAGTGGGACACTGATTAGTCCTTATGAGTTATTGTATGGAAAACCTTATGAATCTCCTGAACCAAATTTGAGCATACATTTAAAAGGAAAACAAGATGTGTGTGACTATTTACTTTCTTTAGGAAAAACTTTAACTGCGCTGCGGAGTGCGGTTGTTTAGAGCAGACCTCTGTCTTTGGAAAATCCGGTACATGACTTCCAACCAGGTGATTATGTCTATGTGAAGACATGAGCTTCTGAACCTCTACAAGAACGCTGGAAAGGACCCTTTCAAATATTGTTGACTACTTTCACTGCTGTCAAGATTGCTGAATCAGATGCATGGATTCATTATTCAAGAATAAAGAAAGCACCAACAGGGAATTGGAGGTCTAAGGAAGTTGGTCCTTTAAAACTGAAACTTTATAGATAAGTTGCTATGTACTTGGGAAAATAATTGTGTAAAGCTTATAATATTAGGGTTACTATTAGGGATACTGTCAGGGGCATTGATCCTCTTGTGTGGTATAGGCTGTGAATATTTCCTCATAAGTTGCTGTAAGCGTAAGATACAAAGCAGATGTAAGATTATAAAAGTAGAATCATGAATTGACATGGTAAAGGAATAAGTAGTGTGAGGTAAACAAAATGAGGCGATTATTGCTTAAATTATTAATCTTGATATCAGTCGCTCCTGGGATGTTGATTCAGGATAATCTAGTTTTACAATTGATTCAGGGTTTTGAAGAAGAAAATCAATCATAAAGCTATGATTATCCAAGTTATTGACATCAAAATGGACAAACAATCCCAGAGCTTCTTTTAGCTTATAGTGAATAATTGATAAATTACAGTGAAAGTACTGAAGTGATTTTCAAAACTTTCAAAGGGGGGAAATGTTACCAATACTTGATAAAAGTTGAAATTTTTCTTAAGTCAGGTTTGGTTAAAAGGGTAAAAATTGTAGAAAATAGGGGTTTGAAGCTCACAATAGCTATAGAAACTAAGGAACATACAAAATGTGCAGTATGCAATCATAAAAGAATAAGTCTTGTCTAAGATCGGTTAACCATAGAAATTTTGACAGATTTGTTAGGTTGTAGTGTTTTGTTTTAAGAAACTAAGAGAGATTGTTATGGACCTTAGTTCCGTTGCTTAGAAACCCCACTTTGATCAAGATTCCAGTTAGTGGAATTAAGTAAGATTAACCAATGAATGTTTTAGTATAAGAATATTGATAAGGTGGTGTGACTGAGGGCCAATCACTAGAAACGTTAAATTCAAGAATTAACATTGAATGTACTTTCATGTAAATCTAATACATGATGGCAAAATCGTACTGCGCAGAATCACATAAGAGAGGTCAACTATCGGACAAGGTGAGGAAGACTACGGAAGACCACCAGAGGGCTTCTGAAGACCACCAGAGACTTCACCACGCCTGCATAAAAGGACATTTACATATGCTAATGATTTATCGGACAGTTGATGATTATGTATGACATTTCCCAGGCATCTAGTGAATATCTATAACAGGTGTGTATTTAACCTGCATGATCAAACCAGACAGGTGCACACACTAGGTGGAGGGATCCCCTGTGTGCCCAGCGCTGCAATAAAGGAGTGCCTGCTTCTTAACTTCTCATTGCCGTTAAGGAGTTTTATTCCGGTTTTCGGCGACGTTACCACCCGGGACGCCCCCCAGCTGTTTCCAGTGTTTTAAAACACACCGCAGAGGTGATTTTTTATGGAGTTCACTTGACTGTCCTGTTCCCATTATCAATACCTTCAGTATACAAAAATCAGAAAGTCAAATATCAGAGCCTAAGTCAAAATACCAAACAGAATCAATCAGAGATCTAATGTCATATCCAGAATCAATAGTCAAATACCAAAGCCTTAATCAAATTACCGAGACCAAACCAAATGAGTATCTTTGCCTTCAACCAGCGAGACGAATACCCTTTACCAGAGGAGTACTTCTACCAGAATACCAGATTTTTAAGGATCCTTTTATATTTCTTCCTTGCTGACTTCTCTTAGTCGGGCTTACAGGTAAGAGTACCAGACCAGAATACCAGAACCAAGTTAATCAAAAGAATGCCTTTAAATAAAATCTTACCAGTGGCCTTGGCTTGTGAGCCCAGGGAACGGGGATCAAGGGTCTCCCCAAGAAATCTCAGTGCCAGCTGGAGGTCCTGCGATCCCAAGTCCATCGAGTCTCAGAAGCCTCGTCCCATCTGGGTCACCAAAATGACACCGAAAAGCTGGTCGAAGAAACTCTCAAAGACTCGTTTTGGCGTTTTAGAAAGCAGGCATTCTTTATTGCAGTGCTGGATGCACGGGGGATAGTTCCACGTAGCGTCCATACCACAGCTTTAGCACAAACAGGTTATACAGAATAAGTAATTGCATATTAATCGAATTAGTGTACATATACATAAAAACGATCCCAACTGATTATCTTAGTACTGCCTACATCCGATCATGCGCAATGAAGGATCCCTTTGAGTCGAAGGGCTGCTTTTGCGACCACCGACCCATTGAAGTTCTTGCTGGCTGTCCTTGAAGTCTTTATTCTTGTCCTTGTTCTTTGATCTTGAAGCTTAACGCAGCTTCAATCACATGTGGTCAGTTTCAGCATTGTTCTCATCTAGTGTACAGGAACATCTCGTCATAAGAGCAAAGGACTGCAAAACTTATGAAGATTTACTAGTTAGTCCCTTGACTACACTCTTGTAATTATCTCCCCAGTTACCCTTTGTCTCTTGTTTCAGCCATAATTTTAATGCATGATCATTTATCAAATCTCACTTAGTCATCTAGCAGCAAACCAGTTTTCATAGAAGGTACAAAATATTAAAAACATAAAAGTTTGAACGAACCACATGAAATGTATGGACATATGCTATCAAGTTCAGTTATACACATTCGATTTCCAAAGTTCTTCCCCAAAACTATTACCGGGAGTCGCTTATCTCGCACAGTTTCTATCGGGTTGAAGTTCCCCCACTTCGAATTAAAGGTCCAGTGTTCTTTTCTTCTACAGCACATGCCCAAGGGGGGTGTGTGTGTGTAAGTGTTTTGGTCGTGAATTGAGTCGGTGGTCTGATCTGCCCCTGCTGCCTTTACCTTTCCTCCGGTTATCCAAGATTTTTGCTGACTTCGTGCCTATTAGCAGCTTTTCAGCTTCTCGGCGCCTCCTGGGGTAGGATGGTCCCTTCTTCTCAGCCTTTTCGTTCTCCTTCAGGGGCCCAGTCGTTAGCAAGGCATGCCTTGTACAGACAAAGGATCTCTTATTTCACAAGACCTCTTCTTAAGTAAATCCCTCCTTCAGTCCATGGCTTCTCTCTCCAGTCCATCCTCTTTTGTTACTGTGAAATATGTTCATCTGATTCGTGTCACTATAAACAATGCTAGGGCCGCATAATAAAATGTGACCCTCACTGTCTATGTAACCTTTAACCATTTTGTGGATCCTCGTCTAACCGCAGGCCGGGAGGAGACAGATGATATGTGCATAGTTCGTTCTCTTTTTGCCAGCCCAGAGCCGGTTTTGTTGTTAACTATCCTGGAGGAGAACTGAGGCATTTGGATGTGTGTTTGGCCTCAGGGATTGCAGTGCTTGGGATCTCGATGGGCCATTTGTGGTGTGCATTTGTTGAGGGGGAGGTGTCTGTTGTGAACTTGTTTGGGTCCTGGTGACCGCAGCCGGTGCTGTGCAAGGTGAGACCAGTTTCTGGGAGAACTACTGCACCCCCACAACCAGGAGGTGGAGAAGAACACTCCTAGTATGAATATGTAACGAGCGTTGGACTACAAAAGAAGCTGTCTTGTTTTTCGCGGCGCGCGTTGTGGTAGAGCAGAAGGTCCCGGCGCGCCCAGCGCTGTTTGCTTGCCTTTATTCATTGAATAAATTGTTAACTTTGATTGGAATCCTGTTTGGGACTAAATTCATTTATAACAGTTACTCCTTTGGAATCCAGTAAGATGGAGGCCTGCTGCCCCTCTGCTGAGAGAAGCCTCTTGACTGAGGTAAGCACCGCTGCAGCCCTTGGCTGCTCTTCTCGGGATCTGCTCCCTCCCTGTTTCGGGGTTGTTTGTGTGTGTGCCGGGTTTTTTTTTTTTTTTTTTCCTTTGTGTGGCGGGGGAGGGTCCGCAGGGCCGTCTCCTGGGAGAAGCTGCTCGAAGCTCCCCCGGCTCGGAGCCGGACCCGCCTCTGGCCCAGGCCGAGCCCCTCAGCGACGGCGGTAGCGCCTCGGGGAGAAGAGATTTCAGAAGGGGAAGGCCCCGTGAGGGAGTCGGGGGAGTGGGACGTGAGAGGAACCCCTCTGCGGATGCCGAGGTCAGGGAAGGAGGAGGGGATGCCCCCGCAGCCCGCGGGGAGGCGGCAGGCTGTCCCCCCCAGCCCGTGGAGGGGAGCGGGGGAGCGGATGTCCCCCAAAATGGCCGCGACTCCCGCGCTGGAGCAGTCTGTGACGGAAGGACTGCACCCTGCCTGTGGAAGGGACCCGCGCTGGAGGAGTCTGTGAGGAACTGCAGCCCGCGGGAAGGACCCACGCTGGAGAAGTTGGTGAAGGGCTGTCTCCCGCGGGAGGGACGGACCCCCCGGCGGAGCAGGGGCCGAGCGCGGAGTCCTCCTCCCCCTGAGGAGGAAGGAGCGGCAGAGACAAGGGGTGAGGAACCGACCCCAGCCCCCGTCCCCGTCCCCTGTTCCCCTGCGCCGCCGGGGGGAGGAGGTGGAGAGAGCGGGGAGTGAGTGGAGTTGAGGCGGGAAGGCGGGAGGGCTCCCCGGGGGGAAGCTGTTCTCAGGCTGGGTTTTGCTTCCTCGTAGCCTTGTTGTGATTTGATGGGTAGCAGGTTACGTTGATTTGGTTTCTTCCTCAGGTTGAGCCTGTCTTGTGACCGTGACCGCAAGCGGGGAGTGATCCCTCCCTGTCCTTGAATTTGAGGAGCTGTAAGTCAGGTCTTCTGTTCTTCAGGGGTGGGGAGGAGATCTGACTGAAGGGTGCTAATTGTACTTTGTCAGTGGAGCTCGGCTTACAGATGAGGATGGGTTCTCTGAATGACATGCAAGAGGTGCCTGGTGACTCTTGGAAGTAAGTGTAAAAAGGCCATCCATAGAAATATTTTGGCATTTGAATGTCTGCTGGGAAAAGCTGCAATTTCAGCAGAAAAGAAGTATGTTTTTTTGATAGGCGCCCTTCAGTGATATCTCAAATCTGTAATTTAAGCACTAAGAAACGCAACGATTACTATTGTATTGATTTGGTACTTTGTGTTCTGGTTAGTTCTTTGGCTTCAAATACAGGTACGCCAACACATGCTAAGCTCTAAGTTGATGTGGAGAGGATGGTTTTTACTGAGATGTGAAAACTCCCTGTTCTGTAACCAAATCTTTTTATGGGAAGCATTGTGGTCTTGGACTTGGAATGAGCTGAAAGTTAGTGCTTATTTCCACTTGGAGCTTTATTTTGGGTTTTCAGGCTTAATCCCAAACTGGTGGTGATGCAAAGGTAAAAAGATGAGAGAGCATCTTTGTTTTGCAGACTGCTGAGAGGCTGGGCAGTAGGCCTATGAATGTATTTTGCTGACTGTCTGGTTTTGCAGGGTTTAAATGACAGAACTGCTTGTGGAACCCCATTATCGGTGGGCTGACCGGCAACCTCAAGGCAAGGCCAAAGCCGACCATCATCAGTGACCCGAGACCTCCTGAAGAAAGCTTAGCGGATGAACTAGCAGCAGTGGACAGTCCTGAGGCATTGGTGAAAACATCTTTCAGGTCTGGCGGATATGGGCTTACTTTTGTTTATCCTTGAGAGGATATGTTTTTAAGATTAAGTCTGCAGTGTGGGTTTGGTGGGAGAAATGGGTCCCGAAGGATTCCGCAATGCTGCGTATCTGTACTGAACAACAGTGAAAAAAGAGGTCCATAAGTAATACTGGCTGGACTTGTCCTTTACTTCTCTGACCTTGTTAGCCTTCCTAAAAGATGAAGAACTAGACAGATATAAAGTCTGTAACTAGTCAAAATGGTCAGGAGAGACAGCTCACTCTAGGAAGATGTCTTTGAAGGTTGGCACTGTTTCTTCTGAAAGTGGTTTAGTGGTGAAGACTTGCGCTTTAGGTCAGATGATGTGCTTTATTGATGCGAGGGAGAGCTAACCCTTTTCCTGTTGATGTGATGTCTTGAGAACTGTCTAGCATTAATTTATTTTGCCAAGGAGAAGGATTCTGGCCAGGGGCTTGCAAGCAAGCGATCGCTGCTGTTGTAAAGTGTGTGATAGATCTATTGCTGGGTTTTCCTACCTCTTATTTAATCGTGTGGACGTACCGTTGTCCGATGTTTCTTGGAGGCATGTTTTCTGAAAATGATTTTCTCAAAGTGAGGTAAACTGGAGACGCCGAGTGATCTTTGACCAAAATGTGAAAATTGGCGTGCCCAGCAAAAGCGGAGTGAGTGGCAGAATTTATTTTTTCCAAGTGTTTTTCGAGCCTTTTTTTGGTCGTTGTTGAAAACCTACGCTCTACTTTTCTTTTCTAGTACACATACATGTGTGCAAGCATGAAATGGTTTTTGCTTTGGATAAATTTCTCTTGACTCCAGTGATTTTGATTATACCTCAGTCTGTCAAACTTATTTCAGTCTTCGTAGAATTGTGATTTTGAAGGCGCTGAAGTTCAAGTCATTGTATTAGGTGGTAATTTCAGATACCTTGTTTATGCTGCTTGACATTTAAAAACATGTTACCACAAAGTGAGTTTGTCAGTCTATATAAATGAATCCTGTAATTCCATGGAGCGTTTTCATCCTTTAATATTTCCATTGAAATGATTCAGGACAAGTGTTTCAGAACCTTCTATGGTTTTATGGTTTTATGGTGAGCCCTGGTATTGAATGGCTTTTAAACACTTTGTGTCTCTGGTATTTAAAATGTGTAATTTCAAGAGATCTAACTCTTTTTTTCAGCTTTCACTTCTGATACCAGATTCTGGGTATCTGCAGTCCTTAGGTTGCCGTCGTCACGATAATTTCAACCTTTTTATATGCCCAAATAATGTCAGAGCGTTTCAAGTGGCATGATTTGATCATGTGAGTAGGGGTGACTCTTGGAAGAAGTGAGCTTGTACATAGCATGAAGGGTTGGAAAATGTCATTAAGCAAGATAGTTTTGCTCATGCAGTTTAAGTGTCTTTATAAACATTACCGAACCTTTGTATTTCACCAGTAGAGCAATTACTGTACAGTGTGGCATTTTTGGAGGCTTTTATAGATGGGAATCCAAACAAATTGTTGTTACAAAGTAAATTTTAATTGTCTAGTTTCATAAAGAAAGGAAGCCCCGTGTGCGCTTGAGCTGTGCAGGGGAGTGGAAGAGAAGAGGGTACGTTGCAATTACTGTCTAAAGACACGAGAAAATAAGAACACTGTGGTGTTTTGACTGAGTTTGGGATCTTGTTGATATTATGGTGCAAACTGGGGCTTAGGAGGCAGTAGCATCTTTTGTATGATGGGCTGCATGTTTGATTCATCAAGGTCGTCTGTGGGTGGTGATCTTCAAGTGCTTCCATGACAGAGTTTGCCTGGTGTGTCTGAGGGTAAGTGATTGCCTGGCAAGCATGGGCTTTCCTTGTTTCTTGTTTACTAGAGGCTAGTGGAAGATCTTGTTACCCTGTTGCCTTTTGGGGACTGAACTGTGCTTTCCAAGTTGTCCAGTTCAGCATGTCTTAATTGGGAATCTGGTGGCTGAATCTCAGGGGGTGCGTGGGGCCACGTTGGGCTTGCATGAACTGATTTTACAGAGAGAAAAACCAGGCCTTGCTTTCGAACGTGACTGCTACGAACTGTAAAATGCAGCGACTCCCTTGCTAGTTCTGATTCACTGCTGTTGGAGCCGTGTATGGTGAAACTATCCCTTCCATGCGCAGCTAGAAAGAGAATGCCTCTCCAGTGTCAAAGGAGTGACGCTTGCTTGTGATTGCATATCTGTTTACGTGAATACATACAAGCAGCATGAAATCCCAGCTGCCACCTCTTGTATTAGATCTTGTTTTCTACTGTGCGGTACTTATTGTTCTGTAGCTTGGAAAATTAGGAGGAGATCTATGTTTGATTTTGTTCCGCTTCCAGATATGAGCTTGAAATGCATTTAAACCTTATGGAAGGAGGAATGTGACTATTTCAATCATTTTGGTTGTACTTTTCCTGCGGTAATAATCCATCTTTAAGATGTAAAGCAAAACCCAAATGAAACCGACCCCCTCTCTATACCCGGCATAAGTCTAGTGCACGATCCCTCCCTAATGAAGAAGTGTTCCGAAGGGTCTTGATTGTCTTATACAATTATTTTACTATCTCTTTTCTGAAGATACCAAGAACCAGCCCCAGACTGGTCTATGCAAGGCTGATTACCTTTCTAAAGAGAGAATTGAAAGAGTTTGTAGTATCATCTTGTTTGGAATATTGCAGTGAGGGAGCAGTTGTAAGTAATTTTGTGTCTTGACTAGTTCTACTTCTCCAGTGCTTAAAATGTAGATTTAAAATCCATTCTCACTGGCATTTAGTCTGTTTGCCTAGTAAAGGCAGGGGAGGCCCCAACTGGAATTACATTTGAAAATACAGTGGACTATGGAGAATGGTGGATTATCCCCTTTTGACAAGGGAAAAAAGTATCATGAGACACATAGCAGTGATTAGCTTCTTGGCCCACACTTTATGCAACAAACCCGATATATCCACTGTCTTTCTTTGCACCAAGATGCAAGTTCACAATTACAGGGGCTGTGATGCCTTTCTTTTTGAATAGCTGTGCGTGGATCAGCATCCATGTACGTACAATGGTTGGCAGTGGCTGTGGACTGATGCCAGTGTGGAATATTAGGTGGTGGGCGTACGGCCTTGTCCAGGCTGCGTGATCTGGTTGTTGGCTGGAGATGTCAGCGGTTGCCGACGCTGAAGCCTGTAACTCAGAAACTCTCTTCCCGGATCTGCTTTTTGATCTGCTTGGTCCCTGTAAAGAGTAGTGGTGCTATTGGTCTTGGTAAGAATTAACAGTGGTAATTACTGAGCTCTTTGGGAGACTGTGTAGTAACTTTACAGCCTGCTTTAGCTTCTGTGTGCCGCTGCCTGCCAGCGCTACCCAAGCAGGCATTTTGATAATGCTGGGCTGGCACCCAGCAGAGGGAGCAGAGAAATGAGAGACAGTTTGGGTGCTGTTCTCCCAATACCACCTAGAAGTTTGTGGAAGTGCTTTATATTGGAGGGTAAGAGAGAAACTGCTGCGTTTGTCCCCAGACTGCTGCCTGGAGTGAACCAAGTCACCAGGGTGGCACTGTTCCAGCGGAAAACTCGATGTGTCCAAGATGTCATCATTTCTGCTAGACTTGATTGGTTTTGATGTACGGGAGAGACGGGCTGTTCTTTTGAGTCCGAAGACCCGGGACACTGGATTGGGGTATATGACTGCGGTGGTGCTTATGGGTTGTAATGGCTGTGCTGGATCTTGTGGCAGGAGAGATCCCATGGTACAAGGTGACGGTGACATCCAGGGAGGAGTGGAGATGCTCGCCTGAGACAAAATGTTCAGTGCAACCTGCCATCCTGGTCCAGGGCCTGTGTGACAGCTGAAGTTGGTCTGGAATCATGGAGTAGTCCGGCTGGCTCCATCTAGCACATGGGGGCTTGGGGCAGCAGTGATTCCAAAGTGATCAGCCAGGGTAGCAGGCAGCTGAAGAGTCAGCAGGTGAGGCAAAGACCCTCTGTCCTGTAGCAGACAAGCCTTACGGGATACCTATGTAGCTATACTGAACTAGGAAGTGATATATATCATCTGTTACTGAGGCCATATGTCCTGGGAACCAGAAAGGCAGATTGAGTTCCTTCAAGGCCAGAGTGTTTTTAAGCTCAAGGCTTGCATGGGTTCTTAATTGCTGTCACCTTTCAAAATACTTCTAGCTTGAGACTGGTAACACCCCTGCTTACCTTAATAGCTGCTTTTCCTGTGTCAGCTGCAAAGTTTCTTTATCTTTCCAAGGAGGGTTTGCTTTGCTTCCCTTATCTGCTTCTGTTCTGCTTTGGGAGTCTTAAATGGCCCTGGCAGCTAATCTTCCTGTATTTCGGGTTCGGCTGTGAGTGATGTAAACTGTTGCTCGTGCCAGCAACTGGCCATTTGATCGACAGGATAGAGAGGATGCTGCAGCGCTCCAAATGCGAAAACTTCAGTCACAGCACCACGTGCTGGGAGTCAGCCCACGAGGCTCAATCATGTGGGTCAAGGTGGCATCAGTGGGAATAAGGGGTACGAGCCAGCCTTCCCCCTACCTTGCCTGAGTCCTAGCAAGAGCCCATCTCTAGTGAGCTGGTGGAGAGGGACCTACAGGACTCCTTTAGCACCTCTCACGTTTTGACACTCTCTGGGCAGCACCGAAGCTTGGCTGTAGCTCCCTAAGCTAGTATGTGAGGTCTGAAAATCAGAGAGGGGAGGTGATGCTATGCAGGAGAGCTGTGACCATGACCGCAGAAGAACAGGAGTTGAGGGCTAGTCGTGGGGTAGAATAAAGCCCGCCTTCCCTGCCAGGTCTCAGTATTTGTTTATTGCCTTTTTCATTTGGATTTTCTTCTTCTTTTTTTAAAGAACACACAAAAATGAGAGATGACTCTCACTTGCCCTAACTTGTTAAAAAAAAGAAAAAGACATTTTCTCATTGTTTTTTGTACCCATCTACTGCAGATTCAGGTCTTGCTAAACATTAAAATGTAAGCAGTCTCTCTGAAAACCACCCTTCTCAACATCTTTTTCAATCTAGACTTGTTGTAAGGCACTTTACTTGCATTAAAGTTAAATTCATCGGTGTTGTATTCAAACCTGTTGCTTCTTCCTGTTATTTACTGGTAGTCATTATGACGAATAAGAAGGGAAGAGTGTTCTGTTCATTAAGGAAATGGCTGCCATATCATTTGTCTCTCTTGTCTCTTCTTTTAATTGTGGCTCCCTTCTAGGTGCATGTCATGCTTTGTGAGAGCTGTGCACTATTTTCTTGGTGGATTGAGATTTATGAGTCAGAGGGAGAATGATCAGAGGAGAAAGATTTATGCCAGTTACTGTTCAAAGGCTGCATTCTCTCTCTCTTTGCATATATCCACAGGGGTCCAGGAGGAAAGTGTTTTTTCAGGCAGTTGAAAGAGAAATGGACTTCTCTGTCATTTGGGTTTGGGGTTTTTTTTGGTGTCCCAGTCTTCTTGTTCTTCATAGGATAGATGTATTATTGATGACAAGCAAAGCCGGAGATTCTGTCCCTGTAAATATCAGACACATGAAAAGACCCAAGTTGAGAAATTCACATGGACTGTGGAGGCATGGAGGCAGCAGTGTTTTGGGATTACCATATTCCCCAGTGGATATCTGCAAGTGTTGCACAAGAAAGAAACAACACAGAGAAAATGTAGGATGTGACTGATGCGCCGCTATCCCACGTGCTGCCGAACAGAGACAGTCTGTGACTTCTGTGTCCAGAGCGACTGTTTATTAAGGAGAAAATGTACAATTGTTTTGTATCTCCTTCAAGTGGCTTGGATTACGCAGTTTTGCATGCTCACAGCAGCATAATTCCTCTGGGAATGTCCACCCAAGGAGAACCGATGTGGATGTGCAGAGCTCTGAGGTGTCCTGAGAGTTGTGGAGTGGCAGGGCTGCAAGGCAGCAGGAGCATTTCTTTGCTCCCACATGATGCAGAGGCTGCATGCAGAAATATAATAGCAAATTGTAGGTCTTTGTGGGTCCCAAGCAGCGTGAAAAATCTGCCCGTTGTCCTTTTAGGCAGTAGTGGGGTGGAGGAAGAGATCTCCATAGCCATACCTGGTCTATGGGTTTTTTCCATGTGGGCAATGAAAGGATGTGCCTTGGCATTTTTGAAATCAGCATTTTCTGCTTGTGTGTTTTTCCATCCAGCCTGAATTTTCAGTGATATTGAAGCATCTTTTTACCTTCCCTGGTAATGGAAAAGAGTCTACACTGGCACATATCGCATTGTGCCCACCTCAGGAACATTGTGCTCGGTGAAAGACCTATGATGTAAATGAGCATCAGACTGGTGGATTTACGGGCAAGGAGTTGCACATACAACTGGACTGCTGTAAAACTTAGAGATGTTTTAAAACTAAAAAAGTGTTTTTAAAACCTGAAATCTGTTGTTTGTTTTGAGTGGGCCCATGTTTAGAGGTGGAAATTTTGAGTACAGTGTAAACCAGTTGGAATTACAGAAATGAAGGATCTCACCCAACTGGCTTACCAGTGGTGGAGATGTAAGGATAAAAATGAAACAAATTGCAAGTTAACCTCTTAACACTTTGTTATACGTGTGACAGACAAATCACTGATCTACCTGTGCTGATTCCCATTTCTCTATGATTCATGTGCAAAACCTCCCACTCTGCAGAGTGCGTGAAAGATGGTCAGCCTTTCAAGCCATATCACTGTGTAATCTTTGTATTAATCACAGAACAATAACTTGAAATAACATTCAGGGTAGGTGAAAACAGCATTGGAGTCTAGCCTTTCTGTTGTCATCTTCACCTCTGGAAAGAAACTAAAAGTCTAAGGTGTGTTGCAGTGAAGCTTACAACTTGCAGTTGAGTGAGTAGGTGTATACTTGTTTTCTCACGTTGAGGTATGTTTCTTCAGCTATGACGTAAATAACTGATCATTTGAAATGAACACGTGCATATGTATTTTATAATCTGAGGTGTGTAGTTACAGGACAGTAAGTTCCATGCTGGTGGATAGCAGTATAAAGATAATATACAGCAGGTTTTTCCAATAGCTCACCTAAGTTTATGACTAGAAAACTGGCTTCCAACAATTACAAACTGAGATTCAGAAGAAAAGAAGCCATCACTACAGTGTGAAGTATTTTCAATGCTAAACTGTGTGCCTGTGTTTTTCCTTTGGAGGCAGGGCTACAAACCATGCAGAAACACACAAGCATACTTGAAGAGCTGCTGACATTTACTACTTCCTAGTAATTTCTTCTGGAGAAACAAACAAAACCCCCATCAAGCCAAAACACACCCTAAGGGGCAATACACTTGTATTTGTCAAGTATGTACAAGTGGAGAAGGACTGTTAAGTACTCAGCTCAAAGGAGTCCTCTTAGCTGCAGATTTTTGAAAACAGTTAATAAAAGCGGCAGCTCTTGCTCTTGAGAAGAGTACTGTCCAGTTTCAGAAGGCAAATCCTCTTCCGCTTTCTCCCTTCTCACCCAGTAAATTCACTGTATCGCGTGCATCTTAGTCCTGTGTTTGTCCACGCTGTGGACAGAGGATGCAGCACCCATCCTGGATGCACCAAATGAGACTGTTTTACCCACCTCGTTAGCCTTTGCACAGGCATTGTCTCACAAGTGCCAGATTCTGTATGTGTGGGTACCTGTGGGAATCCGATGTATACCTAAGGATTGACCAGTTGATGTTGCCAAAATGAGACAGTATTCAAAGCGAGCTGTGATGAAAATAGCCCTACTAAGATAAGTTGCTTTAAATGACTATGCCTATATGAATGAGTGAGTATTGATAAGCAATGCAGGTAATTAAGAAAGTGTATAAGAAAGGTCTCTGTGCCTACAGAGTGTCTGGCACAGGATGCACGTTAGGCACCTATCCATCAGGTAATTTTAGCAGAGCTTGAACTAAAGCAGACTCTTTTTATTTTCTTTAAAACACTGAGCTTTATTTTTGTTAATACATCTGCCAAGGTTTTGATTAATTTTAGAAGTTCTGATCTCTAATTTGCCTAGTTCTTCAAGCTAAAGAGAACAAGCTTAATCTATGAATATTTACCTTCTGCAACGTGGTAATGCTTTCTACGTCAGCTTTTATGGTATGCAATTTAATTATGGAACAGCTGCATAACAGCTTGACTTAAGATCAGTTTTACAGAAACAGGACAACTTTAGGAATACAGATACGTAGAGCGTATCAATGATGGTTTACTAACTGAAGGGGACATGCAAGAGCATGCTGTGAAATATCATTCACAAAGATATTTCTAAGTGTACTAAGGTGAAATCGTACTGTACTCGGTGAGCAACCTCAAGTAGGATCCATGGTTGTAGTGCGAGGCAGAGGGGCATATGTGTAAAAGCGATGAAATCATACCCCAAGAAGTTATAAATAATAGGGAAGTTTGGTTAATGGGTGTAAACGGTGAATATTGGCAAACATAACTGCAATACTCTTTCTTGGGAAATGGAGAATGAAAGTAGCTCTGCTGCTATTTTGTTGCGAGTTTCTTTGACCTGTGAATCAGCCTGTTGAGCCACAAGACAGCTCAGGAGTAAATTATTGGAATTAATTTTTTTCCATTTTTCCCTGGTGCTGTTCAGAGCAGAAGGGATGAGATATATACATAGGTATGTATGTTCCAGTTTTGATAAAATGCATTTAAATCTTGAGTGTGTTAAAACTTTGGTCTCGTGGGGAGCAAAGCTTGGGTCAGTTAATGGGTTCTTGGGTTAGATGATGTCTGTCTGGCATTTGATAGCATTACTTGAAAACCAAATGCATGATTTATTTATCCGCTTTAGAGAAGCAGACCTATAGGAACATAGGAAGGCCGAGAATTACATGGACTGCGAAGTATTTTATTTGGGCTTTTGTCCAAAAAACCCCTGCCTTTTCAGTAAACTGGTAAGATGTAAGGGCTCAAAAAATCATCGAGAGAGTGAGTCACCCAGACGGAGTGGAATTCTACCAACGATGCGTTCTGTGGTAACTCTAGTAATATGAGAGGTAGTTGTACCCATTTAGCAGTGCTATTTTTATTTCTTTAAAAAGATGCTGTTGCCTCGTACTGGGAGGAATCCAAGTCCCATAATGGCCCAACATTCCGAAAGTCGACGTGGGGAAGATCAGCTAGTGCAAGTAATTAATCAACAGGCAATACCTGGTGAGGGTGTGTTGGTACGGCTGGTGGAAAGCGCTCTCTCTGTGTGCAGTGGACAGTCTCAGCAGTACCCCGCTTCTCTGGAGGCAGAGAATGACACTGTCGCTCTTGGCATCTGTTTTGTCTGGGATGTTTTTAGAGGAAACGCATTTGAAAGTGTACTGGCCTGCTTGCACGTGCTGGAGAGGTAGCTTATGGCTGTTGCTTCCTTGGTCAGGAGAAGGAGGCAGCAGTGCTGTGCGTGGGGTAGGTGTGTAAGCAGGGGGTGAGCTGGCAGCAGGGCTCCTGCCTGCGTACTCCAGCCCCAAGTGTAGCCCTGGCCACAGGTGTCCAGATGTAAGTGTGGGGGCACAGCACGGAGGGAAAGGCCTTGCCCCTGTTGCCCCGAGCTCCTGATGCACCACTGCCTCGGCAGCCTCTGCTGCTCGCTCAGAGCCCTTCCGCAAACCCCACGTGTCCCCCACGTCCTGTCCCAGACTGCTTCCCACAGGGAGAATCTTCCCGCCCCGCTCCTTCCAGAAGGTGGAAGGGGAGTGATTTCGGAGACTATAGTCGCTAATACAGACTTGCCCAGCGAGTCGTCATCGCAGGCGTCTTTGCGCCTCGCCCTGTTTGGCAGCCCCTCACTGCAGAGCCCCTCGCTCTGCTGCAGAGCCCCTCTTCTGCCCCCTCCCAGGCTCCCGCGCCTTCCAGCTCAAAAATCCTGTCTTCTCTTCCAGCCTCAGCTCCTGGCACCGATTTCCAACACTCATCTACCAGCTGTACTTAGAAAAATGTCATTCAGACAAGAGCCCCGCAGCTTAAAAAAAGAGGACAAGGCTGAGAAAGATGGACCCCTTGTAGACTTTGTCAGGCCCTTTATTCATCCTGTGATTAAGGTTGGGGTGACAGAGGTGTCGAACTCTGCAGAAGAACATTGCTGCTGTGGCAGAAGGTGCTTCCGAGGTAGGAGACATCTGGAGCCCGCACGAGCGCTGTTTGGAGGGGGGGCCAAGGGAAAAGGTGTTGGAGAAAGAAGGATGTGTTTCTGCATCTGGTGACCTCTGTGGGATTGTGCTTGTTGTCACAGGGTCATTTACTGTGTTGTTTCAAGGATGAGGTCTTCGTGCTTTTAGTCGGTTAGGAAAGCAGCAGTACTTTGGCTTACATTTCACCTCTTGTTTTTTCTTTCATACTATCTGTGCAGAGAAGGCACAGGCTGGATTTAAACTGGGGCTGCTGTTTTCTCCTGGAGATTGGTGAAACTTTCCTTGAACAGAAAGCAAAAGGAATTTGTTGGAGCTTTTGCAATAGCAGTGATGTGTCAAGGTTAGAAAAAGTCTAACTGCGAGCGGCAGAGGAATGCACTGAAGACGACTCAATATGAGTGATAGAAGTGATTCACTTTATTTGCACAGATAGGTCATATTTATACAGCTTACGATAATTATGCCTACTAGTCCTAATATGATTGGTACATTGCTAATGTTTATTCGTTACTAAAACACACCTACTTGTGGTTTGCAGCTATGTAGGTTCCGCAATTTTCTCATGGGAACTTTCTCAAAGTTGTCTATGAAACCTTGCCAAGGTCACAGTGGATGCAGTTACTTATCTCATTCTTCAGCATCCAGGTGTTGCTTGTCAGGACAGGCTCTTCTTATCTTCTTTTTTCCCAGCGCACAAGGACACAGTATTTTGTAAACTTATGCTTCGTTCCCACATAGCGGCTGGAATGCTCACATGCCTTTGCCCAGCCAAGAAATCCTCAACATCTAACTATGCATCAGGCTCCAGGGTCTGGTGGTACAGGAGAAAAAAGTTTGCCTGAAAATCAAAAATGTTGTCTCTAGAGTGCAGGAATGCGTTTTCCTTTTGACTGTCATGGGAAATGCAAAGCCAGGAACTGGCCCAGCAGTTAACTGATTTGGGGCTTGATTCTTCACCCTTAGACTGAGCACCTTATTTCAGAGGGCCTATTCGTGAAAGCAGCAGTAGTGCTCACAGAGGAGGATGCTGTTCTGTTCAGTAGAGTGGGCAGAACTATCCCTTCTGAGGCTGCCTGAGCTACTGCTTGCTTTGGAAAGCAGCACAGCAACCTTTCTTCCCCTCTGCTATTTTCTTTGTGGGATTTATTTATTAAAAGTGAACCGAAGGATGTGCTGTGAACAGCAGATTAACATGGCTATGCAAATGAAGGCCTCTGGTGTTTGATAACTTACTGAGTGAGTGTGATTGCCTGGTCACCAGCTGTTAGAGTGAATCCTGGCTGAGAACAGGCAAAGGGGAAAGTCATCACTAGATTAAATAAGAAAAAAGCAAATAAACCCATCGATAACTCGCCAACAAAATACTTACCTCCCTGTCATCCTCAGGAATCCATTTCTTGTAGTTCTGCAATTCACTGTTTTCTCTAGCTGAAGAAATGGTGTCATTATATTGAAAAAAAAAATGCTGAAAGGATATATCCATTAAATAAAATTTACATAGAATGTCTTTGTATATAATGTTTTTTTTACCCAGGAATATGAAAGGTACCTTCTTCTAAAACAGCATGGTTGTAGATTAGTTCATGTATTCCTAAATACAGCTAAGTAAGTTGTCAACTTAAAGATTTGTCTAAGTTAGTAGCATTTCTCTTAAATACAGCCTGTTAATGTTAGCATAAATGAACGGAAGGAAGGAGATAAAGAACGCTGTGCGCAACTGTGACACAAGCTATGTTCAAGTGAGACTACTAAAAGAATTAGTAGCCTCAAACAGAAAGGGGGGAACTGATAGCATATTTCCATACATTCTGTATGGTATGTCTAAATATTTTGATGGTTTGAATATTTTGTACCAGCCGTGGAAACTGGTTTGCTGCTAGGTGACTGTAAAAGTGAGATTTGGTAAATAATTGAAGTTTGATTTCACCAGAGCTCTGATTGTTAAAGTCACTTTCCTTCGCCATTTTTTTAAATGATGGCTGCATCAGCCGGACGGATGGCACTGTCGAGGGGCTGCAGCTGAGCACCCCTGGTGCTGCTCCAAGCCTGGATGTCTCACCTCTCCAAGGAAGCTGCACCCAGGAGCACTCTGCCACCTGCTCTTCCAGACCCGGTGTTTCTCATTCAAACTGAGATGACCCGTCGCGTTGAGCCGCGTGCAAGTAATTTCTATAGGATTGGCTTAACATGCAGTAGTGCTGTCTGCCTGCGCACGGTTGGCTTCCACCGCTGGTCAATGGGAGTCCCTGCTGACAACTAAAAATGGAATTGAATGGAAGGGAATTGCAAGTCAAAAGGGCCCTGTAATAATTTTAGAGTGCCTGAGGCACCATGCTGAAGCCCTGGCATTATAAATAAGGGTAATGTACTAGAGACTGAATTGCAATCAAAGCAGCTGTAAGAACGTGGAGTGTGCGCTGAGCTTCTTTAAGGTGTGTGGAGTTAGATTATGATCTGTAGGCAGTGCAGGCAAATCCATATTTGCTCACGGACGTATGTAGGGACCCTAAAGCCTGTGATTAGAAAGGCCGAAGGGATGTGGGGAATGTGAGATGAAGGCTCCAGAGCCAGGAGTGAGAGAGCTGTATTGGAGCAGCCCGACCCTCTGGTTGTCTCAAAGTGTTTCCAGGGGCTGAACGGTGGAAGGGGCTGACTCTGTCCTCCCGGCTCACCGCGTCTCATCTCCTGGACCGTCTGTGTGATGATGCAGTCTGCTGACCTCTTGCTGCATTTCACGGTAATGTTTAAAAAAAACCAAACCAACCGCTGTTTATGAATAAGGTTGGTGGGAGGATGGGAAGAATCCGAATGTCCTGGGTGAGCTCACTGTTCCTGACATAAACTGGAGTAAATCCAGTACTGTCAGTGGGCCCGTGAGTGTTAACAGCAGCTCATGGCAAATTGCACGGGCTGCCCCAGAAGGGCTGGAGCTGAGTCGGAGGGTCAGGCAGGGGAAGCGTAAGGGTTGGCCTTGGTGCCTGCTGAAGCTGGGCAGATGCTGTGGGCCACCCTTGGGACAGCTGGTACAATGGCACGGCTTGAATAGCTCGATGGTGAGGCGTGATGGCAGGGAGGAGAGCAAGCGCTTCTTGAGTTGGGACTCACTGTCTGATTTCAAGTGCTGGTGGCTGAATTTACCAGCTCAGTGCCTTTATTCCCTTATAACCCTCTCAGCCACCATGGGCTGTGTGTGTCCTGCTTTGTGCCATGTGCAGGATGACAATCCCTTTTTCTGCAAAGGTGAATGGGCTTGGGAAGAACACCAGTTAAAGGGTGCCACGTACTGCTGCGTTTTGGGTGCAGACATACCCACAAATCTTGCTCCCACCAAATTGCATCCTGCAGGGAGAGTTTTGCTGGTAAATGGGTGTAAATGGGTGCAGGCAGACAAGGGGAGGAGGGTCCCTGCCTGGCCCGCAGCTCCCTCCCTCGCCATTCTTGGGGTGATTTGGGGTTATTTTGCTGTGTCAGTGAGGCAAAGCTGGGCTCTCCGGGGCTGAGGTCAGTGGGACCTGAGGAAGGCTGTGATGGTCTTGAGGCTTTGAAGGGCTCTGCAGCGAGCCCCGTCCCCGCTGGAGGGGACGCTGTTGGGGTTCAAGATGAAGGCATTGGAGCCCTTGCTGTCGTGTGTGCCTGTGTCCCCCCCGGCCCCCAAGGTCTGTCGTTGTCGCAGGGGCTGCGTGCTGCTTTCTGTGTGGGGCCGTGCCCGTGAGTCCTGCAGGGACCTGTCTGTCCTGGCTTCCCCACCAAAGGGCTTCTCCCCTGGGGAAGGGGAGAGGGGAGTCGTCCGTGTGCCGCCCCACCGTTGCCTGCCCCGCTGGTGGTGACTCGGCCCTGGGGGTGGCTCGGTTCCCCTCGGGGCTTTCCCCGGCTCGGATCTGGGGCTCAGCAGGGCTTTTGCACCTCTCGGGTGCTGTTTTTTGGTGCCCCCTGCTCTCCCTCCCCCTCCCACACAGGCAGGGAGCGGTTCTGGAGAAGGAGCTTTTAGTTGAAAAGACAAGAGAAAAGGTCCCATCCAAGCTGGTCTAACCCCTCCCTACCCCCCTCCCCGACCTCCCCTTCAACAAATACCCACGCCTCCTCTCCCACCCCCCACTCCCCCCATCTCCATCCCTCTCACCCCTGTCTAATCCCCACCCCCCACACACACACCCACGTTGGCCACAAGAGCCCTGCGCTTGCTGGGTGGCATTGGCAAGGAGCTCTGCGCCTGCCTCTTCCTCCGCTTGCCTGCCGTGGCAGGTGGGGATGGTGGCAGGTCCATCCCGGCATCCTCTCACAGCTCCTGGGGCTCCATCCTGATGATGTTGAATATTTCTAGGCTCAGCATGATGTTGCTGAGCTCGGGGATGCAGTAGTCAGGGGTGAGCAGCTCCTCAGGCAGCGAGAGCGAGCTGAAGTTGCGGTTGGGGGTGGCTGCGCCGGTGCCACCAGTGTCCCCGGGCATGGAGCTCCTGCTGGGAGCATCCTGGTTGACCCCCACTCCATCCGGGGAGCAACCAAAGAGCACTAGGGCCTCTTGGAGAGGCACTTTCTCAGACGCTGCAAGTTCACCTACAGGCTCCCCAAGGGCTTGATTGTGGGGGTCAGCGCAGGGGCTGGGGGGGACGTCACTGCCTGGGGGTGCCCCCACATGGGTGGCCATGCCACAGGTGTTGATCTTGGCCAACGGCCCCTCGATGTCCTTGTGGCTGGGGATGGGTGTTGGCATCGCTGGGGGGGCTGGGGCCATCCCTCTCCCCTCTCCGCTGGTGCCAGCAGGGTCCCCAGGCATGGGGCCGCTGCTGGGACCATCCTGGCTGACCCCCACTCCATCCAGGGAGCAATCGAAGAGCCTTAGGGCCTCTTCCAGGAGCATCTCCTCGGACACTGCAAGGTCGCCTGCGGTGTCCCCAGTGGCTTGATTGTGGGTGGCAGCGCAGGGGCTGGGGGAGACATCGCTGCCCAGGGGTGCCCCCACAGGGGTGGCCGTGCTGGGGATGTTGATCTGTGCCAACTGCCCCTCGATGTGCTGGTAGCCGGGGATGGACACTGGCAGCTCCAGAGGGGCTGGGGCCACCCCACTCCTCTGATTTTTGTAGGGTGCGAGGTATTGTGGTTGGCTCTGGGGGGTCCCTGGGGCTGTCCAGGCCAGGGGGGCCCCGCAGCCCCCGGGACCCCACAGGGCAGCACCCGGCAGAGAAGCGGCGCCTTGGCCGAGCGTGGCGGTGGCCGGTGGAGGCAGGTGGGTGGTTGTCCACTGGATGCCAAAGACCCGGGGATCGAAGAGGCAGCCACATGGAGCCCTCTGCAGACCTGTGTGGGTGAGGGGGAGCCGTGCTGGGCCGGGGGGACTCTCCAGGGGCACCCGCCGAGCCGGCCCCCGATGGCCGACATCCCCCAGCTCTGGGCCAGGGGCGTGGGGAGCTTGTGGCTGGGGCAATCCCCATGGGGTGAGCTGCTGTGCCGGTGGGACGGGGTTGCAAATCAGGGAGGAGGCTCGCGTCTAGGAGGTGAAATGGGAGATGTGGCCCCAAATATTTGGGGAATTCTCTGCAGATGAGCTTTCCTGGGCACGCACCGCCCAGGCGAGGGCAAGGATGCTCACCGGGGCTTGCTGAACCCCCATGCGAAAAGTGCCGGGGGAACGGGTGTGATGGGGATGGCGAAGGTGCCAGAGCAGACTGGGGTGCCATACCTGCTGGTGGTGCCTGGGGGGCCTGGGGTGCCTGGGCTGCAGGGAAGGGCTGCTCCCACGCGGGCAGGCGGCACAGGTTGGCTGAGCCTAAAAGAGAGAGACAGGAGCGATGGCCGGCGGTCACCTCCGCTCTTGGTCCCCAAAAGCATCCCTGGCCTGCAGGGGTTGTGGTTGGTCCCTACCTTGAGGGTAGAAGGTTTTGGGGAGCACGAAGGGCTGGAAAAGCTGGGGCGCCGGGGGGCCCCAGGGCCCACGCGGTGGGAGCTGCACTGGTGGCCGCGCCATGGTCCCTTCTGGCCGTTGGCTGCCAAGGACTCTTTGGCGTCTCCCCGGAAGGAATGCGGAGGCTCCCTGTGTTCCGCCCCACCCCCAAGAGCCTCCCCAGCTCGTCCTGGGGAGGGAAAGGGTTAAGGGAGGCTGGGGTGCCCCTGGGGCCTACAGGCGGCTCCCGGGGTCTGCGGGTGCAAATCCTCTTTGCTTTCAACAGTATTTTTCCGGTGGGGGAAGAAGAACAAGTTGATGCAGCCAAGCCGAGCGGGGACCAAGCTGCAGCCGCAGCCTCCTTGCGCCAGATGGCAAATGCATTTGTGACTGTTGCCCGTGCTTCTGTTCGCTGCGTTGACCGGAGCGAGGCAGAAATAGGAAAAAGGACCTCGAGGGCGCAAAGGAAGGTCACGCGGTGTTGCTCGGTGGCACGCTTTCCCCCAGCCCTTGCTCCAGTAGTGCTGTCAGGTCTTTTAGTCTCCTGATGGGAAAAGCAGCAGCTCTGGATCCCCCTCGGAGGGGGCGGCGCTTTCCCTGGGTGCGTGACACCCAGGAGGAGACGGTACCCACTGCCGCGTGCTCCCAGAAAAGCACTGGATTCTGCCCAACGTCTGGTGTCGGGGCGCTGAGGCTGTTTGCGCTCTACGGGACCCCAGGGATGGGGCTAGTACATCCCCTCCTCGTGCTTGGAGGATTCGGCACTAGCAAGGACACCCTGGTACCAAGGACACAGGCCTCTCGCTCCCGCTGTGCGAACAGTGTGTGGCCTGGGGAGTCGGGACAACTGCCGTGAACCGGAGGCCAAAGATCTCTCCTGGCCTGTATCCTGTTAATTAAAGAGATTGCACTCTGTTCGTGAGGCACCTCTGACTGCAAGATTGTGCAAGGCCATCTGCTGCGTAACTTGTGGCAGGGACCGATGCTGGGGGCGTGAAGGCAAGCGCGCTTCTAAAACCATAAAACTCCGTTTCGTTTCAGAGTGCAGCTGAGCCGCCCCGCTCCTCAACACTCTGCCATCTGCACCGCTGTGGCTGGGACCGGGCAGTGCTGCACATCCCAAAGGCCACCAAGTCACACCCGCGTCCCTGCTGCTTTGCCGGGAGCTTCTGCGATGCGAGCGATGTTCTGGGGGCTGATCTCTTGGACTGCAGCTACTCCGTCCCTGACCGGCAGCTGGTCAGGAGGGTTGTGTCCCAGGTGGAATTCCAGCTCTCTGACGAGAACCTGGCCAAGGATGCTTTCCTCCTGAAACATGTCCAGAAGAACAAGATGGGCTTCGTCAGCATCAAACTGCTGCCGTCCTTGAAGAAGGTAGGCAGCCCGTTGCGTTGGCCAGCCGGGGTGGGAAGTGGCCTCCACGTGGAGGATGCCTGGGTGTCTGGGTGTGCTCTGGCTGTCTGCGGTGAGGTGTACGGGGAGGTCCAGGCTCTGCTCAGGCTGCCTGTGTCCCGGCAAAGCGCTGGTGGTGCAGAGCTGGGCCCTGCTCTCTGCCTTCGACGTGCTGCAGCAGTTCTCCACCCAGGGAGGGTGGCTGGGGAAGCGGTGAGCAGTCCTCAAACCCCAAGCCCAGGGCTGGCTTCACCTCTTCTGCCCGTGGTTCCCCCAGGCTGCTGTGAGAGAGGAGAGCTCGTCCTCTGGTGGTGAGGCTCCTTTACGTTTGGGTTTGGGGCTTTCTCTTTTCTTTTGTTTTTCATCACGACTAGATGAATGAGCAGCGCAGTTTATTAAAGCAACGGTACAGGTGCTTTTGGATTGCCCGTGATAAATAGACTGTCTGCAAAGCACGTGCAGGTGGCAATACAGTTGCCTACAAGCGCATGAAATGATGAAAGAAAAGAGCTCTAAAGAATTCTAAGTTTCCCGGGGAAGCACTCGGTACAGCCGAGTGTTTGAATCTCATGCAATAGGCATCCGTGTGGCGGGGGGGGAGAGAGGCTCAGCTCATCGACTGATCCCAGAAGTCAGCGATGTCCTCCTGACTTGTCTGTGATGGTGTCTTCCCTGACATTTCTCCTCTCTTAAGCCCTTTTATGTTTTCTGAGTTTTTCGGTGGAGCTTGAGTGACTCTAGTCATACATACCTTTCCTTTGATTGGTATAAAGTTCTCTCGGTTTGCTTTTAAAGGTATACGCTGGAGAAAATTCAGAGCATGTGCTCAGTGGGGGGGTGGTCGCACCTTGGAGGTGGGTACCTTTGGGGGTGGAGGTGTGTTTTGGTATTATAATGAGCAGAGTTCACCCAAAAGACCTGCTGTTGTGTGTGAGTACCCCAGAAGTGGGCACGTGTGATAGAAACCAGAAGTGTAGGGCATTAGCTCGACAGAACCGCCGTTATTTTACCTCCTTGCTTCAGTGGATTCAATGCAGGGACCAAGCGCTCTCATTCCGATCGTTCCGGTTGCCTACCCCTGCGATCACAGAGCCTGGCCGCGGGGTCTCGGCTCCGCTCCACCCTCCGTGTTACTTTTCAGAGTCAGCGTACCAAGCTTCCCCGGTGTTGCTGACGTCCAAAGTTGCAGGTCACGTTGCTTAGGGAGCCACCATGGAACCGATCCTTTATGTGTGCACTGCGTTCCTCCCCGGAGGTTCACCTTCCCTTGAGGGGCGGCGGGGGGCGTGCGTCATACCGACAAGTCACCTCCAGCAATCATTGCACGGGCTGTCGCTGTGCCCAGGAGGCCCGGGGGTCTCTCCCTGCCCTTGGCGGCCATGCCCTGGGCCCAGCCGCTGGGTGTCCCTGGCGCCTCCTCTGCCGCTCGGCTCGCAAGGAGACGGCTGGTGCTGTTCCTCTTCTGTCGGGTCATGGCAGGAACCAAGCGTGCAGCGCAGAGACCGCCCTTATTAGCCGTCCCCTCTCTGTGCCAGAGCTACAGCCTATGCGGCCCCGCAGCCAGGAGGAGCAGGGACTTGATGTGGCTGGACACAACCCCTTTTCGTGGGGCGTAAGGGGGGTGATTTCGGCAGCTGCAGCCTGGAGGCAAGCCAAAGCGTAACCAGAGCCATAGGTTGGGGTGGTGGGTGCCAACAGCCCGCCACGGAAGTAAGTCAGGCTTTGAGAAACAAGTGCGCGGAGGTGACCCCGGTGTGGTGGAAGGAAAGGTTGGTGGTATTCAGACGTGGACCATTTGGATCCGTGACCAAAGGCCAGCCAGGCAAAGGACAGACAGCTCTTCCAAACTGTCAAAATAGCCCATTGCTGCTATTGCCGTCACATCCCCTTGTCCCACTGAAACCCAGCTGTGCAGCCTTTCTATTAAACACACCCACTGGCCGTGTTTATAGGGGATACCAAAGGCGCTTCAGCCATGGGTGAAACTTCCACAGCTCACCTGTGACTTGAACCTTTCCGAGAGTTCTTTGCCTACCTCGGTTTGTGGGAAGATGTTCAGATCTTATCTGAAACCCTGGCAAGTCTCCTTTTCCTTTAGGATTTAGTATTTTGAGTACTGAGAGATTAAGAGAGGTACTCTCCTTGCCATTTTGTGCGTTGGTGCCAAAATGGATCTGTACCTTCAGACTCTGTAAATGAGGGCATCTAGGCCACAGACGTTCCTTTGGTTGTGGTGCTGCCAGAGGTGAAAGACAGGGGTTTGGTTCCCTCTGCAGGAACTCTGCAGAGATGTAGAGAGCATGCACGGTTTCCTCACGGTTCCTTACCAAGGCACCAAGGGACATTTGCTACCACACTGTCAGGGGAGGTTTGGACTTGACGTGAGGAGACATTTCTTTCCCAAGAGGGTGGTCACACCCTGAAACAGGCTTCCTGGAGAGGTGGTGGATGCCCCATGCCTGTCAGTGTTGAAGAGGCTTTTGGACAATGCCCTTAATACCATGCTTGAACTTTTGGTCAGCCATGAAGTGGTCAGGCAGGAGGACTAGTAGGGACTTGTAGGTCCCTTCCAGCTGAACTATGCTACTCTCATTCAGAACGTGAAAAGAGAAAAAGAAACAGGTTTTTCCCACTTTGTTGGAATTTGACAGAAAGTAAATTAAAGATGCCTTGTCCAAAGTTGCACAGCAGTTTAGCAATTGCATTTCAAAACGGTGTTTTGGCAGTTGAAGAAATTACACTGCCAATAGAGCTGTTTAGGAAGAAAAAGGAGTAGTTTTGCGGAGGATGTGTGAAGGCCTCTAGAAAAACATCTTTAAAGAGTCTGTGGGTGTTTCCCATGGAAAGCACTGATCTTGTTTGAAAGCTAAGGCTCTTTCAGCTTGGGCATCTTTTAGTTTTAGAGCAAAAACTTAGTATTTCTCAGAGGACACAGGAACTTGTACAAATTGAGTTGAATCCTCAGCTTCCTATTTAAAAATGTCTGTAAGGGAAATGTACCATCAGGCCACAAGTGTGCAATAGCATTAGTCCCAAAGTTGATCCCAATGGCATTAGTCCCTAAATTAATCCCAGATGCATACCAGTTCACAAGGAAGCCATCTACTTGGTTGTCTGCTTTATGAAATCTCCCCTGGCCTGTAAGGCTCACATTGAATCCCATCCTACCATCACCTTTAACACACTTGTTTTACCCATGATTTATGCTTCATAAAATGAGCTTCCATAAGTGTTAGCAACTCCAAGTCAGCACCAATTCTTTTGATAAAAATAACCTGCTACGATTGTCTGAGCAATCATAGTTAAATTATACCACCACTTCCATACAGTTCTGTAACAATATTCCTCTAGTGGTTCTGATACAACAGAGCTTCTTTATCTAATAGTTAATGGCAACACCCTTCGATAAGTAAGGAACACATAGATCAATATACTTTTCCAGGGGAAAATATTTTAAAGACTGTCCATTAGTAGAAATCAAAAGGCAAAACCCCTCAAAGTCTGGAGGAAGATGCAAAAGTGCTTCTTTGCAAGAGGGTTTTCGTCCACTCTTCCTGAAGTCAACTGAAGGGAAGATCTGAATAAAGCCACGGTGCCTTCTCCCACCCGACTCTGACCATTCACCGAGATCCAGTGCTTAGCGCTGTTCCCAAACAGTTTCCACTGAGACTGGATGAACTGTCAGATGCTACCATGATTTATAAGCTTAAGCTCCCAGTCTCTCCTGCCCTTTCCACATCCACTTCTTCCCTTTCTGATAAGGCATGAATCATCATCAGAAATCACTCTCCAGCCCATTAACAAACTAAACATTGCACAGGCTCGTAGAAGTACACGGGTGACTATTGTTACATCTGCCTCCATATTAGAGGGATCAGCACTGTAAAAATACCTGCAGTCAGCAAATATTCACGTTGCATTTATGAGCATCTTCATTCCAGTACACCCATTATGAAACAATATTATCGTGGTAGGAAGGCTAGGTAGGTATTCCAGCAAGGAAGACTGCTTTGCTGCTATATTAATACCTTATATTATAGTGCAATAATCCTGTGCTCTACAGAGTCTCAGACTGGTTCATTGGAGCGGGGCGGGGGGGAAGTGTATGGCTTTAAACAGCTTGCAGTATTGGGTCAAAAAAGGCACAGATGTTGCAGCAAATCCTTGAAACAACATAAACTCACTGTGCTCATCTGAGCCTATCCAAAAAAGTATTCACCGTGGCCAGACCAAGGGTTCTGTGCTGTGCCTGGCTAATTCAACAGCAGGGCACCCTGTTTGGGAGAACCACTAATCCTCAAACGTAGCATTAAAGAAGATGAGACCAAGGCTACAGAGACTTTTGTGAAACTGAGCATAAGAAAAGAATCATACCTTCCTGAGCCTCAAAAGAATTTCTGCGAAATCTTAGATATTTCTGCGATGACTTCAGGAGATAATCTTACAGCAAGTGACTCCTAACAGAGTTTTCAGATGCCTTTAGGAAAAAGGAAGGACTTTAGTAATCTCTCACCCTCATATGCAGTCTCGAGAAAGCATATGCCTGAGAAACAGAGGAAAACCAGAGTGAGGAGATGGGGAAGTCGAGAACGTTATTCGCAGTAGCTGCTCTCATTTGACCGGATCAAGACTGGCAGAGTGTTAGCAGAGGTATGGAACAGATGTGAAAGCCTCAGACGTTTCTGCCCAGCGGGTAACACTGTGGGATGTAAACGGTAAGGCTGCGTGCATTTTTTTCGCAACACAGTAAAAAGTGAAGTTAAAAATACCAAATCCACCAGACCGAAAAGATTTCCATCCTACTCAAGTGATGAGAGGAAAAAATCCTCTCAGGAGATTGAAAGAGAGGTACTCCATAAACACGCGCATCTGTGGTTCCCAAGCCCATCGTTCAAAACTTCTGTCATCAGTTTATTTTCTCCCATGGGTCTTCTCCAATTCAGTAGCTGTCACTCCAGTGAAAACCGCAACGCAAAGCTGACATTTATTGAAGGTGGGCAGGGCCCTGTGAAGTCTACTGTGGCACTGCAGACAAATCTAAACATCATCTTTACTCACAAATTTCCATTCAGATCAGTGAAAGCAGAATTGCCTCTGAGGTGTGGGAATAATAAAGAGAAAATTCTCCTTTCGGTTGCGCTTAAGAACAGGCTTGCAGAGGCACTGGTGGGAAGCCTGCTGGAAACCGAGGGGCCATGTGGAAGTCAAGGAAAGCAGAATATGCTTTCCACCACCTAGAGAAGGAGCATCTGGATGGGGGAGGAGGAGCAAGCAAGAGAGGAGGAGCTGAGACTTTGCCAGAAGAAATAGGAGGCCCCTGTGGTGCTGACCGCCCAGGAGTGCTCCGGGATGTCACGGGGAGGCTGGCACGCTGGTTTGAAGCACAGACCGCTTTCCCCTGCTCCTTTTCCACGCGGGCACCAGGACACGGTAAAGCAAAACCCGGGCAAGGTCAAGCAGGACTCGAGTGGCACGAGTGAAAGGGACAGGTGCCCGAGTGATCTTCTCTTCTGTCCTGCCAGTCAGAGGTAGGGGTGTGTAACCGAAAAAGCCAGTCGAAGAAACTCTCTGAGGCTCAATTTTGGAGTTTTAGAAAGCAGGCATTCTTTATTGCAGCGCTGGATGCATGGGGGATCGTTCTGCCTATCGTGCATACCGTTACCTACAGCAAGGCAAGCTTATATTGTTCTAATCGTATACTTATTTATGTTATCCTTGACATAGTGTCCGCCCTTTGGGCATGCGCAGTGTGGCTCATCTCTTTTTCCTAGTTAGCTGACCTCGGCAGGTTTTAATGGCTGGATGCACCAATGTCTGTCCCAACGGCAGGTGGGGGACAGGGCTCTGCCCTTCGTGAGACCCCCAGCCCCTGGAGTGGTGGCTGGAAGATGGGTAGGTCAAAGGACCCTGATGGGAGCCCTGCAGGGCCTCATCCATTGGACCGACAGGCACCTTCCCTTGTCACACAGAGCATCTCATGGGCTGGAAAAGGGATGCTCTGGAGAGTTTCTGGCAAATCTCTGGAGAAAAGCTTCTTCCCGCCCCTCTCCCAGGGGCTTTCTCGGTTCTGGTGCCCTTCCCAAGGACAGCCCCACAGGTGGGTGCAGCCAGCATGGCAGGAAAGAACAGGCAGCAGCCACAGCGGTCAGCACGGCGGGAAAGCCAAGGATAAAGCCTTATCACCCAAGTGTGATAAAGCCTTAATAACCAAGCGTGCTGCTCCTCGGACAGGAGTATTCCTGCCTAAGCTCACCACACATTGCATTTCCCTGTGGCTTTCGGCAGGATATGAATGGCTCTTCAGTGCCGGTGGTCGCTCCCCTCTTTCAGTGAAAATTGCAGATTTTCTTCCTGTTGGACCCGCCTCAGTTCCAGTCTCTTGGGGGTTGAAAGCTGGCACAGCATGGGTGCCAGAGACGTTCCCACAGCTTGGCTGGCGTCCACAAGGAGGAGTCTGTCTTTAGCCACGATGGTCATTTCCAGGGAAAACAGCTTGTGGTATTGACCAGGACCCTACGCGGACAACAGAAGAGCAAGGATGCGGCCGTTTGCCACAAGTCCAGTGGAGCAGGCTGCTCAAACACAGCCCACGGTGACTTTCTGTGCCGCTGGGCCTGTGGGGACAAAGGATTAAGCCTGAATTACCTGCATGAAATAGAGCTATTGCTAGCCTCGTGCAACGGCACCCAGGAGCTGGTCCTGAAAACCACCAATCCAGGACACAGAAAGCTTTTAACCGCTGTGGCTATTCTGGAATAGACTGTGCCGTGTGCATCCATTTCTATTAACAACCCTTCTCCTGCAGCCGCAAAGGAGTTTGAGAGCTTGCTTATGGCTAAAGGGGGTTGGTGACCTGGGATGGTGGCTGAGGCTTGGGGCTTGCATTGCCTGTGACCAGCTATGAGCACAGAGTGACAGAGGAAAGACTTTCCCTGGGGAAGAGGCACCAGGGAGTGGCTGAGGTGGAGGAAAGCTTCGCCCCGGTTTTGGCTGTAGGTGGAAAGCTCTGGATCAGCACGAAATTCTACGTCTCCTCTAGCATGGCACAGGTACCGAGTCTTCTGTTGGTACCAAGTAGAGGCAGAATGTCAGGCAAAGTGGCTCATCGAATGGGAATGATCTAGGGAAATTTACTTGGCTATTAAAAGCCCCATTGCTCCAGAAGTTGAATCTTTTTTCTCTAGTCCTTTTTTTTTTTGGAAGGGGGTGGCGGGAGGGGCATGGATAATTTATCTTCATACCTACAAAACCACGCATTGTAGCAGTCAAGATGGAATACGCCTTTCTCACGTACCTTTTCTTTTTTGAACACGGTGAGTTCAATCTGCTGATCAATAGCCCACTGCGTTCAATAGACGCCTTGGATTTCTATCCTTCGGCTCAAGAGCTAGACACAACCTTCTGTCGTTGGTGTTAGCACAATTAATGCAGATAATCTGCTATCTTCTCCCTAATAATCTAGGCTACATACTACCTAACAATCTATGCGAGAGTACAACCTGATCCAGTGTTACACGCAACATCAGCACTGTGAAGAGCTGTGACATTCAAATGAAAAAGGAGACATTTTGAACACCTTGTAATAGCTTGCAGGAATACAAAGGGGAAGCACTGTGTAAATAATACCCAAACCAATATGGATTTTTCCCCTAAATTTCTGAACCTCCTGTGACAAGTGATGGCCTATCAAAGTGCATGTCTGCCCCCCCCTGCGCTGCACCACGTGGGATCTGTTCACATTCCCTGGTCTGGGAGATGGGGCAGAGCGGACCCTCCGGCAGCTTGCAGCTTGTGGCACAGAAGCGGGAGGAGAGGCTCATGCGCCGGAGGGTCCTGCTGTCAACCTGGAGGATCTTGACAGGCTGGAGAAAGGGGCTGACAGGAACCTCCTGTAGTTCCCCAAGGGGAAGAGCAAAGTCCTGGAGACCTGGGGACGAAGAAGCCCTTGCGCCAGTAAATGCTGGGGGACACCCAGCTGGAAAGCAGCTGTGCAGACACCTGGGGTGATGGTGGACGCCAAGTGGAGCGATTTCGAGCCAGAAAAGTGCCACTGGGGCAAAGGCGGCTCCCTGCCTCCTGGGCTGCAGGAGGCAAAGCGTTGGCAAGAGGTGGAGGGAGACGGTCCTTCCCCTCTGCTGGGTCCGTCCAGCCCGCCCGGGGCTCCCCAGTGCCAGGCAGAGACGGCCATACTGGAGAGAACTCTCACCCACTGGGTGGGTGCCCCTCCCACTTTCCGTTGGGCTCAGAATGTTGGTCGTTGGGCTTAGAATGTTGGTCGTTGGGCTCAGAATGTTGGTCAGTTGGAGCCCACAGCCACCAGAGACAGCAGCACGGAGCTGTGCTGGCACACAGGAGCGCTGGGAGGAGGCAGGATCCGGCCGAGCAGCACCTCGCCGGCACCGGCACCTCGCCTCCCATCCCCGCTGTCGCCGAGTGGCCCGCGTCCTTGGTCCACGGCGAGGGTCCTCCTCTCCCGGGCAGGATGGGCCAGGCCAACTGCTGCTGCGGCTCCAGGTGAGCTCTCCCTGTGCCTCGGGGGCACGGCCGGGACCCGCGGTGGCAGCGGCCTTTCTCATGCCCGCCGCTCTCTGCTCTGCAGGGAGGCTCTCGCCGACGCCGAGGCGGTGCTGAGCGCGGACGTGCGGCTGACCCGGGGCCGCAAGAGGAGCGAGAGACGCCTTCTCCTCCTCCAGGAGGAACTGGTGATCGCCAAGTTGCAGTAAGACCCTCAGAGCCCAGCTGCCTTTCCCCCAGCCCTGGCCCTGGCCCCGGGGCAGGGACACCCCAGCACCAGCCCCAGGCCCCGGCACCTTGGTGGGTGCTGGAGGCGCCCATCGCTGTCCGTCCGTCTGTCCCAAGGGCAAGTGGGGGACGGGGCTCTGCCCGGGGGGATCCCCAGGAGGTCACCTCCAGCTCACCGCCTGCCTCTCCTGTCTGCTCTCTGCAGACGTGGCACCAGCGTGCGCCCACAGCTCCGCCTGGCCCTGGACCAGCTGTGGGTGCTGAGCGGCGGAAAGGAGGCGGCGGGGGACGAGGAAGAGGAGGAAGGCGGCGATGAGGACAGGACCTCCGTCATCCTCGTCTGGTCCACCGGCTCCTGTGTTGCCGCTTTTGGGTGAGTCGTGGTGCCACGTCCCATGGTCGGGCAGGAGAGGTTCACAACCGTGCCCACGCCATCCTGTGAACGGCCTCTGCCCTGTGTGGAGAGCCTGGGCAGGGAGCGGGAAGCACGCTGGCAGGGAGGGATGGGGGCATTGCCAGGTCCTGCATCCCTTGGTGCCCTTTGGGTCCCCAGAAGAGAAGGGCAAAAGCAGCTGCTCTGGCAGGACACGGGGAGCCAGGGCTTGGGCAGCGTCTCTGTCCTGCCCCACGGGGCTTCGTCCCACTCCGGCGTCCTTCCCCACGGGGCAGGGCTGCACAGGCGCCCGCCTCTGCCCACGGGCTGGGGGGCAGCGGGTCCTGACGCTGGTTCTCCTCTCTTTCTGCAGCTCCTGGGCGCTGAAGGAGCTGTGGGTGGGCACGCTGCTGGGGTAAGCCAAAGGGGATGCTGCAGGCACAGCCGGACGGGGGAACACAGCTCCCCAGCTGGGGAGAGGTGCCCTTGCGGCTGCGGGCAGCTCTCGGGCAGAGCTGCCTCACAGGAGAGAAGGGGCAGCTTGGGGCTCAGCCTGCTCTCTCCCTGTCCCTTGCCGGTGCACAGGACACCAGGAGGAGCCAAGAGAGCCCGCGTGACCCGTCTCCCCTCCCTCAGACCCCTGGAGAAGGAGCTGAGCTGCCGCCACACCGTGAGTGTCTCCCCGGTCTGGGCTCTGTCCCCGAGCCCTGGTCCTTAGGCATTGCTGCTCACCTTCCTCCGCTCCTTCTCTCTTGCCCAGTGGAGGACATTCAGCACCAGGAGCCTGGAGAGGCTGATGGAGGGCCAGGCAGAGGTGAGAATGGCTGCCTTTCACCCGTCTCTGGCTGCGCCGGCGTCTGCGGCCAGCGGGGTGAGCTTGTAAGGCAGAGATGGAGGGAGGGAGCGTCCCGCGGTGCCACTCGGGGAGCGTAGAGGGTTGGGGAGCCACCAGGCATGCCAGCACATCCTCGCTGGCGGCGCTGGGGGGAAGCCTGCCGTGTGGGGCAGAGAGCCCAGGAGGGCAGAGGGTCCCAGCTCTGCCGCGCTCAGGCTGCTGGTGCCGGGTGGCAGCTCGCCGGTGGCCCTTTCTGCTGCGGGGCTGCTCTCTAAGCGCAGCCTGCTTCTTGCAGGATCGTCCCAAGCAAGGGCAAAGGCCACCGACAGCCCCATCTATCAAAGCTGGGGGACTTTGCGGCTCACCAGGTGAGTTCTGGAAAGAAGCACATTGTCCTGCAAATGGTTGAGCTGTGCTCACTTGTCCTTTGAGTGTCTCCATGCAGGTGCGGCACCCCAAGGGAGGACGTCACCTGGACGAGCAAGGACACCTGCTGGGCAGCAGCCGCTGGATGTGGTTCTGCGGGGACCCAGAGCCTCTCCTGCTGCCCACAGTTTGGAGGAGGGCAGGGCGAGGGCTGGGACAGGTTGTCCCGGTGGCATGCCGGCTCTCAAGAGCTTCCGAGCTGGAGCCGCTGAGCTGGAGCTGTGGTTCCAGCTGCTGGCTCCCTGCCCATCCTGCCTCAGCCCTCAGCACCGTGCTGCAGGCAGGGCAGGCTCCGGGAGTGCTGGCCCGGCTGTCTCCATTGACACGCTCTTGCTCCATTTTCCTTTTCGGAAGGAGGGAACACCATCAGGAGGAGGAAGAGGATGGGGCTGCCCTGGCCCTTTGCTCATCGGAGGACCCTGGCCGCTGCCCAGGCGCCAGGGCAGGTGGGCTCCGGCTGCAGCAGGGCGCTCTTTGGCCAGCCCCTGGCAGCCCTCTGCGGGGAGGACGGCTCCCTGCCCCGGCCCATCCAGGTAAGCCAGCCTGGGCAGGGGGTCCCCAGCCCTCCCTCCCGCTGCTCCAGAGGGGAGGTGGGTGTCCCCAGGAGCTCCGGGGATGGGGGATTGGGCCCTTCACCCCCAGAAGACGCTTCTGGTGCCAGCCCCCTTTGCGGGGGGCAAGGAGCAGGATCTGGGGCAGTGCTTTGGTCACTGCTGTTGGAAGGCAGCTTCTCAGCCAAGCAACTGTCCTCCTGCCCCTCCTGCAGGAGATGCTGGCTGTCCTGCACAAGGAAGGACCGTCGACAGAAGGGATATTCCGAAGAGCTGCCGGCAGGACAGAGTTTCGTGAGCTGCGGGAGGCCCTGGACCACGGTGCGGATGTCGACCTGGGCAGCCAGCCTGCGCTGCTGCTGGCCGTCATCTTGAAGGTGAGCGCTTCTGACCTGCAGCTGGAAGAGCTCCTGCCTGGCCTGGAGTGTTTAGAGGCTCACCTGGAGCCCCTGGCATTGCAGGACTTCCTCCGAAGCATCCCCGCCAAGCTCCTCGTGACAGACCTCTACGAGGACTGGATGGCAGCGATGCAGAAGAGCGGCAAGGAGGAGAAGGTTGAAGAGCTGAAAGCGTAAGTGTGGGCAGCAGCCTGCCTGTTGAGGAGGGACTGGTAGAGGCCTGGGACTTGCCTGAAAAGGGACGGTCTCCTTAAAAAGCTGTGTCTTCTGACAGCTTGCTTTTGCTGGGGTGGGCTTAGATTTCGGGGGAAAGGGCATGGACAGGGAGCCTTCCCTTGCCTGGGCTTGGGGGAAATGAGGAGCTGGGAAGCAACGCCGTGCTTCCTTCCTGAAGCGCAGGAGCACTGGCCGCTGGCTGAGAGCACCCGGAAAGCTGCGCAACCCACCTGCCTTGGGCAAGCTTCGGGGATGGCTGTGGGCAACATCTGCTCTATTAACGTTGAGTTCCTGTTCCCTCAGGGTGGCCAAGAAGTTGCCTGGAGCCAATCTCGTCCTCCTCAAGCGGCTGCTGGCCCTCCTCCAGCACATCGGCCACAACGCCTCCAGCAGCAGAATGACCGCCAGCAACCTGGCCATCTGCCTTGGGCCAAATCTGCTGAGCCCACCTAACGAGGACGTGCTCCCCCTCGAGGCCATGCTGGCGGTGACTGAGAAGGTGCGCTGTACTGAGCAGCCGGCTGCAGCCTTGCCGGCCCATCCGAGCTTGGCTGCTCAGAGGTCCCTGGCTGCCTCCTCTCTTGAGCGAATGCTGGTGGGGTGGCTGCCTGCAAGAGCAGCCCCACAACCACAGCCTCCTGCGCAGAGGCAAGGGTCGGGAGTGGGAAAGGCTGTGTGATACATTTTCAGGCACCTGGGTTGAGACTGAGGGTTTGATGTGTGCAGGTGAACGTGCTGGTGGCGTTTCTCATTGAAAACTGCGGTGACATCTTTGTGGAGGAGATGGCTGGCCGCTCCTGTCCATCAGCCGGGGAGTCGGCAGCCCCCATGGACAGAGCCACAGGTATGAGGAGGAACTGAGGGCTGTCCCAGGCTGGGGCTTGGGCTACCAGAAACCTCAATGTCGAGAAGACAGCTGGTGTAGGGCTTTGGGTGGGTTTTGCTTTAGGTGTGCTTTACTTCCAAGGAGTCACTTTGCTGCACGTGCTTTTCCTTTCTAGACCTGCATTTGGAAGAGCAAAGTGGCCCTGCAGGCAGAGCAGACAAGGACCACCAGGCAGAAGCCTTGCTGCACACACCACCCGCTTCTCTGCTGGATGTCCTCAAAGAAGCTGGGGGAGACGTGGTGGTGGAGTCCGAAACGTCAGAGGTATGGCAGCTCCATCAGGGGCTACCCTCCTACCCGAGACACAGTATCCCCGTGTTTGTTGAGCTGCCAGAAACGAACCGAGTGTCACACACCCGTGTGAACCCTGTGTTCCAAAGTGAGGCCCTTGGAAGAACGGGCTAATGCAAACCAGCCAGAGGGATCTTCTCTGTAGGGCTAAGGCAGCATTTTGCCAAACAGTCGCCTGCTACTCCAGGGTGTCCCTTGCCACCTGCTGACTCTGACATTTCTGTTGTAGGCACCCGTTGCTTTGGCTCCAGCCACCCCAGGGAGCACAGTAGACTCCCTGGGATGCACAGAAGGACTAAAGAGCGTTTCAGAGGAAAGAAGGTGAAATGAGTCAGCTTTGGGTAAATCAAGAACTGATTCTAGTTGATCCTGGCTTTACCTACCTAATCATACTGTGGGATGGAAAGGTTTGCAGGCTCCCCCCAGGAGAAGGAAAACGGAAAGAAAAGAAAGAGAAAACAGGCCTGGGCAGAGGAGAAGGAATGCCAACGAGAAAAGAAAAGAAGGAAGAGAGAAGGAGATGGGGACTTAAAAGAAGCAGGAAGGTCCAGCAGGTCAGGAAGCCCAGGTGTGTACCAGGCTCTGCTGCCCATCTTTCCCAACTCTCAGCGCTGCTCCAAGTCAGTCCGACCCGCTGGCAAGGGACGGTGCTGCGCGGGGCTTGGAAATAACTCCATGGCCGCTCCCCAGCGGCTCCCCATCGAGCCCTGCTGCGTGGCACAGGGGCCCTGTGCATCTGTGCACGCATGCAGGTCTCCAAGTGCATTACCCGTGGGGATAAGGTGCCAGAGCCATCCCCTGGTTGATGCCAGCCATAGCTCTCTCTTCTGGGCTATGAACAATTCCTCGTCAACGGTGTTCCCCAAAGAAAGGGGAACCAAGTCATGCCTATTCCTGCCTTCATGGGTTTATCAGTGCTCTCTGACTCTGTCGTTGTAGGTGCCGTTTCCCTGTTACGGGCTGAAGCCCTGTGACTCCCGGGCCCGCCCCCCGCCGCAGTTGATGTTTGCAATAAAAGGATCTTTTCTCTCTTCTGAGTGTGTCTGCCATACGATATTCTGGACTAGGTAGATGGGGTTTTGTGGTGAGTCCTCGGGGAGGAGTCTGGGATCTTGCCTTGTCCCAGCATCCTTTCCCGCAGGCATCAGGGTTGAGTTCAGGTGCTTTAGGAGTGAAACCAAAGCACAGACTCACACAGGAGGGTGGAGGTTGGAAGGGACCTGTAGAGTTCCTCTGGTCCAACCCGCCTGCTCAAGCAGGCTCACCTAGAGCAGCTTGCCCAGGACAACGTGCCCTTGGGTTTTGAACATCGCCAAGGACGGAGACTCCGCAAACTCCCTGGGCAACCTGTGCCAGTGTTTGACCACCCAGACAGGAAAAAGTTGTTTTCTCATGTGCAGCTGGAGCATATCATGTGTTTTCATTTGTGCCTGTTGCCTCTGGTGCTCTCAGTGGGCACTCTTGAGAAGAGCCTGGCTCCCTCGTCTTCATTCCCTCCCAGCAGATTTAGAGAGATAGATAGATAGCTAAGACACCCCCCCACACACCCCCAGGCTTTCTCTTCTCCCCACGGAAGTGTGCCAGCTTAAAAGCAGCAGGGAAAAGTCGGCTTCCTTGAGGCTCCTTGTTTTGCAGGTGACCTGGAGACGTGAGGTTCCCCTGCCAAGCTGGCCCAGGGAAGAGAGGCGGAGGGCTGGAGGGCACAGCTGGACTCCTGCTCCTGCAACAGCAGGGACTCGCTGGCCAGAAATGGCCCCGAGGACCCCGGCAAGGGGCTGTGCTCAGTGCTGCAGAGGAAGGCGAACCCCCCCGGGACCTGTGCCAATCTGCCCGGGGGAAAAACTCCTTCCTGAGCCCAGCCCTGGTGCCCCGAGCAGGGTCCGGGGAGCTCCTGCGGGGGAGCGCGTTTGGGGTCGGCAGCCAGGGACCTAGAGAGTGGTTTTATGAGTGTGAGTGAATTTGCTTTTGCAATGAGATGTGTACAGGCATTGCCAGGGCCTGGCTTTACTCTGGAAGTGACTGTTGTTAGCTGCTGCAGAATTGAAGAGACTGTGCTATGAACACCACGCCAATTAGGCTGTCTCCAGACCTGAAGCTGCATTAAATCTCGTGCCACACTAGTCTCCTTTTTCCTTTGGAGAAGTAGGCCGAGTCTTTGAAATTCTGCCACATGACTTTATTTTGGGATGAATTGAAATGCAGTTGTTTCTTTAGCTTTGCTTATTAGCATTCTGCTGGAATAGTGTCAGATCCAGGAGGATTAACCTTCCTCCTTGTTTTGTTCTCTGAGTTGATTTTGGAGAGGAAGGCGTGTTGTCTGTCTTGTGGTGTCGTGTGGTGTTCAGAAGATGCTTGAAACGTTGCTCTTGTCTGTGACCGAGCTCTTTCCCTCAGCGTAATCCCTTTGGACAGCACTGCCAGTAGTGTGCGTACGTTTCTGAGCAGCCTGCAGGTGTTTGATCTCCCGATGGTAGAGAGAGCACTGCATTTGTTTGAGTTTGGCAGCCTGTCATCGCGCCTTGCTTTCTTCCATTCTTTCCACCCTCTTCCCCTCATCGCCGCTTCAGCGTCCCTTCCTGAATCGTACTTTTGTGTCCCTGCTGATTCCTGAAGACTTCATGACCACAGCGTAAGTCTTGGGTGGGTGATATCTGTCCTTCTGCTGTGGCGCGCTGTGTAACTCCTTTCATTAACTTCTTCCATATTAAGCAAGGAGAGGGCCTTTCTGAAGAGGAAGGAAAGTTCTCATCTCTGACCGAGTTCTGGCTGGGGCCCCTGAATGTGGAGGATATGAGAACGGCTGCCTGCCAGACCATATACCAGCGAATACTTGCATGCCGTAATTCCTTACACTCCACCCTATTTCCTTATTTCCAAGTGACACTTGTGCGACATTTGTTTACTTCTTAATGGGTTCAGCTTTTCTTTGAGACCTTCTCTCTCCCTGTGCATTGTATTGTGGGCCGATACCTGGCAATGAACAACTTTTGAGAAGCTGGCTTACAAAAGATGTCGTTAATAGGTGCGAACACAGTTTGATGCAGGCAGTACCCAACTCCCAGCATCACAGGGCCTAGCTCCAATGCTGTGAAGGCCCGTTCCTCTGCAGGTTTGCACTGTGGAGGGGATTGAGAGACACGTCCTGCCGGTTCCTTCTTTTAGTCCCTTGAGCAGAATGGCATTGCGATAGGCTGGAAGAGAGAGGTGCTGGTTTGAGGGCACCTTGTCAAAAACCCCAGTCCTAAAGGTTAGTGAGGATTGACTGAAAAGATCTGATCTCTCATCCTTTGTATCCTCAGATGCACAAAATACAAATGGGCAGAAAATTGAAAAGGAACAGTCCTTGTGGAAGACTGGATGTTTTTTAAGAACAATAAACTGGGAATTCATCTGCCTGCTAAGTATTTTCTCTGTGCAATGGGAATGATGTTTTGTTGTTGTTTAAACTCTTACAAGGAACGTAGCTCTGTTGCTTTTTGGCTGGGGTGGGACTAACTCTCTGTTTGTTTCACAGCGGTCTGGATCTCGACACCACTGAAAGTGCTGTCAAGGAGTTAGAGGTAGGAGATGAAGCAGGTCCACGGGAGCTTAGCTGAATGTTAGGCTGAGCAAATCTTTTGTTTGTTATGGGACGGAGGACGTTTTGTCAAATGCAGCATTTCAAGTGCGAGTAATGGGGAACTTCTCTAGAGAGTACGAGGGTGAAAAAAATGACGTAAATGAAAAGTGTCATCAACAGGCAGCATGAGCGCGAGTAATGCTTTTATCAGAAATACTTCAAAGAAGCTACTGCCTGTTGAAATTGGACAAATGAAAACTCCTATTTGTGGAGCTCGTTGCACTCCGTGCCTTGCTGGTTCCTGTTCAGATTCGTTCTGCAGTAGCACTTTCCTGTGGTTTCGCTCTCAGCCCCAGACCTGACCACTGCTTTGAACTTCTCAGGCTTGACTAGCTGTCAGACCCTCCTAGTTTTTCAGGAGCTGTGGCAGTACTGGTGAGCTAGCTTGATAGCAGCTAATCTAATGCTCAATTGCATGTGCTTTCCTCATAGCTGTGGGAGCCAGGGGACGTTCTTTTAATGACGCCATTACTTTGTGGCCAAGCTTGGTGACAGCTGATGAGTTCTGTTGTTGTCATCTTCTTCCTGAGACAGAAGAAAGCCCCTGCCATTCCCGAGGAAATGAGACCAATATACTGCCTGCTTAAAAATGCTCCTGTTAGTTAAGTTTAAACAAATCTTCAGAGTACAGTAGTAGCATTGTAAATAGTATTGAAGAAAGTGTGCTGATCTTAACTGATACAGAAAATTATTGGTTCTTTTTTTTTTTTCTTTTTCACTTTTGAAAATACTGAAAGGTATTCCTAGAAAAAGTTTCCCCTTTATAAAGCAGGAGTTTGTTGGAGCTGAATTACAGTTCCTTTGTAACTGAATTGGGTCAATATTCCGAAAAAGGGGAATATGTTTATTTTTGAAACAGGTCAATACTGCATGTGTTGTGCTGGCAAGGAGGAGGCTTCTTAAATGTAGAACTTCTTAAATTTAAAAGCACACCTCCACTCTCCATAGTAATGCTTCCATGTTAATTCAGGGTTAAGATATTCATTCACTTCAGTTTCTGTGAATCTGTTAGGGCAGCATGCTCTGAGGTGATGGGAGGGAGCAGGGGGAAGAAGGGGAAGAGGAAAAGCAAAATATCTGGAACCTGCTCTTCCATGACTCCTGCAAACTGCAATGTTATTTTTTTCCCAAGCCTGAAAACTGTACTTGACAGTGGAATTGTGGCTATCTTGTTAATATTCTTCCTTCCTTTCTTATTTTGGCCTCTCCAGGAAGCAATTCGAGTAATCCTCGGAAATCTTGATGATTTACATCCATTTTCTACAGACCACTTCACTATCTTTCTGTGTACCCTTTCTTTCCTACTTGTAAAAGAAAAGATCCAATGACTTGTATCTGTTGGGCATTGCTTAATTTGACATTCCTGCCTAGTAGTGCGCAGATCTTTAGCTGGAGTACGAGTCCTTTGAGCTTTGCAGTTTTACACTAGCTGAAGATCCTCCTCAGTTGTTGCCTTCACCAGAGAACTGATGTATGTAAAAAGAATGTTTTGCAGTGTTTTCAGATGGCCACCCCTGCGTTCCAAATCTGATTTAGCCAGAGAAAACAAACGTGTATATGTAAAGTCCCAGGAAGCCCACGTAATGCGATTGCAAGGAAAGCTAGTGCGTTGTTTCAAAAGGTTAATAAAACGTAAAGCGCTCCTTACAGGCGCAGCAGTGTTGGCCCACTAGTAGAGAAGACCGCAGTAGTTTTCTTGTAAGGTACATTAGGATTAAACATTGTAGTTGCTGTAGTGTAAAGGGTTAAGAAGAAGTTACTCTCCTGAGGCTGTTGTTGCAGAGAAAAGTAAGTTAGTTGAAGGAGAAGCCTTTTCAGTCCTAAGGTGTGTCAGTTTGTGAATCGGATCAGGCCCTTTGGCATCATCACCTCCCGTGATTCCGAGTGCCCAGGAGTAATGAACACCCACGTGTTTCCGCCTCCAAGGCATTCCCTTCCAGTCTCGGCAGACTGCGTTATTGCCACCCCTGGTCCTAGCAGGCAAGAACGAGGTCATCCTCTTTCCCTGTCAGAAGCTGGTATGTATGAGAGCAACTTATTCCTCTTACTGCCAGGAAGAGAAAGTAGCCCAGAGCATTGTCAGAGAGGAGGCACCCAAACAAACGAAGCCTCGTTGTTGGTTTGCTTCGCTAAAGCGCAGCCAGTTTTGCCTGCGTGCTTGAGGAGGGTTTGATTCCCGAGCTTGTATTTCTAGAACTGGGAAGTCCATCCACCTGCTCAGCCAGCACCGGGCCCTGCGGAGAACTGCAAGCTCAGAGGCCTGGCGTGATGAGTTGTCCTGCAATCTGTGTGTCGGGCTCCTCGCTGTAGCATACCTCTTAGTTAATCACCAGCTGTGGGAGTCCTTGAAGCCAAACTCAAACGAACAATTTCATCCCTTAAAGGAACTGATTGCGTCAGCGTTTCATCTAGGCAAATCTTGGGCTCCATCTCTGGTCCTCAGGATGTTAGTTTCTGCTAGCAAATGGAGTAAAAGTATTCATGTTACCTGTTTCTTCCTGAGATCAGAGGCACGTAAGGAGACTGCTGCCTGGCGTCACCCATTCTTGCACGCATGAGCTCCTAGGTGTGCGAACTGCACCCCCAGGAAGGAACGTCTGTAACTGTGGCGTTTGTCATGTCAATTATCTTTTGTCCTCCCATTTTGAACTGTGAAGTGAATGTAATGACGCTACTCCTGTGAATCCTAGTCCTTTTCAGTTTTTAAAAAAATTACTTTTTAGTTAGGAAAGCTGATGAGGTTTTATTCACAGGGTTGGGAGCGCCTGGCATGTTGTTTCTTGCGGGAAGATGTCAGGACTGAAGCCAGATACAGTTAAGGAAACACAATGCTATTAATGCAAGCAACTGATGGGAGAGTGTCACCTGGGTGAGTGTTTCTTGTAATGTGTTACTAGCGCTTTTTCACCAAGTTCATACGGACAGATTGTAGGTGCTCCCTTCTGCATATACGTTCAGTGTGGTATGACTTTTGAAGCTTTACAAGAGGACTCCTGCTCCTTTGAAATGTTAGTGCTATGTTCTTAAGTCTTATTGTTGTTCTCAGATGTCAGTAAATGGGAGAGAGTATCGAAGATGAGATTCAAACATGAGAATGTCCACCTCGTGCCTTATCCCTACATTTGCACGATGTATCTAGAACTCGGCTCTATTTCAGCACGGCGTATCTTGTGGTAATTCACTATGGTTATGTTTGGATAATGTCTGGAAACATCTATGATCTATGTCTTGCTTTTCCCTTTCCCTTCCTCCACTGTGTCTTTGAATGAGAGGGAGCAAAACTGCGTGCGGTATGGCTGTACCATGGATTTGAAATAGAGCATAGCAATGTGTTCTCTTTTGTCCTGTATTGCTTTTTTTGAAAATGTCTGGAATTTCTCTTTGCCTTTTCACCCACTGCTGACTCTTCAGCTAGTATTTTTATGAAGCAATGCCCAGTGGCTCCCAGCCTTCATTCTTGAATGTCGGTAACTAGGCTGGAGCCAGCACATATATATATGGAACATGTGTTTTTCTTCCTTATGCTTGACTACATTTGTTGACGTTGAATTTCACGCTCTTTGTTTCTGTTTTCCTAAAGAAAGAATGCATTTGTTTTTCTAAATAATGATAGTAATAATGGTAATAATGTCTTTTGTATAATTAGCAAATGTTGTCACCTCCCTAGTGTCTCATTTTCCAGGTTTTCTATGAATTCCCTGAAGAGCCTCAGGCCCCAGCTGAGACCTCTGTGGGACTCTGCATTGAACCTCCTCTGTTGTGAAAACTGAGGTTTTTTTCTTACTGTTTCCTGTTCTGATGATTGGTCCCTGGGAAAGGCTGCTGCTGGTCTGTCTTGTGAGCACTTAGTAGATATTCTGGTCTCCCTTATCAAATGGACAAGTAGTCCAAAGCAATTGTCCCCATCCCACTGGCTTGTGTTATTCACAGCCAGGAATTCTGAAAGAGCTGTATTTGCAGTTCTTCGGTTTCAAGATATCATATGCAAGTCCAGCATTGTTTCTAAGTCATTTATCTTGTTCTCAGGACGTGTGGTGCAATGCAAAAATGTACTATAAAGTTGGTTAAAGAAAGTCCAGTCACCAAATATTCACCAGATTTTACAATACCTCTGTTACAGGTAAAGAAGTAAACAAGGGCAGTGATGAGCTTTTAAGTTGCGTGTGTGGTTCTCTTTTGTGTGTTGTTTTTTTTTTAAAAAAAAGTGATATTCCAAGTAGTCTGGAGAAGCAGAAGATATATCTAGGCAATGCTGTAGTTGTCCTGTTTCTGGGTGTCAGTCAGGCAGTGTAAGGTGGGAGTGAATTCTCACCTAGAACCATCCAAGTTGAGGGAAACCTTCCTGTCAATTCCAGCGGACTTTGAATGAAGTCCTGCCTGAGGACGTGAGAGCCGTGCTGGCTTCAGTTAAATGTGTTTTCGCCAAGTCTGAGCTGAGCTGTCAAATGGTTTCTTCGCTGTGAGAGTCTGTATGAGGTCAATAGTGCTGAATAATGAAGTAGTTTCCTAAGTGCTGCATGTGTCGAAAACAACCAAGTTAAGCTTCTTTGGAAAGTAGTTGTTTAGTGAGATCTCAGGGTGGGTTTGTTTTCAATACAGGTAAGTGTCTGAAGATGGAGTGAATTAGTGAAGGTGTCCTGTCCAAATTCCCCCTGAGGAAATCCTGCTCTCTCTGCTAGCATTACGTTCCTGCTAATGATGTTCCTAGGCCCTCCTCTAAAAATGGAGCCAATAGGATGTCCTGGGAAGCAGTAGTTCTTCTTTAAAACTGTTGAGCATAATTCTCTGGATGGCCTCTCAGTGCTTACCTTCTGTTTGAATAAGGCAGCTAATCTTTTATTCCTGAGTCATTTTTTGGTTTTTGTTGTATAAGCCTGGACAATGTTGCGAAACACAGATGTATATTAAGTCTGACTTTTGTTCTAAAATAGAAAAGTCAAAATCAAATTTTATCAATACCAAGTTTGCAATGTTTTGAAGGTCAAGAGAAGAAAAGAAGTGTCAGATAGTGCTGCAGTGGAAGAAATGGTGAAGAGGAGAAGAGTGGAAGTCGGAGCGGAGGCCTCATGCCCACAGTCGGGTGTGGGCAGGTCAGTTGACTACAAAATAGTCTTCTGGGGCACATATCGATGTTTTTGATGTCTCTTGCACCTTCCTCGTATTTCATTCCTGTGTAACCCTTTGGCCCATTTGTCGTCTTCCTTCTCTTCCCTAGGTGACAGAATCTAAGCAGCATTGCCCACGTTTGGGGAAAAGTTGTCCTGTGCTTTCAGGTTCCCATGCCGTTAACTAAAGCTCTTCCCCTCTCACTCCTTTGTGTTAACGTTACCTGCAGAATCACAGCGGGATGAGAACTGGGCGGCTCAACAAAGCGGTGCACTGGCTTGCACACCTGAGGCAGGGATGACAAGGGAGGAACTGGGAAGAGTTTTCTAGCTGCCTCCCAGCCTGCTCCTCTGAGTCGGCTGATGACTGCTGCCTCTCGGCTTGAGGCAGAGATCTCTGTCTGTGGCTTTCACAGAACCGTTGAGGTTTTCGGGACCTTTGATATCATCAAGTCCAAGCCCTCCTGCTCAAGCAGGGTCACCCAGAGCAGGTTGCCCAGGACGTGTCCCCTCAGGTTTTGAGTGGACTCCAAGGGTGGAGACACCACAACTTCTGTGGGCAACCGGTTGCAGTGCTCGACCACAGTTGCAGTCAGAAAGTTTTTCTTGTGTTCAGCTTTAATTTCATGTTTTGCAGTTTGTGCCCTTTGCCTCTTGTCCTGCCAGAAGGCGCTGCTGAGAAGAGCCCGGTTCCCTCTTCTTCATTCCCTCCCATCAGATGTACATGGATAAGAGCTCCCTGAGCCTTCTCCAGGCTGAAGGGTCCCAGCTCTCCCAGCCTCTCCGCATATGAAAAGTGCTCCAGTCCCTTCGTCACCTTTGTGACCCTTTGCTGGGCTCGCCCCAGTGAGTCCCAGTCTTGTCCTGGGGAGCCCAGTCTGGACAGAGCACACAGACTGGCCCCAGCAGCCCTGAGCAGAGGGGAAATGATCCCCCCAGGCCTTGCTTTCTCATTCAGTGCTGTCTGTAGGTACATGCATAAATTTGCATGTCTGAGCAGCCTCTCAGGCTGTTGTTGCTGGAAGGGTCTTTCATTCCGTCTAGCTGGCGCTCTAGGCTTTCACCTGTCTCCTGCCTTGCTGCTCTTTCTTCTTGAGCTCTTGGGCTATTTCTCACGGAATGTTAAGTGGTTAAAACGTAACACAAGACATGGTTATTCAAATGCATTTGTCTCTTGTTTCTCTGTGCAGCCTGATGAATATCATGGCACTAAATGACTCATTGTTATTCCTTGTATTGCAGATAACTAATTCTTGTTCCTCAGATGCAGCTGTCCTAGGCGGGTAGTATGTTTCACCGGAACTGTTGACCCAGGTGGAAAAAACAGTCTTCTCGGTTCTAGCTAGCAGCCAGGATAAACTACTGTGTAGCAGGGTTTTTTTCTGAATCTACGCATTGATCCAATAAGATATTCTTTTTCCCTACCGTATTTGTGCCTCCTGTTATCCTCAGGATGCTAGAGCTTCAGCTCTACTGTTAGAAAGAAAAAGAGAGAAAACATGATGCTGCTAGTGGGCTTTGCTTCTCAGGAGGGTGAACGAGCCTGTGAAGGGTTTTCCTTCTGCACACTTTTGAGCCTGACACCTCTCATGCAGGAAGTTTCTCTGTTCTGGAGAGTTTTTGCTCCAAGCAGAGCTGGCTTCTCCCCAGGCACTAAGTTTTCCAAGCGGGAAGGCTCTAGGGGTGCATGGCTTTAAGTAGCTGCCTGGATCCGCATCATAGCTTGTGATTTCACAATGGTCCCTATTGTGTCTCTGGAGTTGGTGCACACTGGGTGCCACTTAGCTCCTCCCGTGAGGGCTACTCCATCAGTCCCTGGGGAATCAGGCCCCCTGACTGACCTGGAGGTTCAGTTGTCCCCGAAACCCAGTGACTGACGTGAGGATGAACCCAAACGGGGGTTACAAAATGACACTTCTGGAAGAGTTACAGGTAGCACGGCCGGGGCTCAAAAGTGCAGTTTTGTGGGTTGGGGTTGGTTTTTTTCCAGTTTGGAAATCACTTTTTTAGACAGGAACCTCAAGAACAAAGCAGGAGGTGGGTTTTTTTGGTCTGAAACACTCATCCCTCTCCTGCTGTATTAAAGACGTCCAGACTCTCGTGGTATACAGTAGAGGTGATGTTATGGGCTGTTTTATTTGCGTATGGGAAGGAAAACCTCCTACAAGTCCGTGGTTTTAGGGCTGTGCCTGAAGGAGGAGGAGGCGGCACGTAGAGGCGTGATGGCTCGTGGACTCGCGTGGACGCAGGGGTGGGTGATGGCTGGGAGGACGTAAGGGAGCTCTCCACCCCCAGCCCCAACTTTTCCCTTCTTGTCGTTGCTAAACAGAGACATGACGAGGAGGCAGTGATTGACCGGGGAAGAAGGAGCAACACTGTCAGTGTTCGCTATGAGGAGGAGGAGTTGGAAGGTGAGTCTCTGCTGAGATCCTGGGAGAGGAGCCACCAGCCCAGCGTGTTTTCCCATTGCACAAAGTCTCTCCTGTGTGCCTTGTCGGGTGTCACATCATGTGCAGCAAAACGTGCCGCGCTTCTCAATGAAGCAGCACAGTTATTGTCACGTTTTTTACTATTACGGCTTTTTAAACGGAGGGAAAAAGCCCCCCGGGAGGCCACGGTGTGAGTTGTAGCCACAGGGCTCGATAATTCACGGCTTTTTTTCTCGCAGAGGCTGCTCCTGGCTTGGAGAGGTCAGGAGAATCATTTCAGGGCTGCAGACGCGGGGCTGTGATTTTCTTTTTTTGTTCTGGAGTTCATTACGATGGGACTGATTTGATCGTCTCTTGTCGCCTCGTGCCATACAGAGATTTTGAAAATAATTAGCTTGTGTTGCTGCTTAATGAGCAAGTCTGAGTGTTGTCCAGCCGAAGCTGGAATTTGAGAAGAGGTCCAATACTTTGGGGGCACTTTTAGATGACCCAGAGCCAACACTTGTTGTTGCTGTGTTGTTGCAAAGCTCGAGTAAAATAGGCTTGGAAAAAAGGAGGTCCAGTGAAAATAACATTCAGGGAAGCTGGCGTTGCTCCTGGGATATATAACCGTGGCTTAGCAAGGCACCGGCCACCTCAACCATTGCCGCAATGCCGAGAGTGCTGCAAAAACCGCTGCTTTTTCGCAGGCCACCGGACCCTGTACGTGGGCGCGCGGATGCCACTGGTTAGGCAGAGCCACCGGCATCACCGACGCCACAGCCAGAAGCATCGGGAAGGGGAACGGGAGAAGGACTCTGCCCCGATGGAGCAGGGCTACCACTGTAAGTCCCACCGCGGCATTTGCTAAACTCCTGGGGGCAACGTGGGCGCTGGGGCCTTCTGCAAGCAGGTCCCCGTGGCTAGTTTGAGTGAGTTGCTGTTCTTCCGAGGGAAAGTGGCCGTATTGAGCAACACCCTCTTTTTCCCAAGTTTTCTTTTTTTTTGTTGTTTTTTTTTGTTTGTGTTTTTTTTAATGCAGTTAAATGCATAATGGGTTTAGGCTCGTCTTCCTTAGAGGGATCCTGGCTTTAAAAATGGCAATGTGGGGAAGGAAAGCAGCCCATCCTCATGCAGAGGTGGACTAGATGCTTCTCCTTCTCCACGGCTCTGTGCAAGCCCAGACAGATGCAGAGGAGAGGGGCCAGCCCAGTGTTTATGGCTGCACTGGTGCTGATGGCCACTTTGCACGTGAGCGTGACGAGCTGTGTTCAGGCGCGGTAACGGGATGGGTCTTTGCCTTCTGCCCCCAGGCTCCCCGTCCCAGCGGGTGCAGTTCATTCTCAGGAGCAAGGAGGATGAGCAGCACCTCCCTCACCACTTGTTCTCCGAGCTGGATGAGATCTGTGTAAAAGAGGGCCGAGATGGCGAGTGGAAGGAAACGGCAAGGTAAATCCCTGCTGCTTGGCTGCGGTGGGAGAGGAGTCCCTGCACCGGCAGCGCCCGTGGGCTCTGCTTTCTCCTCTCCAGGATGCGAAGCTTTTGCAGCTGCAGGTGGCGGCACGAGGAGCCTTCTCCTCTTGCCACCCCGTGGCTCTGTCAAAGGGGTTGCAGAGCTGGGGCTGTTTTCTTGCAATGGGGCTGATCGCACCCGATGTCCGCAGGTGGCTGAAGTTTGAGGAGGACGTGGAAGATGGCGGCGAGCGCTGGAGCAAGCCCTACGTTGGCACGCTGTCCTTGCACAGCCTCTCCGAGCTGAGGAGCTGCATCAGCAACGGGTCGGTGCTGCTGGACATTTGTGCCAACAGCATCGAAGAGATTGCAGGTACCATGGGCGCTGCATCCCTCCGGGAACGGCCGAGCTCAGCTCGCCACGGTGCTCTTCACTCCCAAATCAAACCCTGCCCCAATGGCACGTCCTTTTCCAGAAGTGCCACTGTGTTTTTCTCATGAGCTGTTTTTGGATGTAGACTGGGCATGCAACAGTCGCACCGTTTTTTTATTCCAATGCGGGATCCTTTTGAAAGCAGTTTGTGGGGTTGGAGAAGCCACTAGAGAATATTCTGCAGCCAAAAAGGAGCGTGTGTCAGGGCTTAGCAGGCTGCTCTTAGAAATACAGAGTCTGCGTAAGAGCTGAACCTCCTTAAAGGAACTATTTCTTACAAGCTGTTTCCTCGCATTCTTTTTTTTGCTTTTGCCTTAAGATCCAGCATGTAAGAGTTTTAAGGCAGAGTTTATCTGGCGATGACCAAGCAGTGTATTTCTGTGGGGAAGATACTTGAAGTTAATTGCAAAAGCCGCTTTGGAGAAGTTAGCTTTGACTGGCGGCAGGTCTCCATTCAGCCCTTTCAAGGGCTGGAGAAGTCGGAGCCGTTCTTAGCACGTTTCTCCCTGGGCTCGGCAAATTGCACTCCATCAGCACGGGAAGCTCTGGGAACGTCTGTGCTATAGATCGCTTATAATTTGGGTGAACGTGTAGAGTCAGAAGGCCAGGTTGGGCAAGAAAATTGCGTCATTTAGAATGGGAAATATTTATCTTAGCGGAATGATGAATAAGCACTTGGATGCCATGTTTCTTAGCAGAAGAAAATTCTCGTTTTGGCTGCAAAGGCTGAACATTATTAAAAGGCCTTGCTATGCAAGGCTGAGCCGGCATTAGGGTGCAGCCTGTGTGGCACAGCCTTCCCTGGGGGCTTTGGGGGTCGGGACTTGTTGGGGTTTCTGCTCTGATGGCTTTGTTTCCCTTTGCCATCCTCAGATACGATCCTGGCCCAGCAAGAACAGTCCACGGAGTTTGACGAGCACGTGCGGGCGCAAGTTCGAGAAGTCCTTTTGAGGAAGCACCACCATCAGAACGAGAAGACAACCAACCTTCTGCCCGCTGTCTGCTCGTTTGCTGATGTGAGCAAGAGGCAGTCAGACCTGCACCTCCTCTACAAGCCAGGTGAGGCTTTCTGCAGGGCTGTGGCCCCATTAGACTTGTCCGGGCAAAGGAGAAGCGTCCCAGTTGCTCCTCGTCCATCTTTCTGAGTGTCTTTCTTTTTCCTACCAGCCCAAACAATCACCTCTTGTCCTTCTCCCACCGCTGCAGAAGCTAAAGATGGGGTGAACCCTGAGAGCAGAGCAACGGATTTAAGCAAGGTGAGACACTCGTAGCTTTCTCACGCCTTTAGGGCCAGATTTGCTCTTGCAAACTTGGCTGGAGAGTGTGCTGCAGAGCGCTGTGGGCTTTGCTTTTGGGGTAATTGCCTGAAAATCGCTTGTCGTGCCCAGGCGGAGCTGCACTTCATGAAGAAAATTCCCACCGGGGCTGAAGCATCCAACGTGCTTGTAGGAGAGCTGGATTTCCTTCACCAGCCCATCGTGGCATTTGTCCGCCTGAGCCCGGCTGTCCTCCTCTCGGGCATGACGGAAGTTCCCATCCCAACAAGGTGCGAATGAGAAGCGCAAATTTTTTCCGTAAAAAAGACACCCAACCAAAGATCGAGTTGCAGGCATCAGTTTGGTGTCCCAAGGGAACAAGGCGAGTGGGAGGGGGAGCAAGCACGTTTCCCCCACCCGCATCTCCTCGCCTTCATTTCTCCATTCCCTGCTGTAGCTTTTAAACCCATCGGCCAATTGTAATGAAAGTTGGCCCCCAAATGAAATTTGCCGTCGGTTTTGAAGAATTTCAAATTCATCGTGGCGTCGCTGAGCCTACGTGTCCCGTCTTGAGCCACGCTCCGGGCTGGGAGCTGCCAGGGCTTTCCTTGGGTGCTCTTGGAGCAAGGACACCTTCTTCTCTCTCTCATTTTGTTTTTCTTGCCCAGGTTCCTGTTTGTTTTGCTTGGACCAGAAGGAAAAGCCCATCAGTACCATGAGATCGGCAGGTCCATGGCCACTATCATGACAGATGAGGTGCGACAAGATGAGATAGCTCCGGGTCATTTTTGCCTTTCTTCAGCTCTCCCTGTCTCTGAAGTAGTGAGGAAGAGGATTTGCTGTCCCAGCTGCCCGCAGCTCTCCAAATAGCCCAGCCCTCTTTCTCACCCCGAAGCGAACACGCAGATTTGCATCACCCCACATCCTGGAGGCTGAAATCCCACCCGGGGTGCATCCTGCACCTCATCCTTCTTGCCGGGGTCCCCAGCACGCTGTCCCCAGTGGTGGCATTGCCAGGGCCAGTCAAACTTCTCTTGCTCTTTAAGCAGAAGGGTATGGTGTGCCATGGGGGACGGGGGCCTCGTGGGGGAGATGATTACAAATGCCCTGACGCACAGATTTTTCCTTTTGGGGGAGTATTTCCTGCCCTTTCCAGCAGGAAATTTTGGGGAAAAAGCCTTGCGTTTAGCCAAGAGCTTATTGCACTGGTTAGGACCTCCGAGCTGGGTTGTCCTCTCACCAGGTTGTCTTCTATTGGCAGGTTTTCCGTGATGTTGCCTATAAAGCCAAGAACGGGGCTGACCTCGTGGCTGGCATCGACGAGTTTCTGGATCAGGTCACGGTCTTGCCGCCAGGAGAGTGGGATCCATCGATCCGAATCGAGCCCCCGAAAAACATCCCTTCGCAGGTGGGAGGCGCGAGGGGGACGGGCGGGACGGCTGGGGATGCTGTTCAGGGGCCCAAATTCACAAGGTCCCACTCTGACACAGTCACAGAGCCAGACCAGAAGCAAAACAAGCCAGCGGTTACAAGTCCATAGCTTTATCTTACTTCCATTTTAACAGGAAAAAAGGAAGATGCCAGGAGCTCTTGACGACAGTGCTTCTCACAGCACGCTGGAGAAACACAGTGGCCCTGAACTGCAGCGGACGGGAAGGTGGGAGCTTTAATAGTTTGGGTTTTTTTTCTGTTTGCTTCTCAAATCTGAGCATGCACCCTCCCTTCTAGCAGGTCTTTGGGGTTAGCTGGTTCAACGAAGGGGCTCCGCATTGCCAGCTTGGTCCCCTGGGCTGGGCAGGGGGGAGATCTGGGCAGCTGGGCTCAGCCCCAGCCATCACCATTGCACGCAGGTTTCCTTGATTTGGGAGGAAGGAGAGTGCTTCTTTTTAGCCATGAAAGTGACTCCGTGCTTCTGATTGCCCTTCTGCAGCAAAGCAAAGTCACCGTGTTCCTCCAAGAGAACAGACTCTCTTCTTTTTCCTTCCTGCAGGCTCTTTGGAGGTTTGACCCTGGACGTGAAGCGGAAAGCCCCGTGGTTCTGGAGCGACTTCCGGGATGGTCTGAGCCTGCAGTGCCTGGCGTCCTTCCTCTTCCTCTACTGTGCCTGCATGTCCCCTGTCATCACCTTTGGGGGACTGCTGGGGGAGGCGACCAATGGCCAGATAGTGAGCACCTCTCTCTGTTGGGGGGCATGGGGGAGGATAAAAGTCAGGCCAAAGTCCTCGCTGCAGTGAATCGGCTTTGGTTTTTGTTTCTCCCTAACGATTTATTTACTCACGGCTGCCTCTCTTCCCCGGACAGAGTGCCATGGAGTCGCTGCTGGGCGCGTCCATGGCCGGCGTGGTGTATTGCCTCTTTGCCGGCCAACCTCTCACCATCCTCGGCAGCACCGGACCCGTCCTCGTGTTTGAGAAGATCCTCTACAAATTCTGCAAGTAAGGCTGGCTGCCGCAGCTGGGTGCTGCGAGAGCCTTCAGAAGGGGGCAGTGATGGAGAAAAGATGCTTTGCTTTGCTTTTCTGTTTCTTAGGGGTAGTTGCTAGATTTTAGTGACAGTCCTTTTGTTGCTATGGCTTTGATGGGAGATAAACCACCCTTATTGCCATAAGGTTTATCATTAAGCCCCAGCTTGCTGGCAGCAGGTGACTGGGTGCAAACCCAGCTGGTTTCAGTGTCAGGGCATCAGGGTGATGTGGGAGAACACCACCTGGCCCAAGAGGGACCTGACCTCAAGCAGCCTCCAAGGTGTTAACACAAGATCCTTGTTCAACAGTGGTAACTAAATAATTGGCCTCTCCTCCTGTGGGTCTACACCCTGCACCACAGCCCCGAGGCTCTCTGTAGTAGTACATGGAAACTGCATTTCCCATCCGCAGCCTTGACACGCTCCAGAATTGCTCCCTGTTTTCCCCGAAGGCAGGCATGTCTCAGGGCCTCTTGCTGGCCTTTGCAGCCTTTGTTTCATTTTGCTTTCCCAGGGAGTACACGCTCTCCTATCTGTCTCTGCGGGCGTGCATTGGGCTGTGGACCGCCTTCTTGTGCATAGTGCTGGTGGCCACCGATGCCAGCTGTTTGGTGTGCTACGTCACCCGCTTCACGGAAGAAGCCTTTGCCTCCCTCATCTGCATCATCTTCATCTACGAGGCTCTGGAGAAGCTGAGTCACCTGCGAGACACCTACCCTGTGCACATGCACAGCAAGCTGGACTTCCTCACCAGCTACTAGTGGGTTTTTTTCCCCCTGAGAAAGCTGCTGCCCCTTGGCAGGAGCTGCGGGCTGCACCTCCATCGCCTTTCCCTTACCCCTGTCTTGGCTTCTCTCCTCCCAGCTGTAAGTGTGAGGCACCGACCCATCCCAGCAACGAAACGCTGCGTTTCTGGGCGAGCAACGGGATCAACGTGTCTGGCATCGCCTGGGAAAACCTCACGGTGACCGTAAGTGCCCCGAGCCACTGCTTCCTCGCGCCGCGGCCACGGGGTCCAGGGGCATTTGCATGGTGCAAAAGTCAGAGCCCTTCAGGGAATGATGGGCTTCAAACTGTGCTAGTGCTGCTCGGAAAAGTCCTTGCTTAAATCTAGCGTGTGGTTTGTTAAAACCGCTTGGTCCTCGGGAGGAGAGTCCACCTTGTCCCAGTCTACCTGGTCCCCAGCGTTGTGGGTAGGTAGCAAGTGTCCCCCTCAAGCCTGTTGCCGGACAGTATTTCTGACTGGGAGGAAGGTTAAGTAGTGGGTGGTTTGATTATTGTAGAAGTTGTAGGTAGGACTTAAGTTCATGCTTGAAAGGTAGTAATTGGCCTCCTTAATGGGTTCCTAGTAACTCTGGGCCTTGCTTTCTCGTTCAGTGCTGTCTGTAGGTACATGCATAAATTTGCATGTCTGAGCAGCCTCTCAGGCTGTTGTGGCTGGAAGCAGAGCCCGGGCCTAGGGCGGCAGGCTCTTATGGTGGCCTTCATCCCCTCTTGGCCAGGTTCTGCGAGCCCTCCCCTGGGAAGGGACGATTTGTCTCTTCTCCTCCTTTCCTACCATGGTTGTCTTTAGCCCTCCTTCCCTCTTCCCTCTCTCTCTCTCCCCAAGAGTTTCCAGTGTTTCCTTCCCCTCTGGTGTCTTCTTTAGCCACGATTGCTCGAATGGCAGGCAGAGGATGTGCCGAGGGTGCGTGGTATGGTGTCCCCTCACATCTCGTTTCTCCGCTCTATAGTTCGATGTGTCACTTGTTCAGCTGCTGCTGCTCATTACATATAAATCTCCATTGGCAGGAGCAGTTAGAGGGTCGTGGATCTTGGACCAAGATCCTCAAAACCCCCTAGCTACGCGAGGTTTCCCTGCCGCACGTGCACTGCCTTTGTGTCCTGACGCTCTGTTTCTCCAGGAATGTCGGCATTTGCGTGGGGAGTTTCAAGGACCTGCCTGTGGACGCGACGGCCCCTACACGCCTGATGTGTTCCTCTGGTGCTGCATCCTCTTCTTCGCCACCTTTGCCCTGTCAAGCTTCTTGAAGAAGTTTAAAACCAGCCGCTACTTTCCAACCAGAGTAAGTAGAAGATGGTGGCCAGCGTCCATCTCCACACTCGTTTCCCAAAATGGCTTTCCTGGAGCACTAAGCAGTATTAGCCCCGCCATGGTCAAGCTGGGAAACGTTGGCCTTGCAGGCCAAGCTCTCCAAGAGCTTGGATGTCCCGCACTCATTTCCGTGAGTGCAAAATCATCGTAGCATTTCCCACCTGCCTCGCGATCTGCCCCAGATTGAAGATTTTTGGGGTTTGATTTTTTTTAATTTTTTTTTTTTTCCCCCTCCTCAGGTAGTAGGAAGTCAGGTTTCCCAAAGTTTTGGGGGTTGGGGTTGTGGTTTTTTTTCCCTACCTTCTGCGCATTATGTGCTCGAGCGGAAAGTAGATTCGAATGAGGAGGTTCCTTTTGAGGACTAAAGGATGCCTCAGTGCCTTGTTGCCGTTGTAGCTGTGAGTGTAGCTGTAGTGGCAGACATCTCTTTTCTTATTTTTAATATTATTATTATTATTTTTAGGTTTTGACTTAAACCAACCCTTGTCCGCCTAATTAAGCTTTTTTTATTATCTGACACCAGATCTCACGGGGACAAACACAGCAACAGTATCTAAGCAAGGGATCAGGCTGCATGTGCTCAGAGGGGTGGTGGGATTTGGTTAACCAGCCTGAATGTTGTGGATGTCCGCAACTCTTGCATCTCACGTTACGGCCCTGTTTGCCATGCCCCTTTCACCTCTGGTTTCTCGCCCCAGGTACGGTCCACGGTGAGCGACTTTGCTGTTTTCCTCACCATCGCCATCATGGTGCTCCTTGACTTTGTGGTTGGGATCCCATCGCCAAAGCTCCAGGTCCCCCACACGTTCAAGGTAATGGGGTGTTTTGGCACGTGGGGGTGCCACAAGGTGATGCCGGGGCAGGGCAGGGCTGAGTCTGGAGGAGATGCTGGTGGTGTGACCATCTCCTCTTCCACCTCCAAGTGCCTTGCTTCCTCCTGGCAACGAGAAGATGGCCCCAAAACTAGATACCTACAGGAGAAGTACCTAGAGGTGCTTGCAAAGAGGAGACTGGCACTGCTGAAGCCCACGGGAGAGGGGGACATGAAGCCAGGGCTGGGAGGTGCTCTGACACAGGGAGGGAGGGGAAAAGGAAAGCCAGTGGAGTGCCTGGGCTGGGAGACGATGCTGATGTGTGGGCTTTGTTGCAGCCTACCAGAGACGACCGCGGGTGGTTCATCAACCCCATAGGACCCAACCCTTGGTGGACGGTGTTGGCTGCGCTCGTCCCAGCTCTGCTCTGCACCATCTTGATATTCATGGACCAGCAGATCAGTGCCGTTATTGTGAACAGGAAGGAGCACAAGCTGAAGGTAAGGGCCTGCGAGAGATGACCCCGGCCCCAGCCCCTTCTGGGCTGCAGGTCTGGGGAGAAGCTCTTATTGCCGATGCTTTCTGAAGGCATTGGTTTGGGACAAGGTCAGGCTGCGTGGCAGGATGCTCTCCTGGATTAACGATGATGCAGGGAGCAAGTGACAGGGCAGTTCAGATGAGCAACCTTTTGGAGGAGCAAATTAATCTTGGAGCAATATGGAAGCACGTTTTTGTTTTGAAACGGCAGCGGCAGCAGGTGCGGGGAATGCATTGTTTTGATGCGCTGCCAGGGATAACTCAGAGTCACACCTTCCTCGCAAGTGGTAGAATTTTCTTTGTGAGTGAAAACAACGGTTTGGTGGTTTTGGGTTGTGGGTGGGGTTTTTTTGGAGAAGTATGTATCGCACAAGCTCCCCATATCCCTTGTGTCTGAACTCCTGCCAGATTTTCATGCCAGGTGCTTGTGCAAAGCCTGCGTACACCCTTACTTGTTTCCATTTCTTGTTTTAAATTCTGAAGAAGTTGACCTGTGCTCGAGCAGGGTTTGAGTCTGACTTGCGACGTTATCCTTGCTCTTGTGCTATGGGATGCTCTGTTTCTTGTTTTCCTGCCTGCAGAAAGGATGCGGGTACCACCTGGACCTTTTCGTGGTGGCCGTGATGCTGGGGGTGTGCTCGGTGATGGGGCTGCCCTGGTTTGTGGCTGCGACCGTCCTGTCCATCACCCACGTGAATAGCCTCAAAGTAGAGTCTGACTGCTCAGCTCCAGGAGAACAACCCAAGTTTCTGGGGATACGAGAGCAGAGAGTCACTGGCTTGCTGATCTTTGGGCTCATGGGCTGCTCCGTCTTCTTCACTTCCGTGTTAAAGGTGAGAGGAAAATGCAAACCACCCGACAACCGCGAGCTTGTTGGAGGTTACAGAAAAACAGTCCCCTCTCTGCAGGCCTGAGTAGTTAGTTGTGGAGCGGAGGAGGAGGGGGTGATCCCAACCCTTGGGGCTTGACCCACGGTGGGAACCAGCCTCGGTTAGGCTTTGCAGCCCTTCGGGCCCCCATTTGGTGTGCTCGAGGCAAGCGAGCAACGCAACTGCTTGAATTTTCGGGTGTCTTTCAGGCCCGCCCATGTTTATGGGTTACAGCTGAGCATATTCAGACCAGCACGTCTGCTCTCTTTCAAACAGGCAGCCCTTTACGGGCTGCAATTTGCTCCCCAAATGCCCTGGAGCAGCTGTTCCCAGGAGCTAAACACACTGAGGTCATCCCCGTGGGCTTCCTTGCACGTTCCTCCCACAAAGTAATCTCGTCTCTAGGCTAAAAGGAGGCCTGTGGCCTTTGCCTGTTGCCCCAAGATTAGGCAGAAGTGTTTTTCTACCGCCACAGAATGCGGCATAGGGTAGCACGGGTGAAATCACCTATTTTCCTCCAACCTTTCTGGAAAATAGGAGTATTCTGAGGAGAGGTAACTCCAAAGTTCAGCCTAAAGCAGAGCCTTAGCTCACTCGTGCGCACAAAATCTTTAATGGTTAAAACCTGACCCATCTGTAAGCCTGAATGGAAGCTGGAAGGCTTCAAGCAATTTTAGGCAGTGCCTGTGGAAGAGGGTGGTAATACTGAAAATGCAATATGGAGAAAGAAACGATTGCATTCTTTTTTTTTTTTTCTCTTTTCCCCCCCAGTTTATACCAATGCCTGTGCTCTATGGCGTCTTTCTCTACATGGGTGTGTCGTCGCTCAGAGGAATTCAGGTACGGACTCTTTTACAGCGTGCAGCATGTCGTTTCCCTGGTATTTTGTCTCCGTAGCAGCAGGGAAAAAAGCAGTGGCATGGGAAAAACTTCTTGCAGAGCAAGCAATGAAACTCTTTTGTGTAAGAAAAAGATTGGTGGAGGCACAGGAGGTATATAGGGCTGGGAGGACCAGGCAAGTTCAGCGCTCTCTGTTTCAGGGTTTAGGGCAGGTCAGTGTTTGGTTACGTGAAAGCGGGGGAATTCAGTGCAAAGGGAAGGCAGTTTCTGCCACTGGTGGAAATCCTCGCTGGGGGATTCAGTGGGCCGAGAAATGCTAATAATGGAATGGCACGGAATAGTTGCCGTTTGGTGGGCAGCTCTCAGGGGCAAGCCGGTTGATAGATGGAGCGAAGGGAAAATGGGTGCTGCTCCCAGGAGGAACGCGGTGGGATCCAGGATTTCTGACGGCAAGCGAGATGCTGCAAACCGCCTCCACGTCTCGAGAGGGCCAGAAACTTGCCGCAGTCCCAAGGCGGCAACCTTACCCTTTTATTTTGCAGTTCTTTGATCGCTTGAAGCTGTTTTGGATGCCAGCGAAACACCAGCCGGATTTCATCTACCTGCGGCACGTGCCCTTGCAAAAGGTGCATTTGTTCACGGTGATCCAGCTGACCTGCCTCGTCCTGCTCTGGACCATCAAGGTGTCCCGTGCCGCCATCATCTTTCCCATGATGGTAAGAGCTGCCGCCGCTCAGCAGCGGGGTGTTTGCAGCGTTGGAGTGAGAGGTGGCATCGTCTCTGAGCTCACCGCATCTTCCCTCTTATTCGTGAAGGTTTTGGCTCTCGTCTTTGTCCGGAAAGCGATGGATTTCTGCTTCTCAAAGCGCGAGCTCAGCTTTCTGGATGACCTTATGCCAGAAAGGAAGAAGAAGTTGGACGATGCCAGAAATGAAGCCAGAGAAGAAGAAGAGGTAAGGCTTGCTGGGTCCTCGGGGCTGGACATCTCCGTCGGGCTGTGAGGTTGCCTGTTTCTCTTACAGCTTGTCTGGAAACGTTGGGGGAAGATCAGCACTCAATCGAAATAGATCCCAATAGCCTGGATCCCACGTTGTAACCTTTGTTTCCTCAAGTAGCAGTGAGCTGAACGCTTGAATACAGGTGTAATTTTTAAAACGAGTCGTTTTTCACCAAGGTCATTATCATTACGATGATTATTATTAGAAGGTGCTGCTGCTGCTGCTGGCAAGATTTGCTCATAATCGTGTTTTGAACACCCAATCCCCCTGCCCCAAAACCTTTGGAGTGAACGGTTTCTACCCTGCTGCACTAATACCTATAGCTGCCAAGGGGCAGAAGGGGAGGGCAGACTGCTAAGTTTGTGCTGGGCATTCAGCTTATCTCCGCTTTGACCAAAGACAGAGAACGTGATTTGTCCCTTTTTTACCTCAGGAGTCCAGGAGGGCGATGGAAGCTGCTGCTGCTGCAAGTTCAGTTCAGCTGAACGTGGGGAAGACCAGTGACATGGATATCCCAAAGCAAGGCAGTGACAGGTAAAGCCCCACCAAGCGCCAGGACCCCCGGCAAGATTAGCTTGAAGGGGTTTGGCAGAGTTTTCTCCACTTGCCTCTTTGTGGGGCATCCCACAGAAACCAGCAGGCAGCTTGGTGGGAAAATCAAATTCGGGGGCAGGGCTGCAGGAGGTGATCGCAGGGCTCTGACCCCAAGCAGAGTGGCTGCAGCACTCGCGTTTGACCCCCAAACCTTGCATCATCAGCGCCTTTACGGTAGCTGGAGTTCCTCATACTTACACATGAGGAGTTGCAGGCGTGATCTGTACCAGCAGTGGCTTAGGAACCCGGACCAGGGCTAAACCCCAGCAAGAGCCTTTGCACAGAGCTGTTGCTCTGCAGCTCCCCAGCTTGCCTCCCAAAACTCCTCATCCAGCAAAACCTCCCATGCTTATGCGCAGCTTTGATTCTCAGGGCTCCGCTGTTCCTCTTGCTGATGCTAATGCCCTTGGTGGCATCAGTTCCCATAATCACGGATTGCTGTGTAAAATATTTATTGCAGGACTGATCCTTCTGAGATTATTATCCTGGATGAAATGTCACAAACGACTGTATGGAAGGCTCTCACTTTGAAGACAGAAACCCTTTGAATCCAGGGAGGAAAAAGGTAAAGGATTGCACACGAACGTGTCCGTGCTCCTCTGCAAGCGACGGTGCACGCCTACGCTTTTCCCACGCTTTGGCCGGCAAGGCTGAGCAAACAGCCTGTCCCTGGGAACAGGCAGTGAGGACCGTGGCATGCAAACCAGCTCCTCTCTGCTGGGGTGGTCCCCCAAACAGGGCTGAATCAGCAGCAGCTGGCAGGTCTTCCACTGATGATGCTCTCCCTCTTTTTCTCTTCCCTTTGCCTTTCCCCACTCCCGCTTTTCACGTTTAGGAATCTTGACTTGGAAGGAGAGGAGCGAGAGCGTGACTCGGGGATGTGCCAACGCAGACAGAGGGAGAAAGCGCTTTGTTTCAGTTGGAGGATTCCCATTAAAGCCATGCAGATGTTTTCAGTTATCCTTGGTGTGCTTCAGGCATTCAGTATCTCTAGACCAGCAAGCTGAGGTGAACGTCACAGTCAATGGGAGTTTGGTGGTGTTAAGTCTGTGTGCGTACGTGTGCGTGTGGGGGTGTGGGTTTGTAGTGGTAGAGGGACTGCTACTGCTTTATCATTCAGTGCTCTTCTTTTAATACCTAATTCCTCCGCTTTTTTTTTTTTCCTCTTTTTTCCAAATGTAAACTGGGAATGTCCAAAATAATTTTCTGTTATATTTGATGCATTCTCCACTTTCTTCTTCATCACGACCGGGTTTTTGGTCTGGTTTGGGGTCCTGGCTTTAATTCACTCTTCTGTCTCTTACTGGTACGAGAGGGATGCCCTCTGTGGCAGGGCAGCATAGAGAGCGTCCGAGCAGTTGGCCTAAGGTGAAAGAGAAGCATTTGCTCCCTGCGCTTCAGTTTTACCTCTCTTGCTTGGTTTGGTTTTGGTTTTGGTTTTTTTGCTTTGGCTCTGCCATCAGCCTGGGAGCTGCAAAATGCAGAACTGCCACCTTCTTGTCCCCTGGCTGTACACTGCATCTAAGGGAGCACTTCAGGTATTTGATTTTGAGTACACCGTATGGTCACAGGAGCGGCCAGATGAGACCTGGGGGGGGCTCTGTGTCCCTGGGCTGCCCCCTCTGTTGTTCCTCCACTTTCCTTCTGTATTGGGTCTGGCTGAGTTGGAGTTCTTTTACCCCATAGCAGCCCTCGTAGTGCTGTGCTCTGTACTGGTAGCTAGAAAGCTGTTGATAACACAGCAGTGTTTTGGCCATGGCTGAGCAGTGCTGGCACAGCATCAAGGCTGTCTCTCTAACATTCCCCCCCTCCCCAGTAGGCTGGGGGTGGGCAAGATCTTGGGAGGCAACGTAGCCAGGAAGAAGGCATACAGGCAGCAAGAAGAGGCATCTCGGTAGCAAGTAAATCTTAGGTCCCTTCAGATGCTGGGGACCCTGCGTTCATGCAGCATTGGGCAGACCCCAGATGGATTTTCCCTTGGCACACTGTACAGATCCTGCCTGTGGAGAAGTTCCTCCTTTTGGTCATTCACGGTGTTATACAACTTTTCTTAGAAGAAAACAACTCTATGCGTAAAGGATGTTCACGCGCGGACTTCTTGCTGCACTTTAGATAACGGCAGGGCCGCGCAGGTGGCGTAATCGCTGGTACCAAGCAGGAGCTGCCTGGAGGCTCCTCTGTCACAGTCAACCAGCTCCGTTTATCCTGCGGCCAAGGGCCATGTGTAGGGACACAGCCTGAAGGCCACGCCGTACGTACGGTGCAGCACAGACCTGCACCCGCTCCGGTGAACTGTTAGGTGGATCCCCAACTCCTGGAGGTACAGTGATCTCCCAGTCAGGATCTCTGCAGCAGGCTGTTAAACTGCACGGTAACTTGGGAACCAGAGAAGATCCAGATCTGGAGGGGATGGTTAACCACAGGGCCTCACGTTGAACCTCCTCTAAGCTCGTCCTGTGCTTCCAGGGTTCTCGAGCCTCTCGGGGGGCATCTCCCAGACTGGCCGGTGACTCCCAGCTCCCTCGTTCCTGCCTTCCCCTCCCTGCCTGCCTGCCCCACTGTGGCCCCTGCAGCAGCACTCAGCTGAGCACCCTCCGTTGCTCCTGGGGAAAGAGCGTCCTCCTTGCTCTCCGTGGCATTCCCCCAGCACACGGTGCTGTAGCGAGGACAAGGCAGTCAGATACAGACACAGCCTGTTGAACAGAGCGTCCTGCACGCAGTGCTTCCGATAGAGCAGCTCAGGAGCAAGGAGGTGAGCTGGGTGTGCTGCCTCTCACAAAGAGCATTTGACATCGGCGACCTTCCCCGCTGGACCCTCTGCAGCCTCTCTTTTTCCCGATGTTGTAGGTGTTAGGTTGTGTGGTTAAAGGTTCATCTCCACAAACACAGAGGAGGACAAAGGAGCAATGGCAGGCAGGGGAACCCCAGGGACCTAGGCAGAGGCAAGGGAGCACCCTGCTGTGGCTTTTCCCAGGGCTGTCGCAGGAGAGGGATCGCCCAGCTTGTCTGGGTATGAGGCTCACCAGGCAAGTATTGACTCTCCCTTGCTCACCTCACAGACTGACGGGGGGAATGCGCTTCTGTGGCCATGCCCTGCCTCTGAAGCCCGGCCGTAGACAAAAAACTGGCTCAAACTGTGAAGGTTACCAGGCGAGACGTGACTGGGTGCACGTGTGTGGCAAGGTCTGTGCATGTGAATGTCTGAAACTGGATTCTGAGCTGTCAAGCAGAAGCCTGCTTCTCGCTACACGCAGCCAGCGTGGGCTGGTTGTAAATTTGGGTAACACCTGGAATAAGCAAAAGTGGCATGTCCCGAATCCTACAGTTAATAACGAGCTAGGAGAGAGAAGCCTTAATTCGGAGGCTGATCAGGCATTGTACTGCTCCCATAGACAACTTAGATTGGGAACACTGGGGGCGTGGGGTTCCAGAAAGAAGAGGTGGTGGCAAAAAGAAGGGTTCCCAGAAAGAAGAAGGGATCTTGAAGAGAAGGAGGGGACCCAGGAAGGAAAAGGTGAAGATCCTGGCTGGAGGAAGTATCCTGGAAGTGGCGGAAGATCTTGGAGACCAGAGAGCTGCGTGGAGACAAGTGCCAGGGGATGCCCAGGGACCTTGACCAGCACCCTGCGAAACTGGTAACGGCGAGCAGCTGCACAGCAGGAACCAAGGTGATGTTCTGCCTGACCTTCCTGGACCTGCAGTAGCCTCCCTGCTGGGATAGGGGAGTTGGCTCAAGCAACTGCAGGATTCAATAGGAATGCATTTCACCAAGGTAAAGAGGACACAGCAGTGGCTTGGAAATGCTGGTTGGTTTAATGGTAAAACTGGAATTATTCTGTCAACTGTGCATTCCTTTTAATATGGACTTAATTTAAAACGGCTGCTTTGAAGTTGTTCTGGCTTCACCTTAATCGACACCTGCAATCTTCATCATCTTATCTTCTCCAACAGCGACACCACACCCTGCCCCTCCCCACCCCCTGCAAAAAAAAAACAAAACCAACCCAGGAAAAGAAAGACTTCAAGGGCAAGCTAGGCAGCAAAGTTGTGCGAGATTGGTCAAACTGCTCAAAGTTTGCAGGGAGATTGGAGCTTGCAATTCAGATGTACGTCGCTCAGCGTGGGGAGGGTAGTACGCACCTTTCACTGGAGTCAGAGGGAAAAACAGGGAGAAGGGAGCTGCAGCGTAAAGAGTAAAGGACACAACATTCTTAGGAAAACTCTCCTTTTTCTTTCCTTTTCCTTGCTCCTTCGCTTCCAGATCTCCGTGGTCGCAGTTTGTGCTGCCTCACCTCCAGCACAGCGTGCAGAATGAAAAGACTGTCACAGAATTCGTCTTCCTGGGGTTCTGCAGCACCCCAGCCCTGCAGCGCTGCCTCTTTGGCCTTTTCTCTGCCCTCTGCTCTGCCACTCGGATGGGAAACACACTTGTCTTTCTGCGTATCTGCCTGGACTACTGCCTCCACAGCCCCAGGTACTTCTTCCTCTGCCACCTCTCCATCGCGGACATCTGCTACGCCTCCAGCAATGTCCCCGTATGCTAAGGAGCCTCCTTGGACAAGGCAGAACCCTCTCCGTTGCTGGGTGTGGGGCACAGATCCATCTTTATTTAATCTTTGCACTTACAGCGTGCGTGCTGCTGGCCGTGATGTCTCATGTTCGCTACGTGGCAATCTGCCGTCCCCTCTGCTGTGCCCTCATCATGATCTGGAGGCTGCGCCTCACCCTTGCCACAGTTTTGTGGGCTTTGGCGTTCGTATTTGGTACACTGCAAGCCTCTCTGGCTTTACACCTGCCTTTCTGTGGCCCCTGCGAGGCTGTCCACTTCTCCTGTGAAATTCTTGCTGTCTTAAAGCTGGCCTGCACTGCCGCTCCTGCCAATAAAGTCCTGATCTTTGCTGTTTGTGTGTGCTTCTTCCTCTTCCCTTTAGCCTTAATCCTGATTTCCTCCCTGGACATCCCGGCCACCGATCTGCGCATCCGCTCTGTGCCAGGATGGCACGAAACCTTGTCCACATGTGGCTCTCACCCGACCGTGGTGGGTGTCTTTTATGGAAACGCCATCTTCATGTACGCGGGGCCCGGGAGCGGTAAGTCCTCTGGGAGGGAGACAGTTCTTTCCCTTTTCTACACTCTCGTCAGCCCCAGTTTGAAGCCCGTCATTTACAGTCGGAGGAACAAGCAGGTGAAGGAAGCCTTGCTGAAGCTTCAGAGAAGGAAGAGGGTCTTTCATTCCGTCTAGCTGGCGCTCTAGGCTTTCACCTGTCTCCTGTCTTTCTGCTCTTTCTTCTTGAGCTCTTGGGGAATTTCTCAGGGAATGTTAAGTGGTTAAAAGTGTCCTGGTTTCAGCTGGGATAGAGTTCACTGTCTTCCTAGTAGCTGGTACAGTGCTATGTTTTGAGTTCAGTTTGCAAAGAACCTTGATAACACTGATGTTTGCAGTTGTTGCTAAGTAGCGTTTAGACTAAAGTCAAGGATTTTTCAGCTTCTCCTGCCCAGCCAGGGCACAAGAAGTAGGCACAGGACACAGCCAGGGCAGCTGACCCAAACTGGCCAACAGGGTATTCCATACCATGCGACGTCCCATCTACTATAGGAACTGGGGAGTGGGGGGCGGGAAATCGCTGCTCGGGGACTAGCTGGGTGTCGATGGGCGGGTGGTGAGCAATTGCACTGCGCATCATTTGTACATTCCAATCCTTTTATTATTGCTGTTGTCATTTTAGTAGTGTTATCATTATCATTATTAGTTTCTCCTTTTCTGTTCTATTAAACCGTTCTTATCTCAACCCAGGAGTTTTACTTCTTTTTCCCGATTTTCTCCCCCATCCCACTGGAGGGGGGGGAGTGAGTGAGCGGCTGCGTGGTGCTTAGTTGCTGGCTGGGGTTAAACCACGACGGAGACAGAGTCACAGCAGCACAGAATGGATGCTGAAAGGGACCTCTAGAGATCATCCAGCCCACCTCGGCTGCTCAAGCAGGGTCAGCTGCAGCAGGTTGTGAGTCTGGTTCTCAAAGATGCCGTTGGCTGCGTTGCTCCCAGGTCGTGGAGCTCGCTTGGGAAATGGGCAATAAAGAGGGATGAAGTTTCCAGGCACTTTCTGGCCGGTGCAGTGATTTGGGGTTTTTTGGGGGGTTGGTTGGGGTTTTTTTCCTTCTGATTTCCGCTCCCCCCGCCACTTCCCGGTCTTGTGGCTGCCCAAGGTGTAGCCAGAGAAGGGGAGGAGGGTCCCTGCCTGGCCTGCAGCTCCCTCCCTCGCCATTCTTGGGGTGATTTGGGGTTATTTTGCTGTGTCAGTGAGGCAAAGCTGGGCTCTCCGGGGCTGAGGTCAGTGGGACCCGAGGAAGGCCGTGACGGTCTTGAGGCTTTGAAGGGCTTTGCACCGAGCCCCGTCCCCGCTGGAGGGGACGCTGGTGGTGTTCAAGACGAAGGCCTTGCAGCCCTTGCTGTCGTGTGTGCCCGCGTCCCCCCCGGCCCCCAAGGTCTGTCGTTGTCGCAGGGGCTCTGTGCTGCTTTCTGCGTGGGGCCGTGTCCGTGAGTCCTGCAGGGACCTGTCTGTCCTGGCTTCCCCACCAAAGGGCTGCTCCCCCTGGGGAAGGGGAGAGGGGAGTCGTCCGCGTCCCGCCCCACCGTTGCCTGCCCCGCTGGTGGTGACTCGGCCCTGGGGGGATGCTCCCGCGGGCTTGCTGAACCCCCATGCGAAAAGTGCCGGGGGAACGGGTGTGATGGGGATGGCGAAGGTGCCAGAGCAGACTGGGGTGCCATACCTGCTGGTGGGGCCTGGGGTGCCTGGGCTGCAGGGAAGGGCTTATCTTTTATAGGTTATCTTTTGTGATGGTAACTTGTAACCTTCCTTCTTGTCTTTTCCCAGAGAGACCTGGCCACCATGCATTGTCTGGATGTCCTTTACCATATTGTGGATTGTTAAATAATGATACATTTATTGGCAGTGGCAACCCTATCAAGGGTAGGACTTAGCTTTGTCCAGAGGCTGGCATTTGGGTAGAAATCCAACAATCACTTTTGCGGAATATTCGAGCTATATTCTGTGTTAAGATTAAATGGAGGTTCCGATCCCAAGATGGTATCTGGCACACTTGACTCATTGCTACCGTAATTGTTACAAACAAATCATAAAAATCAGTCGTAACTTTATCAATTTCAGTTTAAGGGGAGACTCTTGTTCAACTGTCCATGAGGTTGGAGTCCTTTTAATCTTGGAATAATGAATCCACGGGCCTTTCCCTTGGACCTTGACAGCTGTATGAGTAGTCAGGAGCACCTGGAATGGCCCCTTCCACTTCTCAGTTAGCTGCTCCAAATTCCACGACTTGATGTAGACCAAGTTTCCAGGTTGAAATGGATGGGCTGGTGTGTCCAGTTCCAAGGGCCTGCTTGTCGTCACGTACTTGTGCAATTCCTGTACAGTCTTTCCCAAGGACATTAAGTAATTAAAGTCCATTTCCCCTTTAATGTGAATTGTTCCTGGTATATGTGGGGCCTGGTAAGGCCTTCCAGAAAGTAAGTTGCAAGGGCTCAAGCTGGTTTTACCACGAGGTTGTATTCCAATTCTTAACAGCGCTCAAGGTAGCGCTTGTATCCAAGTCATTGATGCTTCCTGACATATTTTCCCGATCTGCAATGTAAGTGTATGGTTCATTCTTTCTACTTTTCCACTTCATTGTGGCCTATAAGGGGTATGGAGATCTCATGTTATGGCTAAGTTTTTACTCAACTGTTTTATAACTTCAGCAACAAAATGTGGTCCTCTGCCTGAGGACATTCCTAAAGGGATACTGAACCTCAGGATAATTTCTTTCAACAAGATTTTAGTTACTTCTCTAGCTTAATTGGTGTGACAGGGAAAAGCTTCTGGCCATCCAGTAAAAGTATCAACTAGAAGAAGCATGTATCTATATCCCCTTTTCTAGGCAGTTCTGTAAAATCAATTTGCCAATAGTCTCCTGGGGAATTTCCTCCTTTTGTAACTCCCAATATTAATTTATTACTGGTATTTGGGTTATTTTTACAACAAATTTCACATTTTTCCATGATAGATTGGATAATTTCTGTCATTGCTAGGCTTATAACTATCTTTTGAAGATGTTTTACTAAATTTTCAGTTCCCCAATGTTCTTTATTTAGCAATGTTCTTGTTTAGCAATTTCTCTCATTAATGAGGGTGGGATTATTGTTTGCCCTGTGGGTGTGACAGCCCACCCATCTGTTTGTTCTTGTGCCTGTAAGGCCTTTATTAAGTTAGCATCTTTACTATCATATTTAGGTGGTGTTTCCGGTAAAGTTATTTCTTTTTCTAGTAATAATGCCACGATGCCTGTTTCTGCAGCCTCTTTGGCAGCTTCATGTGCCAATTGGTTACCTATTTCTGGTGGTTTTTTTCCTGTTTGGTGGGCTTTGCAATGCATTATTGCTACCGCCATCGGCTTTTGAATGCTCTGTAATAGTTCTTGAATTTGTGCAGCATGCTTGATTTCAGTTCCTTGTGCTGATAGTAGTCCTCTCTCTTTCCAGATGGCTCCATGGGCATGTACAACTCCAAAAGCATACTTAGACTCTGTCCAGATATTAACCTTTCTCCCTTCACTCAGTTCCAATGCTCGAGTTAAGGCTATTAGTTCTGCCTTTCGGGCTGATGTTTTGGGAGGTAAGGCTCGTGCCTCTACTATGCCATCTAAGGTCATCACAGCGTATCCTGACAGTCTCTTCCCATCGTGAACAAAACCACCGCCGTCAGTATATAACTCCCAGTCTGGATTTTCTAACAGAACCTCTTTAAGATCCGGACGGCTAGCATATATTTCCTCTACAGTTTGTAAGCAATTGTGTTCTGGTGAACTCTCCGCTCAATCAGTGGAGAGGAACACTGCAGGATTTGTAACTGAAGTGGTCTTGAGATCGATGTCATCTTGTTCTAGTAGTACCACTTGGTATTTCAGCGTACGGCTGAGGGACAACCAATGCCCCCCTTTTTGTTCCGAAACTGTGACTACCGTATGTGGTACACACACAGTAATTTCCCGAGATCCCGCTGCAATTAAGATGTCATCTACATATTGTAATACAGTTCCCCGTCCATTGTCTTTTCTCCAAATCTCTAATTCATTCACCAGCTGATTTCCAAAAATAGTTGGGCTATTCTTGAAGCCTTGTGGTAGAACTGTCCAAGTATATTGTGTCTTTCACCCTGGTTCAGGATTTTCCCACTCAAAAGCAAAAAGCTTTGTTCACTGGTGGCGGTAGTTAGTAACATACACAGGTTTGCAGCAACTGGATGTATATCTTGTACTCTCTGATTTATTGCTCTAAGATCCTGGACTAAACGGTAATCTTTTCCGTTAGCTTTCTTTACTGGTGAGATAGGTGTATTATATTTTGACTCACATTCTGTTAGCAACTTATATTTTCAGAATTTTTGAACTATTGGTACCAAGCCAGTTCTCGCTTCTAATTTTAAAGGGTATTGTTTAATTCTTCTTAGGTGACGATCCTAGATTTAGATCAATTCTTACTGGTTATGCTCTCTTAGACCTTCTTGGAACTTCTCCTGCCCAAACGATGGGGATCGCTGCATCTTCTATTTCTCAAGGTATCTTGTCCCTTTTGGGGTTTGTATCCTGTAACAACAAGGCTATGGCTTCAACATATTTAGATTCTGGGATTAAAATTTCAACTTCCCCATCCTTGAATCTGATTTCAGCTTCTACCTTTTCAAGTAAATCTCTACCCAGTAAAGTTTTCAGAGAATTTGGCAAATATAAAAACTGGTGAGTAACCCATTGTTTTCCAAGTTTAAATTTCAGGGATTTGAAAAATGGCCAGGTCTCACGAGTCCCTGTCGCACCAATGACATTTATGCTTTTGTTACTTAAATTTCCTTCTAGTGTATTTAAGACTGAATACGTAGCCCCAGTGTTGACTAAAAATTGTGTTTCCTCATCTCCCAGCTTTGCTTTAACCAGAGGTTCTGCTGGGAGAGGTTGCTCTGGTCCCCATCAGTCCTCTCCCCCTGCTTACTTCAAAGGCTTCTCTCAGCACAGCCACAAATACACTTGATTCCTCTTTCCTTTAACATCCCTCTTCCTTAACCCTTTCCTCTTCTTGACCACTGTAGCCAAACACACTACCTCATCCATTAACTTCCCTGGTCATTCAGGGACATGTTTAGAAAAATATTTTTATTGGTGCACATATCCCAGATTTCCACAAGAGTAACATTTTCTTCTAGTGTTCCTTCACATTCTCCTTCTCTTTTTCTAGGTCTTAGTTCAGACCCTGCACCTGATCATCTTTCTTCCTAATCCTTATCTCACTTGTAAACTCTTTGCAAAAGCGACTGCCAATAAATCAGCCTCTTGTTGCTTTGCTCCTCTTCTTTTTTCTCTCTTTCTTTTTCTTTTTTTTTTTGTTTTGTTTTGTTTTGTTTCTGCTATCAGGGGCCATTTGACCCACAAGGACACAAATTGCAAGTGCATCATTAAAATTTTGTTAGCAGAGCTTGTCTGAGTCCCCCAAAATCACTGGGACGCTCATCAGGTCTCTGCCTGCATTCTTGCACTTTTAGTTCAGTTTACCAATTTACCCCTAGTTCTCCACATGCCCTAATGGCTTCTATTAAATTTCAGAGCCCTGTCTGACAAACGGCTCAGTCTCCTACACCGTTATAGTCCCAGTTTCGATTTTTTTTTTTTCCCCTAGACTGTTGTGCTAGTTCTGCTCAGGGAAATTTAACATTCACCCTTCTCCTTTTCTTATAGGGACATCAGACCCCAGATAGCAGCCGCAGCCTCCTCCAAGGAAGATATCCTTGAGATTTTTTTTTCTTTTTCGGAGGAAGCTCTCCCCTCCAGGATCCACCTGTGACTCCTCCCAGCAACCACGAGAGGCTTTTAACCTCCCTTTTAGGCACCTGAGATCCCGGGTAGCAGCCCCAGACTTCCCCAAGGCACCCACCCAAGATGATTTTTCTCCTTTGGAGGAAGCTCTTTCCTCCAGGGTCCACCTGAGGCTCCCCGGAGGCATCTCCCAGAGTCTTTTGGCCTTTTCTTATAGGGACCTCAGATCCCAGGTAGCAGCCCTGGATTCTCCAAGGCAGGTACACAAGATGATGTTTCTCTTTTGCAGGAAACTGTCTCCTCTGGGATCAGCCCAAGACTCCTCCCAGTTATCTCTCAGAGTCTTCCGACCTCTGCTTTCGGTACCGGAGATTGCAGCTACCTGCCTCAGACTCCTCCAAGTAAGTTACTCGAAATATTTTTTTCTCCTTTAGATAAATCTCTCAACTCTGCCAGCCACCTGAGACTCCTCCCAGGCATCTCCCAGAGTCTTTTGACCTCTGCTTTCAGGACCAGAGATCCCAGGTAGCAGCCCCAGACTCCTTCAAGTAAGTTACTCCAGGTATTTTTTTTCTCCTTTAGATACAGCTCAACTCCGGCAGCTGCCTGAGCTTCCTCCCAGTCATCTCCCAGAGGCTTTTGTCCTCTGCTTTACCTACCTAAGATCTCAGGTATCAGCCCCAGAATCCTCCAAGTAAGCTACCCTTGAGGTTTTTTTCTTTTTTGGAGGAAGCTCTCCCCTCCGGGATCCACCTGTGACTCCCAGGCATCTCCCAGTCTTTTGACCTCTGCTTTCAGTACCGGAGATCACAGATCAGATTCAACAAGGGTGTAAAGAGGGTCCCGCCGGAGGACATTTTGGAATCAGTCCTCCCAAAAGCAGCAGATCTGCAGTCAGGGACTCCCCCTTGGGTCGGGACACCGCCCGAGGTAACTCCTCAAGGTAGAGAGCCCTCAACTTTTAGGTGAGTGATACGTGCATTTTGAGTCCTCATTTTAAATCTTAAGATTTCTTAAGTCGGCTGTGTAGTATTAATTCCCCTTACATCACTGAGCCTGTGGTTTACAAAATGTTACTGGAGTTCTAACTAACTTTTTACGAAAGAATAAAGCTGAGCTTTAACACCTGTTGGATTTGACTGTGTGTGCCTCCATAACATCCCTTCGAGTGTAGGTTAAAGCTCTGCCAATGAGCCCCGTTAGCTCGTGAGCCAAGACCCCCTTCCCCCTTTGAGAAAGGCGAATCCCATCTGACACCAGCAGGCCTGGGGCCGTGCCGGCCACCCCATTATTGAAAAACCCAAAACTCTGGCAGTGACACCAGCCGCGACCCACGTATTAACAGACCGGGTCCGTCTCTTTCTTCCAGTGTTGCTGCCCGCAGCTGGAAGGAGAGAGGGAAAAATAAGCCGTGTTCCAGATTCCCCTCCCAACCATCCCAAGGCCCCGAAGTCTCTTTCGATCGCCCTTGGACCACGCATTGCAGCTTCGTCGCCACCCAGACGGAAGAGCAGTAGTGGGCAATAGCCCGTGGGCTGTCCCAGGCTGGGAAGTTTCCCAGTGCTGCCCTGAACCTGGGCCCCTGGGAGGCAGCAGGCTTCCCTAAGAGGAGGCTCTGTCCGGCATCTCGGCCCCTCTGTTCCCCTCAGAAGGGAGTCACCCACACCCCTAAGCTGTCTTGGCTTCCTCGGGGAGGCGGTCGTGATACGGGGGTAGGCCTTTCTGACCGTGGCAACACCTCTGGCGCAGCTGGCCCGAGCTCCACATCCTCCCTGGACTGGCCTTCCACCTCCGGAGCCTCACAGCTCTTGTTGAGAGGCACCTGGGAAGGTGAGGAGGGGGTTTGCCTGCTGCCCCCAGCCTGGCCTCCTTTTTCTTTTTTCCTTTTTCCTCTTCCCTTTCCTTTCCCTTTCCCTTTCCCTTTCCTTTTCCCTTTTTTCCTTTCCTTTACTTTTCCCTTTCCTTTTTCCTTTCCTTTTTCCTTTTTCCTTTCCCCTTTCTTTTTTTCTTTCCTTTTCCCTTTCCCATTCCCATTCCCTTTCACTTTCCCTTTCCTTTTCCCTTTCCCTTTCCCTTTCCTTTTCCCTTTTTTCCTTTCCCCCTTCCTTTTCCCTTTTTTCCCTTTCCTTTTCCCTTTTTTCCCTTTCCCTTTCCCGGTCCCCCGGCTCTCGGGTGCTTTCTGGCGCCCGTTTCTGCCTCGGGGAGGGCAGAGCACGGTTCCAGCAGCCAGAGGCTCTCAGAGTCCCGGGTGCGCCTTCCCCTTCCTGCTGCCTCCCGGAGCTCTGCCGGCGGGCTGAGCTGAGCTGAGCTGGGCTGAGCTGGGCTGAGCTGAGCTGAGCTGGGCTGAGCTGAGCTGAGCTGAGCTGAGCTGAGCAGGTCGTCCCCTCGGTCCCACCTCTCAGGGCTGGTCCCGCTCCTGCCAGCCCTTCCCAGGGCCAGGCTCTGGCACGCCCTGAGGCTGCGTGGGAGCTCTCTCTGGGTCGCCACATCCCTGCTGGCGAGCGCAGAGGACGTGGCTTTCTGCTACCGTCGCCTGGCTCCTTCCCCCGGCCGAACTCCCCTCTGGAGCGGGCAGGGGCACGCCGCCCTTCCCCGCCAACTGCCGCCCCCGGCTCTCTTTGCCCGCTCTGGCCGCGGCGCTCCCCAGGCCGCTTCGGAAAGGGGTGGGGGTGGCGCTGTTACAAATAATCTGGTAAGTTAAAATTTTATATAAAGTGGGTTCGATCAAAAGGTGAAGACTGTAGAATATAGGGGTTTGAAGCTCGCAATGTAGTCGTCGAAACTTAGGAACGTACAAAATGTGCTGTATACAGTCATAAGAAATAAGTAGTGTCTAAGATTGGTTAACCATAGAAACTTCGACCGATTGGTTAGTTTGTAGTGTTTTGTCCTAAGAAACTAAGAGAGATCGTTGTGGACCTTAGTTCTGTTGCTTAGAAGCCCCACTTTGATCAAGGTTCCAGTTAGTGGCATTAAGTAAGATTAACCAATGAATGTTTTAGTATAAGAATATTGATAAGGTGGTGTGACTGAGGGCCAATCACTAGAAACGTTAAAGTCAAGAATTAACATTGAATGTCCTTTTTATGTCAATCTAACACATGATGGCGAAAATCGTACTGCGCAGAATCCCATAAGAGAGGTCAACTCTCGGACAAAGTGAAGACGACTACGGAAGACCACCAGAGGGCTCCTGAAGACCACCAGAGACTTCACCACGCCTGTGTAAAGGGACGTTTACATATGCTAATGATTTGTCGGACAGTTGATGATTATGTATGACATTTCCCAGGCATCTAGCGAATATGTATAACAGGTGTGTATTTAACCTGCATGGTCAAACCAGACAGGTGCACACACGAGGTGCAGTGATCCCCTGTGTGCCCAGCGCTGCAATAAAGGAGTGCCTGCTTCTTAACTTCTCATTGCCGTCAAGGGGTTTTATTCCGGATTTCGGCAACAGCGCGGCCCCCGGGCCGAGACCTGCCGCTCCGCTCCGCTCCGCTCCGCTCCGCTGCGGGCCGGGCCGGCTCCGGGGCAGCTCGCCTCGGCGACCGACTGCCAGCCGCAGTGACAGCCGGGCAGCGGCCCCAGGCTGCTCCAAGGAAGCTCCCGGAGACGAGGGCTCTCCTCTGGAGGAAGCTCTCTCCGCCGGGAGCCACCCGCCGCTCCGTCCGTCCGTCCGTCCGTCCGTCCGTCCTCGGGTCCCCTTGTCCCGGCAGGCTGCGCTGGTGCCCGGGAAGGGCAGCGGGAGAGCCCCAGGGCTGGGCCGGGGCCGGGGCCGGGGCCGGGGCCGGGGCCGGGGCCGGCTCTGTCCTGGCGGCGACCCCCCTGTGGCGGGGGCACGGGAGGACCCCCTTTGGTCCGCCCCGGGACTGACTGACAGCGCTGCCCTCACAGCGGGGGGGGACTGACTGACAGCGGCGTCACGCTGCACAAAGCCCTGGGGAGCTGCCCCGGCGGGGGGGGGGGGGCGAGGCGGCAGACAAAGGGGGGTCCCTCGCCTCCCCTGCGACACACGGCCATGGGGGCTTCCTCCCCTGCACCGCTCCGCTCTGCCACGGATTGCCTCTGTGTGTGGGGTGTGTGTGTGTGTGTCTGTGTGTCTGTGTGTGTGTGCGGGGGGGGGACCGGGGGGACACGGACGCTGTGCATCTAGCGAGGTAGCTCTCGCCCTCTCTCTAGTGCAACTGTAATTGCCAACAAGCCGTAACAGCAACCATCAATCGGAGGAGCACCGGGTGTCTGTGTAGTATTTTCATACAAACTTATCCTCCCCAAGAAAGTAAATCGCTAATAAAGCAAAGCCAGCAGCAGGACAAGCAGCACCGGGGCAGAGGAGATCCCCCTTTTGGGGAAGGAGCGGGTAAGTAGCACAAAAATGTCCTGCGGGAGGAGGAAAAACGGAGAAGCCTTTCCCAGTTCCGACTTCCCTCCTCACCCACGAGCTCTCCGGCCTGATCATGCTGACTTCAGCAGCTAGGAGCATCAAGGTCCACAGTCACCAGTGCCAGCAATACGGGACCGGTGCCACCAGCCCAGGTACCGCTGGAAGTGATGTCAAATACAGAAAACCCTGTGGTAGGTGAGAAAGTCCTGGTTTAAATTCAGTCAGTTAGCCAAGACCAGTCCGATCGGTTCTAGTCTTCCTGTTTAACGGTGCCTCACCTGGAGCACCAGTGCCGATCCCTTCTGCTCTTCCTCATGGATGGCGCGTCCCTCTTGGCAGGAAAACGGACCGCTGACCCGATACAGAGCGACTGAGCGGTCAAAGCGAGGAGGGGACACCTCCTCAAAAGACCACCGAAGGCCAGCCGAGACCCCCGCGCGTGCGGAGAGGGCGTCTGATGCGTCAGGGTTACACAATGCTAGGCACATGCACCAGATAGTTTGAATATGTATTAGGTAGGAGTAGTTTAATAAATTAGATGCAATTGTTACCGTATAAAAGGGACACAACTGATGAATCCGCCCTGCTTGATTTGTGCAAAGTCCACGGAGCACCCTGCGCAGAATAAAACAGTATCTCTTCCGCCTGTGTGAGATTGCTCTCTTGCACACCGTGTACCAAATCCGCTTTTAGGACAACAGAAGCAAGCGTGTGGCTTTTTCCAGGGTTTATGGGATGCCAAGGGGAAGAGAGGGAAGAGCTTGCTTGTTTCTGCTTGTTCTTCTTTAAGTACCTTTCCCTTTCCTTTTAGAAGGCGGCCACTGCTTTAAAGAACAAGGTGCTTTCTCAAAGTTAAAAGAATGCCTATCCCAGTTAAAATAAAAACCATCTTTGTTTAGATTTCATTAACCCATGTTCTTTATCGTCTAAAATGATTTTCCAAAATGGATGCGCATCTTGCCCGTAATTCTGTAATGGCATTTTCCGGACTGAGACATCAAAATGTCTTTGTGTGTAGGTTGTAGCCTCAGCCAGCCCAGCTCTTGCAGGGTAAAGGCCCTTTCTTATGCAGCTGCATCTAAGATCAGGGAAGTGGGACATCCTCCTGCTCCTGACAGAACCAGTGCTAAAGAAGATCAACTCATGGATATCTTCCCTTATTTATGGCTTGTTCTCCATCTGGTCAACTCTCTAGCCATTCCCTGGTCCTCACCGCTGTCCATCTCATTGTACAGCCCCCCAGCAGAAGGGACCGAAACCTGGTGCACTCCGCCTGTACCACGGTTTGTGGGACAGGACTGAGGAGAACGCCGTAAATGGAACCAGTTTCTCAACCCCATTTCTTCTTGGAGGGAAAGCATTCTTTCACTGCTGATGGGAGTCCGGGAATGAATACAGAGGCATATAGGGTGGATAATCCGTGCATCATGGTGGGAACAAGCCAAACAGACCCCGTGTTGCGTTATCATCTGACTCTTTTAGAACATCGCCTCATTCTGCCAGACACGTTACCCCATCAGACGGCCACACGTCGCTACTGCTAAAGTAACCACCAGTAACACAGTGTTATGTGTTAGACCAGCATTGTGCGTGTAGGTGCTGACGGTGCCTCAGCTCGGGAGAGGGCTGAAGAATGACGGTTTATTGCAAATGCGCTAGCGTGATGGCAAAAAGCTGCCTCAGCATGCCCTAGGCGCGTCTGAAATCTTAACTCCCAGCCTCATCCCACTACCTATCAAAGGCATAAATAATTACACAACTTGTAGCAGAGTGGTAAAAGCTAATCCAAAACATTTTCACCAATTTTGACCTTTTTAATGCTGTGAAGCATAGGGCAGCAGTCCATCCAAGACGAGAAACCTCTACTTCTTCTTCTTGGAGGGAAGGAGTGCTTTCTGCCAGGGTAAGACTGATTAAAGTAACACACAGTGCCAAGCCGATGCTTGTTTTATTAGAGTCTCATACAATGATTTTCAAATGTAAAATTCCCCATTTATGACACTCAAGGATCAACATCGTAAAGCTTGTCGCTCTTTTTTCCAAAACCTCTAGGTTGTGAAGAAAAAGACATTCTAACCCAACATCTTCAGTATGTTAATTTGAAAACGTAAACAAAGTAGAATTTCATTTTAAAGCATTTAATAGCGGAGACAAGCCATGTGTAAAGCTGAATTACAAAAGAAACAATACAACCCGACATTCATGCTACAAGTTTACCTTTCCACAACCAGTAGTACTTCCAGGTCAGTTCTTTCCAACAAAGAGATGCTGTAGTGGCGAGAAGATTATGCTGGGGAAACAACAACAACAAAACCCCACCATGCTGTACCTAAAATACTTCTCTGACAATTGTAACAACAAGGTAATTTCTGTCCACCAGAAAGACACATCCCCAGCACAAAATAATACAGAGGAAGACCAAAAATGTAGAGGAAACGTAGAGAACAACCTGTGCCATAACGGTCTAGTCTCAATAGTTAAGGGGACTGGCATACATTATGATTAACAAGGAGTTTTATTCCTTCCAAAACCAACCCACCTATCAAACAGTTACTGCCAACGTTCAACACGGGCTGTGCAGTGAACAGACCACTCTTGTTTCGACAGCTTTAGAGCACTCCTTTAGTCAGCAATGCCCAGCAACTGCTGGCGGGGCTACTTTCATTTCAGTTTAAAATGGTGTCTTTGGGAGTCAGTTACAAAGGCCACAGTTGCTAAGCGGGCAAATAAAGGCCATACTTGCCTTAAGGGGACTGAAGGTCCCTCCCAGGAAGGCCCCTCGAGAAGGGGCAGTGTGTAAAAGTCCTTTAGAAACCGGGCTGGAGACGGCACTCCGCAGCTGATAAAAGCCACATCCTATGAGGGCTGTGACTGAGGTCAGTAACACCCCCCCATCTCCCCAACCCCAACCCCCCATGAGGAGTTTTTTCCCCAAAGACAGCCCAGAAGAGGAACGTTTCCTGGGAATGCTGCACCTTACCACAAGACAAAAGGACACCCCTGAATGCTCCTTTGCCTTGGCAGACTTTTTTGTTTAACCACAGAAAAGAGGGACCCATTCTTCAAGAGAACGTAGAATCACCTGAACTGCCAGAATCAGGCACAGGCTCGGACAGAGCCAGGACTGCATCTGCTCGTAGCTGCAGTATTCGTACCTTCTCCAGAACCTGGACAGACCCCTTCCTTCTGACTCCACGTTTCCTTTGTTTACCGTTTGGTCCAGTTGCTGCAGTAGCTGCACCGCACCCTCAGCCTGACCGGTTCCTGTTCTTTGTTCAAGGTTCGATCCCACAGGCGCCCCTGTCAGAAACAGCAGCAAGAACAAAAACACAAGCTCGCTCTCTCCACACTCCCTGCACACCCAACGGCAGACCCTGAAACCGAGAGGTCGGTCCAGACTCTGACTGACATCACGCCTGGGAGCTTTCAAAGCAATCACAGTGCAGACTGGTTGGAGGTAGGCTCCCATCTCACAGCCCGGCTCTGAAAGAGCTACGTAGCCTGGCTCTGTGGGTGGGAATTGCTTACAGCCAAAATCATTGCTGACCTACTGCTCTTTGGTGGTTCTAATTCCTAGTCTCACGTGCTGGAAAATACCAAACACCACTTTTAAAGGAAAACTATTACCAATGTCATCCTTGCGGCTTTTGACTTCATATGACCAATTCGAATGAAACAAGCCAGGAATTCCTTACTTACACAAACTCACCCGGTTACAGCCCACAGTAAGGGATGCTGGACTAAACTCACGCTCATCTTCTTTGGAGGAATTCTGAAAGGAAAAGGAACCCAAGAACTTTCACACCATGTAAAATTCTGTTCTACAGGAGATCTTTGTTTCTTTGCTTGCTTGCTTGAAGAACTAAAAGGCAGGGTCTGCTCTCTTGTTCTGTGACTTTATTTTCTTTCCTGCTACTATGAGGACCTTCTTCACCAATATCTTTCTGCCCCTCCCTCCTCAGGACGTTCCCAGGCCTAACATAAAGCTGGAATTCATTGACTAGACTTTAATATAGCAGATAGTGAAAGCGGGACACCAGCTACGGCACAGACAGACATTTTAAAAAACATCGACAGAGGTGCTGTGGGAAATAACAGCCGCTGGACAATACAGGCCCCTAGACATCAGCCCTGCTAAGACACACTCATAGGAAGCAGAGTAACAGGGCAGGGACAAAAGTGAAAAGTGCCAGAAGCAAGAGGTGAGCCAGGAATACCCATTCACAAGGCTATCAGCAATACAAAGGACCACAAACAACAAAACCACCCCGTAAGCTTCTTTAGGAGAAAGTGAAACAACTCTGTCACAGAGATAAGATAAGCAAAGAATAGATCCCTCCCTGATGGTGCTTCTCTTGCACTAAGCTCAGGTTCACCTGAAATTCCAGACTTTAGATGGCCAGAGATCTTTGCAGTTTAGTCTCAGAGCATTAACTAAGGTAGGAAAATTATCTGCAGTGACAGGCTGAGCGTCTCCCAGTTCTTTCTTCCTTGGACTTCTACTGGTGCTCTTGGTAAGCAGAAAGATGCACAGGCTCAACTCCAGTCACCCTGACCAGACAGCCTCCTGTCAAAATCACAGGCCTGGAAGGCATTTGGATGAGAGCTGAAAATGCAATCTGTTTAAAAGCCATGCAACTGCAGCACTCCCACGCTCCTCCTTCTGAATCGACTGCTGATGCTGTAAAGTCAGTCCTACGCGTACTAAGCAGACAGATTTCCTTCATGTTTTAACGAGAGCCTTCCCTTTTCGAGATGCACTCTAAAACACCAGCTGGATTTGGATCCAAAGTCATACACTGCTCATAAACTGAACAAGAGCCCTGGAGGAATGACCAGAAGAATCCTGAGAAAGCACAGGCGCTACTGAGATGGTTTTTCCTAAACCTGATCTTTCTTCTCATCCTGAATACCAAAAGAAAACAAATGGAAAGCAAACCAAACGGAAGGCGTGTCACAGAAGCACCTGGCCCTGATCTCCTAAGAAAGCACACGAGGGAGAGGTCATCTGCTCAGGATTCCATGCGGTGCTCCTGACATCTGGTCTGGTATTCATAAAGACACCAGTTTGTGTCTGGAGCTCCCTCTCAGTGTAACAGTGCCCTGACTAGTGCAAATTGCAGGTACGAGTCATGGTGGCACAAGCATCTCTTCTGGAGAAGGTTCTTCTCACCTGAACTGGTATTTGCCGACTTGATGATTCACTCATCATAGTTCCAGATTACCTGGAAAGAGCTCAGGACATGTCCTCCCACATCAGTTAACACAATAGGAGGTTACGGTGATGTCTGCCACCTACCACATCATTTCTCAGGGTCCAACATGCTAACCCGGAGCTCCAGCTTCCAAGGACCCTAATGTTTGGGAAATTCAGCCACTGTACAAGGAGCGGAGGCATTCTGGGGACAGCAGTTATGGCAAAGCGGGGAATAAAAAAAAGCATCTTTCAGAGGATGACCCTTATCCCACCAACAGAGTGTTTGGAGCACCTGAGGAAAGAAGCCAGAAAGGGCACGCGTAGAGAGACCTGTCGCTAATCCTGCAAAGGTAAGCTGAAGGGAAAAAAAGGGATACAGGTTTTGGAGACAAATCAGCCTACTTGTTTTAGAGAAGTTCTGTACTGAAGGCTCCTGAGGAGTTACCAGACAGTCTCCTTCCTATCTTGAAAATCCAACAAACCTGTCAAAAACCCCTCTTCTGAAAGAAAGTTTTGGGCTTACAACAAGGTGAGGGCTCTTTCAATACAGGAGTTTACCTGGGCAGGCTGAAGGTAACCATGCAGCTAGCAGCACCTGAAATTGCAGGCCACTGTACATGCAGGGGATCCCTGCAGAGCAATTATGCTGAGATTGGCCCTTTGAAACTAGTCCTACAGCAGCAAGCAGGCAGCATGCCCTGGCCAGCAGGCACCAAGCCCACAGACGATATTTGCGTAAAGGCTCAGCCAGTTGTGGAGAGGTCCAAAAGGTTTCTGAAATGGGGGCAGCACGTCATCATGCAGAAACACGCAGAAACCTGGGCATCTGATGCAACTCTTCCCCTCCCAAGGAACAGTGGGAGAAGAAGCTGTTCCTTTTATACCACCAGGCAACTTCCTTTGTGGACAACCCCAAGAGGAATGAGTTTGCCTCCTTTGAGAAGACTCTCTCCAAAGAGCTGGAGAGGTAAGGTGGCCAGGAAGGCAATAGTGTGGCAGGGGTTTGAATTAAATGCAGAATGGCTATCAGGATCCAGAAAATGGATGAAATGCACTGGGAGGATGGGCAACAGCCAAGAGGAGGAGAACAGGGGGGTGAGGGAAGACCCTCTTACCTAAAGGGTGTGCCTAACAGCAGCTCTGTCAGAGCAGCCTTTTAGCTTGTGGGCTACAAGAGGAAGAATCTTGCCCTCCTGACAAGGTCTCTGGAGAACAGTGGGTTTAGAAAGCAACTGCCAATCCCTCTGGGACAATCCTGTCGTAAATCTGCCTTCTGAGGACATAGCGAGAAAAAAACATGACACTGTTTCAAGAAGAGGGAGATGCCTGCAAGGCCATCTGCACAGAGAAAGGACACTGCTGAGGAGTGGCAAGTACTCGCACCGAAGCCAGTGTCAAGGTGTCAGCACCCACTGTTGGCCCTTCATGGAGTTCTGCACAAAGGAGCATGTGAGGTAAAAGAGGACTGGAGTCTCTTGAGGACAAGGCAGGGCAACCTTCAGGTTCAGCTGCGAGAGGCTAAGTTCACCCCTAGAGCTTGTAGCTTCACAGTCAGAAAAGCCTGTGTTGGTTCCCGGTAAAACTCACCCCGTGGCTAAGTTTGATGAGCAGGAATCACAAATGTCTCCATGCAGGTGATGCAGGTGAAAAGGGAAAAAAAGTTACCTGAAGGCATTTTTATGCTTGCCACTTTAAGAACCTAGGACTAAACAGATGCTGTTGTCTCTGAATATTCTGTAGCTTATCGTTTCAAATCCATGCTTTGCTTTACTCGTATGGCAAACGCGCTCGGCTCCAGTTCTGAAAATAAGTCAAACGGGTAAGAACTGAGTTTACCAAAAGTCACAAAAAGGAAGCAATCTTGTAAATGGCTGCTCAAGTATTTCATTAGAAAGCAGGGTTTTAGTACCTCCCTCTAAGCCAACAAGACAGGTACCCTTAATCTGTATTTGTACTCACGTTTCAAAGTCTCATCTAAAAAATGACAATAGGCACTCACTCCAGTATTAGGCTTTCTGCTTTTCTAGGAAGCCCAACAAGCAGTTAAAGAGAAAAACAGCGTGACGTGACAGGGAAAGGGGCATGAGCAGCAAGGTGAGAAAGCTTGCAAATCCTACAAGATTACTGACACAGGGAGAAGGGCAGGTAGCAAAGAACCATAGAAAGGTCTTACAAGACTCGGTCGTGGAGCAATAAAATGGCAGAGAGGTACAAAGTGGTGCACGTGGGGAAAACCAGTCCTGGCTTCACACACAAAGGCTCTAGAGCTTCTCAGCTGAACGCTTGAAGCAAAATTTCAAACTACCGTCAGTAAAACCAGCCTCTTTTCCCACTGAAGCACGAAATCCACGCGCGGCAGTGAAACAGGAGCGCTTTTTACAGCTCCCATTACTCGATGCTCAGCCCGTGCAAGCGCAGTAGCCCCTCGGAAGTGACCGCTTTCACGGTCAGTGAAAGAAGGCAGGAAAAGAGCAGCCCCCCCCGTCCGAATTTAGGGTCTCCTAGGAACTCACTGCTACCGGCAGGCACCAAACCGCAGGCTGTAGCTTCAACACGCTCACCTGCCGATTTTAAGTCCGTACACACGCCTGCCTGCATGAAGAAACCTGGTTTCAGGCGACCGACAGGTACCTGCTTTCGAGGACGTCCTCCTTTCTCCCGGCCTAGGGAAGGAAGCAGGAGAGCCAACGGGACGCGACTGCTCTGGAAACGCCGCTGCCGACCTCCCTGAAGCTTGACAGGCCTCTTGCCCCGGGGGCTGCCAAGAACGCCCGGGCAGGACTGCGTCGCAGCCCGCCACCGACGCCAGGCTGTGAGGGAGGGAGGGACACCCCCGCCGGCTGCGGGTCCCCGCGGGGACAGCCGGCAGAAACCCCTTTCTCTCCACAGCCGCACGTCTCCGCGGTGCCCGCCGGCCTCCGCCGGACAGCCACCAGCGGCAGGCAGTCCCCTGCTGCCCCCGCAGCCCCGGGGGCGGCAGGGAGGGGCCGGGGCTGGCCGGGCCTGCGGGGGGAAGGCCGGGTCCCGGCGCCCCGGCCTGCCGCGAGGGGAGATGCCGCCACCGCCGCCGCCGCCTCAGCCCCGCTGCCGGCCTGCGAGGCCCCCGGGCAGCCCCGGCGCTGGCGACCGCCGGGCAGCCCACCGCTCCACGGACGGGGAGGAGCCCCCGCCACGGCCACCGGCCCCGCCGCGCCCGCCGCCCGCCCTTGCCTCAGGCGGGGCCGGGCCGGGGCTGCGGCCGGAGCGGAGCCGAGGGCAGCCGAGCCCAAACGAGATGAGCCGAACCGAGCCGAGCGGAGCCGAGGGGAGGCGAGCGCCGCCGCAACGACATGAGCCGAACCGAGCCGAGGGAAGCCGAGCCCAGCCGAGATGAGCCGAGCCCAGCCCAGCCGAAGGGAGCCGAGCCGAGCCGAAGGGAGCCGAGCCCAGCCCAGCCGAGGGGAGCCGAGCCCAGCCCAGCCGAAGGGAGCCGAGCCCAGCCCAGCCGAGGGGAGCCGAGCCCAGCCCAGCCGAGGGGAGCCGAGCCCAGCCCAGCCGAGGGGAGCCGAGCCCAGCCCAGCCGAGCCGAGCCGAGCCCAGCCGAGGGGAGCCGAGCCCAGCCCAGCCGAGGGGAGCCGAGCCCAGCCCAGCCGAGGGGAGCCGAGCCCAGCCCAGCCGAGCCGAGCCGAGCCCAGCCGAGGGGAGCCGAGCCGAGCCCAGCCGAAGGGAGCCGAGCCCAGCCCAGCCGAGGGGAGCCGAGCCCAGCCCAGCCGAAGGGAGCCGAGCCGAGCCCAGCCGAAGGGAGCCGAGCCGAGCCCAGCCGAGGGGAGCCGAGCCCAGCCCAGCCGAGATGAGCCGAGCCCAGCCCAGCCGAGGGGAGCCGAGCCCAGCCCAGCCGAGGGGAGCCGAGCCCAGCCCAGCCGAGGGGAGCCGAGCCGAGCCCAGCCGAAGGGAGCCGAGCCCAGCCCAGCCGAGGGGAGCCGAGCCCAGCCCAGCCGAGGGGAGCCGAGCCCAGCCCAGCCGAGGGGAGCCGAGCCCAGCCCAGCCGAGGGGAGCCGAGCCCAGCCCAGCCGAAGGGAGCCCAGCCCAGCCGAAGGGAGCCGAGCCCAGCCGAAGGGAGCCGAGCCCAGCCGAGATGAGCCGAGCCGAGCCCAGCCGAAGGGAGCCGAGCCCAGCCCAGCCGAGGGGAGCCGAGCCCAGCCCAGCCGAGGGGAGCCGAGCCCAGCCCAGCCGAGGGGAGCCGAGCCCAGCCCAGCCGAAGGGAGCCGAGCCCAGCCGAGATGAGCCGAGCCGAGCCCAGCCGAAGGGAGCTGAGCCGAGCCCAGCCGAAGGGAGCCGAGCCCAGACCAGCCGAGATGAGCCGAGCCCAGCCCAGCCGAAGGGAGCCGAGCCCAGCCCAGCCGAGGGGAGCCGAGCCCAGCCCAGCCGAAGGGAGCCGAGCCCAGCCCAGCCGAGGGGAGCCGAGCCCAGCCCAGCCGAGCCGAGCCGAGCCCAGCCGAGGGGAGCCGAGCCGAGCCCAGCCGAAGGGAGCCGAGCCCAGCCGAAGGGAGCCGAGCCCAGCCCAGCCGAAGGGAGCCGAGCCCAGCCCAGCCGAAGGGAGCCGAGCCCAGCCCAGCCCAGCCGAGATGAGCCGAGCCCAGCCCAGCCGAAGGGAGCCGAGCCCAGCCCAGCCGAAGGGAGCCGAGCCCAGCCGAGATGAGCCGAGCCCACCCCAGCCGAAGGGAGCCGAGCCGAGCCCAGCCGAAGGGAGCCGAGCCCACCCCAGCCGAAGGGAGCCGAGCCCAGCCGAGATGAGCCGAGCCCAGCCCAGCCGAAGGGAGCCGAGCCCAGCCCAGCCGAAGGGAGCCGAGCCCAGCCCAGCCGAGGGGAGCCGAGCCCAGCCCAGCCGAGGGGAGCCGAGCCCAGCCCAGCCGAAGGGAGCCGAGCCCAGCCGAGATGAGCCGAGCCCAGCCCAGCCGAAGGGAGCCGAGCCCAGCCGAGATGAGCCGAGCCCGGCCCGGGCGCCCCCTCCCTCTGCTCCAGCTCCCCACGCTGCTCTGCACTGGCTGCTGCTGCTGCTGCTGCGCTGCAGAGGCAGCTGCATTTTGGGGCTTGGAGCGCTTTGGGTTCCCGCGTGAGCCCCAAGCATCAGAGGAGTTGGCCTGTACCTCGTGGCAGGTCTTGCAGCTGCTTTCAGGGGGGTCTGGGCTCTGCCCAGGCCTCTCGAGTCAACGTTGACTCTGGTGCCTAATGACGGTATGCTGGCAGTGGCCCTGGTAGCTCAGCCCTTTCTCTCCCCAGTTGCAATGATGTCAGCAGGTTTGCCTTTTCTTGGTCCAGGCACCCTTCACGCAAAGATTCCCAGAGATTTTTTCATCCCTCCCCTACACACACAGTGGGATTCCTGGAGGGCCACAGAAATGCAACAGCAGCAGCGTTAGGCTCTTCTGGGGTTTGGGGGAGGAAACACCCTCATAGATAGCTGTCTGGAGCCTTTCTGGCAGCCACCTTTTACCTCTCAAACAGACACAACCGAAAAGCTCCGATGGTCAGTGACCTAGCCGAGCGATGATCAAAAATGCCCCTTTTTACCCCACAAAAGCCTAACAGCGACGTTTGTAGGAAAAACTCCCGCGACACGGGAGTTCAGCCGAGACACGGGCCCGTCGGGAGGAAGAGAGACTTCCTTTGTATTGCCGGAGTCGGCCAGCCACTTCATCCACCGTTTGTCCCTCGCCTTTTTTCCAGGACATCACTGCCAATGAGTTGGCATACAACGCTGGTACGTGTTGTAGAAACTTCCGCCCCAGGGGTTGTGTGCATTGGACTTCATCTGGATCTGTGGGTGACTGCTCGTTATCCGGATCATTATAAATCACCTCCAGCACGGCTAATTCCCTCAGGTACTGGATACCTCTCTGCATGGTGGTCCACTTGCCTGGCTGACACGTAACGTCTTCCTTGAAGGGGTATTTTTCCTTCACGCCTGACGGAAGTCCCCTCCAGAGGCTGAGGGCTCGTGTCTTTTTCCCAAACGCCTTGTCAGTGGCCCCTTCCCTAGACAGGGATCTCACCTGCTTGCCTTCCCTACCCTCTAATTCCAAGCTACCGGCCCGTTACCCCAGCAGCGGAGCAGCCGGGTAAAAATGTGCTCACCCGGATGGCGGCCGAAATCCTTTCGCGTATCTTGCAGCTCACTCAGGGATAGGGATCGGGTGATTATCTCGGGTTCTGCCTCTTTCTCCTGTTCTCGTGATGGCCCTGGCTCACCTCCATCCCTCGCTAAGTTGAACCGATTTCTCCGTGTATTTCTTTTTCTGCATAGGGGCGACTGACACCGGCAGAGGTCGGTTCTCTGGTTCAGCTGCAGCGCCTGTCGCCGGGGTTGGTTGGGGTAGCTGCAGTGCTTGTCACGAGGGCTGGAATAGCTGCAGTGCCTGTCGGTCTGTTTTCCCTCCCTTCCTCCTGAGGGTGCTGCATAATATCGAGCAGTGGTTGGTAGATACTGGCCAGGGCCCAGCACAGTGCGGTAAGTTGTGCCGCTTTGGAACAGGCACCGCATTTTCCTTTCCAACGGTCTATCGCTTCACCAGGGTCCTGTAGCTGTTTGGGAGTGAAGTTCCAAACCATTGGAGGTGAGAAGTCCTCTAGATACCTGCCCGTTTTCTCCCACATGCCACGCCACCCATGACTATTCAGCCTTGGGGCAGATCTCTGCGTGGTATTCTTAAAAAACTTTTTTGGAGCCCTAAACAAGACCTGAAACACATTCGGGAGACATAGCAAGACGAGCATGCTGGCTTGAACACCCCAGGGATCTTCAAACTTCTCAAAAGCTGCTGTAATTAGCCTGAAGGAGGAAGGGGAGGTGAACGAGCGGGGAGAAAGTACCCCCCCCAACTTCCCCACAGATTGGGTGCGATTACCAACAAGTTCCGAGAGAGGGCGCCCGAGGCACGGGAGTGACGTCGACGCCGCACGCAACTACCAGCTTAACCTCAGGACCCGTGACGTAATCATTTTGCGAGTCGACGTCACCCAGGACAGCAAAATGATAGTCCTGAGCCCGCGCCCAGAGGTGATAAACAGAGTGCATGTAAGAACTTGCACAACACCGCCACGGGAACAAATGAGCCAACACTGGGACCAGCGACTATTCAACTAATCTAAGAAATGCGTACAACAAATTCGTTTTAACACGCTCCGGCCAGATCTGTCGTTATCTCAACCCTTCGTGCCCCACGTTGGGCACCAAAAAGGACTGTTGTGGTTTCAGCCCAGCCGGCGACCAAGCACCACAAGGCTGCTCGCTCACTCCCCCGCCGCCACCATCTTTGTCCAGAAACAGGAACGAAGCCTCTCCCCGAGACTAACGTCCCGACGGTGCTCCACGAAATCTGGAGTCCCCTCGGACGCTGGCGGCAGCAAGCTAGGAAAATCCGAGTGCCAAAGCCCACGGAGTTTCTGCTCTCAGCTCCAGGAAAGATTCCTGTTCATCCGTAAGAGGGAAGCCAGCGTCACCCTTGCGCGGCGGGAAACAAGGCTTATCCGATCGACGCCGGAGCGCCGCGTGAAGCCAGAGCGCAAAGCTGGACAAAACCGGGGGGGCAGGGGGGAAAGCCCGGCCCGGCCCCTTGGGAACCCCGAGGGCCCCTGGGGAGCGCAAAGCCGGGCAGCTGCCCTTCCTCACGCTCCCGGCCAGCTCCTCCCTGGAAAAGCGGGCACCGGCCTCCTCAGCCATCCCGGGGGCCCGGCCGGGAAGACCCCCGCCAGGGACAGCCCCGGGCGGTGCTGCCCAGAGCCCACCCAGCCCCGCCGTCCTCCCCTCTGCGGCACCCACCCCTTCTCCCAAACGGAGCCCGAGGGGTCACGGCCCATGGGCCGAGACCAGCGGAGAGCCGCCAGGGAAACCGCCGCCTCCGTCCATCGCGCAGACGGGAGCCGCAGCAGCCGGAGAACGCTGGTGTACTGCATGCATAATTGTATCGTGCCGCTCCCAGGGCAAGCCCAGGCACCGCTTCGCGCGTGGGACGTGCCGCCCCGAGAGCGGGGCTAGCCCAGGGGCGGCGGGGACAGGCTGGCCAGCAGCGCCGAGCCCGAGGCAAAGTCTGCCGTGGGTGCAGCCGAGGGCTGGCACGGCCGGAGTCCTGGCTGGCCCTCGGCGCCTCTGCAGAGCGCCGGAGCCACGAGAACCGGCTCGGTCCCTTTGCGTCGGTGTCCATGGAACTGACTCGGTCCCTTTGCGTCGGTGTCCTTGCCACCGGCTCGGTCCCTTTGCGTCGGTGTCCATGGAACCGGCTCGGTCCCTTTGCGTCGGTGTCCTTGCCACCGGCTCGGTCCCTTCGCATCGGTGTCCTTGCCACCGGCTCGGTCCCTTTGCGTCGGTGTCCATGGAACTGACTCGGTCCCTTCACGTCGGTGTCCTTGCCACCGGCTCGGTCCCTTTGCGTCGGTGTCCTTGCCACCGGCTCGGTCCCTTTGCGTCGGTGTCCTTGCCACCGGCTCGGTCCCTTTGCGTCGGTGTCCTTGCCACCGGCTCGGTCCCTTTGCGTTGGTGTCCTTGCCACCGGCTTGGTCCCTTCGCGTCGGTGTCCTTGCCACCGGGGCAATCGCTGCCTTCTTTTTTACCTTCTTTTAAATCTATTTTCACAGGTGCTGCTAATTTTGATTTACCAAGAATATTTGTTTCCCATACTGTAGGGATCACTGCAGCATCCACCTCTGGTGGAATTTCCTGCTCCTCCACCTTTTCTTGTATCATCAGGATTTCTCCCGGTTTTGACTCAGGTATTTTTTTAAAAAAGAGTTCTCCATCCTCAAAAACAATTTGTGCATTTAATTTGGATAACAAATCCCTTCCTAACAAGGGTATCGGGCATTCTGGTACATACAAGAATTCATGTGTAATTATTTTATTTCCAAATTTCAAACCCAGGGGCTGCAGGAATGGTCTGTTTTCTTCCCTCCCTGTGGCTCTTACTATGTTTGCTGGTTTTGTTCCAATTTCTCCTTTACAAGTATTTAACACCAAAAATGTTGCTCCTGTATCCACTAGAAATTTAACTTCTTTTTCTCCCAGCTTAATTACAACCAGAGGCTCAGCTGGGTTCCCCTCCAGTCCCCTTCATTCATCCAAAACCATCATTCTGGCTATCTCTTTCTGAATTACTCACCTTTCCGTGGTATCAGGACGATGGATTAGCCAGGGATGCTTTCAGGCAATTTAGAAAGCAACAGGAAGCACGTTTTTCGCCCACACGTAATTAAGTCGTGGGACATATTGCCACAGGATGTCGTGAAGGTCAGAAGGACAAATGGACTCAAAACACCATTACACAAATTCACCAGAGGTAGTTTATATGTGTCTATTAAGCGCAACACTGCGTGCAGCATTTGGCTCAGAAGTCCCTGCACTGCTCACAGATGGAAACCAGGAGCGTGTCGGGGCAAAACCGCTCTGTAGGAGATCCCTCTTTTGTACCTTTTGCCCAAATTACCTGGACTGCCAGAGTGGGTATGGGCCAGGCAGACCTCCAGTCTGATCGCTGCGGTGACCGGTCTCACATAGCAGAGCCCCAGCACGTCTGTCCTACAAGAACCGTTCACGTTTCCCCTGGCAAAAAGCCCAAGCCCTGACACTCACCGCGGCTGCCATCATCCCCGCTGTTGCCCAGTGCAGCCGGAATTTTTTCCTCTTGCTTTGCATTGTGGCTGGTTTTTCTTTTGAAGGGGGTAGGGAAGGAAGAGGAGAGGAAACAGAGGTGACTGGAGCCAAAACACAGCCCCGAGGCAATAAACTAAATGCAAGACACATGTTCTTTAATTCTAGCTCAGCAGCCTCCGACACACGGGCTTCCTAGGGACAGCACCGAGACAGGACCCGATAGATTTGTGTCACACAGTAGAAGGGAAGTAAAAATAAAGTTTCCATTGGATTCTTTTTGTTTGTTTTTTTTCGGGAAAACCCACTGCCAATGAAGTTTCCACGATGGAACTGCAGCGCCAGGTTCCCTGCCGCGCGGCGAGCAGGCTGCATATGTGGCCGTGAGAGGGAAGGGGCCGAACCGCTCCTCGTGCCGGTGCTCCAAGTGCCAGTATCGGACAGGGGCACCATTATTCTCCATCTGCTCCAAAAACACTCTCTTTGCTCCTCCCCTCCTCCCTCACTAAGGAGCCTTTGAGTCCACGTGCCGAAGGAAAATCATCTCCGGGCTTTGCCTAAGGACTGGCCCCGCTGCTCGAGAGGGTCTGCCAGGAAGGTGCCGCTTGCCCCGGGGAGAAGCTCCTGCTGGGCTGCCCAGGGCAGGACGATGAGGGGGCAGAGGCTGGGAAGCGAGGAAGGCTCGTAGGAAGCACCCCTCATCCTCGGAAAGAGCCCGAAGAGGGGAGGTCTGGGCTTCCAGGGGCTGCTCGGCGGGGGAATGCCGGAGCGTGCCTCGCGGCCGGCGGGAAGCTTTCCCTGCGGAAGTTATAAATTAGGCATCTCCAGAGACCTCATTCATTTTACCCGTAATAAAATTACCACTTTTCAAAGGGGAAAACCCCTTTGAATGGCTTCAGTCAAACTAACCCCACGGGACGGCTTAGCTCAGATGCACGTATGCTCAATCTCAGGTTTGCGGGCAAGAATTATAGAGCTGCTTTGGGGACGTGGCTGATATTACAAGCAGTGTGACCCCTTCAAAGCCCACCCCAGCTACGTTCCTGAGGTCTGATGGGGCACAAAGCACCACCACTGCATCTCGGAAAGGAAGATGCAAATACAGCTACCTTGTTTCAACCTCCCCTGTTCCTTTTCTGACCTGTACTTTTCCCCCTGCTCTTTTCCAAGCAGTCCATATCCAACTCCCCCACCTCAGCAATGCCATTCACCCTTGTCCATAATGAAAAAAACAACAAAACCAAAACCCCAAAACAAAAAAACAAAACCCAAACAAAAAACCCCCACACACCTGAAGCTATTAATGCATCAGTTCAGGCTGAGACTTTTGATTTTAAAGAAAGAAGGGTTGCCTATTTGTTACTTGCCAACACCTCCTTATTTTGGTTAATCTTACCCTACAATGTTCTATTTGCTACAGCTTAAAAAAAAAATAGGCAGCTTACAACACAAATAGGGAACAGGATGTTTTTCCATGCTGCAGAGCCAGAGGAAAGCGAGGGACACAGAGCAGACAACAGGAGCGCTCCCCACACCAGCTGCCAGCAGTTACTGCCGATTCCTGACTTCGACACACCCCTCAAAGCGAGGGAAAACACCAGCTTCGAGATGAGTTAAACTTTGTCGTGAACAATATAAAGTAACACATTCACCCCCATGCGCGCAGACTAAATAGTCCAGGGCTGCTCTAAGCTCTTGAGGAAAAAAACCCCACCACTTCCAAACTAACATGCGTTTGTTTGAATCTGATGACTATGGACTGTATCTTGGAAAGCTCTCTGGGATATGGGAATACAGCTGAGGGAGACCCATTTGCTTCCAAACCCTAAAACTGCAGCATCTGCATTCCCTTGGGATGGTGCTACCACCTCAGGACTGTCGTTCTGAATTTTGTTCTTCCTCTTCTACTTTGACATTCAGTAAGCAAGCCTCCTGGACTGCAGCCACCCTGCTCCTACATCCCACCGGGATGACAACAGCTCCATTTCACCTGTTCAGCGAGACTCCAGCATCGGGACAGGCTTCAGAGCAGAAAAAAAGTCTGTTCACAATGAGTCAGAAGAGCACTGGTGTGAGGTGGAGAAGGATAAGACAGTACCTGCACAGTACCATGCTCGTGAGGGACCAGCATCTTCCCAGGAGGGAGGGGGCTGCGGCGTTACCCACCCCGTGCAGAGCTGCACCTTCCCTGCAAGCGGCTCACCCCAGCGAAGCCCCAGCCCAGCCACTTCCACGCTTTTATTATTTTATACTCCCATGTTCTGGCCAGGTCGCAGCTAGAGAAAGCTGCAACAGTTCTCTCCTCCTCACACAACCACTGACAGTTTGTAGTTCTCCGGCCCAGCATGAATCTAGCCCCAGGGGACAAAGCTTCCCTCAGTAAAGAAAAAGCTGGGGAGACAAATTCAGAAGACATGCAAGCGAACTCCTCTGGGCACTGCACCTGCATCAGACTGACACCGGAGCGCAGGGCTCTTCATTTTCTCTTGACCTTTCATCTCCAGCCTGTCCACCACGCCAGGCACTGGCAGGAGAGAGCTACAAGGTCACACCGCCCTAAGGCTGAAACGCAAACCCTCCTCAGGAGGTTGGCTCCTGCCCAAGAGAACTGGTTTAATTGGGGGAGACCTCACCTAGCAGGGAAGGTACTCAGTAAGGCACTGTTGGAGCTGCTGAACCCAAGTTACAGAGCTGAAGGACAGACAACCTCCTTCACAGATACATGGCAGCTTTTTTCCTCCCCTCGGCCAGAAACTCTGTCCGAGGAAAGACGACTGGCAGGCAATTTGAAACAGCAAATCCAGACAGGCTGCCTGCAACCGTGGCAGAGAGCTCAGCATGCCACACACACACCCCACTCAGGTGCTCAGGCTATCAGTAACGTTAACCACCCACAGTGCAAGAAGCCAGCTACCAAATTTCTACCTGGGAGATCACGCCTGAGGGTGAAAGGCATCCCTCAGCGGATACTGGAGCCTAGCAAGGACTGAGAAACCCTGTGAAGTGAAACCTTCTTCCTGGGGTGAGAAGCAGTAAGGATGGACATTCTCGAACTGCGCTAACGTCCAGACCCACTACTCCCCCACCAAAACCCCCGATGTTTTATTCTTCACATATCACTTGCCTAAGCAGCACCAAGTTGTAGCCAGAGCATCTATGGGTTGTACGTATACTCTGCAGTGAACCCAACGGATTTGTTTTAATCCTTGAGATCTGGAAGACCAGTATGTGGAACTCTGAACAACTGTGTGCGCATGTGTACACATCTACAGACCACCAAAGCAGTACTTTTGAGTTTAACACACTTTGCTCTGTGCAGCCCAAGCATAGTCGGTCCAGCCCAGGCCTTTGCTTCTTTTCCACACAGTGGAATACATTCTACTGCAAGAGTAGACTTTCCCAGTTGCAAGGTGCTCCAACACCAGGGTGAGGACAAACTGTTCACTAGGACACCAAATTGCACTGCTTGGCTTGGACAAGAAACCGGTCAACATTTTAAAGAGGGGATTTTATAGCCCGCACAACAGACTCCCAAGTTTCACTTTTCAACACACAAGTGTGGCAAAAGGGACAACCCCAGTCTAGAGTAAATGAATTCCACAAATATATAACAGTTTCAACAGCCTTGAGTACCGGTGCTCAGACTAAGGCTTTCTAATAAGTAATTCATCATAAAAATAAACCCAGTTTTCAGCTGGAAGTAAAAGGAAACCCAGGAGATTTGAAGCTTGACCTTTCTACATCTGTTGAAAAGCCATCAGGATCTTATCGGACCTGTTTAGCCCATGGAGCTCCCTTCCCAACCCTACATCGCAAGAGGTCAGGAAATGAAGGCTTTCAGTCATCACAGTTTGATTAAGATGGCTTAAAATTCGAGCTTTAATTGAAAGGGAAAGAAACATTCCAAAAGGATATATGTTTCATAGACTCAACTGAGTTACCAAATTTAGGTTTCATTGGATGTTATTGCAAACATGAACATTAAATCATAAGCACCGAATAGTAGAGAACTCAAAAAAAAAAAGATATAACCATACCATATCAGAAGGGATCGGACCAAATGCTTTTGTAGGCAACTATCCAAATGTGATGCACCAACACATTAGCTCAAAGGATGTAAGGACATCCCTGAACCCACCAGAAAAAACTTCTGAGGACTGACTACATCAACATTTTCCTGGCAAGTATCTTCTCTGCCAGCAATAAATCCCAGCTCAATACATATCTAAAATGATATACATTAGAGGGCGTGTGTTTAAGAGTATTAAGTTGGCTTAAATTACTTGAGCAAAATTTTAAATATGTAATAGAAATCTAAAAAGGAACACAAAAAAATTGAGAACACCACTGCAATATTAATGCCAAGCTGTTACTTTTTTTTTTTTAAACAGATCTGTACAGCAACATAGCAAAGAATGCAGTGATCACAATTCAAGCCAGACAGCAATCTAAGGGAATACTAATCCTGTATACAGCAGAGCTGAAACACTCCCAACATTCAGATGCTCCAAGTATGTTGGCTACCCTAATGCACTCCAAACCAGTTCTACCTACATAGGACATTTTGGTGTGAAAAAGTTTCTGTAAAGTTCCCTTTGTTTCCAGTGTTTTTCTTGTACAAAATATTACAATGGTTTTTTATATATATGTTTACAGACTTGCACAGCTAGAAAAATATAAACTACAATTGGGCTTGGCAATCAGTTCTTTTCTTTAAATACATGACAATTCAGAGCAAAAATTGTAGTGGTAACATACCCTGCACTTCAAGCATCTGCACAGAAAAGCTTTCTTCCTTAAGCGTATCAAGCCTAAAAACCATGACTGCAGTGAGACATGTGCCACAGTAAGTGCAACGAATGCAATTCATCTACCTCCTGGCATAAGGAAGACACAAGATGAATGTTATTTGTGCAGGTTAGTGGCACAATATAGAAAAATCCGTAACTAAACATTAAATTCCTTAATAACATTCATTAATTTCATAGGCAGAGCCTGTTAAAAAAAGGACAACCGTTGTAGCTTTTAAGAAAAGCAGACGCTAAGTTCACGGGGCTTTATACATCTTGAACAAAAATGCAACCACAGTTAACATTTCGGGGCATTTGCTAGCTTCAAGCAAGCCCCCAGGTATTAAGGTTTTTTCCATTCAACTTTTAAGTAGAGGCCGGGGAGGATTTTTTGCTTTAAAGCTACAGTATCTGTCATTATGGCTTTTAACACCCCAGCTTTCACCCAGATGAGGTACATGTTTCTAGTGAAATGGTAACAGTTGAGCAGGATGAGTTTCAATGGACCACAAAAATCCACACATAGGTGTAAACAGGTTGTCTTATGAAAGGTTGCCAAACCAAATTGTAACAGCGCAAAACAAGATTTCTTCTTTTATTTTTCTCTGTAGAAAGCGTTGTCGAGGCATCTAGGACGTCGCTAGTAGTTAAGCCACTGAGCAAACCCTCTTTCCACCAGACTTCTGTTTACCGACACCACCTAAAAGGAGGTAAAAAAAAAAGTAGAAAGGTGAACAAACTACTAGCAAGAAGCATCAGCAAGTTCCTAACCAGCAATAAAAAGTCTGCATAATCATATACCTTATCAGTGTTGAAAAAATAGGCATGTTAACATACCCACCTCATCTCCCGTCAAGTTCCACAGCTGTATCAGTGGCAGACCTGTTGCGCTGTCATAATTTGTGACCTGGAAACACAGAAGAACATTAGCGTGCAGCAATTCTGGTCTGAGCCGTGCAGGGTGCAAGGCTAGCATCATTCACTGCATATCAGATCCTCAGACTCAGCGTAGGCTCGTGGAAATGTAGCTCCTGCCACCAGGCAGCTGGGACACCCTGCTGGCAAGTGCGCTCTGGTCGCTCAAATCCGTGCCCTTGCTAGAATTAGTGATGCATTTGAGCACTGCACTAAAACCCAAGGAAGCTGCGAGATTGAGCGTCACAAGCGCTATCGGCTTCCCACTCGTCCCAACTGCCTTACGTGGACAGCTACAGCCACTGTCAGAGGCACTTCGGAAGAGGCAAGTGCCTCTTCGCTGAGACCAGGCACTGCATGCAGAAGCCTTTGGGATGCCCTTACTTCTCCCTCCGGCCAGCCAGAGGCCAAGTCCTGGATGTCAGTCTTGCAAAGACTGTTGAGACTGGCAAAGCAGCGCAGACCCAGGTGAATATTTGATCCGCTGGACAACAGGCCACTTTGTGCTCTGTAAATCCATCCAGGTGCCCTTCCTCTCTGCCCGCATCAGTAACAAGAGGGAATACTCATCCCTTCCCAGCCAGGCAGTCCTGAGTGGTCCTGGTGCCACACAAGGAAGTTTTCGGCGCCCGAGATTGCTCGACGAGAATCCTGCCCAGCAGCCAGGCTTACAGGCTGTGGCTTTGTTTTCGATTTTAACACGCACGGTATGCGAGGGGGCAGAGAGGACAACAGCAGCAGTCAAATTGGCAACCAGACTTCCAGGCAGCTCTCGTGTACCTGTGCCACTAGGACTGCGCCTTTGGTCATCTCACTAACAGCGGCGTCGGCTTCAGGTGAAAAGTGATCCTCGTCTTGGGAAAGAAAAGAGCAGGAGAAAACAAATGAGATATATTCTTCACAGGCTTTAAAGGCCAGAAGGGACTATTAAGCTAATCTTGCCTGACCTCCTACATAAGTTAGGCCAGAGAATCCTCACCTACTGTTGCTGTACGCATTTGCTGAAACCAGTCTATTAAGCTGGAGATCACACAAGTATTGTGCCTGCTGTGTTGCTGAAGGGAAAGGATGAAGTGCTTTCTAAAGCCACTAGCTCAGTTAATGTGAACATAAGTGGCTGATGAATTAGGAGGCTTTAAAGACAGAAAAGTCTACTTCTGCAGTACGTTTGAGCTGCCATTAGTATTTTGATCCTTAATAAACTAAGCTCAGGGGCCTCAGGACATTACTGACCCTGCACAGAGTGCAATACTGTGAACGGGAACTCGGAAGCATTTGTATCACAGGCCGGCTGGCACCTGAACAGTGCCAAATGCACTCTTGGCAGCTCAGGTCTCTCAGCCTGCACAGCTTACGTGGGCACTGTTGCTAACTCCACACCTGTAATGCAGCAGGAAACTCTTGTGTCCCAGGCAATACAGTTACAATCTACACTGCAGACCAGACATTTCAGAAGTATTTTCATTTTGGAGGAAAGTTGCTTATTTCCTACCAAATCACTGCAAAATGAAGTTTCTCCTTTGTGCTCCCCACCCTGAGACCGCCTCCAGCAGCAAGTGAACTCCTTACAAATCCCGAAGGAGGTCGATTACCTCAGGGAACATGGAAAACACTGACTTCTGCAAGAAGCAGCTTAAACCTCGCCATCCATCTACAGTCTTGGCAGAGCCTCCTGTACCTCCTGGTTAGAGCACGCATCTCTAACACCACTAGAAAAAAGGAAAAAAAAAAAGGGGGGGGGGGGGGGGCAAACCAAAGCATTTCTAGGTAGTGACTGACATTCTTCCAGTGCTTGGAGGGTAGTCTTTTGAACACAGAATTATACACATCAGTCATTTTAGTAGGAAAATGTCAGATATTCATCTAGCAGATTAAAAACTAAGTTTGCGTTTACAGCTACTCTATGACAGAAGAAGGCAGAGTAGTTACAGCTGCTTCACCTGTACCCTGCCAGTCCTGCCAACTTGCTGTTTAGGAGAGTAATTCATTCTCTCCTCCATCCAGGAAAAAGCCTGAACATTTATCATCTTTCCCCTGGAGCCTGACAGGTTATGCCATGCTAGCACATTTAGAAGAATAAAATACAATTTTTCCAATCTTGCTCTAGTCACATCAGAGGCTGCGCTTGCAATAGGAGGGAAAAGGTTTAGACAGAATCATCGCTTGTACACAGTTGGTATCCATTTAAACCTGCAGGAGGAGCACCAACGGTATGTCTTGAGAGCTCCATTACCTGGGAGTGGCACCACGTTGTCTAGTAAAACTTCTGCTCCTTGGAAAGGTAGTGATAAAAAATCAGACCTTAAAGAAAAGAGAATCAATCAGAGTAAGAACACGGCTTTAAGTTTCTCCTGTATTCTTTTAGAGCAATTGATTAATCAATGTCACCTTACAGGAATTCAGTTTGAAATTGATGACAGTAAAAAAAAAAAAATCAGATTGTTCTCCCAGCAATCTAAGCAACAGCAATAAATAGTCTGATTAGCACGCCAAGTTGGATTGGGCTCCAAGCAAAAACCACCTCCATAATGGAAGCTGTACTGCTTTTCTCCCACCTCTGGGGCACAATCAAGTATTTAATGGGCTTGTCTAAGAAAACCCCCATCCAATACAGCTCTCCCAGCCAATGGGGCTGGGGCACAGAGAATCTGAATCTTCTTTCTAGCTCATCAATTAACTACAATTTAGGGCCTCCTGAAGGCATCCTTTCACTCAGCTTCCACGCTGAAGTGGCAGAAGTTGCAATTTCCTCTCCCCTCCCCTTCGAAAAAGCCTTGCAAGAGCTTGCTGTGCTCCCAAGGAATTCACAGCTGCTGCTGAGCCAAACCTTTCCACCGTTTTCCGCTTCAGCTGTGGAAAAACCTATAAGCAATTCAAACGGTATATGAAGATTCAAGCCAGATATTGCCTTAGGCCACAGAAGAGGAGCTAAAGACCTGATTTGTCTGAGTGTGTCAATCTTCACTTTGTCGTATCCTCCATAGTCCACGTATCTGAGCTCCACTTCACCGGTCTCTTCGAAGTAGCTAATAACTTGAGCCCGGAACCATGCCCCATCCAGGCCTGGAGCCGCGCAGATAATGCCAACTGCAAAACACAGGAGTACAGAGGAGAAAGGCTCAGCGTAAGTGGATTTCCAGAAATTAGCACTTCAGGCATCAGTACTTATCTACTGAGAATCAACAGCATTTCTTACGCTGCCAACATCTTCTTTCACCACCACCCACACCCCCACCAGACAAGGCCTGCAGCTGGGACGCAGGAGAAGTGGGTTTTACTCTCAAGTCTCTGTCTGCCACTTCCATGCTGTTCTACCCAGGTGTACAGTTCCCTTCCAGCCTTCGGTCACTAACAGTGAGGTCTGTCCCCAAAAAGGAAAGTTAGCGCTAGTAACCCCCTTCCATGTGATGCACCCTCCACTTTACACCACGTGCAGACTGTGACACTATGAAGATTTGGGAGTAGTTCCATACTTTGTCAGCAAAAATACACCAGATGCCAAGTTGATTAGAAATAGCCTGAGATGGACTTTATCTCATTCTGAATTTCAACATGCAACTAAGTGGCTGGGGAGGTACTCCAGGGATGAGTGGGGTAAGGAAGAGTAGAGCAGCATCTGTAGTCTGCCAGCGGCTTAAAAAAATATGAAATGACAAGTGAACTATCACATTCTCATCCACTGGGAAACTTCCCAAGCCTAACTCAGTGGCATCAGGCTTTCGTGTGACCCTAGAAGTTTCTCAGCTGAACAATTTGTGAGCAATCACATTACATGCCTTCTACTGGAGTTGGCAGGGTTGGAATTTCCAGTTGAGAATAGCAGGCGTACATCTGCTGGTCGAGGCTACGCAGACCATGGAAAGTGGGGTGCGTATGCTGCTGTAGAAACATGTGCCCTGCATCGACTTGGTTTGCCACGACGACCTCTACAGAGACTCCGTCTGGGAGGAAGAGCTGTCATGTGGAGAAAAGAAATTCTCATTAGCGTTCACTGCAACACAAGCTTCATTCACAGCAACTCCATGTTCCACCAGCAACTCCTGAGGCTTACAGCCATGGGTGGAAAAGCCCTGGCACTCCGGTATTTCACTTCCAAAAGCTACTCACTGTTACTCCCTGCTGCTCTAACAGAAATCAGACTTGAGGCGGGGCCCGCCTTGCATACAAAAAGACTATCGGCATGAAGCAGTCGGAAGACTTATTTACCCAAGGGATCCGGGGAACTACAGGCCTGTCGGTCTGACCTCGGTGCCAGGGAAGGTTACAGAGCAGATCATCTTGAGTGCCATCACACAGCAGGTACAAGACAACCAGGTGATCAGGCCCAGTCAGCGTGGGTTTATGAAACGCAGGTCTTGCTTGACTAACCTGATCTCCCTCTGTAGCAAGGTGACCCACTTAGTAGATGAGAGAAAGGCTGTGGATGTTGTCTACCTAGACTTTAGTAAAGCCTTTGACAGCATTTCCCACAGCATTCTCCTGGAGAAACTGGCTGCTCATGGCTTGCATGGGCGTACTCTTACTAGGTAAAAAACTGGCTAGATGGCCAGGCCCAAAGAGTGGTGGTGAATGGAGTTAAATCCAGTTGGCAGCCAGTCACAAGTGGTGGTCCCCAGAGCTCAGTTTTGGGGCCAGTTCTCTTTAATATCTTTATCAATGATCTGGACAAGGGGATCGAGTGCACCCTCAGTAAGTTTGTGGATGACACCAAGTTGGGCAGGAGTGTTGATCTGCTCGAGGGTAGGAAGGGTCTCCAGAGGGATCTGGACAGGCTGGATGGATGACCTGAGGCCAGTTGTATGCAATTCAACAAGGCCAAGTGCCGCGTCCTGCACCTGGGTCACAACAACCCCACGCGGCGCTACAGGCCTGGGGAAGAGTGGCTGGAAAACTGCCTGGTGGAAAAGGACCCGGGGGTGTTGGTCAACAGCCGGCTGAATATGAGCCAGCAGTGTGCCCAGGTGGCCAAGGTGGCCAACGGCATCCTGGCCTGTATCAGAAATAGTGTGGCCAGCAGGAGCAGGGCAGGGATCGCCCACCCAGGGATCAGCACTGGTGAGGCTGCACCTCGAATACTGTGTTCAGTTTTGGGCCCCTCACTAGAAGAAAGACGCTGAGGTGCTGGAGCGTGTCCAGAGAAGGGCAACGAAGCTGGTGAAGGGTCTGGAGCACAAGTCCTATGAGGAGCAGCTGAGGGAACTGGGGTTCTTCAGTCTGGAGAAAAGGAGGCTGAGGGGAGACCTTATCACTCTCTACAGCTACCTCAAAGGAGGTTGTACCGAGGTGGGTCTTGGTCTCTTTTCCCAAGTAAGAAGTGACAGGATGAGAGGAAACAGCCCCAAGTTGTGCCACGGGAGGTTTAGATTGGATATTAGGAAAAATTTCTCCACTGAAAGGGTTGTCAAGCATTGGAACAGGCTGCCCAGGAAAGTGGTTGAGTCACCATCCCTGGGGGTATTTAAAAGACGTGTAGACGTGCTGCTTAGGGACATGGTTTAGTGGTGGACTTGGCAGTGTTAGGTTAATGGTCGGACTTGATGATCTTAAAGGTCTTTTCCAACCTAAATGATTCTATGATTCTACATTTCTCAGCTCAGGCAGAATGGAAACTGCAGTGGAAGAGCAGGTAGGCAAATCTGATCTGTAACAGTTACATAAGCTGGACAGCAGAGAGCCACACAAAATCCAACTGGTTTTGAGGGCATCTGTGAACCAGCCACGTTGACGTAGCATACTATGACAGCAGCGACCAACAACAGCCTTCCACCCTGACATCAGCATAGCCAGCAAGCTGGGACTTACCCAGGCAGTCATAAGGAGGGAATGAAGCGTCAGTGGTGTTGGTGGAGGTAGAGCGTAGATGTTGGTGAGACACAGCTCTTTGAACTTCTTGCCAATCAGGCTCAGTACTTTTTTGACTTGTTGCGAAGAGCCTGGAAGACAAAAATCCCACAGAAAGTCTGTAGTACAGATATGCTGAGGACACCCCCACCCCGTGAAGTGCCTTCTGCGCTACATCAACGATTTAATTTTTAATAGATTGGCCATGTAACCTGATATCAGACCAACATGAGCAACTCAGGCCCCAGTTTCAACAGCGTTAGCCTCCAGTATGAACCCAATTCACTGGCAGATATTTTTCAGCCACAATTAATCTAACATCCTTCACAGTCAAGACCGCACTTGCTGATACACATCCCATAGCTCCTCCTTCAAGCCTGAAGGGATCCTTCAAAACGTGTTGGTTAAACTACAGCAGCCGAAGATGTTAAAATGCATTCTCACCTCTAGAATAAGAGGGTTCAAATGCCAAGGCACAGGCAACTTGGCATACACCTCTACTGTAACAGCACCGATTAGAAAAGTTTTGTAAAGCACTAGGCTCACAAAGCCACTAAATCTGTTTAAATTCCTTGCCCATCTAATTAAGGCCCCCAAGCTACATATTAGACCATGAATAAAGAGACATTCCGCTTACCTTCAATGTGACAGACTTGGGAGTCACGGAAATAAGGTAGTGTTGAGACATAAATTTTGGCACCAGACGATTGCCTCAAGAAGCTCATAAATTTTCCTTGTTTGCCGATCAAGCGGCCAACTAATTCCTTTATGAAAGTAACAAGAAAGCAACAGTCAGGAAGAGAAACATAGATCAAACAACACCGTTCTCTGTGGCTTATTTCACCCACATTCCCAGTTCCTGTAGCACAGGGCCAGGCAGAATAAGTATAAGGGAATGCTGGACCAGCGCAGAGTTCAGCAGGTCTATGACAAGTCAAGGTAGATACAGATCAGTAAGCACAGCTTGTTTTGATAGATCCGTCTTCGTATCTTGTAGAATGACACAAAGACACGATGGTTTTTACCAGGCCTGGTAAAAGCTACTGTCTTCCTACAGTCAAGTGAAGTCACGTCCTCTCCCAATCTCCTACCATTTCTTGTTTTAAAAAAGCATGCTACATGCCTTTTTCATTCAAATATGAAATACTAAGTTTTAGCAATTTTTAAACAAGCTAATTAGATTAGATAGGGAGTAGACAAATTCATGGGAGAGTAAACCAGGCTATCATGCCCATTAGACTGCAGAGTCCCAGGACAGCTGTGCGGGATGATGAAGAGATGTCTTTGCATGCCCTATTACTTCTACTCTTTCACTGGCACCTGCCACCACCTACTGTCAGAGACCAGGTACCAGAGCAGAAGTGTTGGGCCCAAGTCAGTATGGATAATCCTATACAATGTAGAGTTGGCTACTTCAAGAAAAGTGACAGCCTGTCTTCATGAAACACTGAAACATATTTTTCTGCTGTAGAACTGCTTCTTTAGCCTGTGTTTTACTGATCCATTAAAATGCACGTTACACGTCTTCCCTGGGCTCACAGCATCCAAGCACTCGAGGCAGCATGCTTATCCTGCCGGGAGCTGCTGTCTCACATTACTGGCTGTCATTATTCGGGTCTGCTGAGCAGCAGAACTGCAAGAGCGATGCTGTGCAGGACAGCCACAGATGATTTTGCATACACAAAGCAGGGAAGAAGGTATGAACGTAGTCCTAAAAACACAGTCTCTCTCTCAACGCAAAAGAAAGCTCACTATAAAGACAGAGACACAGCAGCTCTACAGAATAGCTCATACGAGCATTCAGCTTGTGAGGAAGGGTTTGGACAGGCAGTTGAAACATAACCCTCCTACATAGCAGGGAAAAAAAAAAAAAAAAAAATCACCTGCCCTTAATAACTGTGTACCCTCAAAGCCTTCTGAATGCTTTCAGAGCATCGGACTAACAGATTGGGGTGGAAGATAATGGGGAATAATGAGTCCAGCAACCAACATTACCCTGGGCATAACCCTGACATGCCTCTTGTTTACAGGTGTGTACTGGCTCTTTGTTCCTGTTGAGTCCTAACGGGAGCTAAATGCTTAAATCCTCGTTGATTTGTTGTTGATCTCTCTGGGATGGCACTGAGCCAGTACCAGGCTGGAAGAACCAGAAGATGGCTATGTAGGGCAAGGCAGGATGCGCGAGCAGGCCAACGGCTGGTTACCTTTGGAACCTCTATCTCCCAGATAACGACGCCGGACTTGCTGGATTCTCCTCTTAGCTTAGAGTTCTGCCGACTCACTGTCTTCCTCATGGCACAGCCACTGTCCACAAAGTCCACGCTATTTACATCCGAACCTACAAGACATACAGACATGTCAGTATTCAGACAACCCACACAATCCAGCTACCAGACACAAGGCCATGAAAATATATAATTTCATAGAGAGGTGACATTGAGCTCTTCCTATGCATTCAGTTGGGATGATCCTGTATCAGGTTCTCTGGTATTTCAGAAAGGGTAAAGTCCCATCACACGCGGCCTGCTACAAGTTTCCTTTTATTGCTGGAGAAAAACCTGCACACCTCTGGGAATGCAACAGAAGGAGGCCCGAGTTCAGCAGGAGTCCTTCAAACATGGTGACACCTTATGCAGCAGCAGAGACAAGACACTTTAAGTCAAAAGTTACCAGCTGAACGAGAGCTATGCTAACACCAACACTGAGCTGCTGCTGCAGCAAGGTATTTTGTATTTTCCCCACATGGTTTAAACAGGGCTTTTCACAGGGAGTTCAGCATGCAGGGAGGGATGTGCAACCTATTCGTCTGCTCTTTGCATTGACATTACATTCCTGCCCCAACGAGGGTTGCACGGTGACCTGAGCACCAGCTGTGCCCACTACTAGCTGTGGTAGAGGATTGTCTCTTGCCCAGATTTGTCATATGCTTGAAGAAACAAGGTGCCAGAGCTGAGCTACGTTTTGTTCCCAAACCATCAGCCGATACCAGGAACATTCGTACTTGGGAAGGGGACAAACTCAAACAGCTTCCTCCTGGTCAGATCCCAGATACAGTCAGTGTAACAAGATCAAGAACAAGAACAAGGCTGATCCTTCCTCCAGATTAACAAGCAGAAACATGAAGATCCTCACTTGCTTGCAAGAATTCAGATCACCCAGTACAAGACCGAAGAGAAAAATAAGCCCAACAGCTGCCTCACATTTGCCACATCTTAATAAGTAACACAGCACAGATGCCTCGAAAGTCAAAGGCAAGCAGTGCAGCTGTTTGCAATAGACTTGCTAGACAAGGATGAGGATTTAAGTCTCACAGCCTGGGTGCGAAGGTCAGCTGTAGGACCTCTTATCCAACACAGCCACATTATCAACTTTACCTGCTATACGCCGTCTCCCTACCTGTCTCCCTGCAGAGCTTTCAGCCCTTGTCATCACCAGGCTCCACAACACACCGTTGTACCTTCTCATCACACCAGCATTCACAACAAGGCAAAACCATTTTCCTCCTGTGGTTACTCTCACTAGTGAAAATGTTTTGTGGGTTTAATCCTTAATTGTTGGCAAACTCACTCCCCATGTCTCACAACAAGCAGCGTTCCAACTACTTTGTAGCAATTACAAAAGACATCCTGTCATTAAGGGCTGTTGGCGCCACAGGGTCCTATAAAGGATTTTAACATCCATCCCCAAGGTCACACGGGTTAACGTTTGCTCAGACAGCTTTGTATTCTGCCAGGCACACATCATCCAGGATCTAGAAGGCAAAAGCAACACAGAGACAGATGGGGGAACTCCACGAACATTGCTCCCTGTTGGGATTTCTTGGCATGCACCTACCCTTCCAAGCAAAAAGGCTTCAGGGTAATTGGTCTGCAACCAACTGATTTTATCACAGCTCGTCAGAGCACTTCCCTGGTTCATCCAACAGCACCTCAGAAACCTGCCTTACAGCCTCCTTTCGGCAGCAGCCCACAAACACAGATAAGAACCCAGTCCTTACTAGAGGCTGCCCGAACTGAAGCAGAAACCATTTGCATTAGCAGGTCTCAAACCAGCAAGGTGTTCAACAGCCTGGCCTACATCCAGACACAGCCCATTTCACTGGGCTACTCAAGCACATGCTTCGCTTTAGACAATAAGCTTTGTGCTGAATGCAGACCAGTCTGTTCAACCTTTCGTCGTATACCCTGAAGATCACCCAGCTAACACGGGATCCTACAGGGACGGGAATTCTGAGAGCAAATGCATACCCACCTGCACACGAGGCCTAAATATTCATCTACTGGCAAAGGTAAAGATGAAGAGGACTTATCTGAACATGTTCTGAAGCAGAAGGGTTACAGCACATAAAATATTTGTTCACCACATTTTCATGGGAGCATTTTCAAATCCCTTACCTCCTGAGCGATCTCCATCCACCTCTGCTGCCCTGCGACGCTCATGATTCAAGCCTGGACCATCCTCCACGATTCCCAAAGACTCTCGTGTCAGTGTCGCTGATGCTGATGGCCACTGATCTTGGTTTGCACTAGAGCTTGAATCCTGTACAAGGCTCAGCGCAGCACTGCCGTGACACTCTGTGCTCTTTGAGATCAGAGGGAGAGAAACACAAGCAGGGACACCGCTTTCATCTTGAGATCCTGTCGTTTCTAGTTTTTCACTGTCGTCCTCAAGGGTACTGGGCTGCGTTGTCACTACTGACAGGTCTGGAAGGTCCTGTGAGAGATCTAGCCTCTCGTGAGTTTGAGACAGAAGAGAGGGCGTCGTCGACCCTGCTGAGAGCAGGGAGGTCGAGGTTTCGTTCTCTCGGCATTCCTCTTCTGACGAGAGAGGCAGTCTTCGAGGAACACATGCTTCTGTTTTGGGTGGTGAATCATTCTCTGGCGCTTCTTCCTGCTGCTCTTCTTCAGTGGCTATTGCTTGTTTATCATGATAGCTTGCATGCTTTTTTCTACGGGAATAGATCCACCAGCAGCCAACAAGTGCCAGCACTCCAGGTATGGCATATGGGATAATATTGCGGAAACGTGAAGCCATTTTACAGATCCTTAGCAATTATGTCTAGAAGAAGAAACAAAAGCCATGTTACAATAGTCACAGGAAAGGTAACAGCAAGGCTAAAGTTTCATAAATGCCTTGAGGTATTTCTATTAGCATGAACAGACTCGTTTTCTAGCCACTCCTTAAATTCACATCTCTGCTCCACCAACAGACCACAGAACAAGATCCTGACCTAAGACTAGGAATATCTGGACATTTCTCACCATTACGCTCACCAATTTCACCTTATCCCACCTTTACATGTAAAACAATTTCACCTTCTTTCTCCTGCCTCACCTTCGCAGGTCAGTACTACACACAAGGACAGCATCCGGCACTGCAAGTCTCTCCAGCATCAGGCTGGGTTCACAGCACAGCGGTACCACCAGCACTCCGAGACACAGACTTGACACGCTGCAGGTCTCCCCACTTCTCTGCTTGAAAGGCAGCACCACATTCCTGAGAGTTTCATAGGTTGACAACACGCACTTCTCTAAAACATAATAGCTCAGTGAAGGTGAAGTGCTTTGCAAATGTTCTCATCCACAGCAACTGCGAGAGGCTGGTGAGCGGGCACACGACAGAAGTCTGCAGTTAAGTAGACGCTAAACAGCAACACGCAGCTACTCCATTTACTTTTATACACACAGTGTAGGAATTCCTAAACAAAGAACAGCTACAGCCTGATCAAGCAAGTGCCTCCCAATAACCAGAAGTGCCTCTACAAGATTTTGCAGCAGTGAAGATGGGAAATCTGCTATAGCGCCCTTACAACCGCAGTATTTATCTAGCAAAAGCAGCCCGGATAGGGACACTACTACCTAGGAACCCAGCTCCAAAGTTTGTTCTACATTACTATGTTGACAGCTGCTGCTTCTCTGACTTTCCAGAGTCGAAAGCTGTCTCTCTGACTTAGAAAGTGTGTGCACCCTTCCCCACCTGCACACCGCCGAGACTCATGTCCCAGTCATGCTCCTCCATTTACAAGCCTCACCTGGGTTATCCGAGGCAGGGCTGACATGCCTTTCCTTTTCCTTAAGGAAAGTCTACAGCTGGAACACAAAGCTAAACAGTTACCCACATCCCCAAAACAGCCTTGCTGCAAAGCACTTACAGTTTATATTTTCACTGAGCAGGAATTAAAGCAAAACATCACATGTCTGGTGATGCTTACACATGACAGATTTTTCTCCAAACAGGCCTCAAGAGCCTGTTTTTGCCAATGAGCAACAAAAATAAAGATTGTTTTCAGGAGATAGCAAAGTCCTAGAAATGGGAACCACGCACTGGAAAAGAGCATTATCTAGCTCCTCTTTAGAAGCATAATATTTCCGAGACAAGACAAGGCAATCAAGTCATTCTGTCAACTATGCTTAGTCTGTCTCAACCGGAAAAAAACTTGTTATCAGAGCAAGCCTCCTGACCACAGCTTCCAAATACAACTCTCCTTTAGGGCCTTGATTTTCACGACAAGCTGATTACATTCTAGCCGAGGGACAAAAACATGCCTCCCTCAGGCTCAAACCGAGCATCCAAGCCTCAGAAAAATTAATATTCTCTCCAGATTTCTCACCTCCTCCAGCCACACCCTCCCATGCCACAAGAGCAAATACACAACTTTATCCAAGCTAGCTCAGACGCCAGCCTTGCTTCTGTACTGTTTACCACGGAGTCCTAACGACCGAGGCAAGTAAATACATGACTGGCAAAAACAGGGACTAGAAAATTTCTTGCTTAATCCCAAATCAAAGGTCAGCTGCAGACATGACTTAAGAAATCCAGTAATATCTCCAGTATATCACAAAAGAGGTATTTACGTTGTTCTACAAAGAAAACTTGAGTGTGTGTTAATTGGACATTCATAGCTGCTTTCTTCTAAATCCAAGTTACTTCCAGCTGGCTTTACACAGTCAGGTAGCAGGGCTCACTGCTGAGGATGAACTTTCAGTTAACGGCAACATCTGAGATTTGGAATTTAAAAAAAAAACCAAAACCAAAACCAAAACCAACAAACCTATGCAATAATTTGGATGTTTGGTTTTTGGAACTTGGTAAATGGAAAGGGTGAAGTCTGTACATTCCCAAGACAAAAGGTTCACATTTATGCTCTCCAGCACAATGGCACATTGTGAGCCACTGCGAGTGCTCGTCTGCTGTCTGCTTAAGTTGTTATAATTAATGCAGAACCACCCTACAAGCTGTCTCGCAGGCGTACCACAAACTCAAATTAAAGTAGCTCACATAAGTCCATTCCGAGCAAGCTTTCCTGATTAAACAGACAGCCCTATTATTATCCGATTCCCTATTAAGTTGCACCAACTGTACAAACAATAGTCCCACACAATTCCGCAGCGCAGGAAGGCAGTAGCAGGATGCCCCACAGAGGGCCAGGCCTATCCCAAAGCCTGGCAGACAAAACAGTTCTAAGAGTCATTTTCAACATTAATATAATTTAACATAAAGATCTTCACTCTTCTGTGATATTTAGATCAGTGGGGACTGGTGGATTAGCTGACTGCTCCTTGTGAAGCTCATTTAATTTCATGTTTTTAATTTGACTAATTTTAGCAAGAGCTGCATTATACTATCAGTGATCGTGTTAAATGGGAATTCCACATCCTTCCATCAGCTAGAAAGGGATGAAAGGTGGTGGGTCTGTACAAGATGCCAGCAGACACCCTAAAGCACCGGGTCGGCTAGGGGACAGCTAACACCAACAAACATCTCCTAACGTAAACGTGATGGGAAGACTTCATTGGCCTGATTTCGATACGCTGGTCACAATGTCACTTTTTACGTGATGCCTAGAAGATGACTGATTTTTAACCTGCTCAACCAAACGGTTGTAAGATGCAGCACATACTTCTCTTCCATTGCCTCCACAGGAGAGCTCCTAAAGCCCACGTGCCTTTTCCAACACGTTTAAGAGCGACAAAACCCGCTCTCCGCTGCCAATTTGACAGCCAGTTCAGGACTGCAGGGGCAATAGGATCATTTAAACACATGGGGGGAAGAAAGCCTGCGATTCTCCTGCCGGCAGCAGAACAGAACGTGGCAACTTGTCAAATCACATGGCTTTAAACACTGCCAAACTGGAGGGAGCCTGGCCCGACAGTCCTCGCACTCTCCAGGCAGGAGGAGCCAGCTGGAGAAACGCAGCAGCTCTGGAGGCTTTGGACCGGAGACGATCGGCTCGTAAGAGCCAGAACCAGTGCGAAGGGCTGGATGCCCCAGTGCCGTTTCCCAACACGCAGGGCCCCATGCAGTCCCGCACCAAAAATAGCGCGGAGCTCGCACACTGTATGCGCTCACCCCGCACCGCCAGCCACTTCCACTTCTTTCTGGCATGTCAGGAATCCGGTTTAAATGTCACACCTTCTGTCAAGGCAGGGCCAGAGAGCTGCAGCTAGGACATGAGACTTTTCCAACTTGCTAAATAATCCCCACGGTAGGTCAGGATGGGATTAAGACAGCAAGGGGAGAGTAGGGGTCAGTCAGCTCTCCAAATCTCTATCCTGACTTGATTTATGGAAAGCTCCTGGTAAAGACCAGGGAGATGAGAACAAGAATGAACGCACACCCTTGCCTACCTTAAAAAAAAAAAAAAAAGCGCCAAGGACAGTCAACTTATTCTACTTGTTCACATTAGGGTCCCAGAGCAGTTTTAAGCCACCTTGTTTCCCTAGCCAGGACAAACAACCCTTCAGTATACACATCCTTATTAGGTTAGAAATGTTTGCAGCATGAGGTTCAGAGAAAAGCCAGATAATTCACTCTCAAGGTTCGAGAGGAGACTTCAGCAAGCACTTGCTCCGGATTTTCAGGGCTTTCTACACACAAGGAGGTCTGTTCTGGGGGCAAGCTGCTTCAAGTCTCTACAAGAAGAGAGACAAGTCCCAAGCGACTGAGCCCCGGTGCTCTGCAGGGACATACCCTACACTGCTGCCAGTCCCTGCCTCCTCCGCTCCCCTTCCGCCCCAGCGCTGGAGAGGTTACACTTCCAAACCCCAAAAGCAGTGGCAATCCAGGCTGGAATTAAAGGCTGTCCTGAAGGACCACAGAGCAAACGAGCAGGCAGCTAAATTGGAAATGTAGCTTCAACAGCAAGGCCGGGATGCCTCCCTACAAACCCTATAGTTAGAGATACAGCACTCAGGAAATAAATACTATCTGCGTGAAAGAGAACTGGACAAGGTTGGCACAGTTAAAACTAAATGGGACCACGTGGGCTCTTAAAATTTTCCATGCTAAAAATAACCAGTAGCACATGCTCTGCCTTATAGGAGACATAAGGAGTTGACAAAAACCTAAAGAACTGGAGGCCCTACCGTTAAGATTAAAATAAGAGAAATTACTGCAGAGAAACAGACATAGACTTACTTGATCTACATTTGGCGTAAGGCTTTTCTTTTTCCATTGAAAGTCCAACTGGCATAGGGTACTGCAGTATCTAAACCACAGCTTCTTTGCTTTTTCGTACAAAGATAAAGGAGGCAGACAGTCAGCCACAGAGGGACCACCTGCTGCTTCCTCTCTGGAGAGAGAGCCTCTCCAGAGTGAGGTTCAAACTGGAGAGCAAAGACAACTCCTACCCACTCAGGTTTGCATCAGAGGCTGACCTCAAGGGACACATCTGTGAAGTCACAGTGGCCTGCCATGTCACGGGGCTGCAAGCCCTTGCATCACGCACTCCTGATCACCAGGGTGTCAGTCGGCCACAAGACTTTGCAGCCTTTCCCGCACTCTTTTCCCAGGCCAGCCTGGTGTACCACCATCAAAACCACCATCACGCAGAGGTGAGAGCTGGCAAAACATGACTCAGTGGCTACAAACCTCCAAAGACAGGTAGGAGCCAGGCAAGCAAGATCTCAAACCGGATGGCGCTTATTTTAAAAAGAAGTGAACAGGTAAGTTTCTCTATACTTAAGTAATTAAAGTGCTCTGCAGCAATTTCTGCTTCCAACAGCAGCCAGCAGCACTGAAAGACAACAGCAGCAAGAGATACCCCTTAAGCAATACCGCCTTTTCCCAGCCCAGTTAACATGGGCTACAGAGCTCCAGAAACAGGCTCCTCTGAATTCAGAAAACTACTAATAAAGTCTCTCCACAACCTTAAAATATTTGAGAACCAACAGTCCTATTTGCAGCCGGATTAATTACAACATCAGTAAAAGGCTGAAAAAGCTGGTTGCTGTAGAGCAAAACAAGAGCTCTGGAACAAGAAACGCCACCAACACCGGACTGTCTTTTATCTCCAAGATAAAATCTCCTTTCAGTGTAATCAGCTTCACTGGTGTTCCCACAACAGCTCAGTCCCCTCCTTTGCAGCTGAAGCTGCTACACTGATGGCCCAGGCTTTGTTCGTATTTCATTTTACAGTCACGGCCAAACAGTGGCCCAGCACAGCTCCAGCAGTACCACTTCTGGGCCAAAGCAGGACTCAAAAGAGTTTCTATTTACACTGGAAAGCATGGGTTTACAATAAAAGTATCAACCTAGCCAAACTGTAGGGGTTTTTTTTACAGGTGTTTTGGAAATCACCAAGAAGCTCATATATATACAAACACCAACCACCAGCAACCCTCAGCACCTGCACTGCCTAAAGGATTAACGCAAGGCCCTGGGCTGATCACTCCTGCTATGCCATAAGTCACAGGTTACACTTTGTAACTAACATTAACCCTATCAGATTATCAAGCTCCTTACTGTACTTTATATCTTATTACCTTCCTGCTCCCATCGTTTCATTATTTATAGTTTCCTCAACCAAGCTAGAGGATTCACAGGGAGAGACACCATTACAGAGGAAGGCAAGATCAATTCTTCGCCGCTTTGCCAGAAAGGTATTTCAGGTACAGGAGCAAATTTCAGAAACTGCTTCTGTACCACTTTACCAATACCACCTTTACCTTTCGTGGCTATTCCTCAAGATACGGTGGAGGGTTGGTTTGTTGTTTTGTTTTTTGGGGGTGGTTTTTTTTCCAGTTTTGGAGTCTGCTCCAGAAACAGAGCCAGACCAAATGTTCTGCTTCTTCGAGCAAGCCAGGAGAGTTTAGCGCATAAGCCAGAGGCCACACAACCTTTCTATTATCACCCAGCTCCAAACTGCAGAGAAAGTCCTCTGATTCAGACTAACCCACTCTGTGCACAGGTATCCCTGACTGGGGAATGAACACTGCTTTTACAGCCAAGAGGCTAAGACACCAGTTGTTGCGATTCTTTCTTTCCTCCTTGACACACTTACCAGTCCAGATTCAACTCTTTTAAAAGCATTTTTCATAGAAGACTAAAGAGAATCAGTCCTCCACAGTACAGGCAAAGCAGCTTTTATTACCTTTATAATCTACCAACACATTACAAAAGTTTTCCCCAAATCCAGATTTTATTGTCTTTCATTCTTTCTGCATTTTCACCCAGGTTGGAGAATAGAACAAGTTACTTTCCAGAATTTCAGAAAAAATACATCCAATACTTAGTATTTTGTGTTTGCTTCTACACCAATGAAGCTAATGCAGCCCTTGCTATGGGCAATGCTAACGAGTGTAGTGTCCACTACCGGTGCAGCTTAAAAATTAAAATTTAAAAGCAGCCAGCTAAGTCAAATGTCTGGCACCTACATCAATTGCCACAAAACAGGCATGTACAGCACTCAGGAGCAGAGACTAAACTAACCAAAGGCTTCCAATATACTCTGCACATTAAAACAACAACAACAACAACAACAACAACAAAACAGACCTGAATTTTCAAGGAGACAGAACAGTGAGGTTTACATCACGACACACTGATACTGCTGCAAGAGACAGTGAGAAAAGAGGCAGCACTGAGACCAAACAGGTATCCGGAGAACAGCATCAAGAGCTGTTCACTGGGAGGTTTACTGTGCACAGCAACAAGACCTTGATAAGCAGCTTCTCAAAACAAAAGCTGGACTAGACTTAAACAGAAAAGCAAAAAGCAGTGTTGTTCAGTTGGAAGCCTTGAACCCAGGGCTTGGCTTGCTGAGAATAAGTTGCAGAAGCACACAGAGAGGAAGAATATCAAATATTTGTGAAAAAGGCACTCCACGTTCATCTGCACCAGGAAGGAACAGCAAAGATTTCACTGAGAGTCATTTAGACTGAACGAGCAGAAAGATAACTTGTATGCATTAACAAGCTTGCAACAAGAAGTCACACAACATATTTGAGACCTAATCAGAGAGAGAGACAGGCTTCGCTTTGATCTGTGTTACAGTAGCACTGGCAAGCCCTGCCCAGGTTACACTAAGGGGCTGTTCTACACAGAAAGGCTTCCCCCAAAGACTGCAGGCTGCCTCAATTTTTTAAATCCAAACTGTGGGATAAATTACTATTCTGAGAATTTATAATTTTTTTAAAAATTGCTGTTGGCTTGTCAAAAATATGTTTTTCATACAGTGAAATATTTTCATTCAGATGCACCAGCAGCATATAGTAAGAGTTAGGGCGGAGCAAGTAAGGATCTTGGTTTTTTTGTTTGTGAGACTGCATATTAGGAATCTAGAAGAAGAAAACCAACCAGCTGGATAGAGAGGATAACTGGTAACATTTGTTTGCAATAAAGTTAAGTCTAAAATCCATTGGAAAAACCCCCGCAGTGGTTTGTTTTAATCCCTTAGTAGAGAGAAAAAAATGGAAATCATGTAGAAAGGTAGGAAATCCTGCTTGAAAATTTGAAATCCAGCAGATGAATTCCTCCCCAAAGTAATAAATATGTTAAAAGTAAGTTAACTGAACAAGAAATTCTTTGAAGCTTTAAACTGAGCTTCTCCTGTCTCTCTGTTCTTCTTCAAAATTGTATTTGAAATTTTTCAGTTTACAGAGAGATTGTAATCATTGTCTCTGAAGACACAGCCTGAGGCTGGAGCTTTAGGCTAAGATTTTATTTTCTATATATTAGCATTCAGAATGTTGGGGAGAAGAAAAATACCATTTTCAAAGTGTACATTCAACGCCATGTATGCAATTCCTTTACTGTCCACTGGTTTGTATAGTGTTAATTTACTGGCAAGTGATCAATCAAAATCATAGTGCACAAAGAAGGATGGAATCTTTTTTACTCTCTTCTACCGGTGCTGGAATTAAGCACTTCAAAAACTTTGAAAACCTAGAAAAGCACTTTTACAGCTTTATTCAGTAGGGTGAACAAGTAAGTGTTACAGATATAAGCATATGTCATATCTACTGAGTAAAAACATTTTTTTTGTTTTTCCTGGTCCTGAGAGGAAAGATATTCTAAATATACTGCTCACTAGTGTTGCCTATTCCGTAAAGCTCACATACTTTGTTTTCCACTAATATTTTTAAATGACACAGAAGTTACTGCTCTTCAGTCATATCCCTGCATTCAATTACACAAGAACCTCATTCATTAGGTGGTTGAGAAAAGCTTTGTATTTTAGACTGTGAAATGATGGTAATTAAATGACAAGGATACAGGAGAAAGTTTATGTTTGTATCTCTACTCTCTACCTTCTTTGTAGAGCAAATAATTAAAATTTAGAGCCTAATTACATACAAATGAAAAAATCCGAAGCTTTCTGCACTCCAAATAGGAATGCACTGAAATATCAATAGCTCATTTTATATAGCTGAAGTATTAGCCACTACTTATAGAGCATTAAAATAAAACACTTCAAGCAGTTTGTGCTCTATTTGGCAGTCAAAAGATAGCTTTCTACATTGTTGATTAATAGGCTGGGATTCAACTATACAACTTGAAATATATTTCATTAGCAAAATATACAATGGTTTGTCTGTAACAAGAAAAGAAAATCAACAACAAATGCTGAACGGAAAAGCAAAATAAATATATTCTCTTTAATAAGATGTGGCAGGAAGAGGTAGGTCTAACACAAGTGTATAAAGCCCAAGAAGCTGGTTCTCTGCAACTTACTTGGTTCCAGACCCCTTTGCTTGTGTACTTTTCTCCTTCTCTTATCCTGTTTTATTCGCAAATAGTACTTTTTTTCTGTGAGCACTACTCCATCTGCGTAGGGCAAGTACATTCCATTACGTTGCTATCTCTGCTGAAAGGCTTTGTTCTTTTTTTTAATGTGTTTTGTAACATTCTGTTACCTAAATGGGCACTGACACGTTTTTGATAGTGAAGGGGACATTGCAGTGGAGTACATTTTTCATCAGATGAAGTGTAAACCAAGAAGAATGCCTTTCCAAATGAATTTTTTTACCTCATACAATTTGTAGGTTTTATGCAGAAATTGCTCTGTAAAGCTTTGTGGCCGGTGCTGGATCTGGAGCCAGACCTGAGAATCGTAATAGTCCCCACTGACTCTAAAAGCTGTGAACTTCATTTAATACAAGTCATGGACAATTTAGCACCTGGTGATATCTTTATCTTTTCTGCCCCACGTTGAATTCAAACTCATAACCTGGAAGTAAAGACCCTGTTGTCAAATGCCTGTACCCTATATTCAGTGACTCAGTGTGAAATTAGATGCTTTACTTAAATTTTTGTATGATGCATATAAAACATTTATATGGAATGCTACATCTTCCAAATATGCCCTGAGGAGTCTAAGAATAATGAAGTATAAATTGCTTTTAGCTTGAAATACCAATAAGAAGAAAAATACAGATATAATAGAGATTTTAATAGTAACTAGAAACTGTGGTGATTAAAATTGACATGACCTGAATGTCTCTATAGAAATGTATTTACATTCACAATATTTTGCACTGCTGTGCCAAGGAATTAAAAACAATCTACTAGAGAATGATCCAACTTTTGCAGCTCTTGAATACTAAGGATTATGTTTAAGAAAACTGTGGCAAATGGGATTCTGTATCAAATCTGCACCTGCACATATGCTATGGCATGATGCTTTAAAAGCTTTGGTAAAAGTATGGAAATTTGGCTTCATTCTCAATTGACACTAAGGCATGGTCATGTCTTGGAAGTGAGAAATATTTGGATGAGGTTAATAAATTCGTCCCTACTTAGAAACAGATTAAGATAAAATGGGAACATACTATAATAAGAATGGTGTTGTCACTAGCTTCATTTGATCCGAGGCAGTTAAATTACAGTGTGCCTTTCTTTATGAGGCAATTTTGCCAAGATAAATATTCTTAGTTTAGAATGAATTGTGCAGAAATTTAAATACATTGATCTTTGTTTTGAAATGAAATTACTGCTACTTCTAACAACAGAATCAAGTATCTTGTGCTTTCTTGTTAAAAACAAAGTAGAGTGTATGAGAATAATGTTAAAGCAAATTAATCGTGTCTGGTGGAGTAATTTTCCCTTCGAAGATGCTCTTTGTACACAATAGAAATGTTTCTCAAGACTGTCAGTTCTGTCAAAATTGTCAATGGAATTCGTGCAATCAGTAGTAATAGCCAAAACCCAGAAATTCCATTTTGCAAGAAATAGGGAGGTTTGGACATCTGAGTCCACTTCAGATCTGATAACATTCAAATGTTTTCATGGAAAAACAGCACAGTGTTTGAGAGACAGATTTACATCTTTGTAACATTTGATGTGGTGCCAGAATGAATCTTCCATATTTTTAATGAGTGCCCTAATAGCAACTGTTGGCTCAGTTGAAGAGAGTCAGGCTCAGTCTCTGTCCTCTTCTACGTCCTTCTAAGTTTTTGGAGGATTAAACTTCTTTTGTTTACCCAACTGTAAAAATATGGTGTATGGTTTTATGTCCTCTAATAGTGCATAAACTCAACCTCCATCATAAAAAAATCATGCAGGTTAATTGTCATGTTATGATGGTCACCAAAATTATTACTATTATTTCCCTGATCCATTGCCTTTTGGACAAACCATTGCCTAATCCAAGATTCAGCATTTTCTCTCTTCTCCTTTGTGGGCTGCAGGAATGCACTTAAACTTCAGGCTCCAGCTTCATATCACTATCCAGATCCTCATTTTTATAATTAAAAAAAAAAAAAAAGAAAAAAAGTTTTATCTCTTAGACATTTTCTAATCCAAGGCAAAAAAATTACGTATTTATACCTATTTTCATAATATGATTCTGTCATAAGAAAAAATTCTTACTCAAATCTGACCCAAAGAAAAAGTTGTCATTTCCAAATAAAAGTATGCTTTTTCTTTTTTTCTCTTCCTCCTCTTTCCTGAAAATTTGGAGCCCTAAATGTGATAACCATATGAAAATTTCATAGTCCAGTGGATTATGTATTTTTAATACAATTTTCTTACCAGAAGCTTTACCATTCAGTGATTATCACTTTCCATAATGTAACTTTCAGAACTGCGGCACTCTGGCTGTGTTCCAATTTATAAAATTGAAGTGGCCACAGTTCACTAGTTTTTCTATGTAGGAAAGAAAGTTGTTAGATGTAGATGTGATAAATGTTGCTAAGTAATGGATTACACTGTATAAACCAAACAATAGTTGTTTTATGGTAGTTATTAAAATGTTCTATAAGCCTGTGCCCAGAATCAAAGTTGAAATCATGAATATTTTAAATTTTGCTGTTAATTTTAAGAAATCCCTGCTTATTGCTAGAGTACGAGAAGTTTGCTGAAAATATTCTGAAAAGAATAATAATAATATATGATAATATAAACCTACTTTAATCTTAATACCATGAAATAAATTTCTCAAATTATATCTATACTGGCAATGTGTGTTCACTGTAAATGCTACAGAAACATGTTTTTTTCTTCAGTTTTAAATTAGCATTTTCTTCTTCTAAGTAATAATTACAGGGGAGGGTTAATAGCTTTTCTTTTAAAGTATTTATATTATCCATATTTGTTGCTGTATTTCTTCCTTGCATGTTATGTTAGTTTCCCAGAAGAAATGTATTTTCTCTATTGTCCCATAATATTTGGAGGGGTTTGGGTAATTGTCATCATCTCCTGCAGATTCTTTTAGCTGTAGCTTGAAATTATTTTAAAGTTGTTCATAGTATTTTTCGCATGTTTTATTGCACTGTAGCCTTAGTATGTGAATAATAACATGTGAGTTACGGCAAAGGACTGATGCAGCATAAATAGCAAACCATCCAGAACAGTCCATGAGGAGTTGATTTTGCCAACATGATGCTGCTTGTTGTTTTTATTTAAAACAAAACAAAACAACCGCAAACCCAAACAAACCCCAAAGTATTCATATGTGTTAAATTTTATCACAGTAGCATGTTGGAGTACGTAGAATCTCTCCAAGTCAGACTTGCTTAAGGCCATCCTCTGAATCGTAGTTTTAGCAGTATTCTGACGTGCAATACCGCACCTTCTGCTGTTTTGGGTGGTTTAATGCTGTGCAGTAGGAGATTAATTTCAGCTCTGAGGAGTGCTGAATCATAAAAAAATACAGGCGCATATGATCTTTGTCCTGGGTTCAGCTGGGATAGAGTTAATTTTCACAGGAACCTGGATGGGGCACAGCCAGGACAGCTAACCTGAACTAACCAAGGAGCTATTCCATACTATGTGATATCATGCCCAGTATACAAATGGGGAGTGGGCTGGGGTGGTGGCCCCCCCAAAATGGAACCTTGTGGGTTGAGATAAGGACAATTTACTGGGACAACACAAAAAGAAAAGTTACAACAACAACAACAGTACTGATAAAAAAATATACAAAAGGAGTGACGCACAGTGCAACTGCTCACCACTCAGAACCCGACACTCTGCCACTTCCCCCCCGGAAAGCCCAGGGCACCCCCCCAGCGTATACCCCCCGGTGTATAGTGTTACGTTTTGGATTTAGTATGAGAATAATGTTGATAACACACTTATGTTGTTAGTTGTTGCTAAGTAGTGTTTAGACTGAGTCAAAGATTTTTCTCTTTCTCCTGGCCAGCCAGCAAGAAGGCTGGAGGGGGACAAGAAGTTGGGAGGGGACACAGCTGGGACTGCTGACCCCAACTGGCCGAGGGGGTATTCCCTACCACGTGACGTCATGCCCAGTATATAAACTGGGGGGAATTGGCTGGGGGTGGATCACAGCTCAGGAACTAACTGGGCATCAGTCAGCAAGTGGTGAGCGATGGCATTGTGCATCACTTGTTTTGTATATTCCAATCCTATTGTTGTTATTATTATTACTATCATTATTAGTTTCTTCCTGTTATTTCTTTCCTGTTATTGCATTCTGTATTCTCTCTTTGATATCTTTAGTGTGTAAAAATGATACCCTCTTGTAAATTAAGAATAGTCAAAATATGCCACTGTGTTCCCATTTGAGTCACAAGATAGATGTTTCAGTATCGTGTTTGGTTCAGGCTTACGTGATGCAGTCCTTTGTCTCCTGAGGGTGCTGAGATACAGTCAGCAGAAAAAAACCAACCGCTGTACCTTGACATGACAAAGTCCCCATCAGTGATTCTCCTATATAGCATACTGGTATGGAGTTATTTGGAAAGATGCAGGAATGTTAGTGGAGGTACCAGGGAGAAAATACATTGAATTTCTCCCTTTTCTTACTAATACAAATAAGCTTACATCCCTGGAAAATATGATGTCTTATATTTATTACCATCAAGTAGTGAAATAGTAGCATGATGCCTACCTTTCTAGACTTACATGTAATATCCTTGAGGAATTTGTAAATGCTTTGAGTAAAAAAAAATCTGAAACAGGAATATTGCCTCAGTCATGAGGGGTTTAAATTTGCAAGTTTGTTCTTAATGCAGTAAAAAGATAGACCAGAGAGAACATTTTGTACCCATTTGAGTCATCTGCTTGTCTAGCTTTTTGATTTGTTGTTGACACTCTCCTTTAGTTAGAGATAATTTCCAGGCGATTTAAAAGCCTCTTTTGAATATTCAAATATTTTGAGGATTTAAAGGGTGAAAGCCCTGGAGGGTAGAGGAGGCCGAGAAAGCTTCTTAGTATGAAAGGATCACCTCCTAAGGGCCACTGAGATGATGAAGAGACTGGAGCATCTCTCGTGTGAAGAAAGGCTGAGAGGGCTGGGACTGTTTAGCCCGGAGAAGAGAAGGCTCAGGGTGGAGCTTATCCATGTGTGTAAATACCTGAAAGGAGGGTGTAAAGAAGACAGAGCCAAACTCTTTCTGTTGGTGCCCAGTGATGGGGCAAGATGCACAAACTGAAACACAGGAGGTTCCCTCTGACCATTAGGAAACACTTTTTTTTACAGGGTGCCCAGAGAGGTTGTGGAGTCTCCCTCCCTGGAGTTATTCAGAAAACATCTGGACATGGTCCTGGGCAAGCAGCTCTAGGTGGTCCTGCTTGAGCAGGGGGTTTGGACTAGGTGAGCTCCAGAGGTGCCTTCCAACCTCAACTATTCTCTGTGATTCAGTGCTTTAGTTTTACTCATAAAGCCTCTGAACACATCCCTGATGCCTGCCAGGAGGGATTCTGGGACGATGGATGATCCCAAACTCCTCCACTAGGATTCATCACAAAACAAAATCTACCTATTCCAGAATATCATACGGCAGACACAGTCATAAGAATAAAAAATATAATTTTGTTGTGGACATCAACTGCAGGATCCCAGGAGGCCCAGTGGCTCAGCCAGGAAATCCAATCAGTAACAGAATATCAGCACCTACAATGATAGAGTCAGAAAGCACTGACAAAACCATAAAGGCAAGAATAGGCATGATTTTGCTCCCCTTTCTTCAGGAAATACAGTTGTGAAGGAATTGTTTATAGCCCAGAGGAGAGAACTAGCACTGGCATTGACTATGAGATTGCTTTGGCGCCTTACCAACGTGGGTAATAGCCTGTTTAGAGACCTGTAAGTTTACAGAGGTTTACAGAGCCCCTTTGCTACGCAACAGGGCTCGACAGGGAGCCCCTGGATAGCTACGATATAGTTATTTCCAAACTCTGCACAGCATCATCCCTCCTTGTCCCTTCCAAGCAACCCAAGTTTGCAGGCAAAACACGCTCCCTTGGGCAGAGCAACATAGCTGCCTGGTATTGTGTTGCTTCCAGGACTTCAGTCACTCTTTCTGCAAAACACCATGCTGAGCTGTCTGGTTTTACCAGTTTGCACCTAAGACATCCCAGACGGCTTTGCTATCTAGTGGGCTGTGCATGGAAAAAAATGTGAAGGCACCAGACTAGAGCCCTTCTGTATAGTGACCAGATGTATTTGTCTTCTCTTTTTTGAATTTTTTTTCCCTTCTAACTTACCTCAGGTGAAATTTGGCCTTTTAAAAAAGTGCCAATATCTTAGAGTCTAAAGTGACTTGGAACAAATCCTTGCTGTGTATTTGGGATTCAGATAATACAAGGCAGTGTGAGGATTGCCAACTGACACAGACAAAAAAGTGAGACTTCATTTGCGTCTTTATTTAGGTAGCAGGTTAAATAGCTCAGAATTGGGACTTTCATGACCTTGCCAGGGTGTGCGCTTACCCTTGAGCAAACAGAACTTCAATAAATACAAAACAAAAACTGCAAAATTGGGAACGGCATTCTCCTCCTGACATACTTTTTTTCCAGAAGGCAGGTGCATCCTTCCTTTCTGGGGCCATCTTTGTGTATCATAGAAATAGTTCATATACTTAGACCAGTCTTCAGAGTTTTGAAAGATGGACAGAAGGGTCAAACAAACACCTAGGATTCTTGACCTTCCTGGATTTTTTCAGTTGTTGATAACCAAAAGCTCTTTTTCTCTCCTCCTCCTTTTCTCTTCTGGTATGCTTTCACTCTCCTCTCCACAGGCCTGTTTTCTCTTTCTGTTTCTTCGGTTTTCATTTTCCTTGGAAGACCCTGCAAGCCTTTATATTCCACAGTGCAATTAGATAGGTAAAGCCACGATCCACTGGAGTCAGTTCTTACTTTAACCAAAGAAAGCTCATTTTACCTTTCTTCCTCTGAAACACTTTTCAGTTCTTCTGGACATACCAGGAATTCTGCTGTGCTCTCTGGGATTATTGGAGGCAAAGGTACAGGCACCTGAACCAGAAATGTTGAACTTAACAGGTAGCAAGACGCCTGGAGTAGTAAGGTACTTTTTTCCAAATTGCTAACTTAGCTCTTAAAATAAGATCCCTTTGGTTGGTTTGCATTATCCACATTTTGCACAGTCCCCTGTCCCAAAATAGACTTCATGAAGCTCTGATGAAGTAGGATCTTAGCCAAACTCCTCTGAAGTTGACAACTACACCCATGACTGCTCAGCTGAGCAAATTCTAACAAACAGGATTGTCTCACAAAGCGTGATGGCAAACCTGCACGGCACTTAGCCTTAATTTTCACAGAGCTGCAGACTGACGACCTTGCTGTCCCTTTCAGAGTATCTTAGACTGTAGCAAGAATGACGTCCTTTCTTCAAAGCTTGCTTTCAAACACAGTTTTCACACGGGTGTATGACACAGTTAATTTGTGAGGGCCATTCAGCTGGGAGCCTGCAATCCCGCTCGGGGCTCACAGGGGCTGCAGCAGCCACCGCACATTCGAGCCCTGGCATCCTGATGTGCAGAAGGAGCTGACGGGCTGCTCCTTGCAGGTTGGGGCACCACAGACTGAGGGGCCTCTGAGGGTAGGATAGAGCTCAGAGAAATGCTGGGAAAGGAGAGCAAGAAAAGGCTTGCCAATTTCTTTCTGCTGGGGTTTCTTCTGCCCTCCCGAGACGTAGTTCTGCTGCTATTCATTTGGCAGCAATACCAACTTCTGAGGTGGGAGCCTTTTCTTTTGAAATCTGCCTTTTTGTATTTGTCTTCTAGTAGGTATTTAGTTTGATTAAGTACATGCCTAATGCAGATTTGAAACAACCTTTCTGGTTTTTCTTATGTATCGTTCTAGAGTGAAAAAAACGCCCACCACCCCCCAAGGGATCTAATGCCTGGAAGAGGCACAGCAGCTACTTGGACCTGTCAGAAACTACTCTCATACATGAGAAACGTCACAGCGTTTGTCGACCTGACATACCTCTCCTGTTTCCGATTCCACTGCCATATCTACACCTGCTTCTTTGGGGAGGACAAGCAGAGACGGTGGTGTGTCCAGGAAGGCTTTTGACTGGTCCTCTGCGTCTGCTTCACCTGCAGGGCCACTTTGGTCTTCCAAAGGCAGCTCTGGAAAGCAAAAGCACGTGCAGCAATGTAACTTCTTGGAAGTGGACAACAGGTAAAGCAAAACCCAGCCAAAGCCTTACACCAGCTGTCTTCTTGGCCCTCTGATGCCCTGTTTTCTGTCACGTCTCCTCCATTGAATGGAAACAATTTGCAAAAGGACATCTCTGTCAGCAGGTTTCTGAACTCAGAGCTTCAGCTCATCTTGCAGAGCAAAGTGTTCCTGCCCCGATAGACAGTGTCCAAACAGAGGTGATGGGAGAAGCAGGGCTTAAAAGACAGAACTCAATGCCCAGCCCTGCTAGAAATGATGCTGAGGTAGGAGCAGCATTCGCAAAGCATCTCCCTGATGCAAGTGCACGTAGAAGGGCAGATGCTGAACGTCAGCAGTGATGTTTACTGTATGAATACCATCACTCTGGTCACGTGGGAAGCCTAACAATAGGAAAGCACTGCTGTCAAGTCTTGAGTGCTCGCAGCTCCCTCCATTTGCACAGGTGTCCACCAGGAGCACAGTATGGAACAGGAACACAAGTCCCCACCATGTCACAGCCCTCAGTTCCTCCTCATACCTGTGGCTCCGTCCGTGGGTGCTGGTGACTCCCTGGCTGATGGACAGGAGCGGCCATCCATCTCCTCCCCAAAGATGTCACTGAAGTTTTCAATCATAAACAGCAGCAGCACGTTCACCTGCACACATCAAAGCCTCGGTCTCAACCCAGGTGCCTAAAAACGTATCACACAGCCTTTCCCACTGCTGACCCTTGCCTCTGCGCAGACGGCTGTTGCTGTGGGGCTGCTCTTGCAGGCAGCCACCCCACCAGCATTTGTTGGGGAGAGGAGGAAACCAGGGACCTCTGAGCAGCCAAATTCTGATGGGCCGGCAAGGCTGCAGCCGGCTGCTCGATCCAGCGTACCTTCTCAGTCACCGCCAGCATGGCCTGGAGCGGGAGCAGGTCCTCATTAGGTGGGCTCAGGAGGTTTGGCCCAAGGCAGATGGCCAGGTTGCTGGCGGTCATTCTGCTGGTGGAGGCGTTGTGGCCGATGTGCTGGAGGAGGGCCAGCAGCTGCTTGAGGAGGAGGAGGTTGGCTCCAGGCAACTTCTCGGCCACCCTGAGGGAACAGGAACTCAACGTTAACAGAGCAGATGTTGCCCACAGCCATCCCCGAAGCTTGCCCAAGGCAGGTGGGAGCCAGTGGGTGAGTTGCACAGATTTCCAGGTGCTCTCAGCCAGCGGTCAGTGCTCCTGTGCCTCAGGAAGGAAGCACGGCGTTCCTTCCTAGATCCTGATTTCCCCCAAGCCCAGGCAAGGGAAGGCTCCCTGTCCATGCCCTTTCCCCCGAAATCTAAGCCCACCGCAGCAAAAGCAAGCTGTCAGAAGACACAGCTTTTTAAGGAGACCGTCCCTTTGCAGGCAAGTCCCAGGCCTCTACCAGTCCCTCCTCAACAGGCAGGCTGCTGCCCACACTTACGCTTTCAGCTCTTCAATCTTCTCCTCCTTGCCGCTCTTCTGCATCGCCGCCATCCAGTCCTCGTAGAGGTCTGTCACGAGGAGCTTGGCGGGGATGCTTCGGAGGAAGTCCTGCAATGCCAGGGGCTCCAGGTGAGCCTCTGAACACTCCAGGCCAGCCAGGAGCTCTTCCAGCTGCAGGTCAGAAGCGCTCACCTTCAAGATGACGGCCAGCAGCAGCGCAGGCTGGCTGCCCAGGTCGACGTCGGCGCCGTGGTCCATGGCCTCTCGCAGCTCCCGAAATTCCGTTCCGCTGGCAGCTCTTCGGAATATGCCTTCCGTCGATGGTCCTTCCCGGTGCAGGACAGCCAGCAGCTCCTGCAGGAGGGGCAGGAGGACAGTTGCTTGGCTGAGAAGCTGCCTTCCAACAGCAGTGACCAAAGCGCTGCCCCACATCCTGCTCCTTGCCCCCCAAAGCATGGTCTGGGGGTGAAGAGCCCAATCCCCCATCCCCGGAGCTCCTGGGGACAGCCACGTCCCCTCTGGAGCAGCGGGAGGGAGGGCTGGGGACCCCCTGCCCAGGCTGCCTTACCTGGATGGGCCGGGGCAGGGAGCCGTCCTCCCCGCAGAGGGCTGCCAGGGGCTGTCCAAAAAGCGCCCTGCCACAGCCGGAGCCCGCCTGCCCTGGCGCCTGGGCAGCGGCCGGGGTCCTCCGCAGAGCAAAGGGCCAGGGCAGCCCCATCCTCCTCCTGCTCCTCCTGCTGTTTCCTCCTGCTGCAAAGGAAAACAGAGCAAGAGCCCGTCAATGGAGACTGCCAGGCCGCTGCTCCCGGAGCCTGCCCTGCCTGCAGCGCGGTGCTGAGCAGTGAGGACGAGCAGGGAGCCAGCAGCTGGAACCGCGGCTCCAGCTCAGCGGCTCCATCTCGCAGGCTCCTGAGAGCCGGCGTGCCACCGGGACAGCCTGTCCCAGCCCTCGCCCTGCCCTCCTCCAAGCCGTGGGCAGCAGCAGAGGCTCCGTGTCCCCGCAGAACCACGTCCAGCGGCCGCTGCCCAGCGGGTGTCTGTGCTCGTCCAGGTGATGTCCTGCCTTGGGGTGCCGCACCTGCATGGCGACACTCAAGGGACAAGTGAGCACAGCTCAACCATTCGCAGGAGGTTGCCTTCCTTTCCAAAACTCACCTGGTGAGCGGCAAAGTCCGCCTCCCTTGTTCCCAGATGGGGCTGTCGGTGGCCCTTGCTTGGGATGATCCTGCAAAAATGAGATTGCGCTTAGAGAGCATCCCCGCAGCAGAAAGGGCCGCCGGCGAGCTGCCGCCCGGCACCAGCAGCCTGAGCGCAGCAGAGCTGGGACCCTGTGCCCTGTGGGGCTCTCTGCCCTGCATGGCAGGATTCCCCCCAGTGCCACCAGTGAGGATGTGCTGGCATTCCTGGTGGCTCCCCAACCCTCTCCACTCCCCGAGTGGCACCATGAGACCCTCCCCACAACCTCTCCCCACTTGCCGCACATGCCGGCACAGCCAGAGGTGGGCGAAAGGCAGCCGTTCTCACCTCTGCCTGGCCCTCGATCAGCCTCTCCAGGCTCCCGGCGCTGAATGTCCTCCACTGGGCAAGAGAGAAGGAGCGGAGGAAGGTGAGCAGCGATGCCTCTGCCGCTTGCTCGGCTGGAGGACCAGGGCTCGGGGACAGAGCCCAGATTGGGGAGACACTCACGGCGTGGCGGCGGCTCAGCTGCTTCTCCAGGGGTTTGAGGGAGGGGAGATGGGTCACCCGGGCTTGCTTTGCTCCTTCTGGTGTCCTGTGGACCGGGAAGGGACAGGGAGAGAGCTGGCTGAGCCCCGAGCTGCCCCTTCTCTCCTGTCAGGCAGCTCTCCCCGAGAGCTCCTGGCAGCTGCGAGGGCACCTCTCCCCAGCTGGGGAGCTGTGTTCTCCCATCAGGCTGCGCCTGGAGCATCCCCCTTTGGCTTACCCCAGCAGCGTGCCCACCCACAGCTCCTTCAGCGCCTGGGAGCTGCAGAAAGAGAGGAGAACCAGCGTCAGGCCCCGCTGCTTCAAAGCCCGTGGGCAGAGGCGTGTTTCTGTGTAGCCCTGCGCCGTGGGGAAGGACAGAGGGGCAGGACGAAGAAGCCCCGTGGGGCAGGACAGGGACTCTGCCCAAGCCCTGGCTCCCTGTGTCCTGCCAGAGCAGGACTTTTGCCCTTCTCTTCTGGGCACGGTTGGGAACCTCTCCCACCCAGCCACGGGATGTGGCACCACGACTCACCCAAAGGCGACAACGCATGAGCCGGTGGGCCAGACGAGGATGAGGATGTCCTCGTCGCCGCCTTCCTCCTCCTCTTTTTCCTCCCCTGCTGCCTCCTTTCTGCTGCTCAGCACCCACAGCTGGTCCAGGGCCAGGCGGAGCTGTGGGCGCAGGCTGGTGCCGCGTCTGCAGAGAGCAGAGAGGAGAGGCAGGCGGTGAGCTGGGGGTGTCCTCCTCGGGGTCCCCCCGGGCCGAGCCCTGTCCCCCACCTGCCCTTGGGACAGACATCGATGGGCGCATCCAGCACCAAGGGGCCGGGGCCTGGGGCTGGGGCCGGGGTGTCCCGGGGCTGGGGCCAGGGCCAGGGCTGGGGGAAAGGCAGCTGGGCTCTGAGGGTCTTACTGCAACTTGGCGATCACCAGTTCCTCCTGGAGGAGGAGAAGGCGTCTCTCGCTCCTCTTGCGGCCCCGGGTCAGCCGCACGTCCGCGCTCAGCACCGCCTCGGCGTCGGCGAGAGCCTCCCTGCAGAGCAGAGAGCGGCGGGCATGAGAAAGGCCGCTGCCACCGCGGGTCCCGGCCGTGCCCCCGAGGCACAGGGAGAGCTCACCTGGAGCCGCAGCAGCAGTTGGCCTGGCCCATCCTGCCCGGGAGAGGAGGACCCTCGCCGTGGACCGAGGACGCGGGCCAGTCGGCGACAGCGGGGATGGGAGGCGAGGTGCCGGTGCCGGTTCGGTGCCGCTCGGTCAGATCCTGCCTCCTCCCAGCGCTCCTGCGTGCCAGCACAGCTCCGTGCTGCTGTCTCTGGCGGCTGTGGGCTCCAACTGACCAACATTCCGAGCCCAGCGACCAACATTCTAAGCCCAACGACCAACATTCTAAGCCCAACGACCAACATTCTAAGCCCAACGACCAACATTCTAAGCCCAACGGAAAGTGGGAGGGGCACTGGGGGGAGAGTTCTTTCCAATGTGGCCGTCTCTGCCTGGCACTGGGGAGCCCAGGGCTCGACAGAGCAGAGGGGAAGGGCTTGGGACTTCTGCAGTCTTTCTTGCTAGGACCTTCATGCCCCAGAACTGTGCATTTCCCTAAGCCACTGTGTCTTAGTCACAAGTGTGTGGCTATCCCTGGATTCCCCTTGCTTGTCTATGTAGCACCCTTCCCATTCCCGCCCTTCATGCACATCTCCCTGTGCCACTGCGATGAGGATTAGAATTGTGTGGGTTTTCTCTAGCCAAAGCAGTGGTCAAATTGGGGAGGCTCTCTCTTGGCATGGGACAGTGAGAAAGAAGATGACCATGCTGATAGGGTGCAGATACAGTTTCCAACTTGGTAACGGTAACTTGGTGTTTTGTGCTTTCTGCATTGCTCTGTGTGCCTCAACACTTCACACTGCAAGAGAAAGGGAATGTCATGGTCTGGACCCAGACACCAATATGGACCTCCCTCCCCACGAGAGGGAGAGTCTGTGCAGCATCACACTTTTGCTCTGCCCTCATTAAGACGAAAACCACTTTCACCCTAGACGATTCGTCCCTGAGAAAGACAGCTCTCAGACCATGCAACACTAGCTGGGACAAACATCCTCTCCTGGATAGTGGCATTAAGATAGGCTGTGTATTTTGAACCGTCTGAAGGTCATTGAAGAATGGCCTTGTGAGAAGGTAATCTTGGTGAAGCTGTCGACGGGGCTTCTACGGACATGGGCTCACACACTAACAGACATAGCCATGTGCCATTTATTCTCTTGATCAGCTAAAATATATGATCCATTCGTGAATTGATCTCTTCCTGAATAAACCTCAAACTTCTAAAACAATGACCTAACCAGCTTGAAAAGGCCCCAGGACAGAAACTGAAGCCATAGTCTTAATGGTCACTTTCCTGAAGAGAGATACTGACTTTACAACCTCACTCTGGTTATAATCACAGGATTTATCTTTGCTGCTGCTGCTGCTTTCTCCTCTGAGGCTGGGATTTTGTTAGAGCTATTTTAGACCAGGTCCATGTGATGCAATGCTGACTCTGGTCAGGACTATTCCATGCTCCTGTCTAGAGGCTGCTGCTCACTGTTTGGAGGGAGGAAGGGAGCCTAAAACTTCCTATTTTATCACAAAACTGTCTTTTTATTGGTAGCCCAAAATATTATTGTTTTATGATCTTCTCCAAATAGAAAAATCCCTTACATAAGTCATTTCACCTGCAGCTGGTACCACTTTCACAGCCCTCTCGATCCTCTTCTGTGAGTGCATTACAGGTACGAGCACGTGGCCATCCCGTGGGGTAGCATGTGAGCAGACAACAGAGGGCTGAAGTCTTTGAAGTGGTTTGTTGGCAGGCAAAACAAGCAGGAGAGGCTTTCCAAGCGCTCATGGTGCTGCAGTCAGAAAAGCGTCTCAAGAAAATGTGTGGAGATGAGCTGCACGGTGAGCGTGGGGCTGCCTGTTCCCGTCATACCCAGAAAAGTTACTGTAATTTGTGGTTCTCCTATTCTGGGCCAGTGGGATGAAGCTGGGGTATAACCTTGAGAACTTAACTGGTCGGGAACACAGAGGAAGCAGTCAAGCACAGAATCTGAGAGAAGTGTAGTCCTGAGCATGTCCTTTATCAAGGTGCCTTGAAGACATTCTCATAGTACAGCACACAAAAAAAGAATTGGGCAGCACGTGGAAGAAGACTCAGAAGAATGCCAATAATACTGCAACTTACCATAAGAAAAGTTGCAATTTCAGCATTTCTTTCTGTTCTCTGTTCATTCTAGCACTGTTCAAGACAATCTGGAATGTCCAAGAAGTGACTGTGTCTGGTCCCGCAGTTAGATGAAATCTCCCAGCTGTAAAAACAGCTGCTGCTGCCTATTTATCACACAAAAACATGATTTCTTGATGGTAAGTCTAGTTCCATGTTGCTCTTTGCCAATGTCAGCAGATGTTGATGTTAATATATACAGCATCAGGAGCAACAGAAGGAATCACTGTGGCAGCTGTATTTTTTCCTCTGCAATGAAGGGCATTCCTGCCTTTTATTTGGACTTTGTCTTCAGAAGTAGAAGCAATGCACTACAGTGTACAGGTTAACATCACTTCAGTAGGCTTTTGTGAGTAAATAACAGTCCCATAAGCTCTAACGACATGAGAAATGTGGGATGTGAACTAAATACGATAAACTACTGAGTACAGGTTTTTTTGGTAAAGTACTTACACATCCATGAAGGAAAAAACCAAAACGAAAACACCATGTTTTGGGATACAACTGACATTTTCCAGCAGGAAAAATTCACTGTGTGCAGCAGAGTTCCTGCTAGGATAGCAACAGTGCACACTGCGGTTACTCTTTGGACAGTTCATGCTAGCTCATCCTACAGAATGGCCGTCTTGCCAGGATGATTCTGACTAAGAAGTTTTACTGCCTGCATGCTCTGTTAAGTTAGCCCATATTTGGGGTTTTCTGTTTGTTTTGGTTTTTTTTCTTGATGTTTGCTTGCTGTTGTGTTGCATTACAAGTTACAGGAGCCTTACATTGAAGGGAAAGAAAAACAATGTTAATGTATGAAGCCCTTTTTGTTATTCTAGTGAGCACTTACTTATGCCACTAATCCCATGAAGTTGCTTGCATAATTATGCAGCCAAGTTAGAAGTTACCCACATGAGTCAATTTACTCATGAAGGTACATCATTGCTAAGGATGGTGTTGTTGTTCCAAACAAGGCAAGACAGTTTGCTTTCTCTCTCAGCACCTGCTCCTCAATAAATAGAAGAGGGCTGATCTGGAGTGAGAATTGCAATACAAACACCCAACTACCTGGAGTTTTGTTCTGCAGAACTCATGTTAAAATCGGGACTCATTCTAATTGGGGTCTGTCAAACAAATAGAAAGATAAGCCTTGCTTTTGTAAGACAAACATGAAAGAGGTTGATTATCAGGCCCGATTTCCCTTAGATAGTTCACTGCATCCCAGGTTACATACATCTTTTCACTTAGAAGTCTGGAGGTGAAGTGAATGCTGCGTGTGCTTTTTTGTTTATTTATTTTTTGTTCTGTACAAAACAATCATCTCATGTGGAACCTTGCAGATGGCTTTGCAATAGATTGTAGTGGGTATATACCCCCTTACTCTAGTCTCACTTCTAGATTTCAAGTTAATTGTTCTTTTGTATTCAGAAGGAGAAAGCTTGTTCAAATACCAACTGCAATTGCCCGGAAACTGGCAGGCAGGCCTGTTGCTTTCTTTGGAGGAAAAAAAAGCAGCTAATTCTTGTATTCACAGGCAAAACATTCATAGCTTTTTAGTAGGTGATTTTTAAACTATAAAGACGTTAGAATTAGGTGAACACATCTTTGTTTTAATGTGCCTCACTCAACACTTTGTATTGTTATGTGTGAGGGATACATTTTTCATGGTCAAATTTCAGCTATGTTGCATGTAAATATAGCAGCATTTGTAAAAGCTGAGAAACACAGCATGTTCAAAGTTTCGTACAGATATGTGATGGTAACCTACCTTAATTGTCATTTTAATCAGTAAGTACATCCTCACGTATCATTCCTGAAGCAAGTGAAGTGAGGTGACAGTTAAATAACTCAGGCAATTAGACATGAAACACTGTGAAGTTTTCAGGTGGCTGCTTTTGTTTCATAAACCAAAATATCAGAAATCCATATACCCAGTCAACAAGATTTGATATAGCAGTTATTTATAGTTTATAAAGGGAAAATGGGGTTTATATGGAATATACACTTTAAGTGAATTCAAGGCACAAAAAGTTTAAAAAAAATTAGCAGAGGAGCTATAGGTATGTTACCGATGGATAAACAGAAAGAACATACATAGGTTTTTTCCCTTCATTTCTGAAGGAAGAAAACAGCTACAGTGAAAAGAAGGATGCACCGAACTAACTTACAACCAAGGGAATGTGGAATAAAGCAGCAGGAAAAAAACGGCTTTGTGAGACAGGGGTAGCAATCATCTTAAACGCCTAAGCATTTGTATGTGTTCCCTACTTTTTGTGGGTAATCGCTCATAGTGTAATAGTGTGTGTTCAAAATTCTATTCATCTTGTACTTGCATTTCACATTTTAAAAACTCATAAGCAAGACGTTTTTTATTGTTCTCCTGCAGTAGAGATGAAATCCAGAGGCTTACAAAAGTCAGGAATCTCAGCAGGAAAGAAGAAAAAGATCATTTGGTTGTAGTCTTTAAAACTAGAGTTATTCACTAAAGCCTTTTTATAAGACAAGCATCTAGAACACTTTTGTTTCACGGGAAAATACTAAAATCGGTAGAAGAATGGAAGTCTTTCAAGAAGGAAAGAAAAAAGGTGGTGTTGATGTTACCCAGCAAAAATTGTGATTTCTATCTTGGATCTTGTGGTGTTTGGTAGGGTGTTTTAGTCCTGGTTTTTGTATTGCTCAAAGTCTGTGAAAAAGCTATCATCTTATCTTGAGATACAGGCTGAAAATATATTGGCTATTGTAAAATCTCTCTTACCTCATTACATGTGGGATTGGGGGTATGGGTCTGATTTGCATTTCATGAATGTTTGGGGTTCTTTGTGTCAGGACAATATCTCACAAGGCCTTTCATGCTGAGTGCAGAAGGGAACCTGACTCACAGGTTCCTGCCCCACGGGGCTTCATCGTCCTGCCCCTTTGTCCTTCCCCTCCTCCTTGTCCTCGCCCTCGCCCTCGCCCTCGCCCTCGTCCTCCCCCAGGCAGGCGGCCATGAGGCCTGCGGGGGCCGGGGCCGGGCCGGGGCCGGTGTCCCTGCAGGGTCAGGCAGCAGGAAGGAGCGCCCCGGGGCATGCTGGGAGCTGTAGTCCTGGGGCACGGGGCTGCCGGGGGCCCTGGTGGTTCCCGGGGCATGCTGGGAGCTGTAGTCCTGGGGCACGGGGCTGCCGGGCGGCCATGTTGGTCTCTGCAGTCTCTGCTCCAGCTGCGGCCCGGCTGAGGTGAGGGCTGGGGCTGCCCGTGAGGCGAGCGAGGCCCTTGGGCGGGCGTGGGGGTGTGGGAGCCGGGCCCGGCTGAGGGAAGGAGAGAAGGGGCAGGGTGAGGGGGGTCGCAGTCCTGGGTTTGTGGGTTTCACACAGACTCCCTCTTCAGAAAACACAGCCTCTGTGTGGGTCAGCGGTCCCTGCAGAGCTTTAGTATTTGTAGCCGTTTTTATAAATACACAGCGGGCTCACACGGTGCTGTGCTTCTTGTAAACTGCATCGCTTTTATCCCGGCTACAGCCTGGAGGGAGCAAGTGCCAGCCGGCAGATTAAGATGGAGATGAATGCAAGCGATACACTTGCGATGGTGATCCTGCCACAAGGCACGCTGCGTCTTTGTTATAAGTTACGACGAAAATTTGTATGCCAGCCCGGGGATAAACCAATCCAGGTTTATTGTAGCAAGCAACAAGCAGGCAAAACAGCGCTGGGTGGCCGGGGAGTCTCCGCTCCACCAACGGCACACACCTGATGTGGTCACGTGTTTGACAGTTAAACAGTTAAGTGTTACATATGTATGGGAGTTGCAGGTACGCCTATACATATGCATGACCTATTCCCGCTTTGCATTAAAATTAATTCCAAGAGGTATTACAATTAGTTCCGAGAGGTATTACGATTAGTTCCAAGGGGACACTCCCTCAAGTTTATCTATCCAAGCCACGGAATCGGCCTTGGCCGGTTTCTGGGACCAGTTCCTTATTTTCTCAGAAAACTGCTCTTGAGGAGCTATATGATAAGGTAATCAAGACTGGCTCATCCTGCTTACTTAGCTCAATATCTAGTTTCTGCACTTGTTACTGTGGTTATTACAGTTAAAAGCAGCTTAGTTACTAAGTTGTAGAGATCAATATATTTTAACAATCAACAGGTTTCATGAACAAATTGGTTATGCAAAGTTTATTACAATTCCCCCTTTTTGTTTTTCTTATTTTGTTCCTCAAACTGGGCAAGAGCTTCTCGAGCTAGGGAGAGAAGGGGAGTTTCTTTAACAATTTCGTCTTCTTCTAGGTGCTTATAGTGTCTTCTTATCAACATTAGGTGTACAGCTTCTAATCGATTTTTTATCAATCCAGTAATTCTATTCAATATACAAGGTGCAAAGGTTAATATTAACATTATGAGAACTAGGACAAAACTAAAAGCCTAAGTTATGTAGACATGGGTCTCTGGGTACGAGTTGACATAAAGATTGATTAAAACTTGGGGCCCCGGTAGCAATTACTTGCTGTAATATCATTTGATCCTCCCACCTATAGAGCGTCCATTTATAAGGTTGGTGGGGGTTCCCTTTACCCTGGGTTATCCCTATCAGCATTAGTAACAGTCTTATCATCCAAATGCTTAATCTTAAGTTCAAGAAAAGTGGTGTACCCTTACCCTTGCGACAGGTATTCCGAGGTTGTTGATAATCATTTTGGTTTTTGTCTTTACCCCTGGTGAGAGATGGGAGACTTTGGGGAAGCTCTGAGGACGTTTTGTTTGGGAGTAATAAGTCAAGAGGCTCCGTGAGCCTTCTCTGGAGGTGGTTCATCAACTTTAATCCGAACAGCAGTACGTCTCTGCCTTCTTCTCTGCCTACTCTGTTGCTTAGAGCAGTGAGGTGTACCATCTTCTCGGCAGCAGTCGTATTCTTCAGGGGAACCTCCTTTATATTTGATTCGCTTTGACTTATATGCGTCCCAGTTTTTATCCTTCACTTTCCAAGCTCCCCACCCCACTCTGACCACTGTTCGTCTGCAAGATATTGGCAGTATTTCAGCCTTCGTTGAACACGGCTCGTTGGCGTAAAGACAACACCTCTCAGGGTTTATGCCTTTAGCAAAAATATCCCACCACTCTTTGGAGTCCTTTGTAATTTTCCCGGTTGATACTCCCACACGTAATGCTTGCTCAGTTAATTCCCGTTTGTAATAATAACATTTGTGGCAAATACCACTAGAGGGGAATACCCATAGGAGCAATGTGTGCACCACTTTTCTCTACAGAGTTTACACCTGTAACATACAAAGGGATAACATATACAGTGAGGATCTTTACAAAAGATAGTCTCACTCATCCGCTTTTCTTCGGAACTTAATTTTCAAGCTGTCAGGGTCTCTGGTCACCTCCCAGTGAGAATTCTGCATTGGTCTTTTGATTCTGCTTGCACGAGTCCATGCTCTTTTGGCAGTCCGGACTGCAGGATCTGTAGTAAGCAGAACAAGAAACGGTCCCTCCCAACAGGGAGTTAGAGATGATTCTTTCCAAGTTTTGATCAATACCTTATCTCCAGGCATAATTTTGTGTATTGCAATATCTAATGGTGGCCTCTGCACTATCAGTCCCTTCTTTATTAGTTCTTGCCGTCTCTTCATGAGTTTAATGATATACTCCTGTAAGAATTTTTCTTCTATCTTTGGGTGTTCAATCGGCATTTCTAGGTCATAGGGCATCCCCTATAACATTTCAAAAGGAGAGATCCCAGTGTTTGCTCTGGGTTGCGTCCTTACATTTAATAGTGCTAATGGTAAACATTTTATCCGGTTCATTTTAGTTTCAATGATTAATTTAGTCAAATGTTTCTTCTACTATAGCTTGTAGGCAAGTAGGCCATCCCCTACTAACTGGATCTAATAATTTGGAAAAATAACCTACAGGTTTCTTTCTTCCAGCCCATTCTTGGGTTAATACCCCAAAGGCTGTTCCTCCTTCTGCATTCACAAACAAATAAAACGGTCGTTTAGTATCGGGTAAACTTAATACCGGAGCATTTACAAGGTCAGCTTTGAGGCTTTCTAGACTCTGTTCATCCTTCTGAGTCCGTTTTATTAATCTTACTCCTACTAATTTCTGATACAAAAACTTCACTTTGTTGCTGTAATTTTCAATCCCTTGTCTACAGTACCCTAAAAGTCCTAACAACTGCCTTATCTGTCTCTTGCTTGTTGGTGCCTGGAGGGATAAGATACCATTCACTCGTTCAGGATCTAATTTCTTAGTTCCCTTACTCAGCCAGTGTCCTAAGTATTTTACTTCCTCTTCAGTAAACTGTAATTTAGACTTTGAAACCTTGAACCCCTTCAGGCTTAAAAAGTTCAATAATCTAATGCTCTCATTTCTAACAGTCTCTTGATCTTCCCCAGCTAACAACAGATCATCTACATACTGCACTAAAGTTACCTCTGAGGTTGATTCAAAAGTTTCTAGTACTTGTTCCAGAGCTTGCCCAAACAAATTTGGTGATTCTGTAAATCCTTGTGGAAGTACAGTCCACCTTAATTGTTGTTTCCGGTGGGTTTCTGGATCTTCCCATTCAAAGGCAAAATAATTTCTACATTCCTCCTTCAAGGGGCAAGCCCAGAAGGCATCTTTCAAGTCTATAACACTGTACCACTTCAATTCCAGGGAGAGTTGGCTCAACAACGTATACGGATTAGCTACGACTGGAAACCTGGTAACAGTTCTTTTGTTTACTTCCCTTAAATCTTGAACTAAGCGATAGGAGCCATCTGACTTCTCTATGGGCAGAATGGGGGTATTGTGTGGTGACATGCAAGGTTCTAATAATCCCTGCTGTAACAACCTTTCGATTACAGGCTGTAATCCATGTCTACCTTCTTGTGCCATGGGATATTGTTTGACTCTAATTGGAATTTCCGTGTTCTTAATAGTGACTTCAAATGGAGCAATGTTTAATCGTCCTACTGACTCTGGAGTGTACCACACTTCGGGGTTAATTTTAGCTTCATCCTCCGTTGTCAAGACACACAATTTTACTGCTATTTCTTTGGTTTTTATTTCCAAATTAATTTCCAATTCAATCATTAAATCTCTTCCCAGTAAATTAGATTCTGCTTCAGGTACCAACAAAAAGGATCCTATTCCAAGTCGAGATGGAGCTTCTATTTTTACTCCCTTTATTAGTGGTACCTGAAACGGTTCCCTTTTTGCTCCTATTACTTGTAATTTCTCCGAGGACAGTGTGCATCTTCGGGGCACTAACTGGACACTAGATCTCTCTGCCCCAGAGTCCACAAGGAACTCTACTTCTTGATGCTGGGGACGTAATTTTAATTTTATCAAGGGCTCTGTTTTCTTAGGGGTCCCCAGCAAATAGATCCCCTGACCCCCCTAATCTTCTTTAAGCATTTAGTGGGGGTCTCATCTTTCTTCTGGTGTTCACTAAATGCTTTATTAATATTCTGTCCTCGAGGAACAGATTCCTTAATGCCTTGAACAATTATAATGCGCAGATCTGCCATATGAGTTCTATGTTCTGCATTTTGGTTATCCCAGTTTGGCCGCTGTAGTGGCCATTTAATATCTGCGCCTGGACCGTGTTGGTGCTGCTGATCCCAAACTCTCATTCCTGCTCTTCGAATCATTTCCCTTTCCTCTGTTGTGAATAGTATACTTAAAATTGCCTGTAACTCTTCCCAGGTATATATATATTAGGACCCAAAAACTGGTCCAACCTTTCGGATACTCCCAAGGGGCCTTCTAAAAGGTTCCCCATCTCCTTCTTGAATTCCCTTACATCTCCGGAATTCAAAGGTACTGACACAAATCCCATGCCAGGCTGTGGACCCCCTATAGCTATTTCTCTCAAGGGGTATAATCTTTCTTCTAACTGCTTTTCTTTCTGGTCTGACTCCTCGTTATTCCCCTGTTCTCCTCAGGGGAACTCGGAGGGTCTAAGTCTGGGGCTGGGGCTGTCGGGGAAGAGGAGGAAGGGGGGGGTTGGGTCAGGTGCGAGTGTAGGGGGAACATAACGGGGAGGAGGTGTGGGAAGTTCTTCGGGGTTTTTAGTTCTTTTTTTTTTTTTTTTTTATGGTTCTTTTCACTTAGAGCAAATACATGGATTTGGGTATCTAATTTTATCCATAAATGAGCATATTCACTCTCTTCTAAACTCAAGGGTTCCTTAGAATTTACATATATGTTTAAGGCTTGACATATCCAATCGTCAAACGTCCCCAAAACAGGCCGAAATACCTGATCTCCTCTAATTTGTTTACCACCCCACCCCTGTATGCATTAATATATCATTTTCTCTCTGCTTTTGCCCTGTCTGGGCAGCCAGTCATCCCAATGGGCAATCATTACCCTAAAGGACTATCTGGCGGTATCATAGGGAGACTGACCTTAGGATTCCCTATGGAGTCATCCCTCTTCCCAGGCGACCTACACCCCGGGGAACCCACCATGGAGTCAGAAGGCTTGCTTTTCTTCTGCCCCATCTTCCGAAGTGCCTCTCTCTCACACACACACACGTGCCCCTCGTTCGTGGCTCATGCCCTCGTGGGAAATGAGAACCGCACTACAAGAGGGTCCGCACTCACTTTGCTCCTCTCGGGAGCGTCTCGTTTATGCACACTTTGGGAAACCCACCCCGACTGAACGGGAAACGCTTTCAATACTCACTTAACCTGGAGTCTTCGTCCGGATCCTCGTGCACGAAAATTATGGGGTACTGCAGTGTTCTTTTGCCTGCTTGCCAAATTTAGAGTTCGGAGGTAAGGGTCTTGGAAAGGATATCGTCCACTCCGGGGCCATCCAAGGATGGGGCGCCTCCCCAGAGTTTAGATTCCAAACGAAGTTAACCTTATCCGAGTCACGGCACCAAATTGTTATAAGTTATGATGAAAATTTGTACGCCAGCCCGGGGATAATCCAATCAAGGTTTATTGTAGCAAGTAACAAGCAGGCAAAACAGCGCTGGGTGGCCGGGGAGTCTCCGCTCCACCAACGGCACACACCTGATGTGGTAACGTGTTTCACAGTTAAACGGTTAAGTGGTTTTCAGTGCCTGCTTTGGGAAAGAATATCCTCAACTAGTCTAAGGTACAGATCTATTAGAGGAAAAGGAGTATGAGGTAAGGAGCATCATGCTGCATTTATTGCTAAACGTCTGCTTTCATTTCATTCAAACTAGAAAGTAAACAAAGATTGGACCTGCCAAAGAATTTGTTTCCCAGAGTGAGCATTCAAGCACTGGGGAGCAGTTTGCAGGATCAGAACTTCAGCCTGCTCTGGGTGATAAACCCTCAGGAGAGGAAAGAGAACCCCCACTTTTTTAAATGCATCTCTACTTATCTTAATAGTTCTTCTTGTTAGATTGTGTTGGCGGTCAGACTCTAAGCACGTGACTAAACTGTCAAAAAAATCAAGATATTTAAGGATTATTTGCTGTATTAAATGCTCTTACAAGCAGTGCACTCTATTGCCCTGTGGATAGTATAACGTCATGACTGGCAATTTTCCTTTTTTAGTACAAGGACGCATGTGTGAAGGCAAATCGAGGGTACAAGTGGTGCCCCACAGCAAACCAACCTGCCGAAACCCAGGCATCCACTGTTACAAACGGGAAGAAGCTATGGGCCTTTGCTTCAGACTCTGCAAAGGCTTTACCAAGCCCGAGGAAAGTGACAAGAAGTGACGAAATGCCACAGCGTAACTTCAGGATGGCAGGTGAGATTTCCATCCATGTTCCTCACACGTAGCTGCCTTGTTTTGTTTGCGGACGCGGTGTTGGAATCGAACTGCAAGACCAGTTTCCTTTACTGCACCTGGTACGGTAGTGCAAATACCTTTCATGTCCCAAATTGAGTTGCCAAGACTCTAGTTAAACCTCTGCATAACAGCCTCAAATTTCCTAAGTGCATGATTGCTTTCGATAGTCGAGTCCAGATGTGTGACATATCATAAGCCGTACCCTGTTTGGGGTCCAGATTTGATTGATGTTTAGTTCAGGCTTATCTGCTGTTAGAGCTTTTCATAGTCATAAAGGGAAATGCTGATTGTGTGCATTCTTTTTGTCTTTCATAGAGTGTTGTACTATGTTTAGTAATTTGCTGTTGACAGAAATAATTTATGGTTGTCTATGAAGTTGGAAGTGCTAACGTTCCTGTGGATGAATGTACCAGTGGAGCTAACTTCTTGTATTTAAATCAAGAGAAGCGTAATGATAGCTTGGAGGGCTGGATTCTCACCATTTTAAACATTAAAAGGTAAAATAAAATCATATCCATCAAGAAGTGGATTGCCTGAGCTGGTGAAAGGCAGATAATCTCACACTGATATCCACAAATGGCAGAACTGTAGCAATCATGAGCCTGAAGTAGAAACATTAATGTTAAATACTGGCAGCTTAAGAGCCTAACAGTCAAGGTAGAAACTGATTTTTACCCCACCACCCTTTTTTTCCTTTTTATTTTTCTTTTCTGCAGTTTGACATTTCTAATTTTATAAATACTGATGTATTTGAAACTTTGTCATATCCTACCTAGGTTATGACAAGTGTGTGGCAGATAGGACTTTCCTGCTTAGAGAGATCGTGAGCTGGAGAGTGGGAAATGGTTTTATGGAACAAGTATAAAAGGAGAAGAAGGAATAAAAAGGCTTGTATGCCTTTTTGCCAGTTTAGTGGTTTGAAAATTCCTGTAATGAAATTTCTTCTGGCTATGAAGGAACTGTGAATTGGGATCAAAAGAAAGTGTTTCCTGCTACATCGTTCTGATATATGGGAGACCAGTTCTAAAAATCTCAGGCCCCTTCATCCCATTCTGGTTTTGCTCTCAGAGGAGTCACTTTTATGCTCCTTCAGGTTTATCGACTTAACGGAGAGAACAAGGAGTAGGTGTTGGTCTGCCTGGCTGCTGTCCCCCACTGCTCCTGCCAGGATATCCAACTGTAGAGCTTCTGAGTACAGAGAGATCTTGAATCAACACCTATCAGAGCAGAGGACAGAGAACTTAAAGAGTTCCTGAGAAACTGATCTAATCCATTGTTTTATCTATGGAGCCATTAATTTCTGAAGAAGGCCCTCTTTTGTGCTACATGTGACTTTGAAAAGATGACAGAGATCGGCAGCTTCAGCAGTTCCCTGGATAATATTCTAGCTAGGATGTTCCCTGTCAACCTCAGCTTCATCAGTTCTTGTGTCTTTACATTTATAGTTTCTTGCCAGATCTGCATAAGGCTGTATGACTTAAATCTTCATATGAAAAGTAGCACTTGTCTTGACATGTGAAAATTGGGACCCCAGCTAGTGCTTATACAAAAAGAGGTGAAATTTGTGCCAAGAAATACTTTTCTAAAGACTCCTCAGTCTGACTTCGATACTGCAACTGAGTCCTGCTGAGTCTTGTATAAGCACATGCATCATAGCAGGCATACAGAAATCATGCTGTATGTTAGAAAAGCAGTGACAGTTTTGGTACTGCTGTTTTCAGTAAGACAACTTCAGTGCATTAGTCTTGGTCACCTAGCTTGTGTATTTACAAGTGAGTGAAACAGTGAATGGCAAGGGCTCGAGCACTGCTGAGAAGTCATCCATGCGTTTTTATTGCTAGCATACTCTGGCATAGTTTTGATCTGCTCCAACCTAGTAATCTCCCAGACAGTTCTCAGGAGTGGCTTGAGTCAACAGCATATGCTAGGATCTGTTCCCAATAGGCACTTTAGATGTTACTGCACTATTTTGAGGACAAAAAAAATTCTGGCAAGTGAGTAGAAACTGCTGTGTTGCCAACCTGCGAACCAGAGATTAGTCCCTAGCCCATTTTATTTACTCTTTTCCTTCTCTAGACCAGTGTCAATCTCAAAAGCATCAGGGATTTATCTGGAAGTGATACAGTCTATCTGTGGGGCTTTTTGAGTGTGGTAGCTGTGTGATACATACAGGACATTACTCTTGTCCGTTTAGTTAGTTGAGACTATCTAGTGGCCTAGTATCTCTCACAGGTTGCTCTTTAGTCCAGATGGTGTTCTTTATCTCAACAGTACATTCACTGACTGGAGATCCTTCCCTGAGAGCATTCTCGTATTAACATTTTCATATAGTAGAAGTTGTTTTGAAATTTAGGTCCATTTAGGTCATATGGAGATCTCGAGAGTGAACATACAAAGTTAGAATCCTTACTATCCTTACAGTATCCCTTTGGGTCCTATTGGAGTTCCCAAACTATTGCAGATGAACCTTGCACATCTCCTTGGAGAGTCCATCCATTCCTGCTCCCTGAGATCCGGCTCCTGTTCAAGAGCCTGAAAGATATTACAAGATCTCATGTTTTTTTAAAACTCGAGAGTCTCAAACCATGACTGCAAACAAGCTCAAGGAAATGTGAAAATACCAGGAAATTCAAACAAAAAACATAGAGATATTTAGAAGAGAGTGGAAAGATACACACAAGTATTATGATGCACTAAAAAATGTCATCATAGTAGGAAAATGTTCTCCATCTGATAAGCTGAGTATCATTAATGCTATAAAAAGAAACAATGTACATTGCATATACCAGTACGCAGATCATCAGTATATCTGCAGATACTATATGATTGTAAAGAACCTAAGGCTGGACATGTGTAATTGAGGTAATGCAAGGAATAAAGTTTCTCGTCTCCTGCAATGTGTCCTCATGAAGAATGCTACTGGGACGTATAAGCGTAGTTGAACAGGGGATTTGGCAGCAAACGTAACAAATCAGGCAGCACACAAACTGTGGCAGTCAGGCAGCCTGAAATTAGTCTAAAATCTGTAAAGATGTGGAATTTTTGAGAGTTGAAAAGCAAATTTGTGTCCCTGTATGGACACAAAGCAAAAAATGTCGTCCTTACTGTGAATTTTATAAGAAATGGCTTGCTGAAGAGCTCACAAAACAATATTGCTGAAGATAGGCAGTATGAGTTTTGTTTCAAAGACTTGGTTTCAGAGCAAAAGCTGGAATGGGAACTTTTTATAATTGCCATTTCTAAATCTTGCAAGGCAAGGAAGTAGTCATTTTCCCCATTAAATTGCACATTGCTAATCAACCCCTAGGGGGAATTCAAAGTTAAAGGAAGTGGTAAACAAGACAACAAAAACCAGAAACAATAATACCAAAGCAAAATGAATAGCTAACTCTGAAGTTAAACAGAAGAAAATTAAGATAAGACAAAATGCAATGGGGTAATCCCTTCCATTAGTGTTAAAGTGTCAGACTTAATTCAGCTTCTGATATCAATGGGTAATAGAAAGTGGGAATGCAAAACCATGCACGTGCTCATAATTTAGAGAGTGTTTCTGAAGTGATGACAAGGGAAATTCACAAAAATTGTGCTTCAAGAGTTAACAGGTTGCTTGAGTTGCTTCTAATCCAAATCTTGTTCTTCTCGTAACTGTGAAGCCCTTTTCTGCTCCTGTCTTCTGCCCTCAATGTCATGCAAAAGAACTTCATCCCTAGTATTATGTTAACATACATTTATGAATTTTAAATGCACTGTGGTTGTTCAAGTGGTCAGTCATCAAGTATGGGAAAATGAAATGATAGAACAGAAACATGCAAACTGCTGTAGCTGTGATGCTTCGTTAAGGTTCCTGAAATAAAAACGTTCCTGAGAACTTGACTTTGAAGTCCTTATCCATAAAGCTATTTTTCAGAAGTACTACCAGAAGTACTACTAGGATGAGCTGATCAAGTCAGACGAGGTCTTTTAAGGCATAATGAACTATATAGTATCTTCCTTGCAGCTGCGTCAGCTTCCATAGGAGTTAACAGGGGGTTATTTAAACAGGATGTAGACACAGGCTGGCAGAAATTTGGATTCCTTATCAGCTCTGTCACGTGCACTACTACTTACAGTCATCAAAAAAAACAAACAACAGTTTAGTAGAAGAAAAACATAGAAGGACAATTGGTTTGATATCAGGATATTGGCTGCAAATCAAAGGAGATGTGCTTAAGTACACAAGACCACTGTAGCTAAGAGGCACTTTTATTGTAAGCATCTCTTTACAGACACACATGACTTTCTGAAAAACTCTTTTAGCTGAAGTCTATCATTTTTTTTTCAGCAAAGAGATGATTTTTATTTTTTTTTTCAGATTTATGAAAACTGATTTGATACATGAGTTGTGAGCTTAAAATGAATACCTCATCAGATGAGATCTTTTTCAATTTTTTAAATCCAAACTGTGGGATAAATTACTATTCTGAGAATTTATAATTTTTTTAAAAATTGCTGTTGGCTTGTCAAAAATATGTTTTTCATACAGTGAAATATTTTCATTCAGATGCACCAGCAGCATATAGTAAGAGTTAGGGCGGAGCAAGTAAGGATCTTGGTTTTTTTGTTTGTGAGACTGCATATTAGGAATCTAGAAGAAGAAAACCAACCAGCTGGATAGAGAGGATAACTGGTAACATTTGTTTGCAATAAAGTTAAGTCTAAAATCCATTGGAAAAACCCCCGCAGTGGTTTGTTTTAATCCCTTAGTAGAGAGAAAAAAATGGAAATCATGTAGAAAGGTAGGAAATCCTGCTTGAAAATTTGAAATCCAGCAGATGAATTCCTCCCCAAAGTAATAAATATGTTAAAAGTAAGTTAACTGAACAAGAAATTCTTTGAAGCTTTAAACTGAGCTTCTCCTGTCTCTCTGTTCTTCTTCAAAATTGTATTTGAAATTTTTCAGTTTACAGAGAGATTGTAATCATTGTCTCTGAAGACACAGCCTGAGGCTGGAGCTTTAGGCTAAGATTTTATTTTCTATATATTAGCATTCAGAATGTTGGGGAGAAGAAAAATACCATTTTCAAAGTGTACATTCAACGCCATGTATGCAATTCCTTTACTGTCCACTGGTTTGTATAGTGTTAATTTACTGGCAAGTGATCAATCAAAATCATAGTGCACAAAGAAGGATGGAATCTTTTTTACTCTCTTCTACCGGTGCTGGAATTAAGCACTTCAAAAACTTTGAAAACCTAGAAAAGCACTTTTACAGCTTTATTCAGTAGGGTGAACAAGTAAGTGTTACAGATATAAGCATATGTCATATCTACTGAGTAAAAACATTTTTTTTGTTTTTCCTGGTCCTGAGAGGAAAGATATTCTAAATATACTGCTCACTAGTGTTGCCTATTCCGTAAAGCTCACATACTTTGTTTTCCACTAATATTTTTAAATGACACAGAAGTTACTGCTCTTCAGTCATATCCCTGCATTCAATTACACAAGAACCTCATTCATTAGGTGGTTGAGAAAAGCTTTGTATTTTAGACTGTGAAATGATGGTAATTAAATGACAAGGATACAGGAGAAAGTTTATGTTTGTATCTCTACTCTCTACCTTCTTTGTAGAGCAAATAATTAAAATTTAGAGCCTAATTACATACAAATGAAAAAATCCGAAGCTTTCTGCACTCCAAATAGGAATGCACTGAAATATCAATAGCTCATTTTATATAGCTGAAGTATTAGCCACTACTTATAGAGCATTAAAATAAAACACTTCAAGCAGTTTGTGCTCTATTTGGCAGTCAAAAGATAGCTTTCTACATTGTTGATTAATAGGCTGGGATTCAACTATACAACTTGAAATATATTTCATTAGCAAAATATACAATGGTTTGTCTGTAACAAGAAAAGAAAATCAACAACAAATGCTGAACGGAAAAGCAAAATAAATATATTCTCTTTAATAAGATGTGGCAGGAAGAGGTAGGTCTAACACAAGTGTATAAAGCCCAAGAAGCTGGTTCTCTGCAACTTACTTGGTTCCAGACCCCTTTGCTTGTGTACTTTTCTCCTTCTCTTATCCTGTTTTATTTGCAAATAGTACTTTTTTTCTGTGAGCACTACTCCATCTGCGTGCTCTACAAACATTTCTCCTTCTTCTTGATGGTCCTAAGACTCATTTCTTTACTCTTAGTAAACTTAATTGCTTTAATGTTCTGCCTTTCACCTGACTTGATCCCCATCCACTGCTGCTTGTTCTTCTCCAGACTCCTGCCTTCAGGCACAAGGGCCTGGGACACCCCACCCGTATCAGTCCCCTGCCGAAGGAAAAGTCTTCTCTTCTGAGAGAGAAAAGAAGTCCCAGTCTTCCCAGGGACAGAGCTGGGAAGGGCTGTCTGGAGCAAGTCTTTGCTAAAACTGTTTGAGGACCATGAGCAAATTCAAGGGATGGAAAATCCTGCATTTCTGGGCCTGGGGGGTCCCCAGGGTGCTGCTGCGTCCCCAGCACATGTCCCCATGTCACCGGAGCCCTCTGTGAGGTCACAGTGGTTGGGCTCTACATCTTCCTCCTGGGGCTGGTGCTGCCCCAGTTGCTCATGGCTTTTGCCTGGAGGAGCAGCGTGTCGATCCGTGGGATCCTGCTGCCCATGCGGAGGATGAGAGCGCTCAGAGGTGAGGGGCTGGTGGGAGGCTGGGGTCTGATACGTGCTGGAGGCAGTGTCTGTCCCAGCCGGGTGCTGGGGGCTGCGTCCCATCACCTCTCATCCTGCTGCCAGGCACGTCCCAGAGGGTCCTGGATCCATCCTCTCCCTGCCCTCCGTGAGGCAGCTGGGGACCGCTCAGAGGTGACTTGGGCTGGCCGGCTCTTGTCAGGGCTGCCCAGCCCCAGCCCTGCCGGCCTCTCCTTGCGGAGCCCGTGTCCGTCCCCTGGCCAGCTCAGGGCCCCTGTGCTGGACTCACTCCAGCGCATCGCTGCCGTTCTGTCACTGAGGAGCCCAGGATGGGCCCAGTCCCCCAGGGTGGTCTTCCCACTGCCGCGGTGAGGGGAAGACTCCCTCCCCTCATCCCACTGACTTCCCTCTTGCCAGTACAGCCCAGCACAGGCTGGTAGTGCTGGGGCAGTCTGGGAAGATCCTCACCCCTCCCTGGCGCGAAGCCCTGCAGCCAGCAAAGCCATTTCTTTCTTTTCTTGCAGCTCTCTGCTCATGCGTGCGTTCCCAGTCCAGACCTGCGCGTTCTGAGGACAGAGGCGGTGTGACGGGGACTGTCCCTGCGGCCGTCACTACCTTTGTGGCCGTCGGGACTTCTCTGCTAAAGCGACTGCAAGACCATGAGGTGAGGTGGGGGTTGAGGGCTCCCCTCCATGCCCCTGGCTTCCCCGGGTGCCGTGGCAGAGGGGCGTCTCACCTGACAGCACCTCTGCCCTCCTGCAGGCGCTTTGTCCCCAGGCGCCGATCCTGCTGCTCAAGCTGGACTAATGCCATTGCTCCCCACTCCTTTCCCCGGGAGCTCCCAGTGCTGGGGCTCCTGCCCGTGCGAGGAGCAACACTGGGCCCCAAGGCGCAGGGTGCTCACGGCTTCCCCTCCTCGGGGCATGGTCTCGTTCCCATGCCTTCCCCTTTGCCACGGTCCATTTGGATCTCTCAAATGTACAGGACAACATACGCTGTGATTTCAACTTTATTTCATGAGCTCAGTAAGAAATACAATGAAAAAACATGACAGGGGCTCAATTCCCTTCTCCCAGACTCGTCTATCACCTGAATTCACTCCTTCACCAGTCAAGTCATAAGGTTTCATAACTTATAATCTGTAACTCTTAATATCGTGCACCTATGAGCAAAAAAAAGAATTTTTTTGCTATGAACCTATGAGCCAACCGAGAGAGCGCTCACCCTTCCTCCTCCATCACGGTGTGGGCGTCCCCTGTGTCGCACCGGGAAGCATGAAAGCCTCAGCAGTTCAGCTGCTGTTGGATCTGCTTCAAAAGCTTTTTGAGTAAGCTGATGTTTTATACCCTCCAGCTTGGAGGCTGGGTCTATACCATTTCCTTACGTTAGTGGATTCTGAGGAAACTGCCAGACAAAAGGTAATGGCTGCCGGAGACAGCCATCCGCAGCTGGTAACGGCTGCATCATGGCCCTTTAGCTCTCTCTGGCCACGCGTCCTGCCTACGCGGTGCTCTCGCTTTGACCTAATGGTGCTGCTCCCAGCATACACCAGGCCTTAGCAGGAGCTGGGTTAGCCAAAATCTAGGCAGGAGTTGAGTGAACAGTCACACCCTTCCTTGTCCGGCACTTTCCCCCTGACCTCCGCCATCCCCCGTTTTCAGGAGTGACCGCCCAGGCTCCCATGTGGCCTTTTGCCCCGGTGGAGTCGATCTCCCTGTCTGACTCTCTGCTCGTGTCAGAGGCACCGCGGAAGATCCTGCTGTTCCCCGTGGCTGTCCTGACCGATGCCTGCAACTCGTCCCTCGTGCCCGTGTCACGCAGATGATTTGGGGGGCAGCAGGTCTCTGTCGTGGCTCCCTGGGAACAAGGGCAAAGCAAGTCCCATCACTCCCCTTTGTGGTCCGTCCCCAGGGTGACCGAGTGGAGACGTACCGGGAGCTGGAGAGCGTCTTGTGGGGAGACGACGGCTGTTTGACGAGTGGCGTTGTGAACCGCCTGATAGCAGAGGCGTTGAGTGACATGCGAGCAGCCCAGGTGAGCTTGTTCTCTTTCAAGGCCACCCAAGCAGCCTGCCTCTGCCCCTGGTTTTGGGGGAAATACAGAGTGGCGCAGAGATGTTCCTCGGTTGTTCAGACCCAGCAGAGGTCCTAAGGGAGAGGCTCTGGGGACTCGTCGTGACAGGGAATTTGGAGAGGGGAGTGTTGTGTTAAAGGGTAAAGACTTTGGGCAGAAAATAACCCCCCTTGCGTTCCAGCTTGTCTTTAGATGTCCGAGGGGCTGGGGGCGGCTAGGCTTAGATTCTGGGTGATGCCCAATTCAGCACTGTAAGTCCGGTCGCGTTCAATATGTTGAACTAACACGATTACGGACGCACAAATAGCGCACTGTACTTTCAGTTTAGTGGCGTTCAATGAACTATCACAGCCAGACTTAAGGAGCTTGGTTGCGTTCAATGAACTATCACGGCTAGATTTTAATGAATAGTACAGTTTATTAAAGCAACAGGAGTACAGGTTCTTTTGGATTGCCGATGATAAATACACTGTCTGCAAGGCACGTGCAAATAATAATACAGTCGACTACAAGCGCATTAAATTATGGAAGGAAAAGAGCTCTAAAGAATTCTAAGTTTCCCGGGAAAGCACTCGGTACAGCCGAGTGTTCGAATCTCACCCAAGAGGTGTCCCTCTGGGGGGAAGAGAGGTTCAGCCTGTCGACTGACCCCAGAAGGCAGTGATGTCCTCCCAACTTGTCCACGACGGTATCTTCCCTAATAGTCACCCTTTCTTTGGGCCTTTTTACACTATTTTCCTATTTAGGTGGAGCTCGAGTGACTCAAGTCATGCATGCCTTTACTTTGATTGGTATTAAGTTCTCTCGCTTTGCTTTTAAAAGGACATGCTAGAAAAAAATTCAGAGCGCAGGCTCAGTGAGGGGTGGTTGCACTTTGGAGGCGGGTAGCTTTTGGGATGGAGGTGTGTTTTGGTATTCTAATGAGCAAAGTTCACCCAGAGGACGTGATGTTGCGTGTCAGTACCCCAGGACAGGGCACTTAGGAGATAAATCAGAAGTAGGGCAGTAGATCGACAGAACCCCCATGATTTTACCTCCTTGCTTCCGTGGATTCAATGCAGGGACCTACCCTTCCTATCGTTCCAGTTCCCTATCCCTGCGATAACATCACAGAGACTGGCCGTGGCGTCTCCGCTCCACTCCACCCTCAGTGTTACTTCTCTTAGGGTCAGCACACCAAACTGCCTTGGTGTTGCTAACATCTAAGGTTGCAGGTTACATTGCACAGAGAATTATTAGGGAACCAATTCCTTGCGTGTCCACTGCATTCCACCCTGGAGGTTTTGCCTTCCCTCAAGGGGGTGCGGGGAACATACTGATAAGTCGCTTCTAGCAGTCACTCCACAGGGAGGCAGGGAACTGTGCAGAGAAGCGGACTCGGGGCTGTTTCTAACTGAGCGACAGCTGGGTTCAAGCTCAACACTGTTTGTCCTGCTTTGAGGAAGGGCCGTGGCAACCCACCAGCCCCACGGAGAGGTCCCAGGGGGGTCTTGAGTCTGTGGCAGTTTGATCCTGGCATCTGCATGGAGAGGGAGAGGGGGCAGCAGCACAGGGCTGTTCTGGGGCAAAGCCTCCCTCATCTCGCCAGGGAACTGCTCGCCTATCCCAGGGTACAAGAGGCAGCAGCCGCTCGGCCCCGAGCACAGCTGTCCCGAGGGGTCTTGCAGAGGAGATGGGGTCATTCAGCCTGCCCTAGTGCCTCAGCCTTTTTCTCCGGAGTGTTTAACCTGTGACGCTTTTGCAGGGTGTGACAGGTGACGTGAAGATGGCCGCTAGTGACGTCCTGGTAGCTCTGGCCCGCTCCCACTTCCACTTTGTCATGTCCGAGCTCCAGAGCCACCTGAAGGCCATGAGGAAGGTCCCTGATGAGATTGTGCTCCTCACCTTGGGCAAAATGGCCCGCAGCTATGGTATGGCACCCTGGGCCTTGGGTAGAGATCTGTGATAACAAGGAGAAGGGATCCTCCCCCTCCCTAAACGCCCTGTGTTGAACTGGGGGGCTACGGAGTTGCCGTGCCTCCTTGCTCCGCGCCAGGGCCAGTTGGCAGCTCTGCCTTATCAGCCCGATCCCAGTTCCCAAAGGGTGGGAACCTGTTGGAGACAAACCCGCGGGGTCTTGGCCCCCCACCGTCCTCCCCGTTTCCCCAAAGGGCTTCCCCCCGGGGAAGGCAGCCCGTCCCACACCCTCCGGCACGTCCTGCGTGGCCCAGCAGCCCCAGCCCTGGCAGGGATGGACCCCAGTCTCCCGTGTCTCTCACCGACCCTCTCGGTCCCTCTGTCCCTGCCTCCTCTGCAGCCCTGCGGTGCATCCCCTTTGTGGGAATGACGCTGCTCGCCCTGCGCACCGTGCTGACCCAGGTGGGGAGCGGCGAGGTCCTGCATGCCATCTGCAGTGGTGAGTGTCGGCTCCTTGGCTGGGGTCTTAGGGGCAGGGGCGGCCTTCGATGCCTCCATGTGATCTCAGAGGGAACGTGGTGGGTGTGAGCCCGGGGCAATCCCAAACTGCAGCGAGTGTGTAGGAGGAGCGGGGGAAGGCCAGGAGGTTTCTGTGGGCGGGACGCGGCAGCGCTGCACGGAGAAACTCCTGGGTCCCTTCCCACGGTTTCTGTTCCCCCGCTTCCCTCTGGGATTAAACTCCCTACTCCGAAAGGGCGAGTATGAGGGAAGGGAAGGGAAAAGGGAAGGGAAAAGGGAAGGGAAGGGAAAAGGGAAGGGAAGGGTGTGCAGTTGGAAATGCTGGAGGGGAAGGGGCCGTTGAGGAGGAGAAGGTGCGATGGGTGTGAGGAGGAGAGAAACGGTGGGGTGTTTGAACCCAGGCACCTCAAGAGCACAGATTGCCCTTGGATCCAGATCCAGATCCAGGGAAGCCCTGCTGAGCCTGGGACCGTCCTTAAAGCAGGCTTGGGCGTGAACGCAAGGTACCGTCCCTGCTGCAGACTCTCACATGCTCCCTTTTCCTTTGTCCTGGTGCAGTCCTGGAGCAGTGGTCGAAAGGAGTCAGTACATACCTCTGCAGCTGGGAGCAATGCCCCTTCCCTCGCAAGGGGGTAGCACAGTTCTGTGAAGCCATTTACCCGGTCTTCCGCTATGTGGTGGCAAATTGGCTGGACTGCAAGGAGGAAGAGGTGAGAAGTGCTGCTTTCCACGCCCGGGGCTGCAGCAGGGATGTCCATGGCGCTGGGTCCGTCTGTGCCCAGTGGGGTGCGAGCAGAGGGCCGAGGGGAAGGGGGCTTCCCGACGGGAAGCAGCCGAGCCTTGGGGCCTTTCTGCAGGGAGGGCTGGGGTAGCAGGGTGGGGAAGTGCTCTCTCTCCTCTGGAGCGAGCCCTTCTTCTGCAGGGCAGAAGGGAAAGGGAAACCCCTCCCAGTGGGAAGGGCAGACCGGTGTTCAGGGGATGCTGAGCACTAGGCAGACCTTCAGCCCTCCAAGCGGAGCCTCTCCCTTCCCTCTTCAGGACAAGCAGGCTGTCCTCGGGGCAGTGGCTGCCATGCTGGGGGTCCTTCTGCATGAGGAGCAGCACCGAGAGCAGACCTGGGAGCAGCTCCTCTGGCTCCTGCAGCAATACCAGGAGGTCCGAGACAACTCCCGGCTCACCGAGGTGAGATGTTGCGCAGGGCCTGGCGTGGCTGCTGGGGTGGGTCTGCGCGAGTGCTAAGAGGCACTGGGGAGCTGTGGGGTGCCAGGAGGAGCTGGGAAGCCCTTAGAGAAGGAACAGGAAGAGCAGAGGAGGCCTGAGGTTTCCTGGGCTCTTTGGGCAGAAAAGGAGAAACCCGGGGCAGGGCGGGAGGGAGGCAAGAGTCCCTGGGGCTCATCTGCTCAGGAAGGGAGGCACTGCCAGCTCCCTGGGGCTCTGTGTGCAGGAAGAGCTTTGCCCGAATGCCCAGGGCCATGTCCAGTCCCATGCGGCGACTGGCGAGGTCTGATGAGTGGGAAACTGAGTTGTCAAGCCCGGGCTCCGTTCCGAGGAAAGAGACCCTCTTGATGCTGCTCTGCTCGTCAGGCTTTTCCCTGGGAGCTGATGTTAGGGGCTCCCCTTATCCCAGACGTGCTGGGTTTCTCCATTCCCAAGTGCCTTTAGGTGGCTTGAGCCTCCTCTTCCCCCCCGTTCTCTTGTAGAGCCTCAGCTATGTCCTGGAGATCCTGGAGGGAGTTCAGACCCCAATGCCGCAGGGCACGGCTCTTGCCATCAGCACCGCTGTGCGCCGCCAGGTAAGGGGAGCCCTGCGCCCTGCCGCAAGCCTGGGGCCTGCACCCATGATTGCCACGGAAGGGAAGGACCTGCCGGCTGGCAGGGCAGAGCAGGGCGTTCCTCCACTGGGACCTTCCTGCAGGCCTGGAGCATGCCAGGACTTCGATCCAGGTGCCATCTTAAGGCTGCAGGAGGCCTGATCCTGGCTGTTTGGAACGGGCCTGAGCGGCAGCCCGGTTCCCACAGCCATTTCCCTCTCGGCCAAGTCGCAGGAGGACTCTGGAGCGCCAGCACCCTGAGGGCAGCCTTTCAGCGCTGCTCAGCCTCAGCTCCTGGGCAGCCTGGGCTGCCGCAAACCTCTGTGTGTGCCCGGGGCCACCGTGGGGTGGGCTGGGTTTCGGCTGTGGGTCCCATGCCCAGAGTGCCCAGGGAGAGGAGAACGGAGAGCGCCATTACTTTTCGGTCCCTCTCAGCACTGATGCCGCTTTCTCTAAAATGGATCTTGCTCCCACAGCTCCCTGATGTGACCGAGGAGGCTGGCCCTGCCCAGAAGGCAGTGCTGTCCCGCTGCATCATGCTGCAGGGTAAGGAGAGGAGACTGGGCGATGGCCCGCCGTGCCGTGGCAGCTCTCTCCCTGTCCTTGGCTGTTGGGGACAGCTGCCTGCTGATGCAGAATGCGATTTCTTCCCCGCAGCACGAATGCGCCCCGAGGAGACAGGCATGTTTCTGCACTCCCAGCTGAGCGGTGGGAGTGAGGCCGGTCGCGTGGCAGCCCTGGGCCTGCTGGGAGCGCTGGCCCGCGCTGACGGTCAGTGCCACAGACCAGGGACGCAAGGCAGGGGTTGGGGCTGCTGGGCTGACAGCAGGAACGGGCCGAAAGTGGTGCACCTGCACCCAAAGGGAGCTGCGAAGAGCGGGTCCCCCAGCCGAGCTGACGCCCCGCAGCAGGGCTCTCCCCCGGCAGTTAGAAATGCCGGCACACCAGGGACGGCGCTCCACGGGCGTGTAACACAGGCAGGCTGGTGGGCGGGCAGGTGGGCTGCTTTGCACAGGAGCTGCTCGTACCCGTGCTGTTTCTCTTGTTCTCTCTGTTGCCATAGCCTTCGGTCCCTGTAAAATAGCCTCTGGAAGTGGGGTTGCTCCGACTACGCCGCTGCTTCCCGTGAAGCCAGTCAGGCCCCGCTCTTCTGTCCCATTGGAAGCTTCAGGGGATCCCTTCTGCCACTGGGGCTCTGCCTCAATGCACACCTCTCCGTATCTCTTCCAGCACCTGCGGTGAGAGAGAAGCTGCCCCAGCTGGTGGAGGCCATGCGCGCCTTGTGCAGTGACCCCAGTGCCCAGGTGAACTGGTTTGGGAAGAGAGGGTGCCACCAGGGGAGGCAGAGAAACCCTTTCCCTTGGGACAGAGCCAGAGGGCCTGGGGAAGTGCTGGCGCGTTGCCCAGGTGGTGGCTGATGGCTCCTCCCTGGGGAGAGCTGGCAGGGCAGAGCGGGGAGGTCTCTGGGCTCTGCGGGGCAAATGCCCGTCCAGCCTGGTGCTGAAGCCCAGCCCTGACGCCAGGAGCGAAAGCTTCTGCCGTGGCCTTGCCACCTCTCTGCGAGCCACAAAGGCGCAAACTCTTTGGGTTTTGAACAGGAGGGTCATAACCACACTCTCCCCTGGCAGGTGCGGAGGGCAGTTCTGGAGTTCAGCAGGGAGCTGCTCAGCTCCGGATCCCAGAGCTGCTGGCCATGGGATGTGGTGGGGCACATCTTCAGCGAGTTCAGCCGGACCTCGGGCACACTGGTAAGGGCAGAGCAGGACACCCAGGGCTGGTTGTTTTGACCAGTGCCTGGACCGTGCTGAGGGCTCCTGCCGGCGGCCTTGGCCTTGGAGAGCTCCATGCTGCAGAGCCATCGGCGCTGGCACTGCCGTCAGAGCCGCTTCCGAATGGCCGTTCCTCGTGGGTGTCTGTGCCGATGTTGGTGGAGATGTCAGTGGATGATGTGGGTTTACACCTCGGCATGCCACCCAGCACTGTGGTGCCGAGCTGTGCCCACGGGCGCCTTCGGCAAAGCTGCCTTGCAAAGGGAGCGTCTTGTAGGGGCAGGACATCTTCCGTCCTTAAATGCTGATGGACGGTGAGCAAAACACAGCCAGTGCGGACAGGTGGGCCTGGCTAGAGGAGCTTTCTGTGGTGTTCTCGTGCTCTGGCCCTCCAAAGCACACCCTGCCCACCCAGTAACAGTCTGGGGGCCCACATCCCTTCTGGCAAGGGGACGGGCCGTTTGGCAGTCCCTGTGGTGAGCGTTTCCCAGCATTCAGCTGGGTGCCCAGGAGGTGAAAGCTGGGGATGGCCGAGCCTCCCGCTGACTCGCCGAGGACATTCCCTCTGGCCGCACCTTCCCTCTAGCTGGGAGATCCATGTGCGTCACTCTGAGGCTCGGGGAGGCTCTGCTTTGGGAGCAGGGCAAAGGAAAGGGCTTCTGGGTGCTCCTCCACATCTGTCGGGCTGGGTGTGCTGCCTCCAGGGCTGGCACTGAGCACAGCCTTGCTGAAGGGCACGTTCCTCACCTCTGCTTTGGTGGCACGACAGCAGCATTTGGGCCCCAGGGGACCGAGTCGGCAAGCAGCGGCACTGTCTGCTCCCAGGCTTCCCAGTCCTTCCCAGGGTCTGGGACCCGGTCCTCGAGCTGGGTCCGTCTGGCCATCGGGAGGGGGGCAGGCACAGGAGCAAGAAGAGCACTGGTGAGGGGTGCCTGAGCCTCATCAGTTGGGAGCTGAAGGTAATTGGGGGTTTGCCAACTCTGTCTTACAGGTGGCAGGAGGCCTTTTTGCCTGGGAAAACCCAGAGGATGGAGCAATTCGAGCCCTGTGCCTGGACATCGTGGGCTCACTGGACGTCACTCTGAGAGGGATGACCAAAGTAAGTTGCCCTCTGTCCTGCTGCTGTGGCCGCTTCTTGCCTTCAGGACATTTTTCCGTGTGCTCCCCCATGCCCTGAACCTGTCCCCTCCTGCGCTGAAGCGCACCAGGCTCAGTGAAATGCAGACCGTCCTTTTCGTCTTCGCGCTGAGCGGAAATGCCAGTGTGGCGAATTGCCCGGTTCTTCTCTGCAGCTCCTGTGGCCGAGGCTGCTGCAGTACGTGGTGCCAGCCCAGTACAGCGGCATGCTGATCCCGCTCTCCCGCTGCCTCCGAGCCCTGGTTGAGAGACGGGAGAGAGCGGGGTGCGAGGAGGAGGAGCCGGATGCCATGGACTCCCAGGAGCAAGGTAGGAGCCCCAGCGAGTGCTGCTGCTGGGTTTGGCCAGGGGTCAGGCCAGCCCGCGTCTCCCTGCGCCCCACCAGCCCTGAGCAGGAGCCCAGGAAAAGCAAAGGGCAGAGACAGGCTCTGCTGCTGGGCACGAGGGGCTCTGCCCTGCGTGGCCCCTTGCCCGGCGCAGAGGCCTGGCTCTCCTGCTCGCAGCGCTCTCCTGGTGAGCCGGGGCTCGCTCCTGGCCGTGCTGGAGCTGCCTTCATCTCCTGCTGGGCAGCCCTGGGGAGCCCCCCAGCCAGCGCTATTGCAGCGCAGCTGCTCTCAGCCCTCAGCCCTGTGTGGGGCTATCGGAGGCGTGAGGCTCGTCGGCTCACCCAGCCTTTCTGCCTCCCCACAGCCCGGCTGCCGGCTCCCCAGGCCCTGCTGGCTCGACTGCTGGTGAGTAGCGGGGCCCTGGGGAAAGAGCTTTTCTGGCCAGGGGTGGTGGGAGATCCCGGGGTAGAGATGCTGTTGAGGCCAGCGCCGGGAGCCCCCAAGGAGGAGGCAGCATGCCCGAGCCCATCAGGGATCCCACTCCGTTCTCAGGGCTGGCAGCACCCTGGGTGAAGCCGTCGGCTGCCTGCTGCCAGCCAAGCGGCACCGAGCTCCCTCCCGAGCTCCCTCCTGGGAGAAGCTGTGGCTCTGGCGGCAGGAGCGACCCTTCTCTCCTGCCCTCCTCTAGGTGGTGGCGGCAGCTCCTTACCCGAGCCGCGAACGCGCAGTCGCTGCCTTGCAGCTGCTGCAGGCCCTCCACGGCAGGATCCACAGAGGCTTGGGGGCGGCGTGGGCGACCGAGATCCCCCTCCTGCTGCAGTACCTGGAAGGTAAAGTGCAGGTGGGGAGGGAGAGGCTGGAGGGGAGGGAGGGGGGCAGGAAAACGCAGCTGCCTGGCGCGACGGAGGGCAATTGTCCCCAGTTCCCCAGCACTTGCTCTGCTGCCTTTCCCCTTCCAGGGAGCCGGTGCTGAGGCTGGGGGCAGCTGTCCCCTGGCATCAGTTCGGCCCAGGGGATGGAGGGGGCCGTTGATGTCCCCTCGGAGGGCAGGTGTTGGCATCACCCAAGGATGGTGTCTGGGAGAGGGACGTGACTGGTGCTCCTGGAGGGGGTGCAGCCCTCGGCTTTGGAGGACCAAGTCCCCAGGCCAGGCGAGGTTTGCAGCAGCTGTCCTCGGCAGTAGCCTGGGAGAAGGGCTGGAAATGGGCAAAAGGCAATGGGTGGCTCGGGAGAAAATGTGTGTTGGGACTGGGTGGTTGGAGTTGTTGTGGGAGCTGCAGTCGCTCAGTGGGAATCTGCTGCGGCCAGTGCGTCCTTCCCCAGATTGAGTCAATGCCTCTGACGACCGCCCCTGGGATCCCTCCTGTGTCTTTGGCCTCGCAAGGGCTTTCGCGTAGGCCCTCTCTAGCCTGATGGCCTGGGACTTTTGGGAGGTCGGACTGCAGAGGAGAGCGCCAGACTCGTCTTTGGTGTGAGCTTAAATAGCTGCGAGAGCTTTTGCTTCCTCTTGCTTCCTAGGCAGAACTGAGAGCTCCCTGGCCTCTGCAGAGTGGGAGCGCCGTGTGCTTAAGGTATAGCATCCTTGCGGGGGGTGTCACAAATCGAGGGGGGAGAAGAGGCAGCAAAGTTGTGGGAGGAAGCTCGGGGCTGCTTGTGTAGGCACCAGGAGGTGGGGGCACCTCCTGAGCACCCTGCGCCTCCCCCGGCAGTAGGTGCCTGCCCACTCAAGAGGAGCTGCTGCCTGCACACGTGCCACGGCTGATGGCTAATGCCCTCTAACGCTGTGGCACGCGCCTTAGCGCTGCCTCCTCCTCTAAGTCCGGCCTGCCGGGGGGTCTCACATGAGGCGTTAGGAGAAGAGGGAAGCTGGTGAAAAGAGGCTTGGGTGGGGTGAGGGAGGAGACTGCCGTTCCCGGCAGCTCTCCCCCGCAGCATCCCGGGACACGTGAGCGTGGAAAGGGCCCTGGCCAAGGTCTGGGGAACACTCGCTTCCTTTCCCGTTCACACCAGTTTCTGCGAGCGTCGCTGGAGCCCGTGGAGGACAAGGCCTGGACCGTAGGCCTGAGCCAGGAGCTGAGCCAGCGGCTGGGCAGCTCTGCTGCCGGCTCCTGGGAGGAGGTGTGTGTCCTGCCCGGCACTGGGGCTGGAGCTGGCGCTGGTGCTCTGCCCACGCAGGCAGATTTCACTGCTTTCCTTTCCCTCGTCCCCAAAAGGCGTTTCCCCTGGGCTGCCCCAGCGGCTGGCCACAGCCTGGCATCGTGGCCGGCTCTGCCTGCTCCCGGAGGTGGTGGGGTCCATCTGGGGCCAGCCCTCTCCTGACGGGTCGGGCCATGACTGCATCTCGGGCTCGGCTTCTTCTCTTTCAGCTTTTCCTGTACAAGGCTCTTGGGACGGTGCTGGCAGCTTGTCAGGACCTCAGACACGTCCAAGGGCAGGTGCTGAGGTTCCTCCAGGAGACAAACCCTGTGGAGCTGTCTGAGGCCAAGGTGAGGTGATGCTCCTGTCCTGAGCAGCCCCTGGATTTTCCTGGGGGAGAGGGAGGGCTGCTCCTGGCCCAGCTCCAGACCTCCTTCCTTTCCCCGTTGCTGCTGTTTCCGGCTTGCTGCAACGTCCTGCCCGGCCACGGTCGCTGGCCACGGCTGAATGCCTGGACTGGAACCGACTCCCCGTTTCTCCGTGGTTGCAGGGAATGATTTCTGTTGTGTCCCACGCTGCCGAGAGCCACTTCCACCTGGTCTTGGGCACGGTGACTATGTTCTCTGCCGCTTTCACCAGAGACTGGTCCCGCCAGGCTTCCACGGGCTGGGAGGTAAAGGAACGAGGGGCTTGCTGGTTGGCTTTCCTTTTTTGGCCTTCTTTCCACTTCTACGCCTGCAGCAGCCACCCTGTGGCAGCTGCCTTGAGATTAACCTTCTTGGAAGAGCTACCCGAGACCTGTGTTTCAGAGGGGACATCCTGGCCTTGGGGCCCCTGAGGTGTCTCTGGAGAGGATGGGGTTTGGCACCTGGTGGATCAGAGCCACCCAGCTGGGGCAGCTGCAGCAGTTGCTTGCTTGCTTGCTTGCTCGCAGCCACATTGCCCTGACTTAACTTCAGCAGGAGCTGGTGACAAGGGGGTGGGCACAGTGTGACACTCTGCCCCTTCCTCAAAGCTGAGGGCTGGGAGCAGGAGCCTGGTGAGGTCTCGTTGGCTCTGCTCCCCACCTGGGGGCTGTGGGGAAGCCTTTCTGGGCAGGGCAGGGCCCTGCAGAGAGAGCAGTGCAGCCTGGCCTGGGGAGGTGAGCAGACCGGGCTCATCTGCGCCACTGACCCGCACAGGCTGCACGGCTCTGAGCAGGACCGTGACAGGCTATGTCGGGTACCTGTCCGCAGAAAGGTTCCAGACAGCTCCCCGGCCTCTCGAGTCAGTGGTATAACAGCCAGCAGCGTGTGTGATGCTGGCTGCACCTCCTCCCTCTCCGAGAGAGAGAACTCAAGCTGCGGGGTGGGAACAACTCCCAGCCCCAGCACTCGCAGCTCGGGGAGCTGCTGGGAGGTGCTGGGGGAAACAAAGAGCTGGCGAGGGTGCGGGGCAGGGCCTGCCGCAGGAGCCCGCCGCAGGAGTCCCGGGGCTGATGTCTCAGGGCATCTCTGTCGACACAGGTACAGCGGCGGCAGAAGATGGAGCGAACCCGGACCATTCGTGCTGCTCTCATGCGCACCTACAGCGGCATTGCGCTGCATGCCCCCAAGGAGCAGCTGCTCACCTGTGTGGATAAAGAAATCATGGGCAACATCCTGAGGCTCTCCAGAGATAAAGAGAGGGTAGGAGCACAGGGCGCGTAGGGTGGGGATGCCCGGGTGCCCCAGCTCCGGCCCCTCGGGGCTGGGGTGTACCGAGATGGGCGGTCTCTTCCTAAAGACCTCCCAAGGAGGGGTTTGTCCTCAGTGTCCAGATGCAAGCCCTCTGTGGCTTCTCCCTGCCCGTGCTCCTCTTCCACCTCTCAGCCCTTCAAAGAGTTCAAGGGGTGCTTTGCTCTCTTTGGCCTCAGGACTTGCAGCTCAAGCTCGCCCTGGTGCAGAGCATCACCGAGGTCAGTTGTGCCATCCAGGCTGTGGGCGACTGCGGCAGCTTTGAGCTCTCCTTAAAGCAGGAGGCGATGCGGACCCTGCTGGTGAGTGTCCGTAGCTGGAGCCGTCACACGGGGGAGTTTTGGGCTGTGCCGTCAGCCTGGTTTCCCCAGAGGCATGATGGCCTCTCGGCTTCACGCGAGCTCCTGGAGCTGTGTCCGCAGCTGGTGGGGCCCTTGGGTGCTGGTACTGGGTGGCTGTGGCTGAGGAGCAGGGTCCCTCCTGCAGTGCCTTTGTGCCTTTGGGGTTCCGTGGGGGAGATGGGGCAGCGTCTGCCCAAGCCTGGCAGCAGAGCCTGTCCCCGGGGCGGCGGGAGGGCTGTCCCGTGTCCCTGCCCGCTGCCAACTCTGCACTTGTCTCTGGGACTTGCAGGACTGGATAAAGAGGGAGCCCTGGGACTCCCTGGTGTATGGAGTGTTTCAGGCCCTGGAGGAGTTGAGGTGAGGTCTGTTCCCCAGGCTCTGGGCACTCCCAGTGTGCCCCAGCCCAGCTTGAGCATGGGGCCAGGAGCTGCTGGGGCTGTGGAGTGGGAGGGTGTTCCCCATTCCAGGTGTCTCCCAGAAGAAGGGAGCCCCAGGGGTTCCTTAACCTGGGGGGGGTGGGGGGGTTGCCTGCTGCCTGGGAGGAGGTAGGAATTGCTGGAGCTGAAGGCAGTGCTCGCTGGCATGGGCTGGGGGGGTTGGATTTGGGGCCCTCGATTAGGAGGGACTCAGTTGTGGTTTAAACCACCCTGGAGAGGGCTAGTAAATCCCCTTTCTGTTTTGTCTCCCTTCTTCCTCTGGCCAGCAAGCTGAGGCCGCCTCTGAGCGGGAAGGAAAATGGCAACCTGCTGGCAGTGTGCTGCCAGAGTGTTTTGTCCCATCCTTCTGAGGAGCAGATGAAAAAGGGAAGGAAGAGTGTGAGGGCAGCTGTGAACATGGAGGTACCCACCGGCCAGTGCCTGCCCACCTCTGGGTCAGGATCCCACCTCAGCACGCCCTGGCAGCCCCCATGATGCATAGCCTCAGCTCTCCTTTGCTGCTTTTAGCTTCTGCACAGGAGAGGCATGGAAGATCTGGGCCACCTCATAGAAACCCTTCTGGAGGCTGAGGCGACCTCTGCCTGCTTTTGCAAAGTGTTCCACGTGAGTAGCCACGGGGCAACAGGGAAAGCGTTGCCAGGGCAGAGAATCGAGACCTTAGTGGGTGATAGGAGGTGGATACCTTTCCTCCAGACAAATGGGGCTTTGGCTCCTTGCTCTGGGGCTGTGCATCTGGCCGGGGCTGGGGGTCAGGAGTGCCTGGCCACTGCAGCCTCAGGACAGGCAGCGAAGTGGGCCCTGGTGGAGGGAAAGCCAAGAGCCAGCCCTGAGCTGGGCGAGAGCAGCCCTGGGGGGAAGGCCGGAGCAGGGAGACGCCAGCAGGGAAGCAAGACCTGACACAGGGCAGAGGCGGCTGCATAGCGCGAGGCGGTGAAGGCTGCAGGGCCGGTGCTTGGTGGGGCAGGGGATGCGCCAGGAAGGGGCCAGAGAAGAAGGGAGAGGGAGAGGGATCTCGGGGAGAGAAAGATTCCTGTTGCGAGAGAGATGCCCCCTGCCCCAGGTCCTGAAGGGCTGGCTCACCTCAGCCAAAGAATGGGAGCGGGAGAGAGCCCTGCGGGTTTGCACCCACGTGCTGGGCGCTTGCAAGGAGCGATGTGAGCTCACGGTGAGTAGGGACCCTCCGCGTGCCCTGGTGCCCCATTCCCACCATTCGTGGCCCTGGAAAGGAGCCCTGCCCAGCTGGGTGCTGGCTTTCGGGGCCCCTGGGATTATGGGGCAGCCCTTCTGCCTGGTCGCTGCCCAGGGAGCAGGCTGGGCAGTAGAGGCGAGCGGGCGCTGAGACTGCCTGCAACCTTTTTCCTGCTGCTGTCCCCTGCAGAGAGGATGTCCCTACAAGCAGTTCGGCTCCCTGGTGGGACTGCTGGGGTCTCTGACCAGCGACTGCCTGGACACGTGCCACCAGAGGGCATGGGTCTGCCTTGGCTACCTTCTCCAAATGCAAGGTGAGGAGAGCAGGCGCTTCCCAGCCTTGCTCAGCCCGATCCTCCCTCCCTCCCTTCCTGGCCTGGCGCCACCGGGGTCCCGTGGAGGGAAGGGGGAGGCAACGTGCTGGGCTGGTTTTGTGCCCCCACCCTGTTAGCCCTCTGCCCCCCTGCCCATCTCAGGAAGGATCCCTGAGAGAGTGTTGCCGAGTCCCACCTCCCCGGGGCGTGCGTGAGGTTGGGTGGTCAGGGCCATCCCTCACTGCTGTCTGAGAGCAGGACGTCGTCACCAATGCTGGGGACTGTCCCCCTCCACGTCTGTCCCTCTCCACGGTCCAGGCAGGAGAGACAGAGGGTGGTCAGACAACTCGCTCGGATGAGGTCCCCGACGTTTCAGAGGGTGCCTTCCCCCTCGCTCCCTGCCTTCAGCCTGGAGAGACAGGCAGCTACCCAGGCAGTCTCCAAAGTCATCCCTGGCAGGGAAGAAATCTCCTGGGGAGCACAAGAGAGGAAGCCAATTTGCTGCCCAGAGCAAACTGGGCAGGGAGGAGGGATCTGAGCTGCAGGCCCAGAGCGTGCTGCAAAGGGTTGTGTTTGCACCCTTTCCTCTTCAGGCAGCAGGGTCTGCCTGTGCTGAGGAAGTCACAGGGAGGTTTCCTGCCTCCCAGAGACGATGGCGGCCTGTGTGGGAATAGGGGACGCAGCTGCTAGGAGCAGAGGCTGCTGAAACCCTGAAGCCCCAGCAAAAGGTTTAAGGAGGAAGAGGGCTCTTTCCAGCCCGGGGTTTGTCAGCCATTTATCAGGCTCAGGAAATCCCGCTGCCCCAAGTTCAGGAGGGCCCTGGCTTTCCCTGTGGCCTTCCCTGCCACCACGGGGGTTCTCCTTTATTGGTATCTGGGGGCAGAGGTTGGCTTTCTGTAGACGTGACTCCTCTTCTCTCCTGCTGTTTGTTCCAGCCAAGAGCATGAAGGTGCCGCAGGCAGATGAGATCCGGTGCCTTTGTGAGGAGCTGAACAGCCCGGACACCGAGACTTTTGCGGAGACCTGTACCCAAATAACAAAGGTAACTGGCCCCGAAACAGTGGGGTGGGGGCCCAGCTCCTGGGCTCCTGCACGTCTCCCTGCTCCCCTCCAGAGTCTCTGTCTCCAGAGCGGGCTGTCCAGGACAGCTGTTGTTAGCAAGTAGCAGGAGGCTCTGAGGCAAGACCGTCCTTTAAGGCACGCTGGAGCAGACACCGTGATGTGTGCGTTTGCACACACGTGTGCGTGCGTGAGTGCTCTTGTCAGAATACCAATTTGGTATATAAGCAAACAACAAGGGGGTAGACACTTCCAAATCGGTTAGCTGCACCAGATGTAAACAGCACTGTAGGCACAGCAGGAGGGCCAAGAGACTGGCCCCTCCATGACTGCTGAACTAACAGTCCCGTCAAGTTGCCTTTCCTTTCCGAATCGCTGGGGCAGAGCTGTGATGCGGGCTCTCCTGTTCCTGACTTCTCTCCAGGCTGTTTGCAGGTGCATCCCTGCAGCACAGGCTGTGGACTTTCTGACTGCCATCCTGGACAGCTTGCTGCATGTCATGCCCCCACGTGCAAGAGCAGTGAGAAAGTGGGTGTTCATCTTCCTGGTGGAATGCAGAGAGGAGATAGTCCAGGAGGTAAAGGAGAGCTTTTTTTCCATTAGACTTCGTCTTTTCTCCTGTTGGCTGTTGCACTGCACCCTGTGCAGTTGGCATGGGCTCAAGAAATGCCGCCTGTGTGCCGAGCCAAGGGGCTCCTGATGGTCCGAGTCGTGCATTAGCACCCGCTGCTGGCGCCTGCTCCGCCTGGTGACAAGGCTATGGGCACTTCTTGTCCAAAGGCTGCCATTGGTCCGGGTCCTTCCCATGAGTGAGGCACTGGGAGGCACCAGCCTTGCCATTCCTCCCCTTCCTCTGGGGTCACTGTCAGTCCTCCCTGCCCTGGGACCCACCTCACCCTTCTCTTTCTTCACTGGTCCCCAATTCCATCTACTCTGAGCTTTGCTGGGCACGCTAGGTTTTCCACAGGTTGCATAGTTGTTCATTGCTCTCACTGCTTTCCCCGACTGTGGTGTTACCCAGCCTGTGAGGTGCCCTTCCTTTAGCCACTAGTTGCTGCCCATCTGTAGCCTGGGAGCCTCTGGCCTCGTGCTGTGCCTGCCCTTTCAAGGCTCCTGTTCTCCTCCGCTCACGCTCTGCTGCGCTCCGCTTGGGCTCTAGGGCCACCAGTGGCTCAAGCAGTGCAGACTAACTCAGTCTCAGGAGGGTGGAGGCAAGGAAAAGCGTCCCTGGAGAACGGGGTTCCTCTGGAAGGAGACACGTGCGCTTGCAGAGGCCCTGCAAGGCATCTGCGGGGTCTCAAAGAGCGTGTTTGGTCGTGGTCTTGCATCGCTACGGACACATGGGGAGAGTTAGCCAAGCGCTGAGCGTGAAATGGGTCCGTGTCCTCTGTGTGCACACAGGGCACGCAGCCGCTCATGGGGTTGGGCCTGGGCACATGCAGCGACCGAGGCTGTGCATGTGAGCGTGTGCATGCGTGTGCGTGTGTGCATGCAGGTGCACGATTGCCAAGAGCACACTGGGCTCCAGATGTGAGCCAGGGTCAGGCAGGGTGGAAGGCGTGAGGTTTCGAGCTGGATCTGGACTCTGTGTCGAGGCAGCAGGCATCGCTCATGTGCCGAATGACTCTGCCTGGGCCCCACAGGAGGGGGTAAAGGAGCCCTTCTTTCTCCTCTTCTTCCATTCAGGTGCCAAAAATCCTGAACACCCTTTACAGCTACATGCAGCAGAGCACCCACAGGCCCTTCCTGCTCCGTGCAGTGTTTCTCCTCACCCGCTTTCACCAGGAGCCTGTAATCAGCAGTCTCCTCCAGAAGAGTCTGCTCATGGACAGGTACGGGCACTACCCACCTCCCCACTGTAGTCAAACAGGGACCCTGCAGCTTCCTTGCCCTGGGGGGGTCCGGTTGAGAAGCAGGTCTTTTTTTTCTGCCCAAGCAGTCTGGAGTGTTGCAAGACTGCGTGCTTGTGTCTCTGCTGTGAGTGGGGCATTGTAAGCCCCACTGCAGGTGAGGAGGTTTGAGGGCACCGCAGGACCGCAAGGATACGGGCTCAGGGGTGAACGTCTCTTCCCTTGCAGTGACACGGTGGAGCTGTGGAGGAGCCTGGGGAGAAGCATCCTTGGGATTCAGATCCTGAGGTGCTTAGTGGAGAAATTAAACAGAGCAGGAAACGACCGCCTGGGGACGGACTCCTCCCCTTGTGAGCAGCACAGCTGTCAGACTGCTCTGGAGACTCTGACGGTACGTTCAACGGCAGACACCTTTCTGCAGCTCGGCATCTGCTTGCTAACTCACGCTTGGGCGCAAGGGAGTCAGGTGCCCTTTGCGGGTGCCCGTGGAGATTCGCAGGGCGCTGTGCTGGGCCGGCCTCAAGGAGTGTGGGGAGCCAGGGCAGTTTGGTACTCCTGAGCCACAAGGCTGTCGCAGAAGTGACAAGTGCGGACAGTGACCCCCCACCCTGGGCAGGCGGGGGAACCAGGCTGGTGGGAAAAGGCCTTCCCTGAACAGGTGGTTCTTGGTCATGTTTCTCTGCAGATCACCCGTGCCATCTCCGAGGTGGTGTTTGCCCTGAGGAGCACGGAGGAGCTCAGGCGACTGCTTCCCCACCTCCTTCCCAGCCTGCTCAGGTGGGCCAGTGAAATGCTGGGTGGGGAGAGGCAGCTTTTGCTCATGACCAGCTGGAAACAACTGCATGTGGAGAAGCCGTGCAGGTAAAGAGCCGAAGGGGCAGATGGAGGGGCTGGCTTCAGTTCCCCGTGCCAAGGCATGTGCCTTTGTGGGGCTGAGGGAGGGCTTCGCCTGCCCCACTTCCTAGATGTGGAAAGCGGTCGTCGCGGTTGGTTTTACTTCTGTTCCTTCGTGGAGCAACTCCAGCTCCCAGGCAGGAAGGTCTTACGCAGCTCATACTGCGGATGGCCGTCCTCTTGCCTCCTGCATACCCTTGTGTGCACAATAGCATTGCACTCCCTCAACGGACCCCCGCTGGAGCAGTGACTCTTGCGGGCACTGGTGTCATTCTTGGCCAAAGGCTGGTGGGCAGAGGTATGAGGTGTTGGCCTTGGTTGACACCTAGCGTGGAGTCTAGAGGCGTGGGTTTTCTTCTGCTTCGGTGGGTCTGGGGCATGAAGAAAATGCCAGTGTCGTTAGCTGCAGTCTGGAAGGCTGTGAAGCATCATTCCAGGGGTATTTAGCTCTGCTGCAGATCAGTCTTCCCCGAACCTGCTGTGATTTGAGAGTTCTTGGGGTTTCTGGCGGTGGTGCTCTTTGGACTTGTTTTGTTTGATTGGGTTTGTTTATTTTGCACTTTGTTTCTTTTGCCAGGATTTTCCTTTCAGCTATAAAGTTGGTGCTGGGCAAATGCATGGCGCAGAAATGGACGCAGCTGCTCGAGATTTGGGGAGTGTGGGCTCGCCTGGAAGTCCCCGTGGCTCACCCTGAGGGGGTGCGTCTCCTGACCAGGTAAGAGCCCCAGGGATGCATCTGGCCAACTCCTGCAGGGCTGTGCCCAGGGAAATGGCCGCTGGGACCCTCCCGGCGTGCCCGGGAAGCCGTCGGGAGCTGAAGAGTAGTGTCTGCATCAGCGCAAGTGAATTTTGGAGGCCCGGCCTGTGGCCTTCCTGGGTAACTGTGTCCCTCGCTTGTGACCCCTGCGCAGTGTCCTGCTCAACGCTGGAGTCGTCTCCCCCTGTCTGGTGAAGAACCTCTTGCCGTGGCTGAATTCCTGCTCAGTTCAACTGCGGATGACAGCTACAGCTTTCTTTGCTGAGGTAAGGCAGGAGATGGGGAAGGAAGGGGTCAGAGGACTTTTACCGAGATACTGCTGCTTGGGATGTCTTTTTTTGTGGGAAGATCCCTGGCGAACGGGTCCCTGGAGCGGGGTGGCCAGGGGAGCACCTGGCCGGGACCAGGTCCCCACGGCGCTGCCTGTGGTGTTGTTCCAGATCTCTCGGGACCGCAGGACGACAGGGACCTCCGAGCGAGGCAGGCACTAGAGCAATCCCTCCGCAATACCTGGCCCCAGCCAGCACCACGGAGTTAATTAAAGCTCATCAAAAGACACCGAAAGGGGAGTGTATCTGTTCTTTCCCTAATAGCACCCTGGCAGCTGGTGAGACAACGTGTGGGTGACACCGAGGCTGGGGGCTGCCAGCTGTGGGGCCCCTCTCAGATCTTCCCGGGCTGGGGACAATGGAGTCATGCCAGGACAGAGCCCAGAGCAGGGGTCTCCCCGTGGGGTCCTGGGGCCTTGGCGTGCCCTCCCACTGCCCATGGGGATCCCCTCGCCACCCCTCCCACCGCGGCACGACCACCTCCAGCACCAGCCCGCGCTGGTGCAGGGAACAGCCCGCGAGAGCCCCGACCGTATCGCCACAGCAGGCTTCGCCCTCCCGGTGTCCCATCACGCTGGGACCCCCCACAGCACTGCCCAGTGACACACTGGGGGGAGTAGGGGGCACTGGGGGGAACCGAGGGGGTCACAGGAGGTTACAGGTGTGTGGGCAGGGGGCGGAAGGGGGGCACTGGGGGACGAGTGGGGAATGGCGGGGGGACCTTAAAGGGTCAGCAGCGGCACAGGGGCCGAGCAGAGGGACGGAGAGTAGCATCTGGCTGGCCCATCGGACCCCTGCCCGTTAACCCAGGCCCCACTGGTGCTGTTCCTCACCCCCAGCGAGCCTCCGCACATCTGCAGGGGGCAGGGGCAGCTCCACACAGGGAGGCCACCAGCAGAGACGTGGTTTTGTCCCTTGGGCTGCTGTGCACGCTGGCCCGGCTGCGAGCCCACGTGAGCCTCAGCCCCCTGTCCCGCGGGTCCCACCACACGCGCGTGACCCAAACGGAACGCTCTGCAAAGTTCGCTCAAAGGAAGCACGTGCTTCCGCCTTGCCCAGTCCTTCCTAAAGGTGTTCCTTGGTAAAGGTGAGGATGTAAGCGGGAACGGAGCCCCTTTCTGGGTTGAACAGCAGGCTGAGGGGGGCTCCTGCTGTGGCGGGGGCACCGGCAAGGGCCAAGCTGGCCAGTCTTCCTTCGTCCCGGTCTTCAGAGGTGGCAACCTCCTGCGTGCTCTGGGCTGGCACAGCCTTGCCCGTGACCCAGGGGAAGTTTCCCTCTCCCCGAGTCCAGAGTCCTGCCCCATACACGGCACCCTGGGGCAAAGGGCAGAGGAACCAAGAGGTTCCCCTCCTTCGCAGGGTCCCCAGCGTCAGCTGTAGCATCGCGCCTATCCTTTGTAGTGCCCAGAGCCTCCTGTTTCGGGCCGAAATCCTCGGTTTTCGGGTCCAAACCCGCCTTTGATGACCCCCAGCCTTTCCTCAGGGCCCACAGCTCCATGCTGAGGCTCTCAGCCCTAAAGGTGGAGTTCGTTGCCTGGCAACCTCCACCCAGCAGTCCCTGGGGAGTCAGTGGGCCCAGGACAGCCAATCGCATTTGAGGAGGCGGGGGCAAGGCATGTGATCGATAGGTAACCCACCAGTCAAGCTTCGAGGCCTGCAGGAGAGGTGGCAAGAGGGGAAAAAGCCGGGCTCCCTGCCGGGTGTGTGTGGGGGGGGGGGTGTTGGTTGGAGGCGGGGCATGCCCGCTCCACCAATCACAGCTGGCAAGAGCAAAGCAGAGATGACTGATGAGCCGCCTGACCCATCACTGGATGGGAGGAGCGATCTCATGCAGCCAATCGGAGGAAACATCGCCTCAGGGAAGGGCGGGCCCCAAAGCAGGGCACAGTGGCAGCCGAGGGGAGCGATCCTCCGAGGCAGCACCGCCTGAAGGGAGGAGACTGGCAGCCCTCCCCAGCTGTGCTGACCCATGGGAGAAGAAGGTGGGGCCTTCTCCTGGGGCCAGGAGTTTCCTCTAGGCACCTGCAGTGCCGAGGGCTCCGGCAGTCCTGGGAGCTGAGTGTGCCAGGCGCAGGGCAAGCGGCTGAGCTGGGCGTTCTCCAGCGGCAGGCATTTGGACGAGGGGGGCTCGGCGGGAACCCGTCTTGCCCTCCCGCTTCTTCTTGTGCTTCTTGAAGTGGAAGCACTTGTGCAAGGCTCCAGGAGGAGTTCATTTGGTGCCCGCCCTTGCTAATTGCAGGTGGGTGGTCTGCAGCGGGCAGGGAATGGGACAGGACTGCTCGCAGGAATGCCGTGGGAGGGGAGGTCCGTCGCTCAGGGAGACAAGGATGAAGGGTGGGCATTGAGGGTTGTGGTGCTTCTCTTCCCAGGTCACCATTACGCGTGAGGAAGCTCTGCTTCCCTGGCAGTGGCCGAACATCTGCCTGCCCTCGGGAAGCCAAAGGCAGAAATCAAGCAAGAGTCGGGATGGAGTTGCAGGAATAGTCACCACCTGTCGACCCCAGCTGTCGCCCCAGTTCATTCTCTGTGTGGAGAGGCAGTTCAGGGTGCCAGGAAAAGGTAATTTAAGGGATCTCCACTGCTTATTGGTTCTGCTGACTCTCATGACTTTACTGGCATTGTGGCATTTGGTGCTAATGCCAAAGCTCTTGGGGAAATCTGTGTCAGGGTATTGGCATCTCTTAGGGTTGTGATCCTGTGGTAGGGGGGAAAGCTAAAAAAATGAGACACAACTGTAAGTAAAGAAGCAACATTGAGGGGGGGGAAAAACACATTTTCCCAAAACACTTTTGAGGTTTAGGGATTTGGTTTGAGAACTCTTGTTTTGGTGACACACTTGCTAATAAGTCCAAAAAGAGATTTATCTTTGCTTTCATTGAGATTTTGACTTGAGTGCAGTTAGTGATCTGCTGAAACCTTAAATCACTCCTGTCATCTGACCAATTCTCTGTTTTGTCTCTACTACTGAGCTGATTTTCTTTTCTCAAATGTGGCATAAAATTTGCATGTACTTCCTGGAAACTGAAAGATTTAACAGTGCTTTGTGGAGTGCTATTCAGTCGATGGGCGCATGGCACACAAGAATTTAGGGGTAAAAGTTCTTTTAGAGGTTCTGAGGGTTATGGTCCTGCTGAAAGATTAGTGAGAAATTCAGCTACACAGTTGTCAGGACTCATAAAACTTGCCAAGACTGCAAATATGTGATGTCTGGGCTTTGGTGTTGACTAAGCACAGTGCAAACACAGGTGGATACAAAAGCTGGAAACAAGAGCTTAGGCATAAAAGAACCAAACCAAACCAAAACCCAAGATGATGGAAGAGAGAAAAATGTCCTGCCAAAAATACTCCTTTAATTATTCACCGACAGAAAAGACAACTTCCAGAAGAGATTGTCTTCCTGGATGCAACTGTGAGAAGAAACCTAATTACTGAACCAAAATAGTACACATATTGTAGGATGATAATAATGCATTAAGTATAAAATAAATAAAAAGGCAGAAGAAGCCATGCTGTATTTCCTTCAGATTGTGGATTGCCTCTCTTCCAAAGATACTAGATGTTTATCTGCCCAGTACTAACAGCACTTTAATATTATTTGCTGTTTGTAAATGAAGTATTTGAATTGGAAGTAAAGGCTTAAGATTATGAAGCTTTTCACTGCCAACAAAATGTCTAGGTGCTGAAGGAGCTGGCTGCTTGCTGGTCCCAGGGTGCAGGTAAAGCTACTTTCTGATTATCAGAGATGAATCAGAATCTCGGACATTGCCTGACTCTTCATCATCTCGGTATCGTGCTGAATATCAGTAGCAGGCAGGGAAGGGGGTTCTTGTGTCCCTGTCTGAGATGCCAAATTGTGATTTCTGCTCTCTGTCCCAGGTACGTGCCTGTGCAGGCAGCTAGATGGGAGCTTTCCCTCTGCAGAGCACGGCTCTCTGCGGTTTGCAGAGAATAATGTTTTCTACAGCCTTGTTTTCAGCTTTAGGCAGGTCTGGCTTCATTTTTCAGGGGAGGCAAGAAGGCTTGCCTTCTGGGAGTGTGTTTCACCACTGTCCCATTTTTGCTGAGGTCCATGAGTGTCCCTAGTTGTGAGTAAAGGAGCCCTGGTGGGACTGTGGGCTGGAGATGTGCTGCTTTTTGCCCCTTCTGCCCCTCCTCTGAAGATCTGATAGCAGAAGTGTCTTTGAGACAGGTTTTTTGACCTGCTTCAATGCAGTAATGGATTACTGAGAAGCAGCAGTACCAGGGAGTATGAATGCAATTTTCTCTTGCATGATTTGGCTGAAGATCAGAAATGTGCTTCACTGAATAGGAACATTGTTGATTAAAATGGCATGACTGTTGATGCCATATTACAGCGGTATCTTGCAGTGTTGGAAGCTCAAATCTATCTTTTCGTGTTAACTTAAAGCTTAAACTCTGAGAAGACTGTAGGAATTTAAAAATCACCCTCTGCAACCTATGCAGACCTTGAGGTATGAGCCAGACTGAGAGGAGTGAAGAAAATGTGTTCATGCTTTTTTATCCAGCTGAAAGAGCTCTGTATAGCTTTAAATGCTGTTGCATCTCATTTTTAGTTGAATATAAGCAGATGGTAATAGATTAGGTGTCAGATATCTTGTGAGGGCAACTACCTGGCAATGACATATTATTAACAGTAGTTTAAATGATTGCACTTGTTTCAGAACAAAAAGTGGAGTTCTGTCTATTTTTAATCTGAGTTTCTGAACTATCTGATTGGAACTTAGTACTGGGGAGGCCTTCAATACAATTTTTTTTATGATGATCACTAGGGTGTGATGGTTGTCGGTTATTTTTAGGTGGTGTGGTCAAATCAGAGGTGTTGAAAGCTTACCCCTCATCTAATTGGGGTGGGTTTTGTTTGTTTTCGGTGCTTATTTCTTTTGGAAAAGCTGAAGATTAAAATCTCTCTGTATATACCCATGCACCCCTTCTCCATGGTGTTTACATAAATGTTTAGGCTGTTTTCCAGGCTGTTTCCTTCGTGCAAGACTGGTTGGAATCCCCTTAAAACACCCTTTTACCCAGCACCTGCGAGGGAGGACCACAGTGTTTGGGGACCTCGGTGGTCCCAGTGCCTGAGGATGGTGTGTGCACACACACACACATTTATCTGGGGTGTTCCTGCAGCTCCCTGGGACTGGGCTGTAGCCAGGGCCAGGGTTTGTGAAACCCCTTGTCTGAAGATTTCTTGGGACCACAGCACCCACAAGGGCAGGAGCAGAGGGACAGGGAAGAGAAGCATTTAGCAATATTTAGCAGGGGCTCTCACCAAACCAGGCTGATCCACTCTCCAGCTTCTCCCTTAACTTGGGGGGAATCTGCTACCACAGATGTTTCTGGCGTTTGCCGCATCGGGAGGATTGTCAGTGGGCTGCACTGGGAGCAGGTTATGGGAAATAAGAGCCTGTAATGGTCAGACTACAACGCTGGGAGATTTTTACAGTAATGCCCGTGCTGCAAGAATCCAAAGGTCAGAGAGGAAAATTGCAATACCAACTTCAATTAGTGACTAAGAAAGGGAATGACTTTCATGATGTGTCAGACTGTGCCTCTAAGCCCTATGAGAAGCTGCCACCCTTCTCCGATGACAGGTAGCGTCGTGGCAGTGGCTACTGCTGGGCCAGGAGCAGCAGGCAGATGCTGCGCAATAAAATGAGAGCAGAGAGCAGGCAGGCTTGGTCTGTGAAGGATCTGCTATCCCATAATTCATTCCCTGCCCTTATTCACCGGAGGCTGAATGTGAGGATCTTTGTTCACTGGGGTCTTTTTGTTTTGGTTTTGTGGTTTGTGGTTTTTTTTTTTTTCCTCTTTCTTTTGGTTTGGTTTGTGGTTTGTGTTTTTTTTTAGGGGAGTTTAGGAGAACTGACTATGGGCAGCAGAGAAGATCTGGTGATTCAAAGGATCTTTTTTCAGTTGTTCATGCTAGAAAGTTCTTGGGGTTTTTTGTTTTGTTTTTTTGTTTGCTTCTTCCTGCTGCCACTGAACACCTCTGGGATCCATTACATTTTACGGGGATTGTTGCTTTGGAAGATGGCAGGAGGTCCTGTGGGCCTTTCTGCCAGCCAGCCCTGCAGGAGCAGGGAAGCTCTGCTGGGAGGAGGCCAAGGAAGGGTGTCAACAGCTGCTGTAGAAATCCAGACGAGCAGTTCAGGTACATAGGAGGGATCAGGGGTACAGTCCAAAGGAGCCACGCAGGGATGTGCTTGAATGATGACTGTTCCCTCCCACCCCAGTGCTATGAAGGACATTTGTGCCCGGGTCTTGTACCAAGGGACTGTCATACCCTCGTGTACGGGGACCCCTCGTACACGCACCCTGGCACGATTAACTTTGCACAATCTTGGCCCCCTTCCCTGTCTTCAGGGGAACCCGAACTAGTAAAACGTTTTTGGCTTGTTTTTCTTCCTTGCATGGTGAGGATGGACCATGGCAGCATGATGTCCTTACAGTGTCACTTGGTGGGGAGACTTGGACTTGTCCTCTACAGGCTGGACACTAACTGTCCAAATGACTTCCTAGAGCTGGCTGCAACAAAGAAATGCAGTGTCATGCTAAGGAGGAAATGACAGCTGGATAGCTCCCTCCCAGAAGCTATAGCAAAAGAAGAGAATGAGAAAAATGAGGGATAATTGTTCCTGACAATGGTGTCTTTTAAAATCAAAATAGAGATTTTTTTTTTCCTTCAAAATAGAGATTTTTTTCCCTTCAAAATAGAGATTTTTTTCCCTTCAAAATAGAGATTTTTTTCCCTTCAAAATAGAGATTTTTTTCCCTTCAAAATAGAGATTTTTTTTTCCCTTCAAAATAGAGATTTTTTTTTTCCTTCAAAATAGAGATTTTTTTTCCCTTCAAAATAGAGATTTTTTTTCCTTCAAAATAGAGATTTTTTCTCCTTCAAAATAGAGATTTTTTTTTCCTTCAAAATAGAGATTTTTTTTTCCTTCAAAATAGAGATTTTTTTTCCTTCAAAATAGAGATTTTTTTTTCCCTTCAAAATAGAGATTTTTTTTTCCCTTCAAAATAGAGATTTTTTTTTCCCTTCAAAATAGAGATTTTTTTTTCCCTTCAAAATAGAGATTTTTTTTTTCCTTCAAAATAGAGATTTTTTTTTTCCTTCAAAATAGAGATATTTTTTTTTTCCTTCAAAATAGAGATATTTTTTTTTTCCTTCAAAATAGAGATATTTTTTTCTTCCTTCAAAATTTCTCAGGAAGTTTTTGGTGATGTTGGACTCTCCAGTGCAGAATGATCTGAACACCGCTGCAGTGTCCTGATGACAGGACTTTTCCAAGCACTCAGCTTTAGAAATAGTCTGTGGAAAGATGTCCATGTCCTGGGCATGAGATTTAAAAAAAAAACAAAACAACCAACCAAATTAAGAAAATAAAATTTGAGCGGAAAGTCCTCCTTTCTCCCCAGTGCAATAATTCTTCATGGCACTTGGAATCATGCTCAAAAATGTTGAATCTCTTCCCCTTAAGTTTGAAAGATGGAAGAAAGATTTGAAAATAAACATGGAAGAACACCTGGTCTGCAGGAAAGTTTTTGTGGGGACAAAAGTTATCAAAAGCAGCTTGGTGATGTGATTTTTTTTTATTTATTTATTTTTTTTCCTATTGCCATTTAGGTCAGAGGGACTAATTTGTATGTTTTTCTTAAGAATGCTTTCATGTGTAAAATTTAGATCTCATAAATCAAGACTCAAACAGGACAATAGTAAGGATGGAAATGTTTTCTTTACTGGCATACTGGGGACAGACTTTATAGTAGAGAGTGTTGCAATAGGACAAGGGGTAATGGTTTTACACTAAAAAAGGGTAGATTCAGACTAGATATAAGGAAGAAATTTTTTACAGTGAGAGTAGTGAAACACTGGCACAGGTTGCCCAGAGAGGTGGTAGATGCCCCATCCCTGGAAACTTCAAGGTCAGGTTGGACAGGGCTCTGAGCAACCTGACCTAGATGAAGATGCCTGTGCTCATTGCGGGGGGGGGCGGGTTGGACTAGATGACATTTGAAGGCCCCTTCTAAGCCAAACTATTCTATGATTCTACGCTAACAAGTTTGGAACAATGTCATCCAGTTCTGGGCTCAGCAGAGAGGAGTGAAACATCACTGGAGTCAGGGTGCCACTTGTTTCTATTAAACATTTTGTTAGAATCTTTCTTTTCTTACTGTAGTTTTGTACAGGCATTCATCTGCCTTTTCCAGTGTTTAATATTCACATGCTGGAAGAGTAATTTAAATGGGTAATAGATACAGAGTGTAACCATTAAATCTAGTTCATAACAATGCAAACTGTTGGATGGCAACAATTGCAAATATATGCCTGGCTTTGCAGGATGCCAACTCGTTGGCTTGGGACACAGAGCTCACCTTAAGTGACAATAAACATTTTATATTTAGATGTTCATTGCTGAGCCAGATGAACACAAAGAGCTGCAGCGTTTCATTTTTTTTTTTTCTTTTTGTTTTATGTAGGGGCCTTATGCGGACTGGCGGCAGTCCCGGAGAGAGATCCAGCCTCGCTCGAGTGGAGTACACCTGCAGCTTTTAATCAGAAACGACAGCTATAAAGCAGCACTATGTGCAATACCTCTGAGACCTGTACCCTTGCTGGTGCTCACACTTGCATGGAGGAGGAGGTGAGCAGGATGCCTAGCAATAAGAGAAGGATAGCATTTGAAATTTCTGGAAGAAAAAGAGTTATTTCTGTCTGTTTTCTTCATTCCTGTCTTTTCTGCTCCTTCTAATAAGCAGTGTGGCTATGTTGTCGGAAGGATAAGCTGAGAAGTGGGTTAAATGAGAAGGTTTTCCTCTGGGGGGAAAAATCTGGAAGTGGCTTGGAGCCATATTTTGTAGCTAAATGGATTGTAGCTGTAAAAACGTGCCGTAGCTAGACGATGAGTAAGGCTGTGTCACAAACTGGAAAAGTTGTGGCTGACTGAGGAAATCTGGAGGGGTTTTTGTGCTTGTGGAGTGTCTGTTTTTTAAGAGCTTCTGGAGAGCTGGATAGCTTCAAGAGTAATGTCAAGTCGTTTTGGGGTCCAAAAAAATGCTGAATTGCTGCAGGAGGAGTGTATGGGGTTTGCTGAATCTGAAATAGCTTGTGAGCACCACTGGAGGCACAGTGTTGTGGGGACACCCCCAGAGGTGCAGTGCCCTGGGCAGTGGGGTAAGGGTGTACTTGTGTGGCTGTCACCTTAGCCTGTTTGTAATTCTGTGCTTGTGTGGGAGCTGCCTGTGTCTAGGTGAACAGTACCTCAGTCACACCTTCCTTCTCATACTGTTTTAATGCTACCGTATTTTAATTTGTCTCCCATTATTAATTAATGGATTGACTCCCCTTCAAAGCAGGTTACTGCTTTTTTCCAAGTGCTGAACTGAAAATGGTGACCAAGTCCTGCATACAATGATACTTTCTGCTAGAAAGACATTGGAATGATTCAGGCACCCACTTTGGTGCTCATCCATTAGGGGAGGACTTCACGTGTGCTGTACTTTGGGAAATGAGTGTGCATTTATTTCTCCATTTAACTGGATTTTTGTGTGAGTGAGATTTGTTAATATTGTTGTATCACTGATTTTGCTGGCTTGCCGTGGAAATCTTCCCCAAAAGAGTTAACAGCTATTTCTAAACAAGATCCTCCAGACCAGATACATCCTGAACAGCTGAGTTGACCTGGGAAGTGGTTGTAGCCTCAGGTGGAGTTGCCATTACAATCACAATAACTGAGCTATCATATTATCAAATTCTCCAGCTCCCTGAATTGCTGATCTCACTTCTAAGCTTTCTGTAAGTGGAACTTCTGAGTCCTTGATGTAAGAAAAGCCTCGGCAGCTTTTAGTTATCTTTTTGGCATTTTCCATCAAAATTTCTGACTAAACTTCACAGCTTCCAGCTGCCTACTTGGCAGTAGGTTTAGGGAGCTGAGCCAGCACTAATGCCAACCCCATGGGGGTCTGCGCTTGCCCTCAGGCTGTGATGGCTGGTGTGATGCTGGTGGTGCATCTGGTGCAGAAAAGGAGCCTTCCCACAGACACAGAAATAAGGCACGAGTCAGCTGGCACGCTCAGCTCATGCTGCTGTAAATAAGCTGAAGTTTTTTGAAGGCTGGCCTCAAAGTGACAGCCTTTCCATTGTCACAGGAACTTGAAAGTCAATAGTAAAGATTGTAAAGTAACAAAAGTCCATGATAAAGATTTCATCTTTGAAGACCGCAAACAGCAACCCGCGTGAGGAGTACCTGCTCTAGCCTGAAGTTATTGAAGAGAAAAGAGAAAATGTGTTAGTTAGCATTCAGAGGGTAACAATTTTCTGATTTATATTGATTGCATGAGCTAAAACCAAGAAGTACTGAATGCTTATCTGGGAAGTACAGCAGAAAATTGAACTTAAAGGGGATTTGGAGAATGTCTGTTGGAAGAAAAAAATTCTCTTTTATCTATGCAATTTCCTGAAAATAAAAGCACCCACACTCCATATTCCTTAATCTTTTATTCCTCTTTTCATTTCTACTAGTTGTGAAAACTAGAAGACAAACTAATTTGTTATCCTTGTTTAGCCAAAATGATTTCCTAGAGGAAAGAAATATTAAGAAATGTCTAATGTGCAAAACCAGCAGGATTTCTTGCAAACTAGGACAGGGTTTATCAGGCATAGCATACACATGGCCATTTCACCCTCCCAGGGTTTAACAGAGGGCTGAGATTTACCTGAACTCAAAGTTGAATCAGGAGAAATGGATTTGCCCCAAACCAGGAAACAAGGTTTGTAGTTGTCTCAATAGATACAGTGTGATATAGCCCAGGGGAGGTGGAAAACACTGCAATGGTTTCTGCTGATGTTATATGGAAGGAAAAAGAAAAGCAAGCTGAGAGAAAACCTATCAGATAAGGGAAATATCCAGTCATGATCCTACTGTTTGCAGTAGGGTAAACTGCAGCTACTCAGAACAAACATAAATGTCAGAAACCTATGGAAGAGATGAGATCATCCAAAGGTTAGGTACAAAACCAAAGCAGCTTCAGTGTATTGACATAAGCAGTCCTCATATTGAATGTTAAAACATTTCTCTTCTATCAGCTCAGTGCTAAACAGAAGCTGTAAAATGAAATGATAAAGTGAATCAGATAGAGCAATGTATGTTTGGCTGCTTATTGCTGACAACTGGCCCTGGCAAAAGCTGAAATGGTTTTGTGGGTATCAGCAGGCTGCTGCATTCCTACAGTATTTGCAGTTAATGAGATTATTGGGTTGTTGTGTGATGTATAAAAAAAGCTAATATTCTGTCTACAATGCCAAGATGTCTGGGCAAGTCAGAGACATGGAAAGATAAGAGTGAAGTTATGGGACTCGTATATTGGGATGTATATTTCAGATATTTTATCCATTTTCTCTACTGCTTGCAGAGAATAGAGATGATTTATTATGAGGTCCAAAAATGCCATTAGTATGCTACATTTGAAATGCATGCCCTAATCTTATTTACCATTGTCCTGTGTGAGGAATTTTAATTATTCTCTAAGGTTTAAAGGAAAAATACCTCCTGGAAGAAAAAAGGAATAATGCTGCAGTAAACTGGCTTTCTCCAGTGTAAGCTTTCAGCCGTAACAGAAGAGAAAATGTGGAAGTGTGTTAGCAACATTCATTTTTCACTACATAACCTTGTGGAAGCAGTATACAAGAGCTATTAATATTTTATTACAGATATCTGTAACTGTGTTTGCAGTTGACTGATCTGACTGTATGATAAGAATTAAGTTGGCAAACAGGTATTTCTCAAGTACAGTCCTGTCTTTTTGTTTGTTTGTTTTCATGGCCAATTGTTAAGCTGTATCAACCAAGCCACTATGTTGTTATGCAGGGTTTTCCATTTCACACCACGCCTTTTCATGCACACGTTGCATGTGGTGAGGTGCTCAGAACAGAGAGAAACCTGCAGCCCAACACGGATGATGATCTCCTCTGCCTGCACTCCTCTCAGAAGCGATGGCATATACATGTAGTACTCTTACTGAATACATAGTGGCTGGGTTGGTGTGGTGTTTGGGGTTTTTTTGTTGGTTTTTTTTTTTGTTGGGTTGTCATGTCGTCCCCCCCCAGCCCCCCCCCCCTCCGGTTGCTTGGCTTTTTTGCAGTACTATGTTATAGGCCTGATCCAGCTGAAAATTCCCCCCAACAAAAAGTCTGCTTTTTGTCATCATTTTATAGATGAGCTGAAACCAAAAGATACTGAATACTCAGGTCCTGTTCAATACTTGCTCAAGGCTGGCATGCTGCCACAGAGCACAGCAGGGCTGGGAAGCGGAGCTGGCTCTGGGGCAGCCAGGGGGAGCATGGGGGCAGAGATGCTCTGTTGTGTGGGGCACCCTTTGGCTCTCTGATCTGACCTTGCAGATGGAGGGTGGGTTTCTGTGTGTGTGTGTGTGTGTTGGGTTCCCTTTTTTTTTTTCCAAAATTATACAAACTTAGGATAGATAACTAGATAAATTCATGTGTGTAGCTATGTTCGAGTCAGTGGGAGAAGGAAGAGCTCTTTTGTTGAGTCTAGAGCTGGTATTTGCTAAGAGTAACTATGGTGGTGCAATTATGAAATTCTATTGTTAACTGACTGTACCATATGCACGTTTTTGTTTTTATTATGCTAATAATTTTCACTGTTTTGAGCTATCTTCTACGCAATTTTCTGGTTCAAAAAATTTCCCCAAACAAGCATTTAATAATTTTTTTTCCACTACCTTCTTGAATCTCTATATAGGAAGAACCACGTAATTTTTTATTTTTTATTTTTTTTAGCGTTCAATCTCAAGCCCCTGGGATACAGTTAATTTCTCTGGCTCTGTATCACTGCTTTTCCAAGGATGTGAGTACTACATGGCTTGTTTGAAAAACAGCAGCTGACAACTGCACTTAGTTTCAGACAGCCTTAAACTTTTGTTCCTCATTTACTTGAGTCTGTCGAAGATGCATTTGATACGGAATACCTAATTCTGGTACAATCCTGTTCTTGTAAGGTTTAGAATGTACTGACACAGAGACTTTGTCACGTACGTAATGAGTTATTCTGATAATAAGAGAAGAAAATTACTTGGAAAGAAATGCCACATGTACGTGCTTAGAAATTCTTGTATTAAATTGAGTCCAATTTGTTATAAGTTTCAAATGTCAAAGAAAATAAAATCAGCAAACCCAGATATATGCGTATTTTCCACAGGGCTGAACAAAACCATCATAGAAACTTTGGAACAGAGTTTTGTGTTTGGACACCTTTCTATTGTACTGTCTCTTCTCTGTCAATGTTGGGCCATTCTTCTCTCATAGCTGAAGTTCACTGAGATGAGAAGGTTGAGAGCACTCTGCTCTTGTATAGCCACTTTTTTTCTCAGTATGTGTAATGGTCCCCAGAATGAATCCTAATAGCGTGATAATCTTGCTCTGAGCTCAGAGGTGAATTTTGGTCTTAAGTCGGATTTACCTAGCTTTCTTTGAATACTCAGGATGTGGAGAAAAATGCTGTCCTGGTGTCAGCTGGGATAGAGTTAATTGTCTTCCTAGTAGCTGGTACAGTGCTATGTTTTGAGTTCAGTATGCAAAGAATGTTGATAACACACTGATGTTTTCAGTTGTTGCCAAGGAGTGTTTAGACTAAAGTCAAGGATTTTTCAGCTTCTCATGCCCAGCCAGCAAGAAAGCTGGAGGGACACAAGAAGTTGGGAGGGGACACAGGCAGGGCAGCTGACCCAAACTGGCCAAAGGAATATTCCATAGCATGGGACGTCACATCTAGTATAGGAACTGGGGGGAGTGGGGGTGGGGGGATCGCCGCTTGGGGACTAACTGGGCATCGGTCGGCGGGTGGTGAGCAATTGCACTGTGCATCATTTGTATATTCCAATCCTTTTACTACTGTTGTCATTTTATTAGTGTTATCATTATTAGTTTCTTCTTTTCTGTTCTATTAAACCGTTCTTATCTCAACCCATGAGTTTTACTTCTTTTCCCAATTTTCTCCGTCATCCCACTGGGTGGGGGGGGAGTGAGTGAGCAGCCACGTGGTGCATAGTTGCTGGCTAGGGTTAAACCATGACAAATGCCTATCACAAGGTAGGAAATAACATATTAAGGGACCTTGAACCTGCACTTAGTAGCCGGATAAATTCCTTCTAACTGGTCCAGCTGAGGGGAGAGGGGGTCCCTTGCATGAATGAGGGTGGCAGAAGGTCTCTGATTTGCCTTAAAACCTGCTTCCTTGCCTATAGGCTCACAGAGGAAAGAGGAGTTAAGTTCTGAGAAAAGACAGCAGCAACCCATCATGCCTGGTGGGACCTTGTAAAGCAATTTACAGCCTTTGGCTGTCCGCTTTTTCACCATTAGAGAAATGCTATTTTCTTTTATTTCACCTTTACGTTTTGCAATGCGTGTTCCACTGTTCACTGCAGAAAATTATCAAACGTGTGTACAAGAGAGTCTGTATTAATACCTGGGCGGGAGATGGGGTTTTGTGGGCTTTTGGACCTCTCTAGGAGTAACTTGGAGCATCCAGGGCAGGCAGGGAGATGGGTTTATATTTTCAGTGAGTGCATCTGTTTGTGTAGGGAGCAAGTTCCCTGGGTGCAATTTTGGTGCTGGCTGTGGGAGCCAAGGGCCTGTCCTGGGAGCTGGACTTCTCCTAGGGCCAGCCCTGGGCCACTGCCAGCCGTGATTTGGGCATTGGAGAGATGCGGAGCAAGCACCTGAGCTAGGCTGTGGGTGTACAGAGCCTCAGCGGTGTCCCCCATGGTTTGGTGCTGGCGAGGAAGGGTGGCAACTCCCTGTGCTGCTACAATTGGGGTTGCATGTGGAGAAGCCTGGGGGTGTGCTGCCTGCCGTCCCATGGCGGGGGGGTCAGCCTGCTGCTGGCAGCAGGATGGGGCACCCCGGCTCACTTGTTGCATCTTCCATCCAGATGAACACCGTGTGGCCAAGGTGTGTGACTCGGTTTACAGGAGGTTAAAACTGTGGTGTGTGCAGCACGCTGGCATTGTTTCTTTTTTGCACATTGCAGCAGTATATTGTGCAAGTGAGTTACCAAAATATCCTGGAGCCCACCCACAACTTCAGCTGAGAATGGATTGTGTTCATCAGCTTTTTTTTTTTTTTTTTTCTTTCTTCATTCCACTGAGTCTACTCCCCCACAATTTAGTGAAGCAGGGATGTGCCTTCCTCCCCTGGCATAATGCAGCATGGCTCAGGAATATAGAACCAATTTGTCTGCGTGACAATATGAAAACTCAATAGAATTACAAAAATAGAGTTATTATTTTTTTAATCCCCCCACCCCCACCCCGCAACGCGAGTGTGTATTATACTTTTCTCCTCATCTGGTTAAATACGCACAACTCGCATAAATGACCCTCAACATGAAGTGAGAGTTGTTTCCTTTAGGCATGGAATTATTCATTTTTAACTTGATACTGGTGCATCAAATTGCATGCAATTTAAGGGTTGATAAGGTATTTATGTTTTTCCTTTAGACTGTAAATGAAACAGAGTTTTCAGACACATTAACTTCTTTAAAAAACAATTCTCTGTGAATTTTGCGTTTTTGAAGTATGCCAGAAAATTTCTTCTCAAAACAGACACTATGTAATACTTGCTTCTAGAAATCAAATTACATATTGGGAAGGTATAATAACAATTGCAACACACAAAGGCAGCACTTAATATTTTCCTAGTCTCACCTACCATTGATGATGACAACCTTTGTTTTTCCCCTTGGGAGTACAATTCATGGTGACCTTGTGACACCATTTTTTTTCTGGGCTGTCATAGAGGAAGAAATTGTGTCATCTGACGGAGGTGCTTCAGAACTTCTCCAAATCCAAATACTGTCCAGGCAAAGGTTTTGTTCTGTTATCTCCCTTTCTCCTCAGCCACCCTCAATCCATGTTGTACTTGTGCATGAATTACGTCCAGTTTGCAAAAATATTGACTGCTACAGAATAGCCCTAGTTAGTAAGCAGAACCACTAGGCCAGAGAGAACTGGGATTTTCCCCCCCCTTCTCCGTAGTGTTGATAAGTTATCGATTCCAATTCCAGCTGTATAAGGTGATTTTCTGCAGGTTTTTTTCATGCATCAGTCTGAGCTCAGGTCCCAAGGCCAATAATTTCCTGCTTTGCCATCTGTCAGTGTCAGTAGCCATAAAGATACAGTTTTTGGGGGTAGCTATTCACAGGGGCCATGGTGGCAGATGTGGAGGGCTGTGCTGCGTCCCCCAGGGTGGTTCCTGCCCTCTGCTTGAACGGTTACAGCTGCAGAGGCTGTTCCTCCCTGCTGCCTTGCAAATGCCATCTGACCTTGCCTGCAGGATGTCTGCCAATAGTTTGGGTTTGAGTATTTTAAATGGTCCTCTGGTTTGCCCAGTATGTCATTTCCTTTATTGGCGGGCTGCCGCATTCCCCTGTACCGCTCCTAGTATGGTGACTTCTCAGGATTTGACCCAGAGCATGCGTATTTATTCTTCTGTCAGCACCTCCTGTTCGACTCTGTTCGAATTTGACGAAGCAGAGCTTGCTGCTCATTATCAGGACAGCAGAGGGAAAGACTTGCCACAGAAAGCCCTTGTGGTGCAAAGCTAGTGGAGTTGAGCATCCTCTCCTGCCTTCTCTCAGTTTGCCACTCCTTCTGGCATTGCAAAAGGGCAAATCCCCTTTGTGGTCCCACATGTATGTAAGACCTATGACCTGTGCCATAGAGAACCGCACAAAGAAATAACCTGGGTGCTAAGCTGCTTCCCAAGAGTCAGATCCTCTCCAGAGGGGTTTCCACAGCCTTCCACTTGCCTCACTGCTGCGAGCAGTACACTTGTTCCCAGGTAAAAACCCTTTTGCCATTTTGCATTTGTGGAGTCCACCAGATTCAGATTCAGGAGGACTCTACGCATGGCAGTATTGGCATGTGAAGGCAGGACAGACCTCCCTATGGCCTCCTGAAGATGCAACAACAAAATATCCCAAGCAGCAGAGTTGCACTTTTGCATCACCTGTTGGGAAAGCTGTTACCTGTAAAGGTTGTAACTATAATGCACATTAGGGCTGTGAGTTTTTCTATGCTGTACAGATAACGTCTGGGAGCTATCACTGCAATGAATATGAAAGTGCAGCATAGTGCTTGGCCTCTCAGCTGAGCTGTTGAATTTGTAGTCCCACAGCAGGCAGCAACAGTAAAAATGGGGGGTTTGTGCCATTGACAGTGGCAGTGATTTCTCATCCCTTGGACTCAATAAAAACCTGACACTTCCTTCACTGACATAGTTAATATTTTCTCAATAGCATGTCAGCGTGCATGTGATCAGAATCTGGCTCCTCTGACTTAGAAACTGGACCGTTTCAGCAGCAAATTTTGCTAGGCAGCCATCCAGTTGACCTAAACCATTTTTAACATGGTAATTTAGAGGCAAAAGGCAGTTCTATATACTTTGCTACATCCTGAATCATCTGTGCTTGTTCTCCCTGTAGTTGCACTATGTCATTTTAGTAGACGTATTATAGCTGAAGCATTTACACTCAGCTCCAAAAGCTCTTTGAATGTTCTTCTAAGAAAAGGCTGCTTTATAGGAAAATAGAGCACAAATTATTACCAGTCTGGAGCTGACATGGAGATTTGGCACTCCAGCTGGAGTGCTTTCTTTCAAGAGGTATTTCTATAAATTCTGCCCTGTTCCTGATGAACAGGCAGTCTCTGTTGTCAGTGTCAAACTGTACACTTGTCAGACGTGATAAAGACAAAGGAATATATACAGTGTGCGCTGGCTGATTGCACATTGTCTGGAGCTGTAGAATTTTCCTACACTGTTACTGCTTTCAGGTGATTTATTTGTGCAATTTCTTGGGGAAAGTCATCTGCAGGTTTCAAAATGCATAGTGTTATGATCTTAGGGATTTATTCTCACTGTGTAAATGGGGACTATCAGTGTCATCTGTGAAACTACACTAAGATAGTATGGAAAAGTAATCAAGACCACTTTTAGAACAGGGACCTCAGCAGAATGACTGCAGGTTTATATTAACACGCCTGGCATATAATGATGTGACTGGAGAGCAGTTGATAGTCTATCTAAGAAGTAGTACTACTTTTGGATAAAAATTATTGAACATTAGGGGCAATGAACAGAAGGTTTTAGAGGTGTAGTGTGTAGAATTTCCCACATCTCTTGAAAATAAATGTCTTATTTTCATGCTAAGTACTGTCTTTTTCATCTTCTACAGGAAATACTTCAACTCTCATGGAAATAAGTAGGGAAGATAATTGTAGTTTCTTACTCATTTTTGCCCTCAGAAGAAGGAGACCAACTTTTCTTTTAAGACTCTTCTTACTGTAATTGAACCAGGGTAATTACTATGCAAACAATACCTACTTTTCTCATAGCTTCAGGAAATTTGTGATCTCATTATTTGTTTGCTTGTTTGTTTTCCACTGCCTGCAAATCACTACCTAGATAAAGTAAAGATTAGCCTGGTGAACCCTGCCATAGTTTGGACAATACGTTCCATCTGCAGAGTGGTGAGGTCTTGGCTGCAGGAAAGGCTGGGCAGTTTAAGATGCCAGCTTGTTGCTCTCTGATAATTTGTTAGTCCTTGGCTGTGAGGAATAAGCACCTTTCTGGCTGATGTGGTGGAACAGACCATGGCTCAAGCTCTCTTCTGTTGGCTGGAAGAAACCATAAGGTATTTGCTATATTAATGTGTTTTTTCTTTATGCTGAAATTGCGTGCACTGGTGTTGAAATTTTTCCTTAAACAAAACTGATAGTGACTTGTTGTCCAGCTTTTGTATAATGGTGAAACTCTCCAAAATCAATAGACTTTTCTCTGGGCTGTGTGATGGAAAGCATTTCTAGACATAAAACAGCAGTGCTTAGTGTGGACAAAAAAATCCTTCCATTTGCAGGGCATGCGTAGAGGTAAAGACAGTGAAATAAATCACCAGTGTAACATGGACACATTGGAATAAGTTAATTCTTTTCTCTGTCAGTCTGTAGCCTAGAAATACGATGCCGTGATGTGAGGAAGCAACTTCTTGTAGTTTTCCAAAACAGTGGTTTGAGTTTTGTGTTTCTCAGAAGTCCAGCTGCAAGCTCTGCCCTTGAGCTGCCAGCAAGGCTATTGTGGGGAGCAGCTCCTGTGGCTCGCTGGACCCTGGCTGTCTTGGTACCAGCTCCTTCAGAGGAACCAACTCCACATTAAACATGCTGCAGCTGTGGCAGATGACCTTCCCTTGCTGCTACCTTTCTTTTAAGGTGGACAGCATTGCTGGAGTGCTTTTTTTCCAGCTGACACAGCATGTTTTATTTACTGTAGGAAGCAGAAATATCTATGTCACTTTTGGTCTGACTACACATTCCCCCCCTCTTTTGTTTTATTGCCTTGTTGGTCATGGAAGTGCAACCTCCTATTGTTTTGTCTTTGTTGCTCTATAAATTACTGAATATTGCCATGTTTCATCAGTTCAGAGCCAGGCAGTTGTTGCGGTTGTAGCAAGCAGATGTTCTGCACTTTTATATCCTTTACTTTCAATGTACAGATCATATTTTCTGCTGATCATAAAAAAAAATGACAGGGGCACATGGGATTCTTTGGATGCTGAATATACATGACTGTTTTGATCCAGGTAGTGAATTCAAACAGAAATATTCTATTTATGAAGGAATCAACTGCTAAAGTACTAGCACTGGTGCCCAGTTTGGGGTCATGGTAAAACTGCAGAAGCAGAGCCCCCAGGAGAGCTCTGTCACTTACTGTCAAGTTCCTGAAACTAAATGAAGTCCAAATAACTAGCATTTAGTATTACTTAATATTTCTTTTCATCAGATCTGGCAGTATCTCTTCCAGTCCTACAGGTTTCTGAAATGCTGTAAAGAAATTAACTGAGCCGAAGAAATAGCTTTACTTTATAAAAACTGAAGGTGTGAATATCCTTTAGTTTTGCACTACTATACGCACAAGATCTTTCTGCTCCTTAGTGCCTCCACAGATAATTTCTCAGCTGAGGCCCTCTCATTAACCCCCTAGGAAAGGATGAGGCCTTGAACTCCTACTTGCTGACCAGAGCAACCAGAAGTCTTACAAATAATGGGCAAAATGCGTTGTGTCCTTCGTAAGTACCTGCTAGTGTTGAGCATATGCTGGTGAGTTCAGCTTGGATAGGAGATATCCTTTAGCTATATACCGCTGTGTCTTCTCTGTCACTCTATGTTTTCTGCACCTAACATCCCCCTCTGTTTCCCCAAGGTGAGAAATTATTTTTCTTTACACATTCCCAAGTGTGCTGATCCCCAGCTCAGCTTGTCTGTAGTGAATCGATATTTGTGAGAGACAAAGCAAATGCCATCTTATATTACATGTGTACTAAAGAGAGAGAGAACAAGAAAGAAGCAGTATCTCCATATCTGTATTACTCTCACTCAAACCACAGACTTCTCGACCAGTTCAAGTCCCATCTCAAATGAGGAATGGACAGCTTATAAACTGTCTGCATCAAACTTATTTGCTGTGACTTGGTCCTTCCACAGGGAGCTAGTTTGGTCCTTCCTAACAACAGACAGAGTTGCAGAGAACTCGGCGTTTCCCTTGACTGAGTTGCTAAGTTTCAGTCTACCTGTATCATCAGAAATGTCCATCCTCTTTACTTTAGCAACTCTAAGCTTACTTTTTGAGTGACTAAAAAGCCCACTTTAGCACATTTTATATGCTCTCCAGTCCCTCAGGCTTCTCAGTTAGCAATTCCTTCCATACCCTTTCTCTTAACCAGTATAATTTTGCAGACTCCTCCACAGAAAATATGATCTCACTGTAATCTCCTATACCTTAAAATAAACCATAACCCTTCAGTCCATTTCCCTCTCTCCATCCTCTCTTCTTTTGCCCTAAAGCTTAATGAACTGCTTTCTGGTGTCTTATTATAGATACTTCCCAGTTTATCCTTATTTCTGCACTGAAATGCCTTCAGTAGTGACAGACCTTTGCTGGAGGTCTAACGGCATTTTCCTTTTTTCTGGTGATGTGCTATCTCTGGAAATCTCATATATGGACTCAGATTCAGGGATCTGTGCGCACTCAGCAAATGCAAGCTAAGCTTGTAGCATTTTGGACAACTCTTTGGAAATTCAGTTAACAAAATTCAGTCTCTTGCCCTTTCCTTGCTAAAGGTCACTTTCTCTCTTTTTTTTTTTTTTTCTTCTCCAGGCACTGAAGACAAGACCACCCAGTGTCTTTGTCACGGCTCAGCCTGCAATGTGAGTGTTGTTTCAGTGTGTCGTCCTCACACCCTACTTCCAGGGCATCTGTGTTTTGCTGTTCTGTTCTGTGCAGCAGCATCTCTGTGTCCGCACAACTAAAATTCTGACTCAGGTTTCATCACCTCATGTTTGGAGTTACTTAGAACACTCACACTACATTTATATTTGTTTAAAATGCTGCACCTGAGATTCACTTCTTGCCTTTGTTAATTTAAGTACTTCATCACTCTTCTTGCCTCTCTCCACTGGCTTGCTTTCCTCCCCGTATACACTGTAGCTCTTCACTTTTTAAGACCCTTCCAGGCCTGCCCCATGAGGCTATGAAGCTGTTAACTCTTGTTTCTGCCCGGAAGATGATGCCAGTCTTTTTCACCCTCCTGCTTCACCTTTCCTTATGTTTCTTGCCAGGAGTGGGAAAAGTTCCTTGTAACCCCAGGAGGACAACTCGGTTGGGTGCCTCCTAGGCTAGCCTTGAAATTCCCTTTAGCAGTGATGCCTGTGTGACAGCAGACGCCCCAGTGCGCTGCCTTGTTCTGGCTTGTGTTTGTGCCCCGGTGCTGCTGTCTTCTAGGAAGTGGTATTTGAGGGGACAGAGCCCGCCTTGCTTTTGTCACCCAAAAAGGAAGCCTTGGTAGCAGTGCACTGCTATAATATGAACAATGCAGCTTACTCGTTATGAAGAGTCTGGGTTATCTATATGCATAAGCTTCTCCTAAACAAATTGTTTAGACTGAAAGTATCTACATTTTAGAAATGTAATTCTATAAATCAAATTGTTTTCACCGATCACACTTCCCTTTTATTGCTGTTTGTTATTTGAGGGCATATGATAGCTTTCTGTAAAATGTCGCCTTAATTGCCTTCTGGATATACCCTATAAATCCTGACAAATACTTTTAAAAGCGAAAACAAAGGCATATTTTTCTTCTGTCAGAGCTTGCTCAACAAACCGCCTGTACCTTTTCCATGGGGCCTTGCAAAATGGTGTTATGTCAAGAAGAATAATGCTATTTAATTTATGAACCATTAATATTTATTGCACATGCAATCACTGGCATTTTGTGTGTGAGAGCTGGGCAGCAGCTAATAAAATTGGGAAGAGGCTATATATTTACCAGGACTACCCAGATAATTCATATAGGATAATTTTTGATTAATTTATTTCTTTGTGTTGACCAATTTCCTGGTAGCGGCCAACGAGTTGTTTGGGGTTTTTTTGTTTTTTTTTTAAACTTATTTGCTAGCTCATAATGAATTGCTCAATAATTACTACAAATAATTCAAGTCCTTTGTTATTAGGGATTTGTAAGTGTGTTGAGGAAACTTGCTTATACCACTATACAATTAACAATCGGATCTCAGTCTTATTTCTGAGCGGAGATCTGCTTATTTCTCACAAAGATCAGGACTGGGGACTCCTTATACTGTATTTTGTATCAGTGCATCTGGAGACCCTGCTGTGTAATGGTGCTGCCCCAAACCACACATCCGATTGCCCCGTGCGAGGAATTGGTTTTGCAAAACCTTGTACCGGTGCTTAGCTTTACAATGAGTCCCCCTGCAAACTGTGTGTGGAATACTGGCCCAAAAGAGGGCTCTGGTGCCACAGTATCATCTTTTGAAAACAGTAGCATTAGTTTGGGGGAAGAAATTAGATACATCTGCAAGTCTTTGTAGAACAGGTTGCCTGAAAATAACTGGTAACAAGGTTTTAAAATTCAGGTTGTGTTGGTTGCTGCTGATAGGTGTCTGCTCTTTTCAGTTCCTGATGGGGAATAATATTATGTTCTTGAATCACGTTCTGGTTGCAATGTAAGTTTTATTTCCCTAAGTAGTATATGTGGCTTACTTTCGAATTAGCTGCTTCTAAGACGGTTCTAGCCAATAGATTACTCTGGGAGGTGCTCACAGAAACATGTGAGTATGGGTGAGAGCCATCCACATAGAACAGGTGGGAATTCTGACCCGTTTTGATTAATGTTTGGGGTGGGGGTTTTTTTGGTGTTATTGTTTTCTAAATATTGTGATACTTGCATCTGTAACAAAGTGGAGTCTGTGACTATCACTGAAGAGATTGGTGGAGGAATATTATGCCTAATGCGCCGACACAAATACAAATTTGACTCCCATGCAGATTGGAAACCTGGAAAGCAGCAATATTGCAGCCAATTAAGAGTCACAGTTAGCAGCGTGCTAGTCAGAACTGAAGTGCTGCACCAATACAGTTCTGGCTGATACTGATGTAAGAACACAGAGATAATGGAAGCTTTTGCTACGTGCCTGTGTTATACAAAGGGATTAATTGTGATTGGATCTAGGGTGTTATTTAGATGAATTATTCCCAGTAAGATATTCACAGAACAAGAGGGACTTCAAGGTTGGTGAAGCACAACAATCCTATTAGCTGTTTTGAGAAGATCTGATTTAACTTTGTCTTCTAAATTCAGTCCTTGGAGTCTAGGAGGGGGGAAACGGCTGCTCAGGCCGTGGCCCAGACGACAAGGTAGCAAGCAGTCCTGTTAGGAAGAGGGTAGGCTGCGCAGAGGACTGCTCCCATACAGTCCTCTGGTGTCTCATTAAACTAAGTTCTTGCACATTGGCAACCAGGTGCAAATGTCTCAATATGTGTGTGGGAAACTAGTAAGTACAAGCAAGGGAGCAGATTTTAACTACTTTTTGGATTCCAAATATGTGGTCTTGCAGAAAACTCTTCTTAAATGCATTTTGAATGTTGCCTGAATAAGGGCAGCCAGAAAGAATCTCTCGAAGTCTTTGGGGGTTTTTTTTCAGCACACTGGGGCTGGAAAAGATTCAGGGAAAACCTGGCATCACTAGCAATAGTAAGCTTCCAGCACCTGTGGCAGACCAGGGTCCCTCACTTGCATTTTGAAGTTGCACTGAAATGACAGTAGTTAAAAACTCTTGCATAGTGTCCCTGTCTGTGACAGAAGTCAGAGCTTTTAGATAGAAAACGAAGAGAAATTAGAAATATGTCATCTTTTAACTCCTGGAAGACACATCAGTTCTTTTGTGGAGCTGGTAGAGATTTGTTAGTTGAGTTTGAATAGGGAAAGCAATGCAGTGTAGTTACTGGCAACTTCCACACTAACATTTTAATGAGCTGATTTTTCTGATGTGGACAAGCAGAAGCAGCAGCAGCATTTTATTTGTTTCCATAGGGTGCATCAGAAGCACAAAGCTGTGCTTTTGAGTTATGAGGAAAGATGAACATTAATAAACAGGCAGGTCAAGAAACCCCACAATACAAAGGATTTTGTTCTTCCTTCAACATTTGTCACCAGATGCTAGCCGTCCAATAAATCTTGCTTTGAGCAATAGTTTTTAAGTCTTGCTTAGATCTGACAGCAGTAAAAGTCCCTTGTGAACTTTGAAAAGGCAATCTCAATCCAGCTGCTGGTGTTTAGGGCTACACAAGATGAAAAGTGCTGTAAATGACAGAATCTATCTTCTAATAGATTTGACAAATGTGGGGGCTGAACCTGTGCACGATGGGAGCTTTTTTATTGACTTGCCAAAAGCAACAGCTCTTGTAACTTGCACGACTGAAATAAACAGTAAAAACATGCAGTGATGCAAGTTGCTGAGTAATCATGTATCCTTCCAGTGAGCAGTAAATACCTTTTTGCTAACTAAATGCTATGTTCAAGAAGAACAAAATATAAAGAAGATGCAATAAACTTCAGAGTAAATCTGCCTCTTGGGTATCCAGTACCAGGCTGCAGTTACTGTGTGACTTTGGGTAGACTGCCTAGCTCAGGCTCCTCAGTTTCTTCATCTGAACCAGGTGGTTTGTAAGATCCTTCAGATCAATGGATGAGGGATTATTACTCATGTTGGGGTATTTTTAGGGACTTGCTAATTATTGCAGTCTTGGTAGGTTGATCTCTCCACTTGCTCACTAAAAAAGTTTGTTGCTTTTTCCACAAAGCCTAAGTAGAAGACAGGTGCTCTTCATCCGGCACTAGTAGTTTTGCTCTAGTGTGTGTGTATTTTTTTACTTTCCCAAAAAGTTAAAACAGTCCTCTTAAATAGTGTTTTAAGAACAGTGCTATCCAGGTAATATAATGTACGCTATAGTCACCAGCAGGTCAGCTTCTTGGAGAAACAGTCCTCACTGGGTTTATCAGCGTGACATCTGTTGAAAACAGGGAAATTCTACCACCAGCTGAATTTTCATCAGGGACACTTGATACCAGAGAGGAATATTGCAGGGCTGTAGCACACACTCTGGCTCCCAGACAGGTTGCATTGCTCCGCAGTGGCTGGGTGAGCATGACCTCAATGGAGACTGGGATCCTGTGCAACTGCTGGGAGTGTGGGGGCACCGGCTGTACTACATGCCACGTACCGCAAGCCCTCAAGCTGACCGTGGGGAGTGAACTTCGGAAGCAGTGGTGTGACAGCAAAGCCTCCAGCTGAGGAACGTAGAAATTCCTCAGGCAAACATTAATCTTTCAAGGGCACATGCTCTACTGGTAGCCAAGCAGAGAACTCCCCCTTTCTCTAGCAAAAGAAATCCACTTCAAATAACTAAAATCTGCGCTTAAACCTTAATAACACAATCCATGATATTTTTTGAAAAAGCCAGTTGTTCCCACGCATGCCTTTCTAGCTAGGATTGGGGCACTGAAAAGATTAAATCTCATCATTCTGCAAATCTCGGTATTAACTGACTGCAAAGGCAACAAACACAAACTGCAAAAGTGTCTCTTTTCAGCAGATACCCATGGCTGCTTCTTGGACAAAATTATCTGAATCACTGATGGGCACGTTTAACTCCAGTCGAAGCCCAAGCTGCCTATCGCATTCGTCCCCAGCGAAGGTCCCAGCAATATACAATCTTAGTAATTAGTCTTTGCCCTTGTCTCAGTGCAATTTTTTTCCCCCCCCTGCTAAAAGCTTGGGTGTAAAATGCTAGCTATACAAGTTTAACTGATGTTCATTTCCCCCACACTTTTTCCTCTTAATTCTCCCTGTCTTTTTAAGAATTCCCCTTTATTCTTTCTCCCTGCTGGTTTAGGATTTTGCAGCAGCAGAGAAAATATTTTGTTGTAGTGATTGTGAAGAGTATTTTCCATACAGGTATCACTGAACTTTAATGGCACTATACAAGTGGCACTTAATTTTTTATATGACCTAGATGTTTTCTGGTCTTTCCACTCAATATTTGATTTGGGAATCTGCAGCAGTGAGCTGGAGGAAATGAACGGTATGGTAAATTCAGCAGAGGAGGAAACTTTGGAGTAAAATACTGTAGCTTGCTCTGCTCTGGGGAGATAAGTCATTGCTCAGTTGCAGTAGGGCACATAGGGATGGTGTAACGATCCCTCAGGCAGAAGCAGGAACCCTTCAGTACACAGACATCCCCACATGTTCAGCTGTGGCAGTGAATTTTGGTCACAGGACCACTTCTGTTTGACTGGCAGGGCTGTCCCAGCTGGTTGTGAGTTCCTGGTGCCACGCTGAGCCTTGGAACTGGGGCTGAAAGTGGTACGCAAACAGCACACACTGGCTTGGGCTGCAGTCTGTCATGTATGTCTTGTATGTCATGTCTCCTACTCCCAAGAGAGAAGGAAAGAATTGCTGCTGCTGAGCATGGCAAGAGGAGTGTGGGGAGCATGTGCAGATAAGCGTCTGGATTTTGGTCCCACCCGCAGAGGCCACGCCACTCTGTAGCAGTCTTTCGCTGTCTTCTCTTTCTCTGGTTGCAACTCACGTAGCCTGGGGTGTACACATGCAAAGACAATGGTGAGAGAGAGACGGCACGGGATATGTGGTGTTCTTCCCATTGTTCTTATAAGGCACTAAGTAAAAAAGTGAAAAGCATGATTATTTATTAATTCTGCTGTGTAACAGGCATATGTGACCACAGACTTGCAAAAGACATTAAATTTGCAAAGTCAAGCCCTCAGAATACTTGTGCAACCTTGATGCAGCCCTCTGTGTGCGTACAGTTAGGAAATGGCCTTTAACTACAGAACTGCAAACTGGAGGGAAGCATCAGAGTGGGAAGGATGAATAATGGACGTGAGTTGCAAGCTGTTTCTTGGGGCAGATAATAAAAAAAACTTGAGGAATGAGGGTGCAGTCAAAAGAATGAAGCAAGGGCATGTGGAGTGGACAAGTGGTCTGGGTTGTCTATATCTGGAGACTGCAGGGCACAAGAGTTCCACATATGAATGAAATGCTCTCTGGAACTTTGGAAGAGAGTTTTCCTTCAGGAGACCCTCAATGGGATCCAAATGACCCTGTAGACAGGAGAAGGTTAACTCGGTACCAAAGGTGGGTATTGTATGGAGTGAAACATGCAATGCCAAAAGCTCTGAATTGGTCTAAATTATATGAGATAAAACAAGATAAAAATGAATCTCCTTCTGTGTTTTTGGAAAAATTGAAGGAAACTGCTCGAAAATATACTGATTTAAAATTGGAAACAGAGGCAGAACAGCAACAGCTGGCCTCGATTTTTATGGGACAATCGGCACCTGATATAAGGCGAAAGCTCCAAAAATTGGAGGGGGAGGACTCAAGAAATCTGAATAAAATGTTAGGAACAGCATGGAAAGTTTACAATAATCGGGAAAAGGAGGAGGAACAAAGAAAAGAAAAGAAAGAGAAGATTAGAGAATGTAGGTTAATAGCTGTTTTAACAGGGGGTGCAGTAAGAGGAAGAGGACAAACCCGAGGAAGAGGAGGTTTTAAAAACTTTGGTGACCAGGACCCTAATGCACCTTTAGGAATAAATCAGTGTGCTTATTGCAGAGAGAATGGACATTGGAAAAAGGACTGTCCTCAGCTGCAAACAAATCAGCAAGAGGCTGTGAAAATGATGACTTTGAATGAATGAAGGGGACCGGAGGGGAGCCCAGCTGAACCTCTGGTTACAATTAAGCTGGGAAATGATAAAGTTGAATTTTTAGTAGATACAGGAGCAGTATATTCTGTTTTGAATACTCATAAAGGGAAATTAGGAGACAAAACAGCAACCATAATTGGAGCGACTGGGAAACAGGAAAATAGACCGTTCTTTCAACCCCTTGATTTAAAATTTGGAAATAAGGCAATTACACATGAATTTTTGTATGTGCCAGAATGTCCGCTACCCTTGTTGGGTCGAGATCTGTTATCCAAATTAAATGCACAGATAGTTTTTGAGGGAGGAGAAATTCTTTTAAAGATACCGGAGTCAAAGACAGGAGAAATATTGATGATACAGGAGAAGGTTAAGACTCAAGAGATGCCACAAGAAGTTGATGATGCTGTGATCCCTACAGTTTGGAACACAGACATACCTGGAAAATCTAAAATGGCACAACCTGTAAAGGTGGAACTGAAGGAGACTGTGAGGCCAGTGAGATTAAAGCAATATCCAATTAAACCTGAGGCTAGATTGGGAATCAAGAAATTAATTGATAAATTTTTGAAATATGGAATTTTAGAGGAATGTGAATCTGAATATAACACTCCAATTTTACCAGTGAAAAAGCCATCAGGAGAATACAGATTAGTACAGGACCTGAGAACAATAAATCAGATAGTGAAAGATATACACCCTGTAGTGGCCAATCCATATACACTGTTAACAGCTCTAGGGGAGAATCATCAGTGGTTTACAGTGCTTGATTTGAAGGATGCTTTCTTTTGTATACCCCTGGAAGAAGGAAGTCGGAAATTATTTGCTTTCAAGTGGGAAAATCCAAACACAGGACGAAAAACACAATTGACGTGGACAAGACTGCTGCAAGAGTTCAAGAACAGCCCAACAATTTTTGGGAGCCAATTAGCAAAAGAACTTGAGATGTGGAAACAAGATGGTCCCAAACCTGGACATTTGCTCCTTCAGTACGTAGACGACATACTGATAGCTACGGAAGAGAGACCAGCGTGTATAAAGGTAACAATTGATCTTTTGAACTTTTTGGGGCTAAGTGGATACAAAGTCTCTAGAACTAAGGCCCAAATAGCAAAGCAGACTGTAATATATCTGGGTTTTGAAATCTCCCAAGGACAAAGACAGCTGGGAACAGAGCGGAAAGAAGCAATTTGCAGTATCCCGGAGCCGAGAAATACCCATGAATTGAGAACCTTTTTGGGAATGGCTGGGTGGTGTCGGCTGTGGATAATGAACTATGGTCTGTTGGCTAAGCCATTGTATGAAGCTCTTAAAGGTCCACCATTTGAATGGGGTCCAGATCAGCAAAGGGCTTTCAAGAGTTTAAAACAGGCCCTGATGACAGCACCAGCCTTGGGACTTCCGGATTTGACTAAGGACTTCCAGTTATTTGTACATGAAAAACAACACATTGCACTGGGAGTGCTGACTCAGAAGATGGGAAGTTGGAAGCGACCGGTTGGATATTTTTCCAAACAATTGGACTTTGTAAGCAAAGGCTGGCCTGCTTGTTTGAGAGTGGTAGCAGCCACTGTGATGATAATACAGGAGGCTCGAAAAATGACTTTGGGAAGAATGATGGTGGTATATGTGCCACACATGGTGATATCAGTGTTGGAGCAAAAGGGGGGCCATTGGCTATCCCTGAGCAGAATGATGAAATATCACAAGATGATGTGATTTTAAAAACTACTAATTTGACTAATCCTGCAGTCTTTCTGAGTTCTGTACAGGAAAAAGGACAACTGGAACATGATTGCCTGACTACCATTGAATATGTATATTCCAGTCAAGAGGATCTGAAGGATGTACCTATGGACAACCCAGACTGGGAATTGTACACAGATGGTAGCAGTTTCGTTGAAAGTGGAATTCGCTATGCAAGATATGCGGTAACAGCTGAAAAATCAGTTATAGAAGCCAATACCTTGCCGAGCACAACTTCAGCTCAGAAGGCGGAATTAGTGGCTTTGACAAGGGCTCTAGAATTGAGTAAAGAAAAGAAAGTAAACATCTGGACTGATTCGAAATACGCATTTGGTGTGGTCCATGTCCACGGGATCTTATGGAAAGGGAGAGGATTATTATCCTCTCAGGGGTCCAACATTAAATATAAGGAGGAGATTTTGCATTTATTACAAGCAGTACAGAAACCTACTGCAGTAGCAATCATGCACTGTAAAGCACATCAATCAGGGAACACAAAAGAGATTGTAGGGAACAGATTAGCAGATAAAACAGCTAGGGAAGCAGCCAAAAGGAATACTTTACAATTGGCATTGATTCCCACAAAAACTATTGCATTACCAAAGGAAAAACCTAAATATTCAGAAGAGGATGAGAAATTGGGGAAATTATTAAATGCAAGGAAAAATCTGGAAGGATGGTGGGTGACATCAAAATGACAAGTAGTGGTCCCACCATTTGTAATGAGGGAAATAGTGCAGACAAAACATAAAGAATGTCATTGGGGAGCAGAAGCATTAGTAACCTTTTTGAGAAGGCAAGTAGTATCAGTGAAAATGCTAGAAATAGCTAAAATGACAACTGCTACATGTGAAATATGTTTGAAAAACAACCCAGTAGTAAAGAAAAAGGTCCAAATGGGGATATTGAAATCAGGAATGGAACCAGGGGACTATTGGCAAATAGATTTTTCAGAGTTACCTCGACAAAATGGGTATCGATACATTCTGGTGGGGGTTGATACTTTTACAGGATGGCCAGAAGCCTTTCCCTGTCAGACCAACCAAGCCAAGGAGGTCATTAAATGGTTATTACAAGAAATCATCCCGAGATTTGGAGTACCTATTGGAATCTCTTCTGATCGAGGTTCCCATTTTGTTGCAGAAGTGGTCCAGGGTGTTAGTAGAATTTTGGGAGTTACATGGGATCTACATACACCTTGGAGACCACAATCTAGTGGAAAGGTGGAAAGAATGAATCAAACATTGAAAAGACAAATTAGTAAAATATGTCAAGAAACCAATTTGAAATGGCCTCAGGCACTCCCATTAGCCCTTTTACGAGTTGGGGTCCAACCAAAGAGTGGGACACTGATTAGTCCTTATGAGTTATTGTATGGAAAACCTTATGAATCTCCTGAACCAAATTTGAGCATACATTTAAAAGGAAAACAAGATGTGTGTGACTATTTACTTTCTTTAGGAAAAACTTTAACTGCGCTGCGGAGTGCGGTTGTTTAGAGCAGACCTCTGTCTTTGGAAAATCCGGTACATGACTTCCAACCAGGTGATTATGTCTATGTGAAGACATGAGCTTCTGAACCTCTACAAGAACGCTGGAAAGGACCCTTTCAAATATTGTTGACTACTTTCACTGCTGTCAAGATTGCTGAATCAGATGCATGGATTCATTATTCAAGAATAAAGAAAGCACCAACAGGGAATTGGAGGTCTAAGGAAGTTGGTCCTTTAAAACTGAAACTTTATAGATAAGTTGCTATGTACTTGGGAAAATAATTGTGTAAAGCTTATAATATTAGGGTTACTATTAGGGATACTGTCAGGGGCATTGATCCTCTTGTGTGGTATAGGCTGTGAATATTTCCTCATAAGTTGCTGTAAGCGTAAGATACAAAGCAGATGTAAGATTATAAAAGTAGAATCATGAATTGACATGGTAAAGGAATAAGTAGTGTGAGGTAAACAAAATGAGGCGATTATTGCTTAAATTATTAATCTTGATATCAGTCGCTCCTGGGATGTTGATTCAGGATAATCTAGTTTTACAATTGATTCAGGGTTTTGAAGAAGAAAATCAATCATAAAGCTATGATTATCCAAGTTATTGACATCAAAATGGACAAACAATCCCAGAGCTTCTTTTAGCTTATAGTGAATAATTGATAAATTACAGTGAAAGTACTGAAGTGATTTTCAAAACTTTCAAAGGGGGGAAATGTTACCAATACTTGATAAAAGTTGAAATTTTTCTTAAGTCAGGTTTGGTTAAAAGGGTAAAAATTGTAGAAAATAGGGGTTTGAAGCTCACAATAGCTATAGAAACTAAGGAACATACAAAATGTGCAGTATGCAATCATAAAAGAATAAGTCTTGTCTAAGATCGGTTAACCATAGAAATTTTGACAGATTTGTTAGGTTGTAGTGTTTTGTTTTAAGAAACTAAGAGAGATTGTTATGGACCTTAGTTCCGTTGCTTAGAAACCCCACTTTGATCAAGATTCCAGTTAGTGGAATTAAGTAAGATTAACCAATGAATGTTTTAGTATAAGAATATTGATAAGGTGGTGTGACTGAGGGCCAATCACTAGAAACGTTAAATTCAAGAATTAACATTGAATGTACTTTCATGTAAATCTAATACATGATGGCAAAATCGTACTGCGCAGAATCACATAAGAGAGGTCAACTATCGGACAAGGTGAGGAAGACTACGGAAGACCACCAGAGGGCTTCTGAAGACCACCAGAGACTTCACCACGCCTGCATAAAAGGACATTTACATATGCTAATGATTTATCGGACAGTTGATGATTATGTATGACATTTCCCAGGCATCTAGTGAATATCTATAACAGGTGTGTATTTAACCTGCATGATCAAACCAGACAGGTGCACACACTAGGTGGAGGGATCCCCTGTGTGCCCAGCGCTGCAATAAAGGAGTGCCTGCTTCTTAACTTCTCATTGCCGTTAAGGAGTTTTATTCCGGTTTTCGGCGACGTTACCACCCGGGACGCCCCCCAGCTGTTTCCAGTGTTTTAAAACACACCGCAGAGGTGATTTTTTATGGAGTTCACTTGACTGTCCTGTTCCCATTATCAATACCTTCAGTATACAAAAATCAGAAAGTCAAATATCAGAGCCTAAGTCAAAATACCAAACAGAATCAATCAGAGATCTAATGTCATATCCAGAATCAATAGTCAAATACCAAAGCCTTAATCAAATTACCGAGACCAAACCAAATGAGTATCTTTGCCTTCAACCAGCGAGACGAATACCCTTTACCAGAGGAGTACTTCTACCAGAATACCAGATTTTTAAGGATCCTTTTATATTTCTTCCTTGCTGACTTCTCTTAGTCGGGCTTACAGGTAAGAGTACCAGACCAGAATACCAGAACCAAGTTAATCAAAAGAATGCCTTTAAATAAAATCTTACCAGTGGCCTTGGCTTGTGAGCCCAGGGAACGGGGATCAAGGGTCTCCCCAAGAAATCTCAGTGCCAGCTGGAGGTCCTGCGATCCCAAGTCCATCGAGTCTCAGAAGCCTCGTCCCATCTGGGTCACCAAAATGACACCGAAAAGCTGGTCGAAGAAACTCTCAAAGACTCGTTTTGGCGTTTTAGAAAGCAGGCATTCTTTATTGCAGTGCTGGATGCACGGGGGATAGTTCCACGTAGCGTCCATACCACAGCTTTAGCACAAACAGGTTATACAGAATAAGTAATTGCATATTAATCGAATTAGTGTACATATACATAAAAACGATCCCAACTGATTATCTTAGTACTGCCTACATCCGATCATGCGCAATGAAGGATCCCTTTGAGTCGAAGGGCTGCTTTTGCGACCACCGACCCATTGAAGTTCTTGCTGGCTGTCCTTGAAGTCTTTATTCTTGTCCTTGTTCTTTGATCTTGAAGCTTAACGCAGCTTCAATCACATGTGGTCAGTTTCAGCATTGTTCTCATCTAGTGTACAGGAACATCTCGTCATAAGAGCAAAGGACTGCAAAACTTATGAAGATTTACTAGTTAGTCCCTTGACTACACTCTTGTAATTATCTCCCCAGTTACCCTTTGTCTCTTGTTTCAGCCATAATTTTAATGCATGATCATTTATCAAATCTCACTTAGTCATCTAGCAGCAAACCAGTTTTCATAGAAGGTACAAAATATTAAAAACATAAAAGTTTGAACGAACCACATGAAATGTATGGACATATGCTATCAAGTTCAGTTATACACATTCGATTTCCAAAGTTCTTCCCCAAAACTATTACCGGGAGTCGCTTATCTCGCACAGTTTCTATCGGGTTGAAGTTCCCCCACTTCGAATTAAAGGTCCAGTGTTCTTTTCTTCTACAGCACATGCCCAAGGGGGGTGTGTGTGTGTAAGTGTTTTGGTCGTGAATTGAGTCGGTGGTCTGATCTGCCCCTGCTGCCTTTACCTTTCCTCCGGTTATCCAAGATTTTTGCTGACTTCGTGCCTATTAGCAGCTTTTCAGCTTCTCGGCGCCTCCTGGGGTAGGATGTTCCCTTCTTCTCAGCCTTTTCGTTCTCCTTCAGGGGCCCAGTCGTTAGCAAGGCATGCCTTGTACAGACAAAGGATCTCTTATTTCACAAGACCTCTTCTTAAGTAAATCCCTCCTTCAGTCCATGGCTTCTCTCTCCAGTCCATCCTCTTTTGTTACTGTGAAATATGTTCATCTGATTCGTGTCACTATAAACAATGCTAGGGCCGCATAATAAAATGTGACCCTCACTGTCTATGTAACCTTTAACCATTTTGTGGATCCTCGTCTAACCGCAGGCCGGGAGGAGACAGATGATATGTGCATAGTTCGTTCTCTTTTTGCCAGCCCAGAGCCGGTTTTGTTGTTAACTATCCTGGAGGAGAACTGAGGCATTTGGATGTGTGTTTGGCCTCAGGGATTGCAGTGCTTGGGATCTCGATGGGCCATTTGTGGTGTGCATTTGTTGAGGGGGAGGTGTCTGTTGTGAACTTGTTTGGGTCCTGGTGACCGCAGCCGGTGCTGTGCAAGGTGAGACCAGTTTCTGGGAGAACTACTGCACCCCCACAACCAGGAGGTGGAGAAGAACACTCCTAGTATGAATATGTAACGAGCGTTGGACTACAAAAGAAGCTGTCTTGTTTTTCGCGGCGCGCGTTGTGGTAGAGCAGAAGGTCCCGGCGCGCCCAGCGCTGTTTGCTTGCCTTTATTCATTGAATAAATTGTTAACTTTGATTGGAATCCTGTTTGGGACTAAATTCATTTATAACAGTTACTCCTTTGGAATCCAGTAAGATGGAGGCCTGCTGCCCCTCTGCTGAGAGAAGCCTCTTGACTGAGGTAAGCACCGCTGCAGCCCTTGGCTGCTCTTCTCGGGATCTGCTCCCTCCCTGTTTCGGGGTTGTTTGTGTGTGTGCCGGGTTTTGTTTTTTTTTTTTTCCTTTGTGTGGCGGGGGAGGGTCCGCAGGGCCGTCTCCTGGGAGAAGCTGCTCGAAGCTCCCCCGGCTCGGAGCCGGACCCGCCTCTGGCCCAGGCCGAGCCCCTCAGCGACGGCGGTAGCGCCTCGGGGAGAAGAGATTTCAGAAGGGGAAGGCCCCGTGAGGGAGTCGGGGGAGTGGGACGTGAGAGGAACCCCTCTGCGGATGCCGAGGTCAGGGAAGGAGGAGGGGATGCCCCCGCAGCCCGCGGGGAGGCGGCAGGCTGTCCCCCCCAGCCCGTGGAGGGGAGCGGGGGAGCGGATGTCCCCCAAAATGGCCGCGACTCCCGCGCTGGAGCAGTCTGTGACGGAAGGACTGCACCCTGCCTGTGGAAGGGACCCGCGCTGGAGGAGTCTGTGAGGAACTGCAGCCCGCGGGAAGGACCCACGCTGGAGAAGTTGGTGAAGGGCTGTCTCCCGCGGGAGGGACGGACCCCCCGGCGGAGCAGGGGCCGAGCGCGGAGTCCTCCTCCCCCTGAGGAGGAAGGAGCGGCAGAGACAAGGGGTGAGGAACCGACCCCAGCCCCCGTCCCCGTCCCCTGTTCCCCTGCGCCGCCGGGGGGAGGAGGTGGAGAGAGCGGGGAGTGAGTGGAGTTGAGGCGGGAAGGCGGGAGGGCTCCCCGGGGGGAAGCTGTTCTCAGGCTGGGTTTTGCTTCCTCGTAGCCTTGTTGTGATTTGATGGGTAGCAGGTTACGTTGATTTGGTTTCTTCCTCAGGTTGAGCCTGTCTTGTGACCGTGACCGCAAGCGGGGAGTGATCCCTCCCTGTCCTTGAATTTGAGGAGCTGTAAGTCAGGTCTTCTGTTCTTCAGGGGTGGGGAGGAGATCTGACTGAAGGGTGCTAATTGTACTTTGTCAGTGGAGCTAGGCTTACAGATGAGGATGGGTTCTCTGAATGACATGCAAGAGGCGCCTGGTGACTCTTGGAAGTAAGTGTAAAAAGGCCATCCATAGAAATATTTTGGCATTTGAATGTCTGCTGGGAAAAGTTGCAATTTCAGCAGAAAAGAAGTATGTTTTTTTGATAGGCGCCCTTCAGTGATATCTCAAATCTGTAATTTAAGCACTAAGAAACGCAACGGTTACTATTGTACTGATTTGGTACTTTGTGTTCTGGTTAGGTCTTTGGCTTCAAATACAGGCACGCCAATACATGCTAAGCTGGAAGTTAATGTGGAGAGGGTGGTTTTTACTGAGATGTGAAAACTCCCTGTTCTGTAACCAAATCTTTTTATGGGAAGCATTGTGGTCTTGGACTTGGAATGAGCTGAAAGTTAGTGCTTATTTCCACTTGGAGCTTTATTTTGGGTTTTCAGGCTTAATCCCAAACTGGTGATGATGCAAAGGTAAAAAGATGAGAGAGCGTCTTTGTTTTGCAGACTGCTGAGAGGCTGGGCAGTAGGCCTATGAATGTATTTTGCTGACTGTCTGGTTTTGCAGGGTTTAAATGACAGAACTGCTTGTGGAACCCCATTATCGGTGGGCTGACCGGCAACCTCAAGGCAAGGCCAAAGCCGACCATCATCAGTGGCCCGAGACCTCCTGAAGAAAGCTTAGCAGATGAACTAGCAGCAGTGGACAGTCCTGAGGCATTGGTGAAAACATCTTTCAGGTCTGGCGGATATGAGCTTACTTTTGTTTATCCTTGAGAGGATATGTTTTTAAGATGAAGTCTGCAGTGTGGGTTTGGTGGGAGAAATCGGTCCCAAAGGATTCCGCAATGCTGCGTATCTGTACTGAACAACAGTGAAAAAAGAGGTCCATAAGTAATACTGGCTGGACTTGTCCTTTACTTCTCTGACCTCGTTAGCCTTCCTAAAAGATGAAGAACTAGACAGATATAAAGTCTGTAACTAGTCAAAATGGTCAGGAGAGACAGCTCACTCTAGGAAGATGTCTTTGAAGGTTGGCACTGTTTCTTCTGAAAGTGGTTTAGTGGTGAAGACTTGCGCTTTAGGTCAGATGATGTGCTTTATTGATGCGAGGGAGAGCTAACCCTTTTCCTGTTGATGTGATGTCTTGAGAACTGTCTAGCATTAATTTATTTTGCCAAGGAGAAGGATTCTGGCCAGGGGCTTGCAAGCAAGCGATCGCTGCTGTTGTAAAGTGTGTGATAGATCTATTGCTGGGTTTTCCTACCTCTTATTTAATCGTGTGGACGTACCGTTGTCCGATGTTTCTTGGAGGCATGTTTTCTGAAAACGATTTTCTCAAAGTGAGGTAAACTGGAGAAGCCGAGTGATCTTTGACCAAAATGTGAAAATTGGCGTGCCCAGCAAAAGCGGAGTGAGTGGCAGAATTTATTTTTTCCAAGTGTTTTTCGAGCCTTTTTTTGGTCGTTGTTGAAAACCTACGCTCTACTTTTCTTTTCTAGTACACATACATGTGTGCAAGCATGAAATGGTTTTTGCTTTGGATAAATTTCTCTTGACTCCAGTGATTTTGATTATACCTCAGTCTGTCAAACTTATTTCAGTCTTCGTAGAATTGTGATTTTGAAGGCGCTGAAGTTCAAGTCATTGTATTAGGTGGTAATTTCAGATACCTTGTTTATGCTGCTTGACATTTAAAAACATGTTACCACAAAGTGAGTTTGTCAGTCTATATAAATGAATCCTGTAATTCCATGGAGCGTTTTCATCCTTTAATATTTCCATTGAAATGATTCAGGACAAGTGTTTCAGAACCTTCTATGGTTTTATGGTTTTATGGTGAGCCCTGGTATTGAATGGCTTTTAAACACTTTGTGTCTCTGGTATTTAAAATGTGTAATTTCAAGAGATCTAACTCTTTTTCAGCTTTCACTTCTGATACCAGATTCTGGGTATCTGCAGTCCTTAGGTTGCCGTCGTCACGATAATTTCAACCTTTTTATATGCCCAAATAATGTCAGAGCGTTTCAAGTGGCATGATTTGATCATGTGAGTAGGGGTGACTCTTGGAAGAAGTGAGCTTGTACATAGCATGAAGGGTTGGAAAATGTCATTAAGCAAAATAGTTTTGCTCATGCAGTTTAAGTGTCTTTATAAACATTACCGAACCACTGTATTTCACCAGTAGAGCAATTACTGTACAGTGTGGCATTTTTGGAGGCTTTTATAGATGGGAATCCAAACAAATGGTTGTTACAAAGTAAATTTTAATTGTCTAGTTTCATAAAGAAAGGAAGCCCCGTGTGCGCTTGAGCTGTACAGGGGAGTGGAAGAGAAGATGGCACGTTGCAATTACTGTCTAAAGACACGAGAAAATAAAAACACTGTGGTGTTTTGACTGAGTTTGGGATCTTGTTGATATTATGGTGCAAACTGGGGCTTAGGAGGCAGTAGCATCTTTTGTATGATGGGCTGCATGTTTGATTCATCAAGGTCATCTGTGGGTGGTGATCTTCAAGTGCTTCCGTGACAGAGTTTGCCTGGTGTGTCTGAGGGTAAGTGATTGCCTGGCAAGCATGGGCTTTCCTTGTTTCTTGTTTACTAGAGGCTAGTGGAAGATCTTGCTACCCTGTTGCCTTTTGGGGAGTGAACTGTGCTTTCCAAGTTGTCCAGTTCAGCATGTCTTAATTGGGAATCTGGTGGCTGAATCTCAGGGGGTGCGTGGGGCCACGTTGGGCTTGCATGAACTGATTTTACAGAGAGAAAAACCAGGCCTTGCTTTTGAACGTGACTGCTACGAACTGTAAAATGCAGCGACTCCCTTGCTAGTTCTGATTCACTGCTGTTGGAGCCGTGTATGGCGAAACTATCCCTTCCATGCGCAGCTAGAAAGAGAATGCCTCTCCAGTGTCAAAGGAGTGATGCTTGCTTGTGATTGCATATCTGTTTACGTGAATACATACAAGCAGCATGAAATCCCAGCTGCCACCTCTTGTATTAGATCTTGTTTTCTACTGTGCGGTACTTATTGTTCTGTAGCTTGGAAAATTAGGAGGAGATCTATGTTTGATTTTGTTCCGCTTCCAGATATGAGCTTGAAACGCATTTAAACCTTATGGAAGGAGGAATGTGACTATTTCAATCATTTTGGTTGTACTTTTCCTGCGGTAATAATCCATCTTTAAGATGTAAAGCAAAACCCAAATGAAACCGACCCCCTCTCTATACCCGGCATAAGTCTAGTGCACGATCCCTCCCTAATGAAGAAGTGTTCCGAAGGGTCTTGATTGTCTTATACAATTATTTTACTATCTCTTTTCTGAAGATACCAAGAACCAGCCCCAGATTGGTCTATGCAAGGCTGATTACCTTTCTAAAGAGAGAATTGAAAGAGTTTGTAGTATCATCTTGTTTGGAATATTGCAGTGAGGGAGCAGTTGTAAGTAATTTTGTGTCTTGACTAGTTCTACTACTCCAGTGCTTAAAATGTAGATTTAAAATCCATTCTCACTGGCATTTAGTCTATTTGTCTAGTAAAGGCAGGGGAGGCCCCAACTGGAATTACATTTGAAAATACAGTGGACTATGGAGAATGGTGGATTATCCCCTTTTGACAAGGGGAAAAAAGTATCATGAGACACATAGAAGTGATTAGCTTCTTGGCCCACACTTTATGCAACAAACCCGATATATCCACTGTCTTTCTTTGCACCAAGATGCAAGTTCACAATTACAGGGGCTGTGATGCCTTTCTTTTTGAATAGCTGTGCGTGGATCAGGATCCATGTACGTACAATGGTTGGCAGTGGCTGTGGACTGATGCCAGTGTGGAATATTAGGTGGTGGGCGTACGGCCTTGTCCGGGCTGCATGATCTGGCTGTTGGCTGGAGATGTCAGCGGTTGCCGACACTGAAGCCTGTAACTCGGAAACTCTCTTCCCGGATCTGCTTTTTGATCTGCTTGGTCCCTGTAAAGAGTAGTGGTGGTATTGTTCTTGGTAAGAATTAACAGTGGTAATTACTGAGCTCTTTGGGAGACTGTGTAGTAACTTTACAGCCTGCTTTAGCTTCTGTGTGCTGCTGCCTGGCAGCGCTACCCAAGCAGGCATTTTGATAATGCTGGGCTGGCACCCAGCAGAGGGAGCAGAGAAACGAGAGGCAGTTTGGGTGCTGTTCTCCCAATACCACCTAGAAGTTTGTGGAAGTGCTTTATATTGGAGGGTAGGAGAGAAACTGCTGCGTTTGTCCCCAGACTGCTGCCTGGAGTGAACCAAGTCACCAGGGTGGCACTGTTCCAGCGGAAAACTCGATGTGCCCAAGATGTCATCATTTCTGCTAGACTTGATTGGTTTTGATGTACGGGAGAGACGGGCTGTTCTTTTGAGTCCGAAGACCCGGGACGCTGGGTTGGGGTATATGACTGTGGTGGTGCTTATGGGATGTAATGGCTGTGCTGAACCTTGTGGCAGGAGAGATCCCATGGTACAAGGTGACGGTGACATCCAGGGAGGAGTGGAGATGCTCGCCTGAGACAAAATGTTCAGTGCAACCTGCCATCCTGGTCCAGGGCCTGTGTGACAGCTGAAGTTGGTCTGGAATCGTGGAGTAGTGCAGCTGGCTCCATCTAGCACGTGGGGGCTTGGGGCAGCAGTGATTCCAAAGTGATCAGCCAGGGTAGCAGGCAGCTGAAGAGTCAGCAGGTGAGGCAAAGACCCTCTGTCCTGTAGCAGACAAGCTTTACGGGATACCTATGTAGCTATACTGAACTAGGAAGGGATATATATCATCTGTTACTGAGGCCATATGTCCTGGGAACCAGAAAGGCAGATTGAGTTCCTTCAAGGTCAGAGTGTTTTTAAGCTCAAGGCTTGCATGGGTTCTTAATTGCTGTCACCTTTCAAAATACTTCTAGCTTGAGACTGGTAACACCCCTGCTTACCTTAATAGCTGCTTTTCCTATGTCAGCTGCAAAGTTTCTTTATCTTTCCAAGGAGGGTTTGCTTTGCTTCCCTTATCTGCTTCTGTTCTGCTTTGGGAGTCTTAAATGGCCCTGGCAGCTAATCTTCCTGTATTTCGGGTTCGGTTGTGAGTGATGTAAACTGTTGCTCGTGCCAGCGACTGGCCATTTGATCGACAGGATAGAGAGGATGCTGCAGCGCTCCAAATGCGAAAACTTTAGTCACAGCACCGCGTGCTGGGAGTCAGCCCACGAGGCTCAATCATGTGGGTCAAGGTGGCATCAGTGGGAATAAGGGGTATGAGCCAGCCTTCCCCCTACCTTGCCTGAGTCCTAGCAAGAGCCCATCTCTAGTGAGCTGGTGGAGAGGGACCTACAGGACTCCTTTAGCACCTCTCACGTTTTGACACTCTCTGGGCAGCACCGAAGCTTGGCTGTAGCTCCCTAAGCTAGTATGTGAGGTCTGAAAATCAGAGAGGGAGGTGATGCTATGCGGGAGAGCTGTGACCATGACCGCAGAAGAACAGGAGTTGAGGGCTAGTCGTGGGGTAGAATAAAGCCCGCCTTCCCTGCCAGGTCTCAGTATTTGTTTATTGCCTTTTTCATTTGGATTTTCTTCTTCTTTTTTTAAAGAACACACAAAAATGAGAGATGACTCTCACTTGCCCTAACTTGTTAAAAAAAAGAAAAAGACATTTTCTCATTGTTTTCTGTACCCATCTACTGCAGATTCAGGTCTCGCTAAACATTAAAATGTAAGCAGTCTCTCTGAAAACCACCCTTCTCAACATCTTTTTCAATCTAGACTTGTTGTAAGGCACTTTACTTGCATTAAAGTTAAATTCATCGGTGTTGTATTCAAACCTGTTGCTTGTTCCTGTTATTTACTGGTAGTCATTATGACGAATAAGAAGGGAAAAGTGTTCTGTTCCTTAAGGAAATGGCTCCCATATCATTTGTCTCTCTTGTCTCTTCTTTTAATTGTGGCTCCCTTCTAGGTGCATGTCATGCTTTGTGAGAGCTGTGCACTATTTTCTTGGTGGATTGAGATTTATGAGTCAGAGGGAGAATGATCAGAGGAGAAAGATTTATGCCAGTTACTGTTCAAAGGCTGCATTCTCTCTCCTTTGCGTATATCCACAGGGGTCCAGGAGGAAAGTGTTTTTTCAGGCAGTTGAAAGAGAAATGGACTTCTCTGTCATTTGGGTTTGGGGGGTTTTTTGGTGTCCCAGTCTTCTTGTTCTTCATAGGATAGATGTATTATTGATGACAAGCAAAGCCGGAGATTCTGTCCCTGTAAATATCAGACACATGAAAAGACCCAAGTTGAGAAATTCACATGGACTGTGGAGGCATGGAGGTAGCAGTGTTTTGGGATTACCATATTCCCCAGTGGATATCTGCAAGTGTTGCAAAAGAAAGAAACAACACGGAGAAAATGTAGGATGTGACTGATGCGCCGCTATCCCACGTGCTGCCGAACAGAGACAGTCTGTGACTTCTGTGTCCAGAGCGACTGTTTATTAAGGAGAAAATGTACAATTGTTTTGTGTCTCCTTCAAGTGGCTTGGATTACGCAGTTTTGCATGCTCACAGCAGCATAATTCCTCTGGGAATGTCCACCCAAGGAGAACCGATGTGGATGTGCAGAGCTCTGAGGTGTCCTGAGAGTTGTGGAGTGGCAGGGCTGCAAGGCAGCAGGAGCATTTCTTTGCTCCCACATGATGCAGAGGCTGCATGCAGAAATATAATAGCAAATTATAGATCTTTGTGGGTCCCAAGCAGCGTGAAAAATCTGCCTGTTGTCCTTTTAGGCAGTAGTGGGGTGGAGGAAGAGATCTCCATAGCCATACCTGGTCTATGGGTTTTTTCCATGTGGGCAATGAAAGGATGTGCCTTGGCATTTTTGAAATCAGCATTTTCTGCTTGTGTGTTTTTCCATCCAGCCTGAATTTTCAGTGATATTGAAGCATCTTTTTACCTTCCCTGGTAGTGGAAAAGAGTCTACACTGGCACATATCGCATTGTGCCCACCTCAGGAACATTGTGCTCAGTGAAAGACCTATGATGTAAATGAGCATCAGACTGGTGGATTTACGGGCAAGGAGTTGCACATACAACTGGACTGCTGTAAAACTTAGAGATGTTTTAAAACTAAAAAAGTGTTTTTAAAACCTGAAATCTGTTGTTTCTTTTTGAGTGGGCCCATGTTTAGAGATGGAAATTTTGAGTACAGTGTAAACCAGTTGGAATTACAGAAATGAAGGATCTCACCCAACTGGCTTACCAGTGGTGGAGATGTAAGGATAAAAATGAAACAAATTGCAAGTTAACCTCTTAACACTTTGTTATACGTGTGACAGACAAATCACTGATCTACCTGTGCTGATTCCCATTTCTCTATGATTCATGTGCAAAACCTCCCACTCTGCAGAGTGCGTGAAAGATGGTCAGCCTTTCAAGCCATATCACTGTGTAATCTTTGTATTAATCACAGAACAATAACTTGAAATAACATTCAGGGTAGGTGAAAACAGCATTGGACTCTAGCCTTTCTGTTGTCATCTTCACCTCTGGAAAGAAACTAAAAGTCTAAGGTGTGTTGCAGTGAAGCTTACAACTTGCAGTTGAGTGAGTAGGTGTATACTTGTTTTCTCACGTTGAGGTATGTTTCTTCAGCTATGACGTAAATAACTGATCATTTGAAATGAACACGTGCATATGTATTTTATAATCTGAGGTGTGTAGTTACAGGACAGTAAGTTCCATGCTGGTGGATAGCAGTATAAAGATAATATACAGCAGGTTTTTCCAATAGCTCACCTAAGTTTATGACTAGAAGACTTGCTTCCAACAATTACAAACTGAGATTCAGAAGAAAAGAAGCCATCACTACAGTGTGAAGTATTTTCAATGCTAAACTGTGTGCCTGTGTTTTTCCTTTGGAGACAGGGCTACAAACCATGCAGAAACACACAAGCATACTTGAAGAGCTGCTGACATTTACTACTTCCTGGTAATTTCTTCTGGAGAAACAAACAAAACCCCCATCAAGCCAAAACACACCCTAAGGGGCAATACACTTGTATTTGTCAAGTATGTACAAGTGGAGAAGGACTGTTAAGTACTCAGCTCAAAGGAGTCCTCTTAGCTGCAGATTTTTGAAAACAGTTAATAAAAGCGGCAGCTCTTGCTCTTGAGAAGAGTACTGTCCAGTTTCAGAAGGCAAATCCTCTTCCGCTTTCTCCCTTCTCACCCAGTAAATTCACTGTATCGCGTGCATCTTAGTCCTGTGTTTGTCCACGCTGTGGATAGAGGATGCAGCACCCATCCTGGATGCACCAAATGAGACTGTTTTACCCACCTCGTTAGCCTTTGCACAGGCATTGTCTCACAAGTGCCAGATCCTGTATGTGCGTGTACCTGTGGGAATCCTATGTATACCTAAGGATTGACCAGTTGATGTTGCCAAAATGAGACAGTATTCAAAGCGAGCTGTGATGAAAATAGCCCTACTAAGATAAGTTGCTTTAAATGACTATGCCTATATGAACAAGTGAGTATTGATAAGCAATGCAGGTAATTAAGAAAGTGTATAAGAAAGGTCTCTGTGCCTACAGAGTGTCTGGCACAGGATGCACGTTAGGCACCTATCCATCAGGTAATTTTAGCAGAGCTTGAACTAAAGCAGACTCTTTTTATTTTCTTTAAAACACTGAGCTTTATTTTTGTTAATACATCTGCCAAGGTTTTGATTAATTTTAGAAGTTCTGATCTCTAATTTGCCTAGTTCTTCAAGCTAAAGAGAACAAGCTTAATCTATGAATATTTACCTTCTGCAACGTGGTAATGCTTTCTACGTCAGCTTTTATGGTATGCAATTTAATTATGGAACAGCTGCATAACAGCTTGACTTAAGATCAGTTTTACAGAAACAGGACAACTTTAGGAATACAGATACGTAGAGCGTATCAATGATGGTTTACTAACTGAAGGGGACATGCAAGAGCATGCTGTGAAATATCATTCACAAAGATATTTCTAAGTGTACTAAGGTGAAATCGTACTGTACTCGGTGAGCAACCTCAAGTAGGATCCATGGTTGTAGTGCGAGGCAGAGGGGCATATGTGTAAAAGCGATGAAATCATACCCCAAGAAGTTATAAATAGTAGGGAAGTTTGGTTAATGGGTGTAAACGGTGAATATTGGCAAACATAACTGCAATACTCTTTCTTGGGAAACGGAGAATGAAAGTAGCTCTGCTGCTATTTCGTTGCGAGTTTCTTTGACCTGTGAATCAGCCTGTTGAGCCACAAGACAGCTCTGGAGTAAATTATTGGAATTAATTTTTTTCCGTTTTTCCCTGGTGCTGTTCAGAGCAGAAGGGATGAGATATATACATAGGTATGTATGTTCCAGTTTTGATAAAATGCATTTAAATCTTGAGTGTGTTAAAACATTTGGTCTCGTGGGGAGCAAAGCTTGGGTCAGTTAATGGGTTCTTGGGTTAGATGATGTCTGTCTGGCATTTGATAGCATTACTTGAAAACCAAATGCATGATTTATTTATCCGCTTTAGAGAAGGAGACCTATAGGAACATAGGAAGGCCGAGAATTACATGGACTGCGAAGTATTTTATTTGGACTTTTGTCCAAAAAAACCCCTGCCTTTTCAGTAAACTGATAAGATGTAAGGGCTCAAAAAATCATCGAGAGAGTAAGTCACCCAGATGGAGTGGAATTCTACCAACGATGCGTTCTGTGGTAACTCTAGTAATATGAGAGGTAGTTGTACCCATTTAGCAGTGCTATTTTTATTTCTTTAAAAAGATGCTGTTGCCTCGTACTGGGAGGAATCCAAGTCCCATAATGGCCCAACATTCCGAAAGTCGACGTGGGGAAGATCAGCTAGTGCAAGTAATTAATCAACAGGCAATACCTGGTGAGGGTGTGTTGGTACGGCTGGTGGAAAGCGCTCTCTCTGTGTGCAGTGGACAGTCTCAGCAGTAGCCCGCTTCTTTGGAGGCAGAGAATGACACTGTCGCTCTTGGCATCTGTTTTGTCTGGGATGTTTTTAGAGGAAACGCGTTTGAAAGTGTACTGGCCTGCTTGCACGTGCTGGAGAGGTAGCTTATGGCTGTTGCTTCCTTGGTCAGGAGAAGGAGGCAGCAGTGCTGTGCGTGGGGTAGGTGTGTAAGCAGGGGGTGAGCTGGCAGCAGGGCTCCTGCCTGCGTACTCCAGCCCCAAGTGTAGCCCTGGCCACAGGTGTCCAGATGTAAGTGTGGGGGCACAGCACGGAGGGAAAGGCCTTGCCCCTGTTGCCCCGAGCTCCTGATGCACCACTGCCTCGGCAGCCTCTGCTGCTCGCTCAGAGCCCTTCCGCAAACCCCACGTGTCCCCCACGTCCTGTCCCAGACTGCTTCCCACAGGGAGAATCTTCCCGCCCCGCTCCTTCCAGAAGGTGGAAGGGGAGTGATTTCGGAGACTATAGTCGCTAATACAGACTTGCCCAGCGAGTCGTCATCGCAGGCGTCTTTGCGCCTCGCCCTGTTTGGCAGCCCCTCACTGCAGAGCCCCTCGCCCTGCTGCAGAGCCCCTCTTCTGCCCCCTCCCAGGCTCCCGCGCCTTCCAGCTCAAAAATCCTGTCTTCCTTTCCAGCCCCAGCTCCTGGCACCGATTTCCAACACTCATCTACCAGCTGTACTTAGAAAAATGTCACTCAGACAAGAGCCCCGCAGCTTAAAAAAAGAGGACAAGGCTGAGAAAGATGGACCCCTTGTAGACTTTGTCAGGCCCTTTATTCATCCTGTGATTAAGGTTGGGGTGACAGAGGTGTCGAACTCTGCAGAAGAACATTGCTGCTGTGGCAGAAGGTGCTTCTGAGGTAGGAGGCAGCTGAAGCCTGCACGAGTGGCATTTGGAGGGGGGGGCCAAGGGAAAAGGTGTTGGAGAAAGAAGGATGTGTTTCTGCATCTGGTGACCTCTGTGGGATTGTGCTTGTTGTTACAGGGTCATTTACTGTGTTGTTTCAAGGGTGAGGTCTTCGTGCTTTTAGTCGGTTAGGAAAGCAGCAGTACTTTGGCTTACATTTCACCTCTTGTTTTTTCTTTCATACTGTCTGTGCAGAGAAGGCACAGGCTGGATTTAAACTGGGGCTGCTGTTTTCTCCTGGAGATTGGTGAAACTTTCCTTGAACAGAGAGCAGAAGGAATTTGTTGGAGCTTTTGCAATAGCAGTGATGTGTCAAGGTTAGAAAAAGTCTAACCATGCATCAGGCTGCAGGGTCTGGTGGTACAGGAGAAAAAAGTTTGCCTGAAAATCAAAAATGTTGTCTCTAGAGTGCAGGAATGCATTTTCCTTTTGACTGTCATGGGAAATGCAAAGCCAGGAACTGGCCCAGCAGTAAACTGATTTGGGGCTTGCTTCTTCACCCTTACACTAAGCACCTTATTTCAGAGGGCCTATTCGTGAAAGCAGCAGTAGTGCTCACGGAGGAGGATGCTGTTCTGTTCAGTAGTGGGGGTAGAACCATCCCTGAGGCTGCTTGAGCTACTGCTTGCTTTGGAAAGCAGCGCAGCAACCTTCCTTCCCCTCTGCTATTTTCTTTGTGGGATTTATTTATTAAAAGTGAACCGAAGGATGTGCTGTGAACACCAGATTAACATGGCTATGCAAACGAAGGCCTCTGGTGTTTGATAACTTACTTAGTGAGTGTGATTGCCTGGTCACCAGCTGTTAGAGTGAATCCTGGCAGAGAACAGGCAAAGGGGAAAGTCATCACTAGATTAAATAAGAAAAAAGCAAATAAAACCATCAATAACTCGCCAACAAAATACTTACCTCCCTGTCATCCTCAGGAATCCACTTCTTGTAGTTCTGCAATTCACTGTTTTCTCTAGCTGAAGAAATGGTGTCATTATATTGAAAAAAAAAAAAATGCTGAAAGGATATATCCATTAAATAAAATTTACATAGAATGTCTTTGTATATAATGTTTTTTTACCCAGGAATATGAAAGGTACCTTCTTCTAAAACAGCATGGTTGTAGATTAGTTCATGTATTCCTAAATACAGCGAAGTAAGCTGTCAACTCAAAGATTTGTCGAAGAAGTTAGTAGCATTTCTCTTAAATACAGCTTGTTAATGTTAGCATAAATGAACGAAAGGAAGGAGATAAAGAATGCTGTGCGCAACTGTGACACAAGCTATGTTCAAGTGAGACTACTAAAAGAATTAGTAGCCTCAAACAGAAAGGGGGGAATTGATAGCATATTTCCATACATTCTGTATGGTATGTCTAAATATTTTGATGGTTTTAATATTTTGTACCAGCCGTGGAAACTGGTTTGCTGCTAGGTGACTGTAAAAGTGAGATCTGGTAAATAATTGAAGTTTGATTTCACCGGAGTTCTGATTGTTAAAGTCGCTTTCCGTTGCCGGTTTTTTTTAAATGATGGCTGCATCAGCCGGACGGATGGCACTGTCGAGGGGCTGCAGCTGAGCACCCCTGGTGCTGCTCCAAGCCTGGATGTCTCATCTCTCCAAGGAAGCTGCACCCAGGAGCACTCTGCCACCTGCTCTTCCAGACCCGGCGTTTCTCATTCAAACTGAGATGACCCGTCGTGTTGAGCCACGTGCAAGTAATTTCTATAGGATTGGCTTAACATGCAGTAGCGCCGTCCGTCTGCCTGCGCACGGTTGTCTTCCACCGCTGGTCAATGGGAGTCTCTGCTGACAACTAAAAATGGAATTGAATGGAAGGGAATTGCAAGTCAAAAGGGCCCTGTAATAATTTTAGAGTGTCTGAGGCACCATGCTGAAGCCCTGGCATTATAAATAAGGGTAATGTACTAGAGACTGAATTGCAATCAAAGCAGCTGTAAGAACGTGGAGTGTGCGCTGAGCTTCTTTAAGGTGCGTGGAGTTAGATTATGATCTGTAGGCAGTGCAGGCAAATCAATATTTGCTCATGGACGTATGTAGGGACCCTAAAGCCTGTGATTAGAAAGGCCAAAGGGATGTGGGGAATGTGAGATGAAGGCTCCAGAGCCAGGAGTGAGAGAGCTGTATTGGAGCAGCCCGACCCTCTGGTTGTCTCAAAATGTTTCCAGGGGCTGAACGGTGGAAGGGGCTGACTCTGTCCTCCCGGCTCACCGCGTCTCATCTCCTGGACCGTCTGTGTGATGATGCAGTCTGCTGACCTCTTGCTGCATTTCACGGTAATGTTTAAAAAAAACCAAACCAACCTTATGAATAAGGTTGGTGGGAGGATGGGAAGAATCCGAATGTCCTGGGTGAGCTCACTGTTCCTGACATAAACTGGAGTAAATCCAGTACTGTCAGTGGGCCCGTGAGTGTTAACAGCAGCTCATGGCAAATTGCACGGGCTGCCCCAGAAGGGCTGGAGCTGAGTCGGAGGGTCAGGCAGGGGAAGCGTAAGGGTTGGCCTTGGTGCCTGCCGAAGCTGGGCAGATGCTGTGGGCCACCCTTGGGACAGCTGGTACAATGGCACGGCTTGAATAGCTCGATGGTGAGGCGTGATGGCAGGGAGGAGAGCGAGCGCTTCTTGAGTTGGGACTCTGTGATGGGTATACCCTGGCTAGACGCCAGGTGCCCACCAAAGCCGTTCTATCACTCCCCCATCCTCAGCTGGACAGGGGAGAGAAAAATGTAACAAAGAGCTTGCGGGTCGAGATAAGGACAGGAGAGATCATTCACTAATTACCGTCACGGGCAAAACAGACTCAGCTTAGGGAAAGTTAGCTCAATTTATTACAAATCAGCCAGAGTAAGGTAATGAGAAATAAAACAAAATCTCAGAACACCTTCCCACCACCCCTCCCTTCTTCCCGGGCACAACTTCACTCCCGGATTTCTCCACCAAGCCCCCCCAGCGGCACAAGGGGGACAGGGATGGGGTTTACGGTCATCACACGTTATTTTCTGCCGCTTCACCTCCTCAGGGCGAGGGCTCATCACACTCTTCCCCTGCTCCAGCGTGGGGTTCCACCCACCCACGGGGTCAGTCCTCCACGAACTTCTCCAATGTGGGCCATTCCCACGGGCTGCAGCTCTTCACGAACTGCTCCAGCATGGGTCCTTCCCACAGTGTGCAGTCCTTCAGGAGCAGACTGCTCCAGCGTGGGTCCCCCACGGGGTCACAAGTCCTGCCAGAAAACCTGCTCCACAGGCTCCTCTCTCCGCAGATCCGCGGGTCCTGCCAGGAACCTGCTCCAGCGCGGGGTTCCCACAGGGTCACAGCCTCCTTTGGGAACCCACCTGCTCCAGCGTGGGGTCCTCCACGGGCTGCAGGTGGAATATCTGCTCCACCGTGGACCTCCCTGGACTGCAGGGGGACAGCCTGCCTCACCAGGGTCTTCACCACGGGCTGCAGGGGAATCTTCACTCCGGCACCTGGAGCATCTCCTCCCCCTCCTTCTTCACTGACCTTGGTGTCCGCAGGCTTGTTTCTCTTACATGTTCTCACTCCTCTCTCCGGCAGCTGTTTTCTCACTCTCCTAACTTTTTTTCCTTCTTAAAAATGTTATCACAGAGGCGTTACCACCATCACTGATTGGCTCAGCCTTGGCCGGCGGCGGGTCCGTCTTAGAGCCGGCTGGTATGGGCTCGCTCTCTCTCGAACACGGGAAGCTTCCAGCAGCTTCTTACAGAAGCCACCCCTGTAACCCCCCCGCTACCAAAACCTTGCCACATAAAACCAATACAGACTCACTGTCTGATTTCAAGTGCTGGTGGCTGAATTTACCAGCTCAGTGCATTTATTCCCTTATAACCCTCTCAGCCACCATGGGCTGCGTGCGTCCTGCTTTGTGCCATGTGCAGGATGACAATCCCTTTTTCTGCAAAGGTGAATGGGCTTGGGAAGAACACCAGTTAAAGGGTGCCATGTACTGCTGCGTTTTGGGTGCAGACATACCCACAAATCTTGCTCCCACCAAATTGCATCCTGCAGGGAGAGTTTTGCTGGTAAATGGGTGTAAATGGGTGCAGGCAGACAAGGGGAGGAGGGTCCCTGCCTGGCCCGCAGCTCCCTCCCTCGCCATTCTTGGGGTGATTTGGGGTTATTTTGCTGTGTCGGTGAGGCAAAGCTGGGCTCTCCGGGGCTGAGGTCAGTGGGACCCGAGGAAGGCTGTGATGGTCTTGAGGCTTTGAAGGGCTCTGCAGCGAGCCCCGTCCCCGCTGGAGGGGACGCTGGTGGGGTTCAAGATGAAGGTGTTGGAGCCCTTGCTGTCGTGTGTGCCTGTGTCCCCCCCGGCCCCCAAGGTCTGTCGTTGTCGCAGGGGCTCTGTGCTGCTTTCTGTGTGGGGCCGTGCCCGTGAGTCCTGCAGGGACCTGTCTGTCCTGGCTTCCCCACCAAAGGGCTGCTCCCCCTGGGGAAGGGGAGAGGGGAGTCGTCCGCGTCCCGCCCCACCGTTGCCTGCCCCGCTGGTGGTGACTCGGCCCTGGGGGTGGCTCGGTTCCCCTCGGGGCTTTCCCCGGCTTGGATCTGGGGCTCAGCAGGGCTTTTGCACCTCTCAGGTGCTGTTTCTTGGTGCCCCCTGCTCTCCCTCCCCCTCCCACACAGGCAGGGAGCGGTTCTGGAGAAGGAGCTTTTAATTGAAAAGACAAGAGAAAAGGTCCCATCCAAGCTGGTCTAACCCCTCCCTACCCCCCTCCCCGGCCCCCCCTTCAACAAATACCCACGCCTCCTCTCCCACCCCCCACTCCCCCCATCTCCATCCCTCTCACCCCTGTCTAATCCCCACCCACCCCCACCCCCACGTTGGCTGCAAGAGCCCTGCGCTTGCTGGGTGGCGTTGGCAAGGAGCTCTGCGCCTGCCTCTTCCTCCGCTTGCCTGCCGTGGCAGGTGGGGATGGTGGCAGGTCCATCCCCACATCCTGCCACGGCTCCTGGGGCTCCATCCCGCCGCTGTTGACTATTTTGAGGCTCAGCATGGCCTCGCTGAGCTCAGGGATGCAGTAGTCAGGGGTGACCATCTCCTCGGGCAGCGAGAGCGAGCTGAAGTCGCGGTCGGGGGTGGCTGCGCCAGTGCCACCAGCGTCCCCAGGCATGGGGCTGCTGCTGGGAGCATGCTGGCTGACCGCCAGCCTGCCCAGGGAGCAATCAAAGATCTTTAGGGCCTCTCGGAGAGCCACTTTCTCAGCCACGGCAAGGGCATCTCCAAGGGCTTGGCTGGGGGGGCCGTCGCTCCCCGGGGGGATGTTGCTGCCTGGGGGTGCCCCCGCAGGGGTGGCCGTGCTGGAGATGTTGATCTTCGCCAGCTGCCCCTCGATGTGCTGGTAGCCGGGGATGGCGGTCAGCAGCACCGGAGGGGCTGGGGCCACCCCACTCCTCTGATTTTTGTAGGGTGCGAGGTATCGTGGCTGGCCCTGGGGGGTCCCTGGGGCTGCCCGGGCCAGGGGGGCCCTGCAGCCCCCGGGACCCCACAGGGCAGCACCCGGCAGAGAAGCGGCGCCTTGGCCGAGCGTGGTGGTGGCTGGTGGAGGCAGGTCGGTGGTTGTCCACTGGATGCGGAAGACCCGGGGGTTGAAGAGGCAGCCACATGGAGCCCTCTGCAGACCTGTGTGGGTGAGGGGGAGCCGTGCTGGGCCAGGGGGACTCTCCAGGGGCACCCGCCGAGCCAGCCCCGATGGCCGACATCCCCCAGCTCTGGGCCAGGGGCGTGGGGAGCTTGTGGCCGGGGCGATCCCTACGGGGTGAGCTGCTGTGCTGGTGGGACGGGGTTGCAAATCGGGGAGGAGACTCGCATCTATGAGGTGAAACGGGAGAGGTGGCCCCAAATATTTGGGGAATTCTCTGCCGATGGGCTTTCCTGGGCACGCACCGCCCGGGCGAGGGCAAGGATGCTCACCGGGGCTTGCTGAACCCCCATGTGAAAAGTGCCGGGGGAACGGGTGTGATGGGGATGGCGAAGGTGCCAGAGCAGACTGGGGTGCCATACCTGCTGGTGGTGCCTGGGGGGCCTGGGGTGCCTGGGCTGCAGGGAAGGGCTGCTCCCACGCGGGCAGGCGGCACAGGTTGGCTGAGCCTAAGAGAGAGAGAGACAGGAGCGATGGCCAGCGGTCACCTCCGCTCTTGCCCCCCAAGAGCGTTCCTGGGCTGCAGGGGTTGGGGTCGGTCCCTACCTCGAGGGTAGACGGTTTTGGGGAGCACGAATGGCTTGAAAAGCTGGGGCGTAGGGGGGCCCCAGGGCCCAGGCAGTGGGAGCTGCACTGGTGGCCGCGCCATGGTCCCTTCTGGCCGTTGGCTGCCAAGGACTCTTTGGCGTCTCCCCGGAAGGAATGCGGGGGCTCCCTGAGTTCCGCCCCACCCCCGAGAGCCTCCCCAGCTCGTCCTGGGGAGGGAAAGGGTTAAGGGAGGCTGGGGTGCCCCTGGGGCCTACAGGCGGCTCCCGGGGTCTGCGGGTGCAAATCCTCTTTGCTTTCAACAGTATTTTTCCGGTGGGGGAAGAAGAGCAAGTTGATGCAGCCGAGCCGAGCGGGGACCAAGCTGCAGCCGCAGCCTCCTTGCGCCAGATGGCAAATGCGTTTGTGACTGTTGCCCGTGCTTCTGTTCGCTGCGTTGACCAGAGCGAGGCAGAAATAGGAAAAAGGACCTCGAGGGCGCAAAGGAAGGTCACGCGGTGTCGCTCGGTGGCACGCTTTCCCCCAACCCTTGCTCCAGTAGTGCTGTCAGGTCTTTTAGTCTCCTGATGGGAAAAGCAGCAGCTCTGGATCCCCCTCGGAGGGGGCGGCGCTTTCCCTGGGTGCGTGACACCCAGGAGGAGACGGTACCCGCCGCCGCGTGCTCCCAGAAAAGCACTGGATTCTGCCCAACGTCCGGTGTCGGGGCGCTGGGGCTGTTTGCGCTCTACGGGACCCCAGGGATGGGGCTAGTACATCCCCTCCTCGTGCTTGGAGGATTCGGCACTAGCAAGGACACCCTGGTACCAAGGACACAGGCCTCTCGCTCCCGCTGTGCGAACAGTGTGTGGCCTGGGGAGTCGGGACAACTGCCGTGAACCGGAGGCCAAAGATCTCTCCTGGCCTGTATCCTGTTAATTAAAGAGATTGCGCTCTGTTCGTGAGGCACCTCTGACTGCAAGATTGTGCAAGGCCATCTGCTGCGTAACTTGTGGCAGGGACCGATGCTGGGGGCGTGAAGGCAAGCGCGCTTCTAAAACCATAAAACTCCGTTTCATTTCAGAGCGCAGCTGAGCCGCCCCGCTCCTCAACACTCTGCCATCTGCACCGCTGTGGCTGGGACCGGGCAGTGCTGCACATCCCAAAGGCCACCAAGTCACACCTGCGTCCCTGCTGCTTTGCCGGGAGCTTCTGCGATGCGAGCGATGTTCTGGGGGCTGATCTCTTGGACTGCAGCTACTCCGTCCCTGACCGGCAGCTGGTCAGGAGGGTTGTGTCCCAGGTGGAATTCCAGCTCTCTGACGAGAACCTGGCCAAGGATGCTTTCCTCCTGAAACATGTCCAGAAGAACAAGATGGGCTTCGTCAGCATCAAACTGCTGCCGTCCTTGAAGAAGGTAGGCAGCCCGTCGCGTTGGCCAGCCGGGGTGGGAAGTGGCCTCCACGTGGAGGATGCCTGGGTGTCTGGGTGTGCTCTGGCTGTCTGCGGTGAGGTGGACGGGGAGGTCCAGGCTCTGCTCAGGCTGCCTGTGTCCCGGCAAAGCGCTGGTGGTGCAGAGCTGGGCCCTGCTCTCTGCCTTCAACGTGCTGCAGCAGTTTGCCACCCAGGGAGGGTGGCTGGGGAAGCGGTGAGCAGTCCTCAAACCCCAAGCCCAGGGCTGGCTTCACCTCTTCTGCCCGTGGTTCCCCCAGGCTGCTGTGAGAGAGGAGAGCTCGTCCTCCGGCGGTGAGGCTCCTTTACGTTTGGGTTTGGGGCTTTCTCTTTTCTTTTGTTTTTCATCACGACTAGATGAATGAGCAGCGCAGTTTATTAAAGCAACGGTACAGGTGCTTTTGGATTGCCCGTGATAAATAGACTGTCTGCAAAGCACGTGCAGGTGGCAATACAGTTGCCTACAAGCGCATGAAATGATGAAAGAAAAGAGCTCTAAAGAATTCTAAGTTTCCCGGGGAAGCACTCGGTACAGCCGAGTGTTTGAATCTCATGCAATAGGCATCCGTGTGGCGGGGGGGGAGAGAGGCTCAGCTCATCGACTGATCCCAGAAGTCAGCGATGTCCTCCCGACTTGTCTGTGATGGTGTCTTCCCTGACATTTCTCCTCTCTTAAGCCCTTTTATGTTTTCTGAGTTTTTCGGTGGAGCTTGAGTGACTCTAGTCATACATACCTTTCCTTTGATTGGTATAAAGTTCTCTCGGTTTGCTTTTAAAGGTATACGCTGGAGAAAATTCAGAGCATGTGCTCAGTGGGGGGGTGGTCGCACCTTGGAGGTGGGTACCTTTGGGGGTGGAGGTGTGTTTTGGTATTATAATGAGCAGAGTTCACCCAAAAGACCTGCTGTTGTGTGTGAGTACCCCAGAAGTGGGCACGTGTGATAGAAACCAGAAGTGTAGGGCATTAGCTCGACAGAACCGCCGTTATTTTACCTCCTTGCTTCAGTGGATTCAATGCAGGGACCAAGCGCTCTCATTCCGATCGTTCCGGTTGCCTACCCCTGCGATCACAGAGCCTGGCCGCGGGGTCTCGGCTCCGCTCCACCCTCCGTGTTACTTTTCAGAGTCAGCGTACCAAGCTTCCCCGGTGTTGCTGACGTCCAAAGTTGCAGGTCACGTTGCTTAGGGAGCCACCATGGAACCGATCCTTTATGTGTGCACTGCGTTCCTCCCCGAAGGTTCACCTTCCCTTGAGGGGCGGCGGGGGGCGTGCGTCATACCGACAAGTCACCTCCAGCAATCATTGCACGGGCTGTCGCTGTGCCCAGGAGGCCCGGGGGTCTCTCCCTGCCCTTGGCGGCCATGCCCTGGGCCCAGCTGCTGGGTGTCCCTGGCGCCTCCTCTGCCACTCGGCTCGCAAGGAGAAGCCTAGTGCTGTTCCTCTTCTCTCGGGCCATGGCAGGAACCAAGCGTGCAGCGCAGAGACCGCCCTTATTAGCCGTCCCCTCTCTGTGCCAGAGCTACAGCCTATGCGGCCCCGCAGCCAGGAGGAGCAGGGACTTGATGTGGCTGGACACAACCCCTTTTCATGGGGCGTAAGGGGGGTGATTTCGGCAGCTGCAGCCTGGAGGCAAGCCAAAGCGTAACCAGAGCCATAGGTTGGGATGGTGGGTGCCAACAGCCCGCCACGGAAGTAAGTCAGGCTTTGAGAAACAAGTGCGCGGAGGTGACCCCGGTGTGGTGGAAGGAAAGGTTGGTGGTATTCAGACGTGGACCATTTGGATCCGTGACCAAAGCCCTGCCAGGCAAAGGACAGACAGCTCTTCCAAACTGTCAAAATAGCCCATTGCTGCTATTGCCGTCACAACCCCTTGTCCCACTGAAACCCAGCTGTGCAGCCTTTCTATTAAACACACCCGTTGGCCGTGTTTATAGGGGATACCAAAGGCGCTTCAGCCATGGGTGAAACTTCCACAGCTCACCTGTGACTTGAACCTTTCCGAGAGTTCTTTGCCTACCTCGGTTTGTGGGAAGATGTTCAGATCTTATCTGAAACCCTGGCAAGTCTCCTTTTCCTTTAGGATTTAGTATTTTGAGTACTGAGAGATTGAGAGAGGTACTCTCCTTGCCATTTTGTGCGTTGGTGCCAAAATGGATCTGTACCTTCAGACTCTGTAAATGAGGGCATCTAGGCCACAGACGTTCCTTTGGTTGTGGTGCTGCCAGAGGTGAAAGACAGGGGTTTGGTTCCCTCTGCAGGAACTCTGCAGAGATGTAGAGAGCATGCATGGTTTCCTCACCGTTCCTTACCAAGGGACATTTGCTACCACACTGTCAGGGGAGGTTTGGACTTGACGTGAGGAGACATTTCTTTCCCAAGAGGGTGGTCACACCCTGAAACAGGCTTCCTGGAGAGGTGGTGGATGCCCCATGCCTGTCAGTGTTGAAGAGGCTTTTGGACAATGCCCTTAATACCATGCTTGAACTTTTGGTCAGCCATGAAGCGGTCAGGCAGGAGGACTAGTAGGGACTTGTAGGTCCCTTCCAGCTGAACTATGCTACTCTCATTCAGAATGTGAAAAGAGAAAAAGAAACAGGTTTTTCCCACTTTGTTGGAATTTGACAGAAAGTAAATTAAAGATGCCTTGTCCAAAGTTGCACAGCAGTTTAGCAATTGCATTTCAAAATGGTGTTTTGGCAGTTGAAGAAATTACACTGCCAATAGAGCTGTTTAGGAAGAAAAAGGAGTAGTTTTGCGGAGGATGTGTGAAGGCCTCTAGAAAAACATCTTTAAAGAGTCTGTGGGTGTTTCCCATGGAAAGCACTGATCTTGTTTGAAAGCTAAGGCTCTTTCAGCTTGGGCATCTTTTAGTTTTAGAGCAAAAACTTAGTATTTCTCAGAGGACACAGGAACTTGTACAAATTGAGTTGAATCCTCAGCTTCCTATTTAAAAATGTCTGTAAGGGAAATGTACCATCAGGCCACAAGTGTGCAATAGCATTAGTCCCAAAGTTGATCCCAATGGCATTAGTCCCTAAATTAATCCCAGATGCATACCAGTTCACAAGGAAGCCATCTACTTGGTTGTCTGATTTATGAAATCTCCCCTGGCCTGTAAGGCTCACATTGAATCCCATCCTACCATCACCTTTAACACACTTGTTTTACCCATGATTTATGCTTCATAAAATGACCTTCCATAAGTGTTAGCAACTCCAAGTCAGCACCAATTCTTTTGATAAAAATAACCTGCTACGATTGTCTGAGCAATCATAGTTAAATTATACCACCACTTCCATACAGTTCTGTAACAATATTCCTCTAGTGGTTCTGATACAACAGAGCTTCTTTATCTAATAGTTAATGGCAACACCCTTCGATAAGTAAGGAACACATAGATCAATATACTTTTCCAGGGGAAAATATTTTAAAGACTGTCCATTAGTAGAAATCAAAAGGCAAAACCCCTCAAAGTCTGGAGGAAGATGCAAAAGTGCTTCTTTGCAAGAGGGTTTTCGTCCACTCTTACTGAAGTCAACTGAAGGGAAGATCTGAATAAAGCCACGGTGCCTTCTCCCACCCGACTCTGACCATTCACCGAGATCCAGTGCTTAGCGCTGTTCCCAAACAGTTTCCACTGAGACTGGATGAACTGTCAGATGCTACCATGATTTATAAGCTTAAGCTCCCAGTCTCTCCTGCCCTTTCCACATCCACTTCTTCCCTTTCTGATAAGGCATGAATCATCATCAGAAATCACTCTCCAGCCCATTAACAAACTAAACATTGCACAGGCTCGTAGAAGTACACGGGTGACTATTGTTACATCTGCCTCCATATTAGAGGGATCAGCACTGTAAAAATACCTGCAGTCAGCAAATATTCACGTTGCATTTATGAGCATCTTCATTCCAGTACACCCATTATGAAACAATATTATCGTGGTAGGAAGGCTAGGTAGGTATTCCAGCAAGGAAGACTGCTTTGCTGCTATATTAATACCTTATATTATAGTGCAATAATCCTGTGCTCTACAGAGTCTCAGACTGGTTCATTGGAGCGGGGCGGGGGGGAAGTGTATGGCTTTAAACAGCTTGCAGTATTGGGTCAAAAAAGGCACAGATGTTGCAGCAAATCCTTGAAACAACATAAACTCACTGTGCTCATCTGAGCCTATCCAAAAAAGTATTCACCGTGGCCAGACCAAGGGTTCTGTGCTGTGCCTGGCTAATTCAACAGCAGGGCACCCTGTTTGGGAGAACCACTAATCCTCAAACGTAGCATTAAAGAAGATGAGACCAAGGCTACAGAGACTTTTGTGAAACTGAGCATAAGAAAAGAATCATACCTTCCTGAGCCTCAAAAGAATTTCTGCGAAATCTTAGATATTTCTGCGATGACTTCAGGAGATAATCTTACAGCAAGTGACTCCTAACAGAGTTTTCAGATGCCTTTAGGAATAAGGAAGGACTTTAGTAATCTCTCACCCTCATATGCAGTCTCGAGAAAGCATATGCCTGAGAAACAGAGGAAAACCAGAGTGAGGAGATGGGGAAGTCGAGAACGTTATTCGCAGTAGCTGCTCTCATTTGACCAGATCAAGACTGGCAGAGTGTTAGCAGAGGTATGGAACAGATGTGAAAGCCTCAGACGTTTCTGCCCAGCGGGTAACACTGTGGGATGTAAATGGTAAGGCTGCGTGCATTTTTTTCGCAACACAGTAAAAAGTGAAGTTAAAAATACCAAATCCACCAGACCGAAAAGATTTCCATCCTACTCAGGTGATGAGAGGAAAAAATCCTCTCAGGAGATTGAAAGAGAGGTACTCCATAAACACGCGCATCTGTGGTTCCCAAGCCCATCGTTCAAAACTTCTGTCATCAGTTTATTTTCTCCCATGGGTCTTCTCCAATTCAGTAGCTGTCACTCCAGTGAAAACCGCAACGCAAAGCTGACATTTATTGAAGGTGGGCAGGGCCCTGTGAACTCTACTGTGGCACTGCAGACAAATCTAAACATCATCTTTACTCACAAATTTCCATTCAGATCAGTGAAAGCAGAATTGCCTCTGAGGTGTGGGAATAATAAAGAGAAAATTCTCCTTTCGGTTGCGCTTAAGAACAGGCTTGCAGAGGCACTGGTGGGAAGCCTGCTGGAAACCGAGGGGCCGTGTGGAAGTCAAGGAAAGCAGAATATGCTTTCCACCACCTAGAGAAGGAGCATCTGGATGGGGGAGGAGGAGCAAGCAAGAGAGGAGGAGCTGAGACTTTGCCAGAAGAAATAGGAGGCCCCTGTGGTGCTGACCGCCCAGGAGTGCTCCGGGATGTCACGGGGAGGCTGGCACGCTGGTTCGAAGCACAGACCGCTTTCCCCTGCTCCTTTTCCACGCGGGCACCAGGACACGGTAAAGCAAAACCCGGGCAAGGTCAAGCAGGACTCGAGTGGCACGAGTGAAAGGGACAGGTGCCCGAGTGATCTTCTCTTCTGTCCTGCCAGTCAGAGGTAGGGGTGTGTAACCGAAAAAGCCAGTCGAAGAAACTCTCTGAGGCTCAATTTTGGAGTTTTAGAAAGCAGGCATTCTTTATTGCAGCGCTGGATGCATGGGGGATCGTTCTGCCTATCGTGCATACCGTTACCTACAGCAAGGCAAGCTTATATTGTTCTAATCGTATACTTATTTATGTTATCCTTGACATAGTGTCCGCCCTTTGGGCATGCGCAGTGTGGCTCATCTCTTTTTCCTAGTTAGCTGACCTCGGCAGGTTTTAATGGCTGGATGCACCAATGTCTGTCCCAACGGCAGGTGGGGGACAGGGCTCTGCCCTTCGTGAGACCCCCAGCCCCTGGAGTGGTGGCTGGAAGATGGGTAGGTCAAAGGACCCTGATGGGAGCCCTGCAGGGCCTCATCCATTGGACCGACGGGCACCTTCCCTTGTCACACAGAGCATCTCATGGGCTGGAAAAGGGATGCTCTGGAGAGCTTCTGGCAAATCTCTGGAGAAAAGCTTGTTCCCGCCCCTCTCCCAGGGGCTTTATCGGTTCTGGTGCCCTTCCCAAGGACAGCCCCACAGGTGGGTGCAGCCAGCATGGCAGGAAAGAACAGGCAGCAGCCACAGCGGTCAGCACGGCGGGAAAGCCAAGGATAAAGCCTTATCACCCAAGTGTGATAAAGCCTTAATAACCAAGCGTGCTGCTCCTCGGACAGGAGTATTCCTGCCTAAGCTCACCACACATTGCATTTCCCTGTGGCTTTCGGCAGGATATGAATGGCTCTTCAGTGCCGGTGGTCGCTCCCCTCTTTCAGTGAAAATAGCAGATTTTCTTCCTGTTGGACCCGCCTCAGTTCCAGTCTCTTGGGGGTTGAAAGCTGGCACAGCATGGGTGCCAGAGACGTTCCCACAGCTTGGCTGGCGTCCACAAGGAGGAGTCTGTCTTTAGCCACGATGGTCATTTCCAGGGAAAACAGCTTGTTGTATTGACCAGGACCCTACGCGGACAACAGAAGAGCAAGGATGCGGCCGTTTGCCACAAGTCCAGTGGAGCAGGCTGCTCAAACACAGCCCACGGTGACTTTCTGTGCCGCTGGGCCTGTGGGGACAAAGGATTAAGCCTGAATTACCTGCATGAAATAGAGCTATCGCTAGCCTCGTGCAACGGCACCCAGGAGCTGGTCCTGAAAACCACCAATCCAGGACATGGAAAGCTTTTAACCGCTGTGGCTATTCTGGAATAGACTGTGCCGTGTGCATCCATTTCTATTAACAACCCTTCTCCTGCAGCCGCAAAGGAGTTTGAGAGCTTGCTTATGGCTAAAGGGGGTTGGTGACCTGGGACGGTGGCTGAGGCTTGGGGCTTGCATTGCCTGTGACCAGCTATGAGCACAGAGTGACAGAGGAAAGACTTTCCCTGGGGAAGAGGCACCAGGGAGTGGCTGAGGTGGAGGAAAGCTTCGCCCCGGTTTTGGCTGTAGGTGGAAAGCTCTGGATCAGCACGAAATTCTACGTCTCCTGTAGCATGGCACAGGTACTGAGTCTTCTGTTGGTACCAAGTAGAGGCAGAATGTCAGGCAAAGTGGCTCATCGAATGGGAATGATCTAGGGAAATTTACTTGGCTATTAAAAGCCCCATTGCTCCAGAAGTTGAATCTTTTTTCTCTAGTCCTTTTTTTTTTTGGAAGGGGGTGGCGGGAGGGGCATGGATAATTTATCTTCATACCTACAAAACCACGCATTGTAGCAGTCAAGATGGAATACGCCTTTCTCACGTACCTTTTCTTTTTTGAACACGGTGAGTTCAATCTGCTGATCAATAGCCCACTGCGTTCAATAGACGCCTTGGATTTCTATCCTTCGGCTCAAGAGCTAGACACAACCTTCTGTCGTTGGTGTTAGCACAATTAATGCAGATAATCTGCTATCTTCTCCCTAATAATCTAGGCTACATACTACCTAACAATCTATGCGAGAGTACAACCTGATCCAGTGTTACACGCAACATCAGCACTGTGAAGAGCTGTGACATTCAAATGAAAAAAGAGACATTTTGAACACCTTGTAATAGCTTGCAGGAATACAAAGGGGAAGCACTGTGTAAATAATACCCAAACCAATATGGATTTTTCCCCTAAATTTCTGAACCTCCTGTGACAAGTGATGGCCTATCAAAGTGCATGTCTGCCCCCCCCTGCGCTGCACCACGTGGGATCTGTTCACATTCCCTGGTCTGGGAGATGGGGCAGAGCGGACCCTCCGGCAGCTTGCAGCTTGTGGCACAGAAGCGGGAGGAGAGGCTCATGCGCCGGAGGGTCCTGCTGTCAACCTGGAGGATCTTGACAGGCTGGAGAAAGGGGCTGACAGGAACCTCCTGTAGTTCCCCAAGGGGAAGAGCAAAGTCCTGGAGACCTGGGGACGAAGAAGCCCTTGCGCCAGTAAATGCTGGGGGACACCCAGCTGGAAAGCAGCTGTGCAGACACCTGGGGTGATGGTGGACGCCAAGTGGAGCGATTTCGAGCCAGAAAAGTGCCCCTGGGGCAAAGGCGGCTCCCTGCCTCCTGGGCTGCAGGAGGCAAAGCGTTGGCAAGAGGTGGAGGGAGACGGTCCTTCCCCTCTGCTGGGTCCGTCCAGCCCGCCCGGGGCTCCCCAGTGCCAGGCAGAGACGGCCATACTGGAGAGAACTCTCACCCACTGGGTGGGTGCCCCTCCCACTTTCCGTTGGGCTCAGAATGTTGGTCGTTGGGCTTAGAATGTTGGTCGTTGGGCTCAGAATGTTGGTCGTTGGGCTCGGAATGTTGGTCAGTTGGAGCCCACAGCCACCAGAGACAGCAGCACGGAGCTGTGCTGGCACGCAGGAGCGCTGGGAGGAGGCAGGATCCGGCCGAGCAGCACCTCGCCGGCACCGGCACCTCGCCTCCCATCCCCGCTGTCGCCGAGTGGCCCGCGTCCTCGGTCCACGGCAAGGGTCCTCCTCTCCCGGGCAGGATGGGCCAGGCCAACTGCTGCTGCGGCTCCAGGTGAGCTCTCCCTGTGCCTCGGGGGCACGGCCGGGACCCGCGGTGGCAGCGGCCTTTCTCATGCCCGCCGCTCTCTGCTCTGCAGGGAGGCTCTCGCCGACGCCAAGGCGGTGCTGAGCGCAGACGTGCGGCTGACCCGGGGCCGCAAGAGGAGCGAGAGACGCCTTCTCCTCCTCCAGGAGGAACTGGTGATCGCCAAGTTGCAGTAAGACCCTCAGAGCCCAGCTGCCTTTCCCCCAGCCGCCTTTCCCCCAGCCCTGGCCCTGGCCCCGGGGCAGGGACACCCCGGCACCAGCCCCAGGCCCCGGCACCTTGGTGGGTGCTGGAGGCGCCCATCGCTGTCCGTCCGTCCGTCCCAAGGGCAGGTGGGGGACTGGGCTCTGCCCGGGGGGACCCCGAGGAGGACACCCCCAGCTCACCGCCTGCCTCTCCTCTCTGCTCTCTGCAGACGCGGCACCAGCCTGCGCCCACAGCTCCGCCTGGCCCTGGACCAGCTGTGGGTGCTGAGCGGCGGAAAGGAGGCAGCGGGGGACGAGGAAGAGGAGGAAGGCGGCGATGAGGACAGGACCTCCATCATCCTCGTCTGGTCCACCGGCTCCTGTGTTGCCGCTTTTGGGTGAGTCGTGGTGCCACGTCCCATGGTCGGGCAGGAGAGGTTCACAACCGTGCCCACGCCATCCTGTGAACGGCCTCTGCCCTGTGTGGAGAGCCTGGGCAGGGAGCGGGAAGCACGCTGGCAGGGAGGGATGGGGGCATTGCCAGGTCCTGCATCCCTTGGTGCCCTTTGGGTCCCCAGAAGAGAAGGGCAAAAGCAGCTGCTCTGGCAGGACACGGGGAGCCAGGGCTTGGGCAGCGTCTCTGTCCTGCCCCACGGGGCTTCGTCCCATTCCGGCGTCCTTCCCCACGGGGCAGGGCTGCACAGGCGCCCGCCTCTGCCCACGGGCTGGGGGGCAGCGGGTCCTGACGCTGGTTCTCCTCTCTTTCTGCAGCTCCCGGGCGCTGAAGGAGCTGTGGGTGGGCACGCTGCTGGGGTAAGCTGGGGGGGATGCTCCAGGCACAGCCGGACGGGGGAACACAGCTCCCCAGCTGGGGAGAGGTGCCCTCGCGGCTGCGGGCAGCTCTCGGGCAGAGCTGCCTCACAGGAGAGAAGGGGCAGCTTGGGGCTCAGCCTGCTCTCTCCCTGTCCCTTGCCGGTGCACAGGACACCAGGAGGAGCCAAGAGAGCCCGCGTGACCCGTCTCCCCTCCCTCAGACCCCTGGAGAAGGAGCTGAGCTGCCGCCACACCGTGAGTGTCTCCCCGGTCTGGGCTCTGTCCCCGAGCCCTGGTCCTGAGGCATTGCTGCTCACCTTCCTCCGCTCCTTCTCTCTTGCCCAGTGGAGGACATTCAGCACCAGGAGCCTGGAGAGGCTGATGGAGGGCCAGGCAGAGGTGAGAATGGCTGCCTTTCACCCGTCTCTGGCTGTGCCGGCGTCTGCGGCCAGCGGGGTGAGCTTGTAAGGCAGAGATGGAGGGAGGGAGCGTCCCGCGGTGCCACTCGGGGAGCGTAGAGGGTTGGGGAGCCACCAGGCATGCCAGCACATCCTCGCTGGCGGCGCTGGGGGGAAGCCTGCCGTGTGGGGCAGAGAGCCCAGGAGGGCAGAGGGTCCCAGCTCTGCCGCGCTCAGGCTGCTGGTGCCGGGTGGCAGCTCGCCGGTGGCCCTTTCTGCTGCGGGGCTGCTCTCTAAGCGCAGCCTGCTTCTTGCAGGATCGTCCCAAGCAAGGGCAAAGGCCACCGACAGCCCCATCTATCAAAGCTGGGGGACTTTGCGGCTCACCAGGTGAGTTCTGGAAAGAAGCACATTGTCCTGCAAATGGTTGAGCTGTGCTCACTTGTCCTTTGAGTGTCTCCATGCAGGTGCGGCACCCCAAGGGAGGACGTCACCTGGACGAGCAAGGACACCTGCTGGGCAGCAGCCGCTGGATGTGGTTCTGCGGGGACCCAGAGCCTCTCCTGCTGCCCACAGTTTGGAGGAGGGCAGGGCGAGGGCTGGGACAGGTTGTCCCGGTGGCATGCCGGCTCTCAAGAGCTTCCGAGCTGGAGCCGCTGAGCTGGAGCTGTGGTTCCAGCTGCTGGCTCCCTGCCCATCCTGCCTCAGCCCTCAGCACCGTGCTGCAGGCAGGGCAGGCTCCGGGAGTGCTGGCCCGGCTGTCTCCATTGACACGCTCTTGCTCCATTTTCCTTTTCGGAAGGAGGGAACACCATCAGGAGGAGGAAGAGGATGGGGCTGCCCTGGCCCTTTGCTCATCGGAGGACCCTGGCCGCTGCCGAGGCGCCAGGGCAGGTGGGCTCCGGCTGCAGCAGGGCGCTCTTTGGCCAGCCCCTGGCAGCCCTCTGCGGGGAGGACGGCTCCCTGCCCCGGCCCATCCAGGTAAGCCAGCCTGGGCAGGGGGTCCCCAGCCCTCCCTCCCGCTGCTCCAGAGGGGAGGTGGGTGTCCCCAGGAGCTCCGGGGATGGGGGATTGGGCCCTTCACCCCCAGAAGACGCTTCTGGTGCCAGCCCCCTTTGCGGGGGGCAAGGAGCAGGATCTGGGGCAGTGCTTTGGTCACTGCTGTTGGAAGGCAGCTTCTCAGCCAAGCAACTGTCCTCCTGCCCCTCCTGCAGGAGATGCTGGCTGTCCTGCACAAGGAAGGACCGTCGACAGAAGGGATATTCCGAAGAGCTGCCGGCAGGACAGAGTTTCGTGAGCTGCGGGAGGCCCTGGACCACGGTGCGGATGTCGACCTGGGCAGCCAGCCTGCGCTGCTGCTGGCCGTCATCTTGAAGGTGAGCGCTTCTGACCTGCAGCTGGAAGAGCTCCTGGCTGGCCTGGAGTGTTTAGAGGCTCACCTGGAGCCCCTGGCATTGCAGGACTTCCTCCGAAGCATCCCCGCCAAGCTCCTCGTGACAGACCTCTACGAGGACTGGATGGCAGCGATGCAGAAGAGCGGCAAGGAGGAGAAGGTTGAAGAGCTGAAAGCGTAAGTGTGGGCAGCAGCCTGCCTGTTGAGGAGGGACTGGTAGAGGCCTGGGACTTGCCTGAAAAGGGACGGTCTCCTTAAAAAGCTGTGTCTTCTGACAGCTTGCTTTTGCTGGGGTGGGCTTAGATTTCGGGGGAAAGGGCACGGAGAGGGAGCCTTCCCTTGCCTGGGCTTGGGTGAAATGAGGAGCTGGGAAGCAACGCCGTGCTTCCTTCCTGAAGCGCAGGAGCACTGGCCGCTGGCTGAGAGCACCCGGAAAGCTGCGCAACCCACCTGTGTTGGGCAAGCTTTGGGGACAGCTGTGGGCAACATCTGCTCTATTAACGTTGAGTTCCTGTTCCCTCAGGGTGGCCAAGAAGTTGCCTGGAGCCAATCTCGTCCTCCTCAAGCGGCTGCTGGCCCTCCTCCAGCACATCGGCCACAACGCCTCCAGCAGCAGAATGACCGCCAGCAACCTGGCCATCTGCCTTGGGCCAAATCTGCTGAGCCCACCTAACGAGGACGTGCTCCCCCTCGAGGCCATGCTGGCGGTGACTGAGAAGGTGCGCTGTACTGAGCAGCCGGCTGCAGCCTTGCCGGCCCATCCGAGCTTGGCTGCTCAGAGGTCCCTGGCTGCCTCCTCTCTTGAGCGAATGCTGGTGGGGTGGCTGCCTGCAAGAGCAGCCCCACAACCACAGCCTCCTGCGCAGAGGCAAGGGTCGGGAGTGGGAAAGGCTGTGTGATACATTTTCAGGCACCTGGGTTGAGACTGAGGGTTTGATGTGTGCAGGTGAACGTGCTGGTGGCGTTTCTCATTGAAAACTGCGGTGACATCTTTGTGGAGGAGATGGCTGGCCGCTCCTGTCCATCAGCCGGGGAGTCGGCAGCCCCCATGGACAGAGCCACAGGTATGAGGAGGAACTGAGGGCTGTCCCAGGCTGGGGCTTGGGGTACCAGAAACCTCAATGTCGAGAAGACAGCTGGTGTAGGGCTTTGGGTGGGTTTTGCTTTAGGTGTGCTTTACTTCCAAGGAGTCACTTTGCTGCACGTGCTTTTCCTTTCTAGACCTGCATTTGGAAGAGCAAAGTGGCCCTGCAGGCAGAGCAGACAAGGACCACCAGGCAGAAGCCTTGCTGCACACACCACCCGCTTCTCTGCTGGATGTCCTCAAAGAAGCTGGGGGAGACGCGGTGGTGGAGTCCGAAACGTCAGAGGTATGGCAGCTCCATCAGGGGCTACCCTCCTACCCGAGACACGGTATCCCCGTGTTTGTTGAGCTGCCAGAAACGAACCGAGTGTCACACACCCGTGTGAACCCTGTGTTCCAAAGTGAGGCCCTTGGAAGAACGGGCTAATGCAAACCAGCCAGAGGGATCTTCTCTGTAGGGCTAAGGCAGCATTTTGCCAAACAGTCGCCTGCTACTCCAGGGTGTCCCTTGCCACCTGCTGACTCTGACATTTCTGTTGTAGGCACCCGTTGCTTTGGCTCCAGCCACCCCAGGGAGCACAGTAGACTCCCTGGGATGCACAGAAGGACTAAAGAGCGTTTCAGAGGAAAGAAGGTGAAATGAGTCAGCTTTGGGTAAATCAAGAACTGATTCTAGTTGATCCTGGCTTTACCTACCTAATCATACTGTGGGATGGAAAGGTTTGCAGGCTCCCCCCAGGAGAAGGAAAACGGAAAGAAAAGAAAGAGAAAACAGGCCTGGGCAGAGGAGAAGGAATGCCAACGAGAAAAGAAAAGAAGGAAGAGAGAAGGAGATGGGGACTTAAAAGAAGCAGGAAGGTCCAGCAGGTCAGGAAGCCCAGGTGTGTACCAGGCTCTGCTGCCCATCTTTCCCAACTCTCAGCGCTGCTCCAAGTCAGTCCGACCCGCTGGCAAGGGACGGTGCTGCGCGGGGCTTGGAAATAACTCCATGGCCACTCCCCAGCGGCTCCCCATCGAGCCCTGCTGCGTGGCACAGGGGCCCTGTGCATCTGTGCACGCATGCAGGTCTCCAAGTGCATTACCCGTGGGGATAAGGTGCCAGAGCCATCCCCTGGTTGATGCCAGCCATAGCTCTCTCTTCTGGGCTATGAACAATTCCTCGTCAACGGTGTTCCCCAAAGAAAGGGGAACCAAGTCATGCCTATTCCTGCCTTCATGGGTTTATCAGTGCTCTCTGACTCTGTCGTTGTAGGTGCCGTTTCCCTGTTACGGGCTGAAGCCCTGTGACTCCCGGGCCCGCCCCCCGCCGCAGTTGATGTTTGCAATAAAAGGATCTTTTCTCTCTTCTGAGTGTGTCTGCCATACGATATTCTGGACTAGGTAGATGGGGTTTTGTGGTGAGTCCTCGGGGAGGAGTCTGGGATCTTGCCTTGTCCCAGCATCCTTTCCCGCAGGCATCAGGGTTGAGTTCAGGTGCTTTAGGAGTGAAACCAAAGCACAGACTCACACAGGAGGGTGGAGGTTGGAAGGGACCTGTAGAGTTCCTCTGGTCCAACCCGCCTGCTCAAGCAGGCTCACCTAGAGCAGCTTGCCCAGGACAACGTGCCCTTGGGTTTTGAACATCGCCAAGGACGGAGACTCCGCAAACTCCCTGGGCAACCTGTGCCAGTGTTTGACCACCCAGACAGGAAAAAGTTGTTTTCTCATGTGCAGCTGGAGCATATCATGTGTTTTCATTTGTGCCTGTTGCCTCTGGTGCTCTCAGTGGGCACTCTTGAGAAGAGCCTGGCTCCCTCATCTTCATTCCCTCCCAGCAGATTTAGAGAGATAGATAGATAGCTAAGACACCCCCCCACACACCCCCAGGCTTTCTCTTCTCCCCACGGAAGTGTGCCAGCTTAAAAGCAGCAGGGAAAAGTCGGCTTCCTTGAGGCTCCTTGTTTTGCAGGTGACCTGGAGACGTGAGGTTCCCCTGCCAAGCTGGCCCAGGGAAGAGAGGCGGAGGGCTGGAGGGCACAGCTGGACTCCTGCTCCTGCAACAGCAGGGACTCGCTGGCCAGAAATGGCCCCGAGGACCCCGGCAAGGGGCTGTGCTCAGTGCTGCAGAGGAAGGCGAACCCCCCCGGGACCTGTGCCAATCTGCCCTGGGGAAAAACTCCTTCCTGAGCCCAGCCCTGGTGCCCCGAGCAGGGTCCGGGGAGCTCCTGCGGGGGAGCGCGTTTGGGGTCGGCAGCCAGGGACCTAGAGAGTGGTTTTATGAGTGTGAGTGAATTTGCTTTTGCAATGAGATGTGTACAGGCATTGCCAGGGCCTGGCTTTACTCTGGAAGTGACTGTTGTTAGCTGCTGCAGAATTGAAGAGACTGTGCTATGAACACCACGCCAATTAGGCTGTCTCCAGACCTGAAGCTGCATTAAATCTCGTGCCACACTAGTCTCCTTTTTCCTTTGGAGAAGTAGGCCGAGTCTTTGAAATTCTGCCACGTGACTTTATTTTGGGATGAATTGAAATGCAGTTGTTTCTTTAGCTTTGCTTATTAGCATTCTGCTGGAATAGTGTCAGATCCAGGAGGATTAACCTTCCTCCTTGTTTTGTTCTCTGTGTTGATTTTGGAGAGGAAGGCGTGTTGTCTGTCTTGTGGTGTCGTGTGGTGTTCAGAAGATGCTTGAAACGTTGCTCTTGTCTGTGACCGAGCTCTTTCCCTCAGCGTAATCCCTTTGGACAGCACTGCCAGTAGTGTGCGTACGTTTCTGAGCAGCCTGCAGGTGTTTGATCTCCCGATGGTAGAGAGAGCACTGCATTTGTTTGAGTTTGGCAGCCTGTCATCGCGCCTTGCTTTCTTCCATTCTTTCCACCCTCTTCCCCTCATCGCCGCTTCAGCGTCCCTTCCTGAATCGTACTTTTGTGTCCCTGCTGATTCCTGAAGACTTCATGACCACAGCGTAAGTCTTGGGTGGGTGATATCTGTCCTTCTGCTGTGGCGCGCTGTGTAACTCCTTTCATTAACTTCTTCCATATTAAGCAAGGAGAGGGCCTTTCTGAAGAGGAAGGAAAGTTCTCATCTCTGACCGAGTTCTGGCTGGGGCCCCTGAATGTGGAGGGTATGAGAGTGGCTGCCTGCCAGACCATATACCAGCGAATACTTGCATGCCGTAATTCCTTACACTCCACCCTATTTCCTTATTTCCAAGTGACACTTGTGCGACATTTGTTTACTTCTTAATGGGTTCAGCTTTTCTTTGAGACCTTCTCTCTCCCTGTGCATTGTATTGTGGGCCGATACCTGGCAATGAACAACTTTTGAGAAGCTGGCTTACAAAAGATGTCGTTAATAGGTGCGAACACAGTTTGATGCAGGCAGTACCCAACTCCCAGCATCACAGGGCCTAGCTCCAATGCTGTGAAGGCCCGTTCCTCTGCAGGTTTGCACTGTGGAGGGGATTGAGAGACACGTCCTGCCGGTTCCTTCTTTTAGTCCCTTGAGCAGAATGGCATTGCGATAGGCTGGAAGAGAGAGGTGCTGGTTTGAGGGCACCTTGTCAAAAACCCCAGTCCTAAAGGTTAGTGAGGATTGACTGAAAAGATCTGATCTCTCATCCTTTGTATCCTCAGATGCACAAAATACAAATGGGCAGAAAATTGAAAAGGAACAGTCCTTGTGGAAGACTGGATGTTTTTTAAGAACAATAAACTGGGAATTCATCTGCCTGCTAAGTATTTTCTCTGTGCAATGGGAATGATGTTTTGTTGTTGTTTAAACTCTTACAAGGAACGTAGCTCTGTTGCTTTTTGGCTGGGGTGGGACTAACTCTCTGTTTGTTTCACAGCGGTCTGGATCTCGACACCACTGAAAGTGCTGTCAAGGAGTTAGAGGTAGGAGATGAAGCAGGTCCACGGGAGCTTAGCTGAATGTTAGGCTGAGCAAATCTTTTGTTTGTTATGGGACGGAGGACGTTTTGTCAAATGCAGCATTTCAAGTGCGAGTAATGGGGAACTTCTCTAGAGAGTACGAGGGTGAAAAAAATGACGTAAATGAAAAGTGTCATCAACAGGCAGCATGAGCGCGAGTAATGCTTTTATCAGAAATACTTCAAAGAAGCTACTGCCTGTTGAAATTGGACAAATGAAAACTCCTATTTGTGGAGCTCGTTGCACCCCGTGCCTTGCTGGTTCCTGTTCAGATTCGTTCTGCAGTAGCACTTTCCCGTGGTTTCGCTCTCAGCCCCAGACCTGACCACTGCTTTGAACTTCTCAGGCTTGACTAGCTGTCAGACCCTCCTAGTTTTTCAGGAGCTGTGGCAGTACTGGTGAGCTAGCTTGATAGCAGCTAATCTAATGCTCAGTTGCACGTGCTTTCCTCATAGCTGTGGAGCTGTGGAAGCCAGCAGAGGAGCAAGCTCAGCTCAGTTGCTCTGACAGCTCTGGTCCACGTGCTACCGAGAAAAAGCCGTACCTCCCTCAGGAGTCGTGCTGCTCTCCAGCACGTCATGCGCTCTTCCTCGGCTATACTGTGCACACACGCAGGGCTGTAACTCAGTAGATTCAAGTTAAGAACTTCTTCCAAGGTACATCCAGGTAACTTAGATAGGAAGAAGACTATAATGAGCTACAAGCTCTTTCACACCAGGTCTAGAGCTCAGAATCGCTTTGAAAGGGAACAGTGAGGTTAGCAACCGTCAAAAAAATGCCAACACGTTCTCTATTTTACTGCATCTTACAATGCTTCGGGAACTCCAGCTATTACAGACTAGAATGTAAATAGGAGTCCAAATCTGTCCCTTCATTTCATAAAACGTAACCAATTCACAAATATTGAATCTGGAAATACAGTGCTAAAAAATGTGAAAGGCTAACAACTTGTCAAACCAAAAAATGACTTTTCTGCAAAGCAAATACTTTAAGAATAGACCATCCATGTATCCTATTGACCATTAAATCTACATATCAATGTCCAACAGATGTAACAATACAATTCAAACTGTATGCCAAGTCTAAATTAACTAAGCTTTCACTTTCATACAAGCAAAATTCCTTGCATCCCCTGACTCTGGCCTTAGCCCCAGCTCCACACAGACTTCCAAATCCGCCCAAAATGAACCCATGGCGAGAAAACCACCTTTTCTCATGCTAACAACTCTATTGTAATAACATCTTCAGAGGCCATACTCCAGGTCTCAGGGAAAAGTAAACCACTGCAGCGCTTAATACCACAACAGCGCATTAACTCGTTCACACCCAGACAACCTTGCCAAACAAGGAGGAGTTTTCTCTCACATTTTCTTGATTTATATTTTCACAGCTGTCAGAGAGGAAAGCATGTAGGAAGCAAGTTATGTAAACCACGCCATTAGGCTGAAGTCCTCGGTGTGGATCACACCTCCTTCCCTCTCCCACCTCCCTGCACCCTTGCACAGAGAAAGCAGAGGGACTCGATTACAAAAGGTTACATTTTCAAAGATTAAACTGGTCACTATTTGCATTGCTAGCTGTGTTATAATGCATGACACCGTACAACCAAAGGAGGAAATTCTCATTCTCACATTCTGCTGTCGGCAGCCTCACTGCTTTCAGCTTTGGTTTTCTTGTAAGACAGCAAGCACTGAGGCTCTGCTAGAGGTGTGCCTGGAGCAGAGACGGGGTTTGAGAATGTTACCGAAATCTCGGAATAAAAACTTATCAACACCAATTTAGTGTAGATAAGCAGACCCTTCTTTATTGACGGCTGGGTGCGCGGGCGAGTCCTCTCACGAACCACGCACACCTGTCACCAAAACAACACACCTTATATTGAACTTACTCATGCATATTCATAAGATTACAAAGACGTCATTTACATATTCATCAGATTTCCAGGAAATCATTTGCATATGTTAATGTCCATCACGCAGGCGCACTAAAGGTCTCTGGTGGTCTTCTAGAGTCCTCTGGTGGTCTTTCGTAGTCTTCCTCACTCGTCCGCTTCTTGACCTCTCAGGTGTTTCCAAGCAGCAAGCTGGTGTCCCTAACGGTTTCCTTAGCCTTTAAAACAAACACTACAAGACTACCAATCTTTGTCAAAACTTCTGTGGTTAAGTGATTTTGAACAATACTTAAATTCTTATGGTTACACATTATACGTTTTCTAAGCTCCTAAGTTCCTAAGGCTACATTTCAAACTTAACACTCCCATACTTACGCTTCACAATTTTCTACTTTTTAGTCAAACCAAACTCTTTCATGATCAGATTTTAACTTCTTTTATCTCGTTATCTAAGTTCTAAATGTTCCTACTAGATGATTTTAGCCAATTTCTCCGGCCTTGATACAGGGCTATACAGGGGATTTCACAGCAGATACTGGTTATTGGTTAAATATATAAAATGCAACATACATATAATTTTGCTAAAATATTAAAATTGAATATGATTAATTCTAACTAATAACAAATCAATGGCAAATCAGTAACATTTCCCCCCTTTGAAAGTGTTGAAAATTATTTCAATACTTTCACATCATCTACATGTCATTTATCTGCTACTATTTTGAGAGTCAGTATTTGTTTCGGCATATTCTGGTGGTGGACTACATTCTGGTGGAACAATTGGAATCTCTCTCATGATCATGCGATTGACTGCAATTCTACTGGTAAATTGTCTCTTCAGACAAGTATATAGTAGCATGATCATCAAAAAGACAATTAGTAACAGAAACAGAGTTTTGATTATAGACCATAACCAAGAGCTCAGATTCTATCCCAATCCACTAAAAATTTCTTCCTAGCCAATCTTCTGACATATTTTCTCAAATAGTTTTAGTTAATTTGAAATCATTTTAGAGTCCTCTACACAAATAGCCATATTTCAAGGTCGTAGCTAAAAGAAAAATTCTTTCGATTGCTGGGTCTTTATTACTACAATAATACATTTTTTTCCACATCTTTACCGAGATACTAAATTTTCTTTTTCCCATAATGAACTCCCCCTGTCATCTACTGATGGCCAGGCTGTATTAACTGATCCATCCCAAGTAAAGCACCGAGAAGTTTTGGCCATATATTGAAATTGAGACAATATGGTCATAGACCATACTGAACCCCAGCTAACTGTTTTTTCTGCTATGGTTTGATTGGTCTCACCACATTTTCATTCTATGACGCTCCGGCTTTCATTGCTTTTGACTCGTACATCATATGAACACCAACCCATAGGACTACCTACCGTAAACATGTCTCCTCTCATAGGACTACCTACCGTAAACATGTCTCCTATAGAGGAGGCTGGTATAAAATGATAATTTAATAATTTCAAGCAATCTTCTTCTCTGCCCATCTATTTCCATTGTTTTCTGATGATCTTTACCTGTTCAGACCATTTAGTCCCTGGCCTTTGTTTGCAATAGGTGGTTTTGTTTCTATGTTCCAGGGTAGTTAAATTCATAGTTAAAATTCCCCAAGGAATAGATTCCCCCACCGCTCTTGGTATCGGCAAACAAGCAGTAATTTGGGTAACATTTTGCAAGCTGGCAAATCTCTTAATCAATCTTAACATTACATTTTCTTCAGACGTTTTTTTTTTCAGGAATGCCAATCAGTTGTTCTGTTTCTACTTGTCTTTTGTTCCTAATCATCAAATCAGTCCGGGTTTCCACCATCATTATCTGCCGAGCTAATATAAAGAGAACAACCACAAACAGATATAAAAAAATTAGACATGTTTCAGAGTCAGTTTTAAAGTCTTTGGATCACGGCTAATAATCTTCCATGGAGTAGGTGCCTTCTTCACTCGGGTGTAGTGTATCCAAGCATCCGATTCTGCAATTTTAATAGCCGTAAAGGTGGTTAACAGTATCTGGAAGGGTCCTTTCCAACGTTCCTGCAGGGGTTCGGAAGTCCACGTTTTCACATAGACAGAGTCTCCTGGTTGAAAGTCATGCACCGGAACCTCCAGGGGTAATGGTCTGTTTCACACCACTGCTCTCTGAACTGCAGTCAAAGTTTTTCCTAAGGAAAGCAAATAGTTATACACATCCTGTTTTCCTTTTACATGCATGTTCGGGTTTGGTTCTGGAGATTCATAAGGTTTCCCATACAATAATTCATAAGGACTGACTGAGGTTCCACTCTTTGGCTGTACTCTGATTCGCAATAATGCCAATGGAAGCGCTTGAGGCCATTTTAAATTAGTCTCTTGACAAACTTTACTTATCTGCCTTTTTAAGGTTTAATTCCTTTTTTTTCTACTTTTCCACTGGATTGTGGCTTCCATGGGGTATGCAAATCCCATGTGATACCCAGAATTTTGCTAACATTTTGGACTACTTCTGCAACAAAGTGTGGACCTCTGTCAGAAGAAATTCCAATAGGAACTCCAAACCTTGGAATTACTTCTCGTAGTAACCACTTTACTACTTCCTTTGCTTGTGTAGAACGACAGGGAAAAGCTTCTGGCCATCCTGAAAAAGTATCAACCCCCACCAGGATGTACCGATACCCATTTTGCCTAGGTAGTTCTGAAAAATCTACTTGCCAATAATCTCCAGGCTCTGTACCAGATTTTATTCGACTCATTTGAACCTTTTTCCTGATCACTGGATTGTTTTTCAAACATACTTCACATTTTGCAGTTATTATTTTAGCTATTCCTAACATTCTGAGGGATACCACTGGTTTTTGTAAGGAAGTTACTAAGGCCTCTGCTCCCCAGTGACACTCCTGATGCTTTGTCTGAATTATTTCTCTCATCAAAAAGGGTGGAACTACTACCTGTCCTTTAGGTGTTACCCACCATCCGGCTAGGTTTTTCTTAGCATTTAATACTTGACCTAGCCTATCATCCTCCTCTGAGTATTTTGGTTCTTCCTTAGGGAGAGTTACTGTTTTGGAGGGAATTAATGCCATTTGCAATGCTCGTCCCTTTGCTACCTTTCTTGCCGTTCGGTCGGCTAAATTATTTCCAGCCATTTCCTTTATGTTTCCAATTTGATGTGCTTTACAGTGCATGATTGCTACCTGATCTGGTTTCTGAACTGCTTGTAATAATTGTAAAATTTCATCTTGGTGTTTAATATTTGATCCCTGGGAGGACAATAATCCTCTTTCTTTCCACAATGCTGCATGGACATGTACCACTCCAAAAGCATACTTTCAATCTGTCCAGATATTTGCTTTCTTCTTCTCACTTAGTTCTAAAGCTCAAATCAAAGCAATAAGTTCCGCTTTCTGAGCTGAGGTGGTACTTGGCAATGCTTCTGCTTCTATAACTGTGGTGTCTGTTGTTACCGCATACCCAGCGTATCGGACTCCTTGCTCCACAAAGCTGCTGCCATTCGCATACAGTTCCCAGTCCGGTCGCTCCAATGGTACATCCTTCAAATCTTCACGACTGGAATAAACATACTCAATAGCAGCCAGGCAATCATGTTCCAATTGTCCTTCTTCCTGTATGGAACTTAAAAACACAGCTGGATTTGCCAGGTTAGTTGTTTTTAAAATTACATCATCTTGTTGAGTTAATATTACCTGGTACTTCATCATTCTGCTCGGAGATAGCCAGTGTCCCCCCTTTTGTTCTAGAACAGTTTTCACCATGTGTGGGACATAGACTGTTATTGTTTTTCCCAAAGTCAATTTCCGAGCTTCTTGTATGATCATTACTGTAGCAGCTACTGCTCGAAGACAATTTGGCCACCCTTTACTCACTGTGTCCAGTTGTTTGGAGAAGTAACCGACTGGTCGTTTCCAGCTTCCCATCTCCTGGGTTAACACACCAAGTGCCAGGCGTTGTCTTTCATGAACAAACAACTGGAAATCTTTAGTTAAATCAGGGAGGCCTAAAGCGGGTGCAGACATTAAAGCGCGTTTTAACTCTGTAAAGGCCCTTTGCTGTTCTGGACCCCACACAAAGGAAGAGTTCTTTTGGGCCTCCTATAACGGTTTAGCTATTAGACCGTAGTTCATAATCCAAAGGCGACACCACCCTGCCATTCCCAAAAATGCTCTGAGTTCATGGATATTGTTCAGTTCAGGTATACTGCAAATGATTTCTTTGCGATCCTTTCCCAGTTGTCGCTGTCCTTTTGAAATCTCAAAGCCCAAGTATATCACAGTCTGACATGCTATTTGGGCTCTCTTCCTGAATACCTTGTACCCAGTTAGTCCTGGAAAATTCAAAAGGTCAATGGTTACCTGTATGCAGGTGACTCTTTCTTCTGTAGCAATCAGTATATCATCCACATATTGTAGAAGTAAATGTTCAGGCCTCGGTTTGTCCTGTTTCCAGATTTCAAGCTCCTTTGCCAGCTGGTTTCCGAAGATCGTCGGGCTGTTTTTAAATCCTTGGGGTAGTCTTGTCCATGTCAGCTGCATTTTTCGTCCAGTTTGTGGATTTTCCCACTCAAAAGCAAACAGCTTTCTGCTTTCCTTTTCCAAGGGTATACAAAAAAGCATCTTTCAAATCAAGCACTGTAAACCACTAATGAGTCTCCTTTAATGCTGTTAACAATGTGTAAGGATTTGGAACCACAGGATATATGTCCTTGGTTATTTGATTTACTGCTCTCAAATCTTGCACTAACTTATACTCACCCGAGGGTTTTCTAACTGATAAAATAGGAGTATTATATTCAGATTCACATTCTTCCAAAATTTTATACTCTAAAAATTTATCAATCAATTTCTTCAATTCCTGCCTAACTTCCGGTTTGATTGGGTATTGTTTAATTTTTACTGTTCCTGCACCTTCTTTTAAATCTATTTTCACAGGTGCTGCTAATTTTGATTTACCAAGAATATTTGTTTCCCATACTGTAGGGATCACTGCAGCATCCACCTCTGGTGGAATTTCCTGCTCCTCCACCTTTTCTTGTATCATCAGGATTTCTCCCGGTTTTGACTCAGGTATTTTTTTAAAAAAGAGTTCTCCATCCTCAAAAACAATTTGTGCATTTAATTTGGATAACAAATCCCTTCCTAACAAGGGTATCGGGCATTCTGGTACATACAAGAATTCATGTGTAATTATTTTATTTCCAAATTTCAAACCCAGGGGCTGCAGGAATGGTCTGTTTTCTTCCCTCCCTGTGGCTCTTACTATGTTTGCTGGTTTTGTTCCAATTTCTCCTTTACAAGTATTTAACACCGAAAATGTTGCTCCTGTATCCACTAGAAATTTAACTTCTTTTTCTCCCAGCTTAATTACAACCAGAGGCTCAGCTGGGTTCCCCTCCAGTCCCCTTCATTCATCCAAAACCATCATTCTGGCTATCTCTTTCTGAATTACTCACCTTTCCGTGGTATCAGGACGATGGATTAGCCAGGGATGCTTTCAGGCAATTTAGAAAGCAAACAGGAAGCACATTTTTCACCCACACGTAATTAAGTCGTGGGACATATTGCCACAGGATGTCGTGAAGGTCAGAAGGACAAATGGACTCAAAACACCATTACACAAATTCACCAGAGGTAGTTTATATGTGTCTATTAAGCGCAACACTGCGTGCAGCATTTGGCTCAGAAGTCCCTGCACTGCTCACAGATGGAAACCAGGAGCGTGTCGGGGCAAAACCGCTCTGTAGGAGATCCCTCTTTTGTACCTTTTGCCCAAATTACCTGGACTGCCAGAGTGGGTATGGGCCAGGCAGACCTCCAGTCTGATCGCTGCGGTGACCGGTCTCACATAGCAGAGCCCCAGCACGTCTGTCCTACAAGAACCGTTCACGTTTCCCCTGGCAAAAAGCCCAAGCCCTGACACTCACCGCGGCTGCCATCATCCCCGCTGTTGCCCAGTGCAGCCGGATTTTTTTCCTCTTGCTTTGCATTGTGGCTGGTTTTTCTTTTGAAGGGGGTAGGGAAGGAAGAGGAGAGGAAACAGAGGTGACTGGAGCCAAAACACAGCCCCGAGGCAATAAACTAAATGCAAGACACATGTTCTTTAATTCTAGCTCAGCAGCCTCCGACACACGGGCTTCCTAGGGACAGCACCGAGACAGGACCCGATAGATTTGTGTCACACAGTAGAAGGGAAGTAAAAATAAAGTTTCCATTGGATTCTTTTTGTTTGTTTTTTTTCGGGAAAACCCACTGCCAATGAAGTTTCCACGATGGAACTGCAGCGCCAGGTTCCCTGCCGCGCAGCGAGCAGGCTGCATATGTGGCCGTGAGAGGGAAGGGGCCGAACCGCTCCTCGTGCCGGTGCTCCAAGTGCCAGTATCGGACAGGGGCACCATTATTCTCCATCTGCTCCAAAAACACTCTCTTTGCTCCTCCCCTCCTCCCTCACTAAGGAGCCTTTGAGTCCACGTGCCGAAGGAAAATCATCTCCGGGCTTTGCCTAAGGACTGGCCCCGCTGCTCGAGAGGGTCTGCCAGGAAGGTGCCGCTTGCCCCGGGGAGAAGCTCCTGCTGGGCTGCCCAGGGCAGGACGATGAGGGGGCAGAGGCTGGGAAGCGAGGAAGGCTCGTAGGAAGCACCCCTCATCCTCGGAAAGAGCCCGAAGAGGGGAGGTCTGGGCTTCCAGGGGCTGCTCGGCGGGGGAATGCCGGAGCGTGCCTCGCGGCCGGCGGGAAGCTTTCCCTGCGGAAGTTATAAATTAGGCATCTCCAGAGACCTCATTCATTTTACCCGTAATAAAATTACCACTTTTCAAAGGGGAAAACCCCTTTGAATGGCTTCAGTCAAACTAACCCCACGGGACGGCTTAGCTCAGATGCACGTATGCTCAATCTCAGGTTTGCGGGCAAGAATTATAGAGCTGCTTTGGGGACGTGGCTGATATTACAAGCAGTGTGACCCCTTCAAAGCCCACCCCAGCTACGTTCCTGAGGTCTGATGGGGCACAAAGCACCACCACTGCATCTCGGAAAGGAAGATGCAAATACAGCTACCTTGTTTCAACCTCCCCTGTTCCTTTTCTGACCTGTACTTTTCCCCCTGCTCTTTTCCAAGCAGTCCATATCCAATTCCCCCACCTCAGCAATGCCATTCACCCTTGTCCATAATGAAAAAAACAACAAAACCAAAACCCCAAAACAAAAAAACAAAACCCAAACAAAAAACCCCCACACACCTGAAGCTATTAATGCATCAGTTCAGGCTGAGACTTTTGATTTTAAAGAAAGAAGGGTTGCCTATTTGTTACTTGCCAACACCTCCTTATTTTGGTTAATCTTACCCTACAATGTTCTATTTGCTACAGCTTAAAAAAAAAATAGGCAGCTTACAACACAAATAGGGAACAGGATGTTTTTCCATGCTGCAGAGCCAGAGGAAAGCGAGGGACACAGAGCAGACAACAGGAGCGCTCCCCACACCAGCTGCCAGCAGTTACTGCCGATTCCTGACTTCGACACACCCCTCAAAGCGAGGGAAAACACCAGCTTCGAGATGAGTTAAACTTTGTCGTGAACAATATAAAGTAACACATTCACCCCCATGCGCGCAGACTAAATAGTCCAGGGCTGCTCTAAGCTCTTGAGGAAAAAAACCCCACCACTTCCAAACTAACATGCGTTTGTTTGAATCTGATGACTATGGACTGTATCTTGGAAAGCTCTCTGGGATATGGGAATACAGCTGAGGGAGACCCATTTGCTTCCAAACCCTAAAACTGCAGCATCTGCATTCCCTTGGGATGGTGCTACCACCTCAGGACTGTCGTTCTGAATTTTGTTCTTCCTCTTCTACTTTGACATTCAGTAAGCAAGCCTCCTGGACTGCAGCCACCCTGCTCCTACATCCCACCGGGATGACAACAGCTCCATTTCACCTGTTCAGCGAGACTCCAGCATCGGGACAGGCTTCAGAGCAGAAAAAAAGTCTGTTCACAATGAGTCAGAAGAGCACTGGTGTGAGGTGGAGAAGGATAAGACAGTACCTGCACAGTACCATGCTCGTGAGGGACCAGCATCTTCCCAGGAGGGAGGGGGCTGCGGCGTTACCCACCCCGTGCAGAGCTGCACCTTCCCTGCAAGCGGCTCACCCCAGCGAAGCCCCAGCCCAGCCACTTCCACGCTTTTATTATTTTATACTCCCATGTTCTGGCCAGGTCGCAGCTAGAGAAAGCTGCAACAGTTCTCTCCTCCTCACACAACCACTGACAGTTTGTAGTTCTCCGGCCCAGCATGAATCTAGCCCCAGGGGACAAAGCTTCCCTCAGTAAAGAAAAAGCTGGGGAGACAAATTCAGAAGACATGCAAGCGAACTCCTCTGGGCACTGCACCTGCATCAGACTGACACCGGAGCGCAGGGCTCTTCATTTTCTCTTGACCTTTCATCTCCAGCCTGTCCACCACGCCAGGCACTGGCAGGAGAGAGCTACAAGGTCACACCGCCCTAAGGCTGAAACGCAAACCCTCCTCAGGAGGTTGGCTCCTGCCCAAGAGAACTGGTTTAATTGGGGGAGACCTCACCTAGCAGGGAAGGTACTCAGTAAGGCACTGTTGGAGCTGCTGAACCCAAGTTACAGAGCTGAAGGACAGACAACCTCCTTCACAGATACATGGCAGCTTTTTTCCTCCCCTCGGCCAGAAACTCTGTCCGAGGAAAGACGACTGGCAGGCAATTTGAAACAGCAAATCCAGACAGGCTGCCTGCAACCGTGGCAGAGAGCTCAGCATGCCACACACACACCCCACTCAGGTGCTCAGGCTATCAGTAACGTTAACCACCCACAGTGCAAGAAGCCAGCTACCAAATTTCTACCTGGGAGATCACGCCTGAGGGTGAAAGGCATCCCTCAGCGGATACTGGAGCCTAGCAAGGACTGAGAAACCCTGTGAAGTGAAACCTTCTTCCTGGGGTGAGAAGCAGTAAGGATGGACATTCTCGAACTGCGCTAACGTCCAGACCCACTACTCCCCCACCAAAACCCCCGATGTTTTATTCTTCACATATCACTTGCCTAAGCAGCACCAAGTTGTAGCCAGAGCATCTATGGGTTGTACGTATACTCTGCAGTGAACCCAACGGATTTGTTTTAATCCTTGAGATCTGGAAGACCAGTATGTGGAACTCTGAACAACTGTGTGCGCATGTGTACACATCTACAGACCACCAAAGCAGTACTTTTGAGTTTAACACACTTTGCTCTGTGCAGCCCAAGCATAGTCGGTCCAGCCCAGGCCTTTGCTTCTTTTCCACACAGTGGAATACATTCTACTGCAAGAGTAGACTTTCCCAGTTGCAAGGTGCTCCAACACCAGGGTGAGGACAAACTGTTCACTAGGACACCAAATTGCACTGCTTGGCTTGGACAAGAAACCGGTCAACATTTTAAAGAGGGGATTTTATAGCCCGCACAACAGACTCCCAAGTTTCACTTTTCAACACACAAGTGTGGCAAAAGGGACAACCCCAGTCTAGAGTAAATGAATTCCACAAATATATAACAGTTTCAACAGCCTTGAGTACCGGTGCTCAGACTAAGGCTTTCTAATAAGTAATTCATCATAAAAATAAACCCAGTTTTCAGCTGGAAGTAAAAGGAAACCCAGGAGATTTGAAGCTTGACCTTTCTACATCTGTTGAAAAGCCATCAGGATCTTATCGGACCTGTTTAGCCCATGGAGCTCCCTTCCCAACCCTACATCGCAAGAGGTCAGGAAATGAAGGCTCTCAGTCATCACAGTTTGATTAAGATGGCTTAAAATTCGAGCTTTAATTGAAAGGGAAAGAAACATTCCAAAAGGATATATGTTTCATAGACTCAACTGAGTTACCAAATTTAGGTTTCATTGGATGTTATTGCAAACATGAACATTAAATCATAAGCACCGAATAGTAGAGAACTCAAAAAAAAAAAGATATAACCATACCATATCAGAAGGGATCGGACCAAATGCTTTTGTAGGCAACTATCCAAATGTGATGCACCAACACATTAGCTCATAGGATGTAAGGACATCCCTGAACCCACCAGAAAAAACTTCTGAGGACTGACTACATCAACATTTTCCTGGCAAGTATCTTCTCTGCCAGCAATAAATCCCAGCTCAATACATATCTAAAATGATATACATTAGAGGGCGTGTGTTTAAGAGTATTAAGTTGGCTTAAATTACTTGAGCAAAATTTTAAATATGTAATAGAAATCTAAAAAGGAACACAAAAAAATTGAGAACACCACTGCAATATTAATGCCAAGCTGTTACTTTTTTTTTTTTAAACAGATCTGTACAGCAACATAGCAAAGAATGCAGTGATCACAATTCAAGCCAGACAGCAATCTAAGGGAATACTAATCCTGTATACAGCAGAGCTGAAACACTCCCAACATTCAGATGCTCCAAGTATGTTGGCTACCCTAATGCACTCCAAACCAGTTCTACCTACATAGGACATTTTGGTGTGAAAAAGTTTCTGTAAAGTGCCCTTTGTTTCCAGTGTTTTTCTTGTACAAAATATTACAATGGTTTTTTATATATATGTTTACAGACTTGCACAGCTAGAAAAATATAAACTACAATTGGGCTTGGCAATCAGTTCTTTTCTTTAAATACATGACATTTCAGAGAAAAAATTGTAGTGGTAACATACCCTGCACTTCAAGCATCTGCACAGAAAAGCTTTCTTCCTTAAGCGTATCAAGCCTAAAAACCATGACTGCAGTGAGACATGTGCCACAGTAAGTGCAACGAATGCAATTCATCTACCTCCTGGCATAAGGGAGACACAAGATGAATGTTATTTGTGCAGGTTAGTGGCACAATATAGAAAAATCCGTAACTAAACATTAAATTCCTTAATAACATTCATTAATTTCATAGGCAGAGCCTGTTAAAAAAAGGACAACCGTTGTAGCTTTTAAGAAAAGCAGACGCTAAGTTCACGGGGCATTATACATCTTGAACAAAAATGCAACCACAGTTAACATTTCGGGGCATTTGCTAGCTTCAAGCAAGCCCCCAGGTATTAAGGTTTTTTCCATTCAACTTTTAAGTAGAGGCCGGGGAGGATTTTTTGCTTTAAAGCTACAGTATCTGTCATTATGGCTTTTAACACCCCAGCTTTCACCCAGATGAGGTACATGTTTCTAGTGAAATGGTAACAGTTGAGCAGGATGAGTTTCAATGGACCACAAAAATCCACACATAGGTGTAAACAGGTTGTCTTATGAAAGGTTGCCAAACCAAATTGTAACAGCGCAAAACAAGATTTCTTCTTTTATTTTTCTCTGTAGAAAGCGTTGTCGAGGCATCTAGGACGTCGCTAGTAGTTAAGCCACTGAGCAAACCCTCTTTCCACCAGACTTCTGTTTACCGACACCACCTAAAAGGAGGTAAAAAAAAAAGTAGAAAGGTGAACAAACTACTAGCAAGAAGCATCAGCAAGTTCCTAACCAGCAATAAAAAGTCTGCATAATCATATACCTTATCAGTGTTGAAAAAATAGGCATGTTAACATACCCACCTCATCTCCCGTCAAGTTCCACAGCTGTATCAGTGGCAGACCTGTTGCGCTGTCATAATTTGTGACCTGGAAACACAGAAGAACATTAGCGTGCAGCAGTTCTGGTCTGAGCCGTGCAGGGTGCAAGGCTAGCATCATTCACTGCATATCAGATCCTCAGACTCAGCGTAGGCTCGTGGAAATGTAGCTCCTGCCACCAGGCAGCTGGGACACCCTGCTGGCAAGTGCGCTCTGGTCGCTCAAATCCGTGCCCTTGCTAGAATTAGTGATGCATTTGAGCACTGCACTAAAACCCAAGGAAGCTGCGAGATTGAGCGTCACAAGCGCTATCGGCTTCCCACTCGTCCCAACTGCCTTACGTGGACAGCTACAGCCACTGTCAGAGGCACTTCGGAAGAGGCAAGTGCCTCTTCGCTGAGACCAGGCACTGCATGCAGAAGCCTTTGGGATGCCCTTACTTCTCCCTCCGGCCAGCCAGAGGCCAAGTCCTGGATGTCAGTCTTGCAAAGACTGTTGAGACTGGCAAAGCAGCGCAGACCCAGGTGAATATTTGATCCGCTGGACAACAGGCCACTTTGTGCTCTGTAAATCCATCCAGGTGCCCTTCCTCTCTGCCCGCATCAGTAACAAGAGGGAATACTCATCCCTTCCCAGCCAGGCAGTCCTGAGTGGTCCTGGTGCCACACAAGGAAGTTTTCGGCGCCCGAGATTGCTCGACGAGAATCCTGCCCAGCAGCCAGGCTTACAGGCTGTGGCTTTGTTTTCGATTTTAACACGCACGGTATGCGAGGGGGCAGAGAGGACAACAGCAGCAGTCAAATTGGCAACCAGACTTCCAGGCAGCTCTCGTGTACCTGTGCCACTAGGACTGCGCCTTTGGTCATCTCACTAACAGCGGCGTCGGCTTCAGGTGAAAAGTGATCCTCGTCTTGGGAAAGAAAAGAGCAGGAGAAAACAAATGAGATATATTCTTCACAGGCTTTAAAGGCCAGAAGGGACTATTAAGCTAATCTTGCCTGACCTCCTACATAAGTTAGGCCAGAGAATCCTCACCTACTGTTGCTGTACGCATTTGCTGAAACCAGTCTATTAAGCTGGAGATCACACAAGTATTGTGCCTGCTGTGTTGCTGAAGGGAAAGGATGAAGTGCTTTCTAAAGCCACTAGCTCAGTTAATGTGAACATAAGTGGCTGATGAATTAGGAGGCTTTAAAGACAGAAAAGTCTACTTCTGCAGTACGTTTGAGCTGCCATTAGTATTTTGATCCTTAATAAACTAAGCTCAGGGGCCTCAGGACATTACTGACCCTGCACAGAGTGCAATACTGTGAACGGGAACTCGGAAGCATTTGTATCACAGGCCGGCTGGCACCTGAACAGTGCCAAATGCACTCTTGGCAGCTCAGGTCTCTCAGCCTGCACAGCTTACGTGGGCACTGTTGCTAACTCCACACCTGTAATGCAGCAGGAAACTCTTGTGTCCCAGGCAATACAGTTACAATCTACACTGCAGACCAGACATTTCAGAAGTATTTTCATTTTGGAGGAAAGTTGCTTATTTCCTACCAAATCACTGCAAAATGAAGTTTCTCCTTTGTGCTCCCCACCCTGAGACCGCCTCCAGCAGCAAGTGAACTCCTTACAAATCCCGAAGGAGGTCGATTACCTCAGGGAACATGGAAAACACTGACTTCTGCAAGAAGCAGCTTAAACCTCGCCATCCATCTACAGTCTTGGCAGAGCCTCCTGTACCTCCTGGTTAGAGCACGCATCTCTAACACCACTAGAAAAAAGGAAAAAAAAAAAGGGGGGGGGGGGGGGCCAAACCAAAGCATTTCTAGGTAGTGACTGACATTCTTCCAGTGCTTGGAGGGTAGTCTTTTGAACACAGAATTATACACATCAGTCATTTTAGTAGGAAAATGTCAGATATTCATCTAGCAGATTAAAAACTAAGTTTGCGTTTACAGCTACTCTATGACAGAAGAAGGCAGAGTAGTTACAGCTGCTTCACCTGTACCCTGCCAGTCCTGCCAACTTGCTGTTTAGGAGAGTAATTCATTCTCTCCTCCATCCAGGAAAAAGCCTGAACATTTATCATCTTTCCCCTGGAGCCTGACAGGTTATGCCATGCTAGCACATTTAGAAGAATAAAATACAATTTTTCCAATCTTGCTCTAGTCACATCAGAGGCTGCGCTTGCAATAGGAGGGAAAAGGTTTAGACAGAATCATCGCTTGTACACAGTTGGTATCCATTTAAACCTGCAGGAGGAGCACCAACGGTATGTCTTGAGAGCTCCATTACCTGGGAGTGGCACCACGTTGTCTAGTAAAACTTCTGCTCCTTGGAAAGGTAGTGATAAAAAATCAGACCTTAAAGAAAAGAGAATCAATCAGAGTAAGAACACGGCTTTAAGTTTCTCCTGTATTCTTTTAGAGCAATTGATTAATCAATGTCACCTTACAGGAATTCAGTTTGAAATTGATGACAGTAAAAAAAAAAAAATCAGATTGTTCTCCCAGCAATCTAAGCAACAGCAATAAATAGTCTGATTAGCACACCAAGTTGGATTGGGCTCCAAGCAAAAACCACCTCCATAATGGAAGCTGTACTGCTTTTCTCCCACCTCTGGGGCACAATCAAGTATTTAATGGGCTTGTCTAAGAAAACCCCCATCCAATACAGCTCTCCCAGCCAATGGGGCTGGGGCACAGAGAATCTGAATCTTCTTTCTAGCTCATCAATTAACTACAATTTAGGGCCTCCTGAAGGCATCCTTTCACTCAGCTTCCACGCTGAAGTGGCAGAAGTTGCAATTTCCTCTCCCCTCCCCTTCGAAAAAGCCTTGCAAGAGCTTGCTGTGCTCCCAAGGAATTCACAGCTGCTGCTGAGCCAAGCCTTTCCACCGTTTTCCGCTTCAGCTGTGGAAAAACCTATAAGCAATTCAAACGGTATATGAAGATTCAAGCCAGATATTGCCTTAGGCCACAGAAGAGGAGCTAAAGACCTGATTTGTCTGAGTGTGTCAATCTTCACTTTGTCGTATCCTCCATAGTCCACGTATCTGAGCTCCACTTCACCGGTCTCTTCGAAGTAGCTAATAACTTGAGCCCGGAACCATGCCCCATCCAGGCCTGGAGCCGCGCAGATAATGCCAACTGCAAAACACAGGAGTACAGAGGAGAAAGGCTCAGCGTAAGTGGATTTCCAGAAATTAGCACTTCAGGCATCAGTACTTATCTACTGAGAATCAACAGCATTTCTTACGCTGCCAACATCTTCTTTCACCACCACCCACACCCCCACCAGACAAGGCCTGCAGCTGGGACGCAGGAGAAGTGGGTTTTACTCTCAAGTCTCTGTCTGCCACTTCCATGCTGTTCTACCCAGGTGTACAGTTCCCTTCCAGCCTTCGGTCACTAACAGTGAGGTCTGTCCCCAAAAAGGAAAGTTAGCGCTAGTAACCCCCTTCCATGTGATGCACCCTCCACTTTACACCACGTGCAGACTGTGACACTATGAAGATTTGGGAGTAGTTCCATACTTTGTCAGCAAAAATACACCAGATGCCAAGTTGATTAGAAATAGCCTGAGATGGACTTTATCTCATTCTGAATTTCAACATGCAACTAAGTGGCTGGGGAGGTACTCCAGGGATGAGTGGGGTAAGGAAGAGTAGAGCAGCATCTGTAGTCTGCCAGCGGCTTAAAAAAATATGAAATGACAAGTGAACTATCACATTCTCATCCACTGGGAAACTTCCCAAGCCTAACTCAGTGGCATCAGGCTTTCGTGTGACCCTAGAAGTTTCTCAGCTGAACAATTTGTGAGCAATCACATTACATGCCTTCTACTGGAGTTGGCAGGGTTGGAATTTCCAGTTGAGAATAGCAGGCGTACATCTGCTGGTCGAGGCTACGCAGACCATGGAAAGTGGGGTGCGTATGCTGCTGTAGAAACATGTGCCCTGCATCGACTTGGTTTGCCACGACGACCTCTACAGAGACTCCGTCTGGGAGGAAGAGCTGTCATGTGGAGAAAAGAAATTCTCATTAGCGTTCACTGCAACACAAGCTTCATTCACAGCAACTCCATGTTCCACCAGCAACTCCTGAGGCTTACAGCCATGGGTGGAAAAGCCCTGGCACTCCGGTATTTCACTTCCAAAAGCTACTCACTGTTACTCCCTGCTGCTCTAACAGAAATCAGACTTGAGGCGGGGCCCGCCTTGCATACAAAAAGACTATCGGCATGAAGCAGTCGGAAGACTTATTTACCCAAGGGATCCGGGGAACTACAGGCCTGTCGGTCTGACCTCGGTGCCAGGGAAGGTTACAGAGCAGATCATCTTGAGTGCCATCACACAGCAGGTACAAGACAACCAGGTTATCAGGCCCAGTCAGCGTGGGTTTATGAAACGCAGGTCTTGCTTGACTAACCTGATCTCCCTCTGTAGCAAGGTGACCCACTTAGTAGATGAGAGAAAGGCTGTGGATGTTGTCTACCTAGACTTTAGTAAAGCCTTTGACAGCATTTCCCACAGCATTCTCCTGGAGAAACTGGCTGCTCATGGCTTGCATGGGCGTACTCTTACTAGGTAAAAAACTGGCTAGATGGCCAGGCCCAAAGAGTGGTGGTGAATGGAGTTAAATCCAGTTGGCAGCCAGTCACAAGTGGTGGTCCCCAGAGCTCAGTTTTGGGGCCAGTTCTCTTTAATATCTTTATCAATGATCTGGACAAGGGGATCGAGTGCACCCTCAGTAAGTTTGTGGATGACACCAAGTTGGGCAGGAGTGTTGATCTGCTCGAGGGTAGGAAGGGTCTCCAGAGGGATCTGGACAGGCTGGATGGATGACCTGAGGCCAGTTGTATGCAATTCAACAAGGCCAAGTGCCGCGTCCTGCACCTGGGTCACAACAACCCCACGCGGCGCTACAGGCCTGGGGAAGAGTGGCTGGAAAACTGCCTGGTGGAAAAGGACCCGGGGGTGTTGGTCAACAGCCGGCTGAATATGAGCCAGCAGTGTGCCCAGGTGGCCAAGGTGGCCAACGGCATCCTGGCCTGTATCAGAAATAGTGTGGCCAGCAGGAGCAGGGCAGGGATCGCCCACCCAGGGATCAGCACTGGTGAGGCTGCACCTCGAATACTGTGTTCAGTTTTGGGCCCCTCACTAGAAGAAAGACGCTGAGGTGCTGGAGCGTGTCCAGAGAAGGGCAACGAAGCTGGTGAAGGGTCTGGAGCACAAGTCCTATGAGGAGCAGCTGAGGGAACTGGGGTTCTTCAGTCTGGAGAAAAGGAGGCTGAGGGGAGACCTTATCACTCTCTACAGCTACCTCAAAGGAGGTTGTACCGAGGTGGGTCTTGGTCTCTTTTCCCAAGTAAGAAGTGACAGGATGAGAGGAAACAGCCCCAAGTTGTGCCACGGGAGGTTTAGATTGGATATTAGGAAAAATTTCTCCACTGAAAGGGTTGTCAAGCATTGGAACAGGCTGCCCAGGAAAGTGGTTGAGTCACCATCCCTGGGGGTATTTAAAAGACGTGTAGACGTGCTGCTTAGGGACATGGTTTAGTGGTGGACTTGGCAGTGTTAGGTTAATGGTTGGACTTGATGATCTTAAAGGTCTTTTCCAACCTAAATGATTCTATGATTCTACATTTCTCAGCTCAGGCAGAATGGAAACTGCAGTGGAAGAGCAGGTAGGCAAATCTGATCTGTAACAGTTACATAAGCTGGACAGCAGAGAGCCACACAAAATCCAACTGTTTTTGAGGGCATCTGTGAACCAGCCACGTTGACGTAGCATACTATGACAGCAGCGACCAACAACAGCCTTCCACCCTGACATCAGCATAGCCAGCAAGCTGGGACTTACCCAGGCAGTCATAAGGAGGGAATGAAGCGTCAGTGGTGTTGGTGGAGGTAGAGCGTAGATGTTGGTGAGACACAGCTCTTTGAACTTCTTGCCAATCAGGCTCAGTACTTTTTCGACTTGTTGCGAAGAGCCTGGAAGACAAAAATCCCACAGAAAGTCTGTAGTACAGATATGCTGAGGACACCCCCACCCCGTGAAGTGCCTTCTGCGCTACATCAACGATTTAATTTTTAATAGATTGGCCATGTAACCTGATATCAGACCAACATGAGCAACTCAGGCCCCAGTTTCAACAGCGTTAGCCTCCAGTATGAACCCAATTCACTGGCAGATATTTTTCAGCCACAATTAATCTAACATCCTTCACAGTCAAGACCGCACTTGCTGATACACATCCCATAGCTCCTCCTTCAAGCCTGAAGGGATCCTTCAAAACGTGTTGGTTAAACTACAGCAGCCGAAGATGTTAAAATGCATTCTCACCTCTAGAATAAGAGGGTTCAAATGCCAAGGCACAGGCAACTTGGCATACACCTCTACTGTAACAGCACCGATTAGAAAAGTTTTGTAAAGCACTAGGCTCACAAAGCCACTAAATCTGTTTAAATTCCTTGCCCATCTAATTAAGGCCCCCAAGCTACATATTAGACCATGAATAAAGAGACATTCCGCTTACCTTCAATGTGACAGACTTGGGAGTCACGGAAATAAGGTAGTGTTGAGACATAAATTTTGGCACCAGACGATTGCCTCAAGAAGCTCATAAATTTTCCTTGTTTGCCGATCAAGCGGCCAACTAATTCCTTTATGAAAGTAACAAGAAAGCAACAGTCAGGAAGAGAAACATAGATCAAACAACACCGTTCTCTGTGGCTTATTTCACCCACATTCCCAGTTCCTGTAGCACAGGGCCAGGCAGAATAAGTATAAGGGAATGCTGGACCAGCGCAGAGTTCAGCAGGTCTATGACAAGTCAAGGTAGATACAGATCAGTAAGCACAGCTTGTTTTGATAGATCCGTCTTCGTATCTTGTAGAATGACACAAAGACACGATGGTTTTTACCAGGCCTGGTAAAAGCTACTGTCTTCCTACAGTCAAGTGAAGTCACGTCCTCTCCCAATCTCCTACCATTTCTTGTTTTAAAAAAGCATGCTACATGCCTTTTTCATTCAAATATGAAATACTAAGTTTTAGCAATTTTTAAACAAGCTAATTAGATTAGATAGGGAGTAGACAAATTCATGGGAGAGTAAACCAGGCTATCATGCCCATTAGACTGCAGAGTCCCAGGACAGCTGTGCGGGATGATGAAGAGATGTCTTTGCATGCCCTATTACTTCTACTCTTTCACTGGCACCTGCCACCACCTACTGTCAGAGACCAGGTACCAGAGCAGAAGTGTTGGGCCCAAGTCAGTATGGATAATCCTATACAATGTAGAGTTGGCTACTTCAAGAAAAGTGACAGCCTGTCTTCATGAAACACTGAAACATATTTTTCTGCTGTAGAACTGCTTCTTTAGCCTGTGTTTTACTGATCCATTAAAATGCACGTTACACGTCTTCCCTGGGCTCACAGCATCCAAGCACTCGAGGCAGCATGCTTATCCTGCCGGGAGCTGCTGTCTCACATTACTGGCTGTCATTATTCGGGTCTGCTGAGCAGCAGAACTGCAAGAGCGATGCTGTGCAGGACAGCCACAGATGATTTTGCATACACAAAGCAGGGAAGAAGGTATGAACGTAGTCCTAAAAACACAGTCTCTCTCTCAACGCAAAAGAAAGCTCACTATAAAGACAGAGACACAGCAGCTCTACAGAATAGCTCATACGAGCATTCAGCTTGTGAGGAAGGGTTTGGACAGGCAGTTGAAACATAACCCTCCTACATAGCAGGGAAAAAAAAAAAAAAAAAAATCACCTGCCCTTAATAACTGTGTACCCTCAAAGCCTTCTGAATGCTTTCAGAGCATCGGACTAACAGATTGGGGTGGAAGATAATGGGGAATAATGAGTCCAGCAACCAACATTACCCTGGGCATAACCCTGACATGCCTCTTGTTTACAGGTGTGTACTGGCTCTTTGTTCCTGTTGAGTCCTAACGGGAGCTAAATGCTTAAATCCTCGTTGATTTGTTGTTGATCTCTCTGGGATGGCACTGAGCCAGTACCAGGCTGGAAGAACCAGAAGATGGCTATGTAGGGCAAGGCAGGATGCGCGAGCAGGCCAACGGCTGGTTACCTTTGGAACCTCTATCTCCCAGATAACGACGCCGGACTTGCTGGATTCTCCTCTTAGCTTAGAGTTCTGCCGACTCACTGTCTTCCTCATGGCACAGCCACTGTCCACAAAGTCCACGCTATTTACATCCGAACCTACAAGACATACAGACATGTCAGTATTCAGACAACCCACACAATCCAGCTACCAGACACAAGGCCATGAAAATATATAATTTCATAGAGAGGTGACATTGAGCTCTTCCTATGCATTCAGTTGGGATGATCCTGTATCAGGTTCTCTGGTATTTCAGAAAGGGTAAAGTCCCATCACACGCGGCCTGCTACAAGTTTCCTTTTATTGCTGGAGAAAAACCTGCACACCTCTGGGAATGCAACAGAAGGAGGCCCGAGTTCAGCAGGAGTCCTTCAAACATGGTGACACCTTATGCAGCAGCAGAGACAAGACACTTTAAGTCAAAAGTTACCAGCTGAACGAGAGCTATGCTAACACCAACACTGAGCTGCTGCTGCAGCAAGGTATTTTGCATTTTCCCCACATGGTTTAAACAGGGCTTTTCACAGGGAGTTCAGCATGCAGGGAGGGATGTGCAACCTATTCGTCTGCTCTTTGCATTGACATTACATTCCTGCCCCAACGAGGGTTGCACGGTGACCTGAGCACCAGCTGTGCCCACTACTAGCTGTGGTAGAGGATTGTCTCTTGCCCAGATTTGTCATATGCTTGAAGAAACAAGGTGCCAGAGCTGAGCTACGTTTTGTTCCCAAACCATCAGCCGATACCAGGAACATTCGTACTTGGGAAGGGGACAAACTCAAACAGCTTCCTCCTGGTCAGATCCCAGATACAGTCAGTGTAACAAGATCAAGAACAAGAACAAGGCTGATCCTTCCTCCAGATTAACAAGCAGAAACATGAAGATCCTCACTTGCTTGCAAGAATTCAGATCACCCAGTACAAGACCGAAGAGAAAAATAAGCCCAACAGCTGCCTCACATTTGCCACATCTTAATAAGTAACACAGCACAGATGCCTCGAAAGTCAAAGGCAAGCAGTGCAGCTGTTTGCAATAGACTTGCTAGACAAGGATGAGGATTTAAGTCTCACAGCCTGGGTGCAAAGGTCAGCTGTAGGACCTCTTATCCAACACAGCCACATTATCAACTTTACCTGCTATACGCCGTCTCCCTACCTGTCTCCCTGCAGAGCTTTCAGCCCTTGTCATCGCCAGGCTCCACAACACACCGTTGTACCTTCTCATCACACCAGCATTCACAACAAGGCAAAACCATTTTCCTCCTGTGGTTACTCTCACTAGTGAAAATGTTTTGTGGGTTTAATCCTTAATTGTTGGCAAACTCACTCCCCATGTCTCACAACAAGCAGCGTTCCAACTACTTTGTAGCAATTACAAAAGACATCCTGTCATTAAGGGCTGTTGGCGCCACAGGGTCCTATAAAGGATTTTAACATCCATCCCCAAGGTCACACGGGTTAACGTTTGCTCAGACAGCTTTGTATTCTGCCAGGCACACATCATCCAGGATCTAGAAGGCAAAAGCAACACAGAGACAGATGGGGGAACTCCACGAACATTGCTCCCTGTTGGGATTTCTTGGCATGCACCTACCCTTCCAAGCAAAAAGGCTTCAGGGTAATTGGTCTGCAACCAACTGATTTTATCACAGCTCGTCAGAGCACTTCCCTGGTTCATCCAACAGCACCTCAGAAACCTGCCTTACAGCCTCCTTTCGGCAGCAGCCCACAAACACAGATAAGAACCCAGTCCTTACTAGAGGCTGCCCGAACTGAAGCAGAAACCATTTGCATTAGCAGGTCTCAAACCAGCAAGGTGTTCAACAGCCTGGCCTACATCCAGACACAGCCCATTTCACTGGGCTACTCAAGCACATGCTTCGCTTTAGACAATAAGCTTTGTGCTGAATGCAGACCAGTCTGTTCAACCTTTCGTCGTATACCCTGAAGATCACCCAGCTAACACGGGATCCTACAGGGACGGGAATTCTGAGAGCAAATGCATACCCACCTGCACACGAGGCCTAAATATTCATCTACTGGCAAAGGTAAAGATGAAGAGGACTTATCTGAACATGTTCTGAAGCAGAAGGGTTACAGCACATAAAATATTTGTTCACCACATTTTCATGGGAGCATTTTCAAATCCCTTACCTCCTGAGCGATCTCCATCCACCTCTGCTGCCCTGCGACGCTCATGATTCAAGCCTGGACCATCCTCCACGATTCCCAAAGACTCTCGTGTCAGTGTCGCTGATGCTGATGGCCACTGATCTTGGTTTGCACTAGAGCTTGAATCCTGTACAAGGCTCAGCGCAGCACTGCCGTGACACTCTGTGCTCTTTGAGATCAGAGGGAGAGAAACACAAGCAGGGACACCGCTTTCATCTTGAGATCCTGTCGTTTCTAGTTTTTCACTGTCGTCCTCAAGGGTACTGGGCTGCGTTGTCACTACTGACAGGTCTGGAAGGTCCTGTGAGAGATCTAGCCTCTCGTGAGTTTGAGACAGAAGAGAGGGCGTCGTCGACCCTGCTGAGAGCAGGGAGGTCGAGGTTTCGTTCTCTCGGCATTCCTCTTCTGACGAGAGAGGCAGTCTTCGAGGAACACATGCTTCTGTTTTGGGTGGTGAATCATTCTCTGGCGCTTCTTCCTGCTGCTCTTCTTCAGTGGCTATTGCTTGTTTATCATGATAGCTTGCATGCTTTTTTCTACGGGAATAGATCCACCAGCAGCCAACAAGTGCCAGCACTCCAGGTATGGCATATGGGATAATATTGCGGAAACGTGAAGCCATTTTACAGATCCTTAGCAATTATGTCTAGAAGAAGAAACAAAAGCCATGTTACAATAGTCACAGGAAAGGTAACAGCAAGGCTAAAGTTTCATAAATGCCTTGAGGTATTTCTATTAGCATGAACAGACTCGTTTTCTAGCCACTCCTTAAATTCACATCTCTGCTCCACCAACAGACCACAGAACAAGATCCTGACCTAAGACTAGGAATATCTGGACATTTCTCACCATTACGCTCACCAATTTCACCTTATCCCACCTTTACATGTAAAACAATTTCACCTTCTTTCTCCTGCCTCACCTTCGCAGGTCAGTACTACACACAAGGACAGCATCCGGCACTGCAAGTCTCTCCAGCATCAGGCTGGGTTCACAGCACAGCGGTACCACCAGCACTCCGAGACACAGACTTGACACGCTGCAGGTCTCCCCACTTCTCTGCTTGAAAGGCAGCACCACATTCCTGAGAGTTTCATAGGTTGACAACACGCACTTCTCTAAAACATAATAGCTCAGTGAAGGTGAAGTGCTTTGCAAATGTTCTCATCCACAGCAACTGCGAGAGGCTGGTGAGCGGGCACACGACAGAAGTCTGCAGTTAAGTAGACGCTAAACAGCAACACGCAGCTACTCCATTTACTTTTATACACACAGTGTAGGAATTCCTAAACAAAGAACAGCTACAGCCTGATCAAGCAAGTGCCTCCCAATAACCAGAAGTGCCTCTACAAGATTTTGCAGCAGTGAAGATGGGAAATCTGCTATAGCGCCCTTACAACCGCAGTATTTATCTAGCAAAAGCAGCCCGGATAGGGACACTACTACCTAGGAACCCAGCTCCAAAGTTTGTTCTACATTACTATGTTGACAGCTGCTGCTTCTCTGACTTTCCAGAGTCGAAAGCTGTCTCTCTGACTTAGAAAGTGTGTGCACCCTTCCCCACCTGCACACCGCCGAGACTCATGTCCCAGTCATGCTCCTCCATTTACAAGCCTCACCTGGGTTATCCGAGGCAGGGCTGACATGCCTTTCCTTTTCCTTAAGGAAAGTCTACAGCTGGAACACAAAGCTAAACAGTTACCCACATCCCCAAAACAGCCTTGCTGCAAAGCACTTACAGTTTATATTTTCACTGAGCAGGAATTAAAGCAAAACATCACATGTCTGGTGATGCTTACACATGACAGATTTTTCTCCAAACAGGCCTCAAGAGCCTGTTTTTGCCAATGAGCAACAAAAATAAAGATTGTTTTCAGGAGATAGCAAAGTCCTAGAAATGGGAACCACGCACTGGAAAAGAGCATTATCTAGCTCCTCTTTAGAAGCATAATATTTCCGAGACAAGACAAGGCAATCAAGTCATTCTGTCAACTATGCTTAGTCTGTCTCAACCGGAAAAAAACTTGTTATCAGAGCAAGCCTCCTGACCACAGCTTCCAAATACAACTCTCCTTTAGGGCCTTGATTTTCACGACAAGCTGATTACATTCTAGCCGAGGGACAAAAACATGCCTCCCTCAGGCTCAAACCGAGCATCCAAGCCTCAGAAAAATTAATATTCTCTCCAGATTTCTCACCTCCTCCAGCCACACCCTCCCATGCCACAAGAGCAAATACACAACTTTATCCAAGCTAGCTCAGACGCCAGCCTTGCTTCTGTACTGTTTACCACGGAGTCCTAACGACCGAGGCAAGTAAATACATGACTGGCAAAAACAGGGACTAGAAAATTTCTTGCTTAATCCCAAATCAAAGGTCAGCTGCAGACATGACTTAAGAAATCCAGTAATATCTCCAGTATATCACAAAAGAGGTATTTACGTTGTTCTACAAAGAAAACTTGAGTGTGTGTTAATTGGACATTCATAGCTGCTTTCTTCTAAATCCAAGTTACTTCCAGCTGGCTTTACACAGTCAGGTAGCAGGGCTCACTGCTGAGGATGAACTTTCAGTTAACGGCAACATCTGAGATTTGGAATTTAAAAAAAAAACCAAAACCAAAACCAAAACCAACAAACCTATGCAATAATTTGGATGTTTGGTTTTTGGAACTTGGTAAATGGAAAGGGTGAAGTCTGTACATTCCCAAGACAAAAGGTTCACATTTATGCTCTCCAGCACAATGGCACATTGTGAGCCACTGCGAGTGCTCGTCTGCTGTCTGCTTAAGTTGTTATAATTAATGCAGAACCACCCTACAAGCTGTCTCGCAGGCGTACCACAAACTCAAATTAAAGTAGCTCACATAAGTCCATTCCGAGCAAGCTTTCCTGATTAAACAGACAGCCCTATTATTATCCGATTCCCTATTAAGTTGCACCAACTGTACAAACAATAGTCCCACACAATTCCGCAGCGCAGGAAGGCAGTAGCAGGATGCCCCACAGAGGGCCAGGCCTATCCCAAAGCCTGGCAGACAAAACAGTTCTAAGAGTCATTTTCAACATTAATATAATTTAAGATAAAGATCTTCACTCTTCTGTGATATTTAGATCAGTGGGGACTGGTGGATTAGCTGACTGCTCCTTGTGAAGCTCATTTAATTTCATGTTTTTAATTTGACTAATTTTAGCAAGAGCTGCATTATACTATCAGTGATCGTGTTAAATGGGAATTCCACATCCTTCCATCAGCTAGAAAGGGATGAAAGGTGGTGGGTCTGTACAAGATGCCAGCAGACACCCTAAAGCACCGGGTCGGCTAGGGGACAGCTAACACCAACAAACATCTCCTAACGTAAACGTGATGGGAAGACTTCATTGGCCTGATTTCGATACGCTGGTCACAATGTCACTTTTTACGTGATGCCTAGAAGATGACTGATTTTTAACCTGCTCAACCAAACGGTTGTAAGATGCAGCACATACGTCTCTTCCATTGCCTCCACAGGAGAGCTCCTAAAGCCCACGTGCCTTTTCCAACACGTTTAAGAGCGACAAAACCCGCTCTCCGCTGCCAATTTGACAGCCAGTTCAGGACTGCAGGGGCAATAGGATCATTTAAACACATGGGGGGAAGAAAGCCTGCGATTCTCCTGCCGGCAGCAGAACAGAACGTGGCAACTTGTCAAATCACATGGCTTTAAACACTGCCAAACTGGAGGGAGCCTGGCCCGACAGTCCTCGCACTCTCCAGGCAGGAGGAGCCAGCTGGAGAAACGCAGCAGCTCTGGAGGCTTTGGACCGGAGACGATCGGCTCGTAAGAGCCAGAACCAGTGCGAAGGGCTGGATGCCCCAGTGCCGTTTCCCAACACGCAGGGCCCCATGCAGTCCCGCACCAAAAATAGCGCGGAGCTCGCACACTGTATGCGCTCACCCCGCACCGCCAGCCACTTCCACTTCTTTCTGGCATGTCAGGAATCCGGTTTAAATGTCACACCTTCTGTCAAGGCAGGGCCAGAGAGCTGCAGCTAGGACATGAGACTTTTCCAACTTGCTAAATAATCCCCACGGTAGGTCAGGATGGGATTAAGACAGCAAGGGGAGAGTAGGGGTCAGTCAGCTCTCCAAATCTCTATCCTGACTTGATTTATGGAAAGCTCCTGGTAAAGACCAGGGAGATGAGAACAAGAATGAACGCACACCCTTGCCTACCTTAAAAAAAAAAAAAAAAGCGCCAAGGACAGTCAACTTATTCTACTTGTTCACATTAGGGTCCCAGAGCAGTTTTAAGCCACCTTGTTTCCCTAGCCAGGACAAACAACCCTTCAGTATACACATCCTTATTAGGTTAGAAATGTTTGCAGCATGAGGTTCAGAGAAAAGCCAGATAATTCACTCTCAAGGTTCGAGAGGAGACTTCAGCAAGCACTTGCTCCGGATTTTCAGGGCTTTCTACACACAAGGAGGTCTGTTCTGGGGGCAAGCTGCTTCAAGTCTCTACAAGAAGAGAGACAAGTCCCAAGCGACTGAGCCCCGGTGCTCTGCAGGGACATACCCTACACTGCTGCCAGTCCCTGCCTCCTCCGCTCCCCTTCCGCCCCAGCGCTGGAGAGGTTACACTTCCAAACCCCAAAAGCAGTGGCAATCCAGGCTGGAATTAAAGGCTGTCCTGAAGGACCACAGAGCAAACGAGCAGGCAGCTAAATTGGAAATGTAGCTTCAACAGCAAGGCCGGGATGCCTCCCTACAAACCCTATAGTTAGTGATACAGCACTCAGGAAATAAATACTATCTGGGTGAAAGAGAACTGGACAAGGTTGGCACAGTTAAAACTAAATGGGACCACGTGGGCTCTTAAAATTTTCCATGCTAAAAATAACCAGTAGCACATGCTCTGCCTTATAGGAGACATAAGGAGTTGACAAAAACCTAAAGAACTGGAGGCCCTACCGTTAAGATTAAAATAAGAGAAATTACTGCAGAGAAACAGACATAGACTTACTTGATCTACATTTGGCGTAAGGCTTTTCTTTTTCCATTGAAAGTCCAACTGGCATAGGGTACTGCAGTATCTAAACCACAGCTTCTTTGCTTTTTCGTACAAAGATAAAGGAGGCAGACAGTCAGCCACAGAGGGACCACCTGCTGCTTCCTCTCTGGAGAGAGAGCCTCTCCAGAGTGAGGTTCAAACTGGAGAGCAAAGACAACTCCTACCCACTCAGGTTTGCATCAGAGGCTGACCTCAAGGGACACATCTGTGAAGTCACAGTGGCCTGCCATGTCACGGGGCTGCAAGCCCTTGCATCACGCACTCCTGATCACCAGGGTGTCAGTCGGCCACAAGACTTTGCAGCCTTTCCCGCACTCTTTTCCCAGGCCAGCCTGGTGTACCACCATCAAAACCACCATCACGCAGAGGTGAGAGCTGGCAAAACATGACTCAGTGGCTACAAACCTCCAAAGACAGGTAGGAGCCAGGCAAGCAAGATCTCAAACCGGATGGCGCTTATTTTAAAAAGAAGTGAACAGGTAAGTTTCTCTATACTTAAGTAATTAAAGTGCTCTGCAGCAATTTCTGCTTCCAACAGCAGCCAGCAGCACTGAAAGACAACAGCAGCAAGAGATACCCCTTAAGCAATACCGCCTTTTCCCAGCCCAGTTAACATGGGCTACAGAGCTCCAGAAACAGGCTCCTCTGAATTCAGAAAACTACTAATAAAGTCTCTCCACAACCTTAAAATATTTGAGAACCAACAGTCCTATTTGCAGCCGGATTAATTACAACATCAGTAAAAGGCTGAAAAAGCTGGTTGCTGTAGAGCAAAACAAGAGCTCTGGAACAAGAAACGCCACCAACACCGGACTGTCTTTTATCTCCAAGATAAAATCTCCTTTCAGTGTAATCAGCTTCACTGGTGTTCCCACAACAGCTCAGTCCCCTCCTTTGCAGCTGAAGCTGCTACACTGATGGCCCAGGCTTTGTTCGTATTTCATTTTACAGTCACGGCCAAACAGTGGCCCAGCACAGCTCCAGCAGTACCACTTCTGGGCCAAAGCAGGACTCAAAAGAGTTTCTATTTACACTGGAAAGCATGGGTTTACAATAAAAGTATCAACCTAGCCAAACTGTAGGGGTTTTTTTTACAGGTGTTTTGGAAATCACCAAGAAGCTCATATATATACAAACACCAACCACCAGCAACCCTCAGCACCTGCACTGCCTAAAGGATTAACGCAAGGCCCTGGGCTGATCACTCCTGCTATGCCATAAGTCACAGGTTACACTTTGTAACTAACATTAACCCTATCAGATTATCAAGCTCCTTACTGTACTTTATATCTTATTACCTTCCTGCTCCCATCGTTTCATTATTTATAGTTTCCTCAACCAAGCTAGAGGATTCACAGGGAGAGACACCATTACAGAGGAAGGCAAGATCAATTCTTCGCCGCTTTGCCAGAAAGGTATTTCAGGTACAGGAGCAAATTTCAGAAACTGCTTCTGTACCACTTTACCAATACCACCTTTACCTTTCGTGGCTATTCCTCAAGATACGGTGGAGGGTTGGTTTGTTGTTTTGTTTTTTGGGGGTGGTTTTTTTTCCAGTTTTGGAGTCTGCTCCAGAAACAGAGCCAGACCAAATGTTCTGCTTCTTCGAGCAAGCCAGGAGAGTTTAGCGCATAAGCCAGAGGCCACACAACCTTTCTATTATCACCCAGCTCCAAACTGCAGAGAAAGTCCTCTGATTCAGACTAACCCACTCTGTGCACAGGTATCCCTGACTGGGGAATGAACACTGCTTTTACAGCCAAGAGGCTAAGACACCAGTTGTTGCGATTCTTTCTTTCCTCCTTGACACACTTACCAGTCCAGATTCAACTCTTTTAAAAGCATTTTTCATAGAAGACTAAAGAGAATCAGTCCTCCACAGTACAGGCAAAGCAGCTTTTATTACCTTTATAATCTACCAACACATTACAAAAGTTTTCCCCAAATCCAGATTTTATTGTCTTTCATTCTTTCTGCATTTTCACCCAGGTTGGAGAATAGAACAAGTTACTTTCCAGAATTTCAGAAAAAATACATCCAATACTTAGTATTTTGTGTTTGCTTCTACACCAATGAAGCTAATGCAGCCCTTGCTATGGGCAATGCTAACGAGTGTAGTGTCCACTACCGGTGCAGCTTAAAAATTAAAATTTAAAAGCAGCCAGCTAAGTCAAATGTCTGGCACCTACATCAATTGCCACAAAACAGGCATGTACAGCACTCAGGAGCAGAGACTAAACTAACCAAAGGCTTCCAATATACTCTGCACATTAAAACAACAACAACAACAACAACAACAACAAAACAGACCTGAATTTTCAAGGAGACAGAACAGTGAGGTTTACATCACGACACACTGATACTGCTGCAAGAGACAGTGAGAAAAGAGGCAGCACTGAGACCAAACAGGTATCCGGAGAACAGCATCAAGAGCTGTTCACTGGGAGGTTTACTGTGCACAGCAACAAGACCTTGATAAGCAGCTTCTCAAAACAAAAGCTGGACTAGACTTAAACAGAAAAGCAAAAAGCAGTGTTGTTCAGTTGGAAGCCTTGAACCCAGGGCTTGGCTTGCTGAGAATAAGTTGCAGAAGCACACAGAGAGGAAGAATATCAAATATTTGTGAAAAAGGCACTCCACGTTCATCTGCACCAGGAAGGAACAGCAAAGATTTCACTGAGAGTCATTTAGACTGAACGAGCAGAAAGATAACTTGTATGCATTAACAAGCTTGCAACAAGAAGTCACACAACATATTTGAGACCTAATCAGAGAGAGAGACAGGCTTCGCTTTGATCTGTGTTACAGTAGCACTGGCAAGCCCTGCCCAGGTTACACTAAGGGGCTGTTCTACACAGAAAGGCTTCCCCCAAAGACTGCAGGCTGCCTCAATTTTTTAAATCCAAACTGTGGGATAAATTACTATTCTGAGAATTTATAATTTTTTTAAAAATTGCTGTTGGCTTGTCAAAAATATGTTTTTCATACAGTGAAATATTTTCATTCAGATGCACCAGCAGCATATAGTAAGAGTTAGGGCGGAGCAAGTAAGGATCTTGGTTTTTTTGTTTGTGAGACTGCATATTAGGAATCTAGAAGAAGAAAACCAACCAGCTGGATAGAGAGGATAACTGGTAACATTTGTTTGCAATAAAGTTAAGTCTAAAATCCATTGGAAAAACCCCCGCAGTGGTTTGTTTTAATCCCTTAGTAGAGAGAAAAAAATGGAAATCATGTAGAAAGGTAGGAAATCCTGCTTGAAAATTTGAAATCCAGCAGATGAATTCCTCCCCAAAGTAATAAATATGTTAAAAGTAAGTTAACTGAACAAGAAATTCTTTGAAGCTTTAAACTGAGCTTCTCCTGTCTCTCTGTTCTTCTTCAAAATTGTATTTGAAATTTTTCAGTTTACAGAGAGATTGTAATCATTGTCTCTGAAGACACAGCCTGAGGCTGGAGCTTTAGGCTAAGATTTTATTTTCTATATATTAGCATTCAGAATGTTGGGGAGAAGAAAAATACCATTTTCAAAGTGTACATTCAACGCCATGTATGCAATTCCTTTACTGTCCACTGGTTTGTATAGTGTTAATTTACTGGCAAGTGATCAATCAAAATCATAGTGCACAAAGAAGGATGGAATCTTTTTTACTCTCTTCTACCGGTGCTGGAATTAAGCACTTCAAAAACTTTGAAAACCTAGAAAAGCACTTTTACAGCTTTATTCAGTAGGGTGAACAAGTAAGTGTTACAGATATAAGCATATGTCATATCTACTGAGTAAAAACATTTTTTTTGTTTTTCCTGGTCCTGAGAGGAAAGATATTCTAAATATACTGCTCACTAGTGTTGCCTATTCCGTAAAGCTCACATACTTTGTTTTCCACTAATATTTTTAAATGACACAGAAGTTACTGCTCTTCAGTCATATCCCTGCATTCAATTACACAAGAACCTCATTCATTAGGTGGTTGAGAAAAGCTTTGTATTTTAGACTGTGAAATGATGGTAATTAAATGACAAGGATACAGGAGAAAGTTTATGTTTGTATCTCTACTCTCTACCTTCTTTGTAGAGCAAATAATTAAAAATTAGAGCCTAATTACATACAAATGAAAAAATCCGAAGCTTTCTGCACTCCAAATAGGAATGCACTGAAATATCAATAGCTCATTTTATATAGCTGAAGTATTAGCCTCTACTTATAGAGCATTAAAATAAAACACTTCAAGCAGTTTGTGCTCTATTTGGCAGTCAAAAGATAGCTTTCTACATTGTTGATTAATAGGCTGGGATTCAACTATACAACTTGAAATATATTTCATTAGCAAAATATACAATGGTTTGTCTGTAACAAGAAAAGAAAATCAACAACAAATGCTGAACGGAAAAGCAAAATAAATATATTCTCTTTAATAAGATGTGGCAGGAAGAGGTAGGTCTAACACAAGTGTATAAAGCCCAAGAAGCTGGTTCTCTGCAACTTACTTGGTTCCAGACCCCTTTGCTTGTGTACTTTTCTCCTTCTCTTATCCTGTTTTATTCGCAAATAGTACTTTTTTTCTGTGAGCACTACTCCATCTGCGTAGGGCAAGTACATTCCATTACGTTGCTATCTCTGCTGAAAGGCTTTCTTCTTTTTTTTAATGTGTTTTGTAACATTCTGTTACCTAAATGGGCACTGACACGTTTTTGATAGTGAAGGGGACATTGCAGTGGAGTACATTTTTCATCAGATGAAGTGTAAACCAAGAAGAATGCCTTTCCAAATGAATTTTTTTACCTCATACAATTTGTAGGTTTTATGCAGAAATTGCTCTGTAAAGCTTTGTGGCCGGTGCTGGATCTGGAGCCAGACCTGAGAATCGTAATAGTCCCCACTGACTCTAAAAGCTGTGAACTTCATTTAATACAAGTCATGGACAATTTAGCACCTGGTGATATCTTTATCTTTTCTGCCCCACGTTGAATTCAAACTCATAACCTGGAAGTAAAGACCCTGTTGTCAAATGCCTGTACCCTATATTCAGTGACTCAGTGTGAAATTAGATGCTTTACTTAAATTTTTGTATGATGCATGTAAAACATTTCTATGGAATGCTACATCTTCCAAATATGCCCTGAGGAGTCTAAGAATAATGAAGTATAAATTGCTTTTAGCTTGAAATACCAATAAGAAGAAAAATACAGATATAATAGAGATTTTAATAGTAACTAGAAACTGTGGTGATTAAAATTGACATGACCTGAATGTCTCTATAGAAATGTATTTAAATTCACAATATTTTGCACTGCTGTGCCAAGGAATTAAAAACAATCTACTAGAGAATGATCCAACTTTTGCAGCTCTTGAATACTAAGGATTATGTTTAAGAAAACTGTGGCAAATGGGATTCTGTATCAAATCTGCACCTGCACATATGCTATGGCATGATGCTTTAAAAGCTTTGGTAAAAGTACGGAAATTTGGCTTCATTCTCAATTGACACTAAGGCATGGTCATGTCTTGGAAGTGAGAAATATTTGGATGAGGTTAATAAATTCGTCCCTACTTAGAAACAGATTAAGATAAAATGGGAACATACTATAATAAGAATGGTGTTGTCACTAGCTTCATTTGATCCGAGGCAGTTAAATTACAGTGTGCCTTTCTTTATGAGGCAATTTTGCCAAGATAAATATTCTTAGTTTAGAATGAATTGTGCAGAAATTTAAATACATTGATCTTTGTTTTGAAATGAAATTACTGCTACTTCTAACAACAGAATCAAGTATCTTGTGCTTTCTTGTTAAAAACAAAGTAGAGTGTATGAGAATAATGTTAAAGCAAATTAATCGTGTCTGGTGGAGTAATTTTCCCTTCGAAGATGCTCTTTGTACACAATAGAAATGTTTCTCAAGACTGTCAGTTCTGTCAAAATTGTCAATGGAATTCGTGCAATCAGTAGTAATAGCCAAAACCCAGAAATTCCATTTTGCAAGAAATAGGGAGGTTTGGACATCTGAGTCCACTTCAGATCTGATAACATTCAAATGTTTTCATGGAAAAACAGCACAGTGTTTGAGAGACAGATTTACATCTTTGTAACATTTGATGTGGTGCCAGAATGAATCTTCCATATTTTTAATGAGTGCCCTAATAGCAACTGTTGGCTCAGTTGAAGAGAGTCAGGCTCAGTCTCTGTCCTCTTCTACGTCCTTCTAAGTTTTTGGAGGATTAAACTTCTTTTGTTTACCCAACTGTAAAAATATGGTGTATGGTTTTATGTCCTCTAATAGTGCATAAACTCAACCTCCATCATAAAAAAATCATGCAGGTTAATTGTCATGTTATGATGGTCACCAAAATTATTACTATTATTTCCCTGATCCATTGCCTTTTGGACAAACCATTGCCTAATCCAAGATTCAGCATTTTCTCTCTTCTCCTTTGTGGGCTGCAGGAATGCACTTAAACTTCAGGCTCCAGCTTCATATCACTATCCAGATCCTCATTTTTATAATTAAAAAAAAAAAAAAAAGAAAAAAAGTTTTATCTCTTAGACATTTTCTAATCCAAGGCAAAAAATTACGTATTTATACCTATTTTCATAATATGATTCTGTCATAAGAAAAAATTCTTACTCAAATCTGACTCAAAGAAAAAGTTGTCATTTCCAAATAAAAGTATGCTTTTTCTTTTTTTCTCTTCCTCCTCTTTCCTGAAAATTTGGAGCCCTAAATGTGATAACCATATGAAAATTTCATAGTCCAGTGGATTATGTATTTTTAATACAATTTTCTTACCAGAAGCTTTACCATTCAGTGATTATCACTTTCCATAATGTAACTTTCAGAACTGCGGCACTCTGGCTGTGTTCCAATTTATAAAATTGAAGTGGCCACAGTTCACTAGTTTTTCTATGTAGGAAAGAAAGTTGTTAGATGTAGATGTGATAAATGTTGCTAAGTAATGGATTACACTGTATAAACCAAACAATAGTTGTTTTATGGTAGTTATTAAAATGTTCTATAAGCCTGTGCCCAGAATCAAAGTTGAAATCATGAATATTTTAAATTTTGCTGTTAATTTTAAGAAATCCCTGCTTATTGCTAGAGTACGAGAAGTTTGCTGAAAATATTCTGAAAAGAATAATAATAATATATGATAATATAAACCTACTTTAATCTTAATACCATGAAATAAATTTCTCAAATTATATCTATACTGGCAATGTGTGTTCACTGTAAATGCTACAGAAACATGTTTTTTTCTTCAGTTTTAAATTAGCATTTTCTTCTTCTAAGTAATAATTACAGGGGAGGGTTAATAGCTTTTCTTTTAAAGTATTTATATTATCCATATTTGTTGCTGTATTTCTTCCTTGCATGTTATGTTAGTTTCCCAGAAGAAATGTATTTTCTCTATTGTCCCATAATATTTGGAGGGGTTTGGGTAATTGTCATCATCTCCTGCAGATTCTTTTAGCTGTAGCTTGAAATTATTTTAAAGTTGTTCATAGTATTTTTCGCATGTTTTATTGCACTGTAGCCTTAGTATGTGAATAATAACATGTGAGTTACGGCAAAGGACTGATGCAGCATAAATAGCAAACCATCCAGAACAGTCCATGAGGAGTTGATTTTGCCAACATGATGCTGCTTGTTGTTTTTATTTAAAACAAAACAAAACAACCGCAAACCCAAACAAACCCCAAAGTATTCATATGTGTTAAATTTTATCACAGTAGCATGTTGGAGTACGTAGAATCTCTCCAAGTCAGACTTGCTTAAGGCCGTCCTCTGAATCGTAGTTTTAGCAGTATTCTGACGTGCAATACCGCACCTTCTGCTGTTTTGGGTGGTTTAATGCTGTGCAGTAGGAGATTAATTTCAGCTCTGAGGAGTGCTGAATCATAAAAAAATACAGGCGCATATGATCTTTGTCCTGGGTTCAGCTGGGATAGAGTTAATTTTCACAGGAACCTGGATGGGGCACAGCCAGGACAGCTAACCTGAACTAACCAAGGAGCTATTCCATACTATGTGATATCATGCCCAGTATACAAATGGGGAGTGGGCTGGGGTGGTGGCCCCCCCAAAATGGAACCTTGTGGGTTGAGATAAGGACAATTTACTGGGACAACACAAAAAGAAAAGTTACAACAACAACAACAGTACTGATAAAAAAATATACAAAAGGAGTGACGCACAGTGCAACTGCTCACCACTCAGAACCCGACACTCTGCCACTTCCCCCCCGGAAAGCCCAGGGCACCCCCCCAGCGTATACCCCCCGGTGTATAGTGTTACGTTTTGGATTTAGTATGAGAATAATGTTGATAACACACTTATGTTGTTAGTTGTTGCTAAGTAGTGTTTAGACTGAGTCAAAGATTTTTCTCTTTCTCCTGGCCAGCCAGCAAGAAGGCTGGAGGGGGACAAGAAGTTGGGAGGGGACACAGCTGGGACTGCTGACCCCAACTGGCCGAGGGGGTATTCCCTACCACGTGACGTCATGCCCAGTATATAAACTGGGGGGAATTGGCTGGGGGTGGATCACAGCTCAGGAACTAACTGGGCATCAGTCAGCAAGTGGTGAGCGATGGCATTGTGCATCACTTGTTTTGTATATTCCAATCCTATTGTTGTTATTATTATTACTATCATTATTAGTTTCTTCCTGTTATTTCTTTCCTGTTATTGCATTCTGTATTCTCTCTTTGATATCTTTAGTGTGTAAAAATGATACCCTCTTGTAAATTAAGAATAGTCAAAATATGCCACTGTGTTCCCATTTGAGTCACAAGATAGATGTTTCAGTATCGTGTTTGGTTCAGGCTTACGTGATGCAGTCCTTTGTCTCCTGAGGGTGCTGAGATACAGTCAGCAGAAAAAAACCAACCGCTGTACCTTGACATGACAAAGTCCCCATCAGTGATTCTCCTATATAGCATACTGGTATGGAGTTATTTGGAAAGATGCAGGAATGTTAGTGGAGGTACCAGGGAGAAAATACATTGAATTTCTCCCTTTTCTTACTAATACAAATAAGCTTACATCCCTGGAAAATATGATGTCTTATATTTATTACCATCAAGTAGTGAAATAGTAGCATGATGCCTACCTTTCTAGACTTACATGTAATATCCTTGAGGAATTTGTAAATGCTTTGAGTAAAAAAAAATCTGAAACAGGAATATTGCCTCAGTCATGAGGGGTTTAAATTTGCAAGTTTGTTCTTAATGCAGTAAAAAGATAGACCAGAGAGAACATTTTGTACCCATTTGAGTCATCTGCTTGTCTAGCTTTTTGATTTGTTGTTGACACTCTCCTTTAGTTAGAGATAATTTCCAGGCGATTTAAAAGCCTCTTTTGAATATTCAAATATTTTGAGGATTTAAAGGGTGAAAGCCCTGGAGGGTAGAGGAGGCCGAGAAAGCTTCTTAGTATGAAAGGATCACCTCCTAAGGGCCACTGAGATGATGAAGAGACTGGAGCATCTCTCGTGTGAAGAAAGGCTGAGAGGGCTGGGACTGTTTAGCCCGGAGAAGAGAAGGCTCAGGGTGGAGCTTATCCATGTGTGTAAATACCTGAAAGGAGGGTGTAAAGAAGACAGAGCCAAACTCTTTCTGTTGGTGCCCAGTGATGGGGCAAGATGCACAAACTGAAACACAGGAGGTTCCCTCTGACCATTAGGAAACACTTTTTTTTACAGGGTGCCCAGAGAGGTTGTGGAGTCTCCCTCCCTGGAGTTATTCAGAAAACATCTGGACATGGTCCTGGGCAAGCAGCTCTAGGTGGTCCTGCTTGAGCAGGGGGTTTGGACTAGGTGAGCTCCAGAGGTGCCTTCCAACCTCAACTATTCTCTGTGATTCAGTGCTTTAGTTTTACTCATAAAGCCTCTGAACACATCCCTGATGCCTGCCAGGAGGGATTCTGGGACGATGGATGATCCCAAACTCCTCCACTAGGATTCATCACAAAACAAAATCTACCTATTCCAGAATATCATACGGCAGACACAGTCATAAGAATAAAAAATATAATTTTGTTGTGGACATCAACTGCAGGATCCCAGGAGGCCCAGTGGCTCAGCCAGGAAATCCAATCAGTAACAGAATATCAGCACCTACAATGATAGAGTCAGAAAGCACTGACAAAACCATAAAGGCAAGAATAGGCATGATTTTGCTCCCCTTTCTTCAGGAAATACAGTTGTAAAGGAATTGTTTATAGCCCAGAGGAGAGAACTAGCACTGGCATTGACTATGAGATTGCTTTGGCGCCTTACCAACGTGGGTAATAGCCTGTTTAGAGACCTGTAAGTTTACAGAGGTTTACAGAGCCCCTTTGCTACGCAACAGGGCTCGACAGGGAGCCCCTGGATAGCTACGATATAGTTATTTCCAAACTCTGCACAGCATCATCCCTCCTTGTCCCTTCCAAGCAACCCAAGTTTGCAGGCAAAACACGCTCCCTTGGGCAGAGCAACATAGCTGCCTGGTATTGTGTTGCTTCCAGGACTTCAGTCACTCTTTCTGCAAAACACCATGCTGAGCTGTCTGGTTTTACCAGTTTGCACCTAAGACATCCCAGACGGCTTTGCTATCTAGTGGGCTGTGCATGGAAAAAAATGTGAAGGCACCAGACTAGAGCCCTTCTGTATAGTGACCAGATGTATTTGTCTTCTCTTTTTTGAATTTTTTTTCCCTTCTAACTTACCTCAGGTGAAATTTGGCCTTTTAAAAAAGTGCCAATATCTTAGAGTCTAAAGTGACTTGGAACAAATCCTTGCTGTGTATTTGGGATTCAGATAATACAAGGCAGTGTGAGGATTGCCAACTGACACAGACAAAAAAGTGAGACTTCATTTGCGTCTTTATTTAGGTAGCAGGTTAAATAGCTCAGAATTGGGACTTTCATGACCTTGCCAGGGTGTGCGCTTACCCTTGAGCAAACAGAACTTCAATAAATACAAAACAAAAACTGCAAAATTGGGAACGGCATTCTCCTCCTGACATACTTTTTTTCCAGAAGGCAGGTGCATCCTTCCTTTCTGGGGCCATCTTTGTGTATCATAGAAATAGTTCATATACTTAGACCAGTCTTCAGAGTTTTGAAAGATGGACAGAAGGGTCAAACAAACACCTAGGATTCTTGACCTTCCTGGATTTTTTCAGTTGTTGATAACCAAAAGCTCTTTTTCTCTCCTCCTCCTTTTCTCTTCTGGTATGCTTTCACTCTCCTCTCCACAGGCCTGTTTTCTCTTTCTGTTTCTTCGGTTTTCATTTTCCTTGGAAGACCCTGCAAGCCTTTATATTCCACAGTGCGATTAGATAGGTAAAGCCACGATCCACTGGAGTCAGTTCTTACTTTAACCAAAGAAAGCTCATTTTACCTTTCTTCCTCTGAAACACTTTTCAGTTCTTCTGGACATACCAGGAATTCTGCTGTGCTCTCTGGGGTTATTGGAGGCAAAGGTACAGGCACCTGAACCAGAAATGTTGAACTTAACAGGTAGCAAGACGCCTGGAGTAGTAAGGTACTTTTTTCCAAATTGCTAACTTAGCTCTTAAAATAAGATCCCTTTGGTTGGTTTGCATTATCCACATTTTGCACAGTCCCCTGTCCCAAAATAGACTTCATGAAGCTCTGATGAAGTAGGATCTTAGCCAAACTCCTCTGAAGTTGACAACTACACCCATGGCTGCTCAGCTGAGCAAATTCTAACAAACAGGATTGTCTCACAAAGCGTGATGGCAAACCTGCACGGCACTTAGCCTTAATTTTCACAGAGCTGCAGACTGACGACCTTGCTGTCCCTTTCAGAGTATCTTAGACTGTAGCAAGAATGACGTCCTTTCTTCAAAGCTTGCTTTCAAACACAGTTTTCACACGGGTGTATGACACAGTTAATTTGTGAGGGCCATTCAGCTGGGAGCCTGCAATCCCGCTCGGGGCTCACAGGGGCTGCAGCAGCCACCGCACATTCGAGCCCTGGCATCCTGATGTGCAGAAGGAGCTGACGGGCTGCTCCTTGCAGGTTGGGGCACCACAGACTGAGGGGCCTCTGAGGGTAGGATAGAGCTCAGAGAAATGCTGGGAAAGGAGAGCAAGAAAAGGCTTGCCAATTTCTTTCTGCTGGGGTTTCTTCTGCCCTCCCGAGACGTAGTTCTGCTGCTATTCATTTGGCAGCAATACCAACTTCTGAGGTGGGAGCCTTTTCTTTTGAAATCTGCCTTTTTGTATTTGTCTTCTAGTAGGTATTTAGTTTGATTAAGTACATGCCTAATGCAGATTTGAAACAACCTTTCTGGTTTTTCTTATGTATCGTTCTAGAGTGAAAAAAACGCCCACCACCCCCCAAGGGATCTAATGCCTGGAAGAGGCACAGCAGCTACTTGGACCTGTCAGAAACTACTCTCATACATGAGAAACGTCACAGCGTTTGTCGACCTGACATACCTCTCCTGTTTCCGATTCCACTGCCATATCTACACCTGCTTCTTTGGGGAGGACAAGCAGAGACGGTGGTGTGTCCAGGAAGGCTTTTGACTGGTCCTCTGCGTCTGCTTCACCTGCAGGGCCACTTTGGTCTTCCAAAGGCAGCTCTGGAAAGCAAAAGCACGTGCAGCAATGTAACTTCTTGGAAGTGGACAACAGGTAAAGCAAAACCCAGCCAAAGCCTTACACCAGCTGTCTTCTTGGCCCTCTGATGCCCTGTTTTCTGTCACGTCTCCTCCATTGAATGGAAACGATTTGCAAAAGGACATCTCTGTCAGCAGGTTTCTGAACTCAGAGCTTCAGCTCATCTTGCAGAGCAAAGTGTTCCTGCCCCGATAGACAGTGTCCAAACAGAGGTGATGGGAGAAGCAGGGCTTAAAAGACAGAACTCAATGCCCAGCCCTGCTAGAAATGATGCTGAGGTAGGAGCAGCATTCGCAAAGCATCTCCCTGATGCAAGTGCACGTAGAAGGGCAGATGCTGAACGTCAGCAGTGATGTTTACTGTATGAATACCATCACTCTGGTCACGTGGGAAGCCTAACAATAGGAAAGCACTGCTGTCAAGTCTTGAGTGCTCGCAGCTCCCTCCATTTGCACAGGTGTCCACCAGGAGCACAGTATGGAACAGGAACACAAGTCCCCACCATGTGACAGCCCTCAGTTCCTCCTCATACCTGTGGCTCCGTCCGTGGGTGCTGGTGACTCCCTGGCTGATGGACAGGAGCGGCCATCCATCTCCTCCCCAAAGATGTCACTGAAGTTTTCAATCATAAACAGCAGCAGCACGTTCACCTGCACACATCAAAGCCTCGGTCTCAACCCAGGTGCCTGAAAACGTATCGCACAGCCTTTCCCACTGCTGACCCTTGCCTCTGCGCAGACGGCTGTTGCTGTGGGGCTGCTCTTGCAGGCAGCCACCCCACCAGCATTTGTTGGGGAGAGGAGGAAACCAGGGACCTCTGAGCAGCCAAATTCTGATGGGCCGGCAAGGCTGCAGCCGGCTGCTCGATCCAGCGTACCTTCTCAGTCACCGCCAGCATGGCCTGGAGCGGGAGCAGGTCCTCATTAGGTGGGCTCAGGAGGTTTGGCCCAAGGCAGATGGCCAGGTTGCTGGTGGTCATTCTGCTGGTGGAGGCGTTGTGGCCGATGTGCTGGAGGAGGGCCAGCAGCTGCTTGAGGAGGAGGAGGTTGGCTCCAGGCAACTTCTCGGCCACCCTGAGGGAACAGGAACTCAACGTTAATAGAGCAGATGTTGCCCACAGCCATCCCCGAAGCTTGCCCAAGGCAGGTGGGAGCCAGTGGGTGAGTTGCACAGATTTCCAGGTGCTCTCAGCCAGCGGTCAGTGCTCCTGTGCCTCAGGAAGGAAGCACGGCGTTCCTTCCTAGATCCTGATTTCCCCCAAGCCCAGGCAAGGGAAGGCTCCCTGTCCATGCCCTTTCCCCCGAAATCTAAGCCCACCGCAGCAAAAGCAAGCTGTCAGAAGACACAGCTTTTTAAGGAGACCGTCCCTTTGCAGGCAAGTCCCAGGCCTCTACCAGTCCCTCCTCAACAGGCAGGCTGCTGCCCACACTTACGCTTTCAGCTCTTCAACCTTCTCCTCCTTGCCGCTCTTCTGCATCGCCGCCATCCAGTCCTCGTAGAGGTCTGTCACGAGGAGCTTGGCGGGGATGCTTCGGAGGAAGTCCTGCAATGCCAGGGGCTCCAGGTGAGCCTCTGAACACTCCAGGCCAGCCAGGAGCTCTTCCAGCTGCAGGTCAGAAGCGCTCACCTTCAAGATGACGGCCAGCAGCAGCGCAGGCTGGCTGCCCAGGTCGACGTCGGCGCCGTGGTCCATGGCCTCTCGCAGCTCCCGAAATTCCGTTCCGCTGGCAGCTCTTCGGAATATGCCTTCCGTCGATGGTCCTTCCCGGTGCAGGACAGCCAGCAGCTCCTGCAGGAGGGGCAGGAGGACAGTTGCTTGGCTGAGAAGCTGCCTTCCAACAGCAGTGACCAAAGCACTGCCCCACATCCTGCTCCTTGCCCCCCAAAGCATGGTCTGGGGGTGAAGAGCCCAATCCCCCATCCCCGGAGCTCCTGGGGACAGCCACGTCCCCTCTGGAGCAGCGGGAGGGAGGGCTGGGGACCCCCTGCCCAGGCTGCCTTACCTGGATGGGCCGGGGCAGGGAGCCGTCCTCCCCGCAGAGGGCTGCCAGGGGCTGGCCAAAAAGGGCCCTGCCACAGCCGGAGCCCGCCTGCCCTGGCGCCTGGGCAGCGGCTGGGGTCCTCCGCAGAGCAAAGGGCCAGGGCAGCCCCATCCTCCTCCTGCTCCTCCTGCTGTTTCCTCCTGCTGCAAAGGAAAACAGAGCAAGAGCCCGTCAATGGAGACTGCCAGGCCGCTGCTCCCGGAGCCTGCCCTGCCTGCAGCGCGGTGCTGAGCAGTGAGGACGAGCAGGGAGCCAGCAGCTGGAACCGTGGCTCCAGCTCAGCGGCTCCATCTCGCAGGCTCCTGAGAGCCGGCGTGCCACCGGGACAGCCTGTCCCAGCCCTCGCCCTGCCCTCCTCCAAGCCGTGGGCAGCAGCAGAGGCTCCGTGTCCCCGCAGAACCACGTCCAGCGGCCGCTGCCCAGCGGGTGTCTGTGCTCGTCCAGGTGATGTCCTGCCTTGGGGTGCCGCACCTGCATGGCGACACTCAAGGGACAAGTGAGCACAGCTCAACCATTCGCAGGAGGTTGCCTTCCTTTCCAAAACTCACCTGGTGAGCGGCAAAGTCCGCCTCCCTTGTTCCCAGATGGGGCTGTCGGTGGCCCTTGCTTGGGATGATCCTGCAAAAATGAGATTGCGCTTAGAGAGCATCCCCGCAGCAGAAAGGGCCGCCGGCGAGCTGCCGCCCGGCACCAGCAGCCTGAGCGCAGCAGAGCTGGGACCCTGTGCCCTGTGGGGCTCTCTGCCCTGCATGGCAGGATTCCCCCCAGTGCCACCAGTGAGGATGTGCTGGCATTCCTGGTGGCTCCCCAACCCTCTCCACTCCCCGAGTGGCACCATGAGACCCTCCCCACAACCTCTCCCCACTTGCCGCACATGCCGGCACAGCCAGAGGTGGGCGAAAGGCAGCCGTTCTCACCTCTGCCTGGCCCTCGATCAGCCTCTCCAGGCTCCCGGCGCTGAATGTCCTCCACTGGGCAAGAGAGAAGGAGCGGAGGAAGGTGAGCAGCGATGCCTCTGCCGCTTGCTCGGCTGGAGGACCAGGGCTCGGGGACAGAGCCCAGATTGGGGAGACACTCACGGCGTGGCGGCGGCTCAGCTGCTTCTCCAGGGGTTTGAGGGAGGGGAGATGGGTCACCCGGGCTTGCTTTGCTCCTTCTGGTGTCCTGTGGACCGGGAAGGGACAGGGAGAGAGCTGGCTGAGCCCCGAGCTGCCCCTTCTCTCCTGTCAGGCAGCTCTCCCCGAGAGCTCCTGGCAGCTGCGAGGGCACCTCTCCCCAGCTGGGGAGCTGTGTTCTCCCATCAGGCTGCGCCTGGAGCATCCCCCTTTGGCTTACCCCAGCAGCGTGCCCACCCACAGCTCCTTCAGCGCCTGGGAGCTGCAGAAAGAGAGGAGAACCAGCGTCAGGCCCCGCTGCTTCAAAGCCCGTGGGCAGAGGCGTGTTTCTGTGTAGCCCTGCGCCGTGGGGAAGGACAGAGGGGCAGGACGAAGAAGCCCCGTGGGGCAGGACAGGGACTCTGCCCAAGCCCTGGCTCCCTGTGTCCTGCCAGAGCAGGACTTTTGCCCTTCTCTTCTGGGCACGGTTGGGAACCTCTCCCACCCAGCCACGGGATGTGGCACCACGACTCACCCAAAGGCGACAACGCATGAGCCGGTGGGCCAGACGAGGATGAGGATGTCCTCGTCGCCGCCTTCCTCCTCCTCTTTTTCCTCCCCTGCTGCCTCCTTTCTGCTGCTCAGCACCCACAGCTGGTCCAGGGCCAGGCGGAGCTGTGGGCGCAGGCTGGTGCCGCGTCTGCAGAGAGCAGAGAGGAGAGGCAGGCGGTGAGCTGGGGGTGTCCTCCTCGGGGTCCCCCCGGGCCGAGCCCTGTCCCCCACCTGCCCTTGGGACAGACATCGATGGGCGCATCCAGCACCAAGGGGCCGGGGCCTGGGGCTGGGGCCGGGGTGTCCCGGGGCTGGGGCCAGGGCCAGGGCTGGGGGAAAGGCAGCTGGGCTCTGAGGGTCTTACTGCAACTTGGCGATCACCAGTTCCTCCTGGAGGAGGAGAAGGCGTCTCTCGCTCCTCTTGCGGCCCCGGGTCAGCCGCACGTCCGCGCTCAGCACCGCCTCGGCGTCGGCGAGAGCCTCCCTGCAGAGCAGAGAGCGGCGGGCATGAGAAAGGCCGCTGCCACCGCGGGTCCCGGCCGTGCCCCCGAGGCACAGGGAGAGCTCACCTGGAGCCGCAGCAGCAGTTGGCCTGGCCCATCCTGCCCGGGAGAGGAGGACCCTCGCCGTGGACCGAGGACGCGGGCCAGTCGGCGACAGCGGGGATGGGAGGCGAGGTGCCGGTGCCGGTTCGGTGCCGCTCGGTCAGATCCTGCCTCCTCCCAGCGCTCCTGCGTGCCAGCACAGCTCCGTGCTGCTGTCTCTGGCGGCTGTGGGCTCCAACTGACCAACATTCCGAGCCCAGCGACCAACATTCTAAGCCCAACGACCAACATTCTAAGCCCAACGACCAACATTCTAAGCCCAACGACCAACATTCTAAGCCCAACGGAAAGTGGGAGGGGCACTGGGGGGAGAGTTCTTTCCAATGTGGCCGTCTCTGCCTGGCACTGGGGAGCCCAGGGCTCGACAGAGCAGAGGGGAAGGGCTTGGGACTTCTGCAGTCTTTCTTGCTAGGACCTTCATGCCCCAGAACTGTGCATTTCCCTAAGCCACTGTGTCTTAGTCACAAGTGTGTGGCTATCCCTGGATTCCCCTTGCTTGTCTATGTAGCACCCTTCCCATTCCCGCCCTTCATGCACATCTCCCTGTGCCACTGCGATGAGGATTAGAATTGTGTGGGTTTTCTCTAGCCAAAGCAGTGGTCAAATTGGGGAGGCTCTCTCTTGGCATGGGACAGTGAGAAAGAAGATGACCATGCTGATAGGGTGCAGATACAGTTTCCAACTTGGTAACGGTAACTTGGTGTTTTGTGCTTTCTGCATTGCTCTGTGTGCCTCAACACTTCACACTGCAAGAGAAAGGGAATGTCATGGTCTGGACCCAGACACCAATATGGACCTCCCTCCCCACGAGAGGGAGAGTCTGTGCAGCATCACACTTTTGCTCTGCCCTCATTAAGACGAAAACCACTTTCACCCTAGACGATTCGTCCCTGAGAAAGACAGCTCTCAGACCATGCAACACTAGCTGGGACAAACATCCTCTCCTGGATAGTGGCATTAAGATAGGCTGTGTATTTTGAACCGTCTGAAGGTCATTGAAGAATGGCCTTGTGAGAAGGTAATCTTGGTGAAGCTGTCGACGGGGCTTCTACGGACATGGGCTCACACACTAACAGACATAGCCATGTGCCACTTATTCTCTTGATCAGCTAAAATATATGATCCATTCGTGAATTGATCTCTTCCTGAATAAACCTCAAACTTCTAAAACAATGACCTAACCAGCTTGAAAAGGCCCCAGGACAGAAACTGAAGCCATAGTCTTAATGGTCACTTTCCTGAAGAGAGATACTGACTTTACAACCTCACTCTGGTTATAATCACAGGATTTATCTTTGCTGCTGCTGCTGCTTTCTCCTCTGAGGCTGGGATTTTGTTAGAGCTATTTTAGACCAGGTCCATGTGATGCAATGCTGACTCTGGTCAGGACTATTCCATGCTCCTGTCTAGAGGCTGCTGCTCACTGTTTGGAGGGAGGAAGGGAGCCTAAAACTTCCTATTTTATCACAAAACTGTCTTTTTATTGGTAGCCCAAAATATTATTGTTTTATGATCTTCTCCAAATAGAAAAATCCCTTACATAAGTCATTTCACCTGCAGCTGGTACCACTTTCACAGCCCTCTCGATCCTCTTCTGTGAGTGCATTACAGGTACGAGCACGTGGCCATCCCGTGGGGTAGCATGTGAGCAGACAACAGAGGGCTGAAGTCTTTGAAGTGGTTTGTTGGCAGGCAAAACAAGCAGGAGAGGCTTTCCAAGCGCTCATGGTGCTGCAGTCAGAAAAGCGTGTCAAGAAAATGTGTGGAGATGAGCTGCACGGTGAGCGTGGGGCTGCCTGTTCCCGTCATACCCAGAAAAGTTACTGTAATTTGTGGTTCTCCTATTCTGGGCCAGTGGGATGAAGCTGGGGTATAACCTTGAGAACTTAACTGGTCGGGAACACAGAGGAAGCAGTCAAGCACAGAATCTGAGAGAAGTGTAGTCCTGAGCATGTCCTTTATCAAGGTGCCTTGAAGACATTCTCATAGTACAGCACACAAAAAAAGAATTGGGCAGCACGTGGAAGAAGACTCAGAAGAATGCCAATACTACTGCAACTTACCATAAGAAAAGTTGCAATTTCAGCATTTCTTTCTGTTCTCTGTTCATTCTAGCACTGTTCAAGACAATCTGGAATGTCCAAGAAGTGACTGTGTCTGGTCCCGCAGTTAGATGAAATCTCCCAGCTGTAAAAACAGCTGCTGCTGCCTATTTATCACACAAAAACATGATTTCTTGATGGTAAGTCTAGTTCCATGTTGCTCTTTGCCAATGTCAGCAGATGTTGATGTTAATATATACAGCATCAGGAGCAACAGAAGGAATCACTGTGGCAGCTGTATTTTTTCCTCTGCAATGAAGGGCATTCCTGCCTTTTATTTGGACTTTGTCTTCAGAAGTAGAAGCAATGCACTACAGTGTACAGGTTAACATCACTTCAGTAGGCTTTTGTGAGTAAATAACAGTCCCATAAGCTCTAACGACATGAGAAATGTGGGATGTGAACTAAATATGATAAACCACTGAGTACAATTTTTTTTGGTAAAGTACTTACACATGAAAACACAATGTTTTGGGATACAATTGACATTTTCCAGCAGGAAAAATTCACTGTGTGCAGCAGAGTTCCTGCTAGGATAGCAACAGTGCACACTGCGGTTACTCTTTGGACAGTTCATGCTAGCTCATCCTACAGAATGGCCGTCTTGCCAGGATGATTCTGAGTAAGAAGTTTTACTGCCTGCATGTTCTGTTAAGTTAGCCCATATTTGGGTTTGTTTGTTTGTTTTGGTTTTTTTTTCTTGATGTTTGCTTGCAGTTGTGTTGCATTACAAGTTACAGGAGCCTTACATTGAAGGGAAAGAAAAACAATGTTAATGTATGAAGCCCTTTTTGTTACTCTAGTGAGCACTTACTTATGCCACTAGTCCCATGAAGTTGCTTGCATAATTATGCAGCCAAGTTAGAAGTTACCCACATGAGTCAATTTACTCATGAAGGTACATCATTGCTAAGGACGATGTTGTTGTTCCAAACAAGGCAATACATTTTGCTTTCTCTCTCAGCACCTGCTCCTCAATAAATAGAAGAGGGCTGATCTGGAGTGAGAATTGCAATACAAACACCCAACTACCTGGAGTTTTGTTCTGCAGAACTCATGTTAAAATCGGGACTCATTCTAATTGGGGTCTGTCAAACAAATAGAAAGATAAGCCTTGCTTTTGTAAGACAAACATGAAAGAGGTTGATTATCAGGCCCGATTTCCCTTAGATAGTTCACTGCATCCCAGGTTACATACATCTTTTCACTTAGAAGTCTGGAGGTGAAGTGAATGCTGCGTGTGCTTTTTTGTTTATTTATTTTTAGTTCTGTACAACACAATCATCTCGTGGAACCTTGCAGATGGCTTTGCAATAGATTGTAGTGGGTATATACCCCCTTACTCTAGTCTCACTTCTAGATTTCAAATTAATTGTTCTTTTGTATTAAGAAGGAGAAAGCTTGTTCAAATACCAACTGCAATTGCCGGGAAACTGGCAGGCAGGCCTGTTGCTTTCTTTGGAGGAAAAAAAAGCAGCTAATTCTTGTATTCACAGGCAAAACATTCATAGCTTTTTAGTAGGTGATTTTTAAACTATAAAGACGTTAGAATTAGGTGAACACATCTTTGTTTTAATGTGCCTCACTCAATACTTTGTATTGTTATGTGTGAGGGATACATTTTTCATGGTCAAATTTCAGCTATGTTGCATGTAAATATAGCAGCATTTGTAAAAGCTGAGAAACACAGCATGTTCAAAGTTTCGTACAGATATGTGATGGTAACCTACCTTAATTGTCATTTTAATCAATAAGTACATCCTCACGTATCATTCCTGAAGCAAGTGAAGTGAGGTGACAGTTAAATAACTCAGGCAATTAGACATGAAACACTGTGAAGTTTTCAGGTGGCTGCTTTTGTTTCATAAACCAAAATATCAGAAATCCATATATCCAGTCAACAAGATTTGATATAGTAGTTATTTATAGTTTATAAAGGGAAAATGGGGTTTATATGGAATATACACTTTAAGTGAATTCAAGGCACAAAAAGTTTAAAAAAAATTAGCAGAGGAGCTATAGGTATGTTACCGATGGATAAACAGAAAGAACATACATAGGTTTTTCCCCTTCATTTCTGAAGGAAGAAAACAGCTACAGTGCAAAGAAGGATGCACCGAACTAACTTACAACCAAGGGAATGTGGAATAAAGCAGCAGGAAAAAAACGGCTTTGTGAGACAGGGTTAGCAATCATCTTAAACGCCTAAGCATTTGTATGTGTTCCCTACTTTTTGTGGGTAATCGCTCATAGTGTAATAGTGTGTGTTCAAAATTCTATTCATCTTGTACTTGCATTTCACATTTTAAAAACTCATAAGCAAGACGTTTTTTATTGTTCTCCTGCAGTAGAGGTGAAATCCAGAGGCTTACAAAAGTCAGGAATCTCAGCAGGAAAGAAGAAAAAGATCATTTGGTTGTAATCTTTAAAACTAGAGTTATTCACTAAAGCCTTTTTATAAGACAAGCATCTAGAACACTTTTGTTTCACGGGAAAATACTAAAATCGGTAGAGGAATGGAAGTCTTTCAAGAAGGAAAGAAAAAAGGTGGTGTTGATGTTACCCAGCAAAAATTGTGATTTTTATCTTGGATCTTGTGGTGTTTGGTAGGGTGTTTTAGTCCTGGTTTTTGTATTGCTCAAAGTCTGTGAAAAAGCTATCATCTTATCTTGAGATACAGGCTGAAAATATATTGGCTATTGTAAAATCTCTCTTACCTCATTACATGTGGGATTGGGGGTATGGGTCTGATTTGCATTTCATGAATGTTTGGGGTTCTTTGTGTCAGGACAATATCTCACAAGGCCTTTCATGCTGAGTGCAGAAGGGAACCTGACTCACAGGTTCCTGCCCCACGGGGCTTCATCGTCCTGCCCCTTTGTCCTTCCCCTCCTCCTTGTCCTCATCCTCATCCTCGTCCTCGTCCTCGCCCTCGCCCTCGTCCTCCCCCAGGCAGGCGGCCATGAGGCCTGCGGGGGCCGGGGCCGGGCCGGGGCCGGTGTCCCTGCAGGGTCAGGCAGCAGGAAGGAGCGCCCCGGGGCATGCTGGGAGCTGTAGTCCTGGGGCACGGGGCTGCCGGGGGCCCTGGTGGTTCCCGGGGCATGCTGGGAGCTGTAGTCCTGGGGCACGGGGCTGCCGGGCGGCCATGTTGGTCTCTGCAGTCTCTGCTCCAGCTGCGGCCCGGCTGAGGTGAGGGCTGGGGCTGCCCGTGAGGCGAGCGAGGCCCTTGGGCGGGCGTGGGGGTGTGGGAGCCGGGCCCGGCTGAGGGAAGGAGAGAAGGGGCAGGGTGAGGGGGGTCGCAGTCCTGGGTTTGTGGGTTTCACACAGACTCCCTCTTCAGAAAACACAGCCTCTGTGTGGGTCAGCGGTCCCTGCAGAGCTTTAGTATTTGTAGCCGTTTTTATAAATACACAGCGGGCTCACACGGTGCTGTGCTTCTTGTAAACTGAATCGCTGGATTCAGCATGCCCCGGGAACCACCAGGGCCCCCGGCAGCCCCGTGCCCCAGGACTACAGCTCCCAGCATGCCCCGGGGCGCTCCTTCCTGCTGCCTGACCCTGCAGGGACACCGTCCCCGGCCCGGCCCCGGCCCCCGCAGGCCCCATGGCCGCCTGCCCCGGGGAGGATGAGGACGAGGACGAGGACGAGGACAAGGACAAAGAGGAGGAGGAGGAGGAGGAGGAGGAGAAGAAGAAGAACTGACGTGCGGAAAACAGACTCCACAATCAGTGAGATTGTAAAGTAGGTATGTTTATTCAGCGCTGGGCAGCACGGGGGGTAGTCCCACCAAAGTCGTGCGTGCCGTCGGGCCTAGTTGTGCAGGTTAAGTACATGTTCTACATAGGTATTCATTAGATTTCCGAGAAATGTTGTACATATTCATTAGTTTTCTGGGAAGCTATTAGCATATGCAGATGTCTTTTACGCAGGCGCATTGAAGGTCTCTGGTGGTCTTCCATAGTCTTGTCCGCTATTTGACCCGCCTCAGGTGATTCTGCGCAGTATGGTCTTTTACATATGTTGATACATCAGTGCTCGTTAGTGCTCTTATTATCTAAGTTCTCATTAGTGGTGTAAAACCATATGGTTAGTTTAAGCTAAATTATCTACAAGGACGAGAACAAAGGCAGGAGTTCTTCTCTTTTCTGGCCCTATCTATTCAAGCAAGGTCTCTACTTGTGCCTTCTTAACAAGATCGTAAATACATCAAACATTTAATTAAGTTTTGTGATTGTTCATGGTTCCTTCTTGCTCATCACTCCCAAGTAGCAGTCTCTGACAGGCTTAATCCTTGATGAACACCAGTCTTTGGTATGTAAAGTTACAGAGAGACAATCATTAAGCAATTAGCAGTTCATTCTCTATGTCAGAAGAAAGAGAGAAAGAGAAAGAGGAGGAGAAGGGGGGACAGAGCGGTGGACAGAGGTGGGACAGGGAGCAGGAGAGAGGGACGGAGGGGAAGGGTGAGAGGAGAAAGGCACGGAAGAGAGAAAGAAAGGGAGAGGCAGGGACAGAGAGCAAGGGAAGGACAGGAAACAGCCCAGAGAGCCTGAGAAACAGAGGGATGCGGATCAGGACAAGGAGGGGGAGAAGGACAGAACAGCCGTGGTCTCCAGGATGAAGATGGCGGGGGAGCAGAAGGGGGTGGGGAGCAGGATGGAGGCCCAGAGAGAAGAGAGAAGGCCCAGCCAGCTGAGCAGGGGATACAGGCAGGAACGAGGAGACAGGCTGCAGGAGAGAGAGGAATGAGGAAATACAGACAGGGAGTGAGACAGAGAAAGAAAGAGAAAGAAGAAAATAGTGGAGAAAGGGAGGAAATAAAAAGTGGGGGCAGGGAGCCAGACAGAGCGTGATGGGGAGAGACCAAAAATAGCAATTCTGGGCAACTGCCCCCATTTCTTGAGCACTCCCCAGGAACTGCATTACCGGGAGCCTCGAGGAACGTGCTGCCTGCCAAAGCCCTGTCCTGGTCCCAGTCCTGTGCCCTAATATTGGTGATGAGCATTGCCTTGCATAGTGGCCAGGACTAAGGGCAAAACAGGACAGCTGGGGGGGGGAAGGGGGAAATTCACCCAGCTGGTTTTGGGTTGGGTTTTTTTTGCTTGATGTTTTTGCTTTTAGAAAGAATACTGTTTAAGCTCTAAATACAAACTGCAAGGAAAAAGGAACCAGGCATACCAGTCTGGACACATTTAAAGCCTGAACCCATTCAACAGCTGCACCAACCACCACTCGCTCCTGCTGCACACGCTCCACCGCCTGCCTGCAAGTACAGGCAGCCGCCCTGTTTCTGGAGTGTTCCCCAGGCACGGCAGCACCAGGTGGCTCAAAAAAACATGCTGCCTGCAAAAAACTTGAGTACAGCTGAATTCTGGTCAATTTTTCCTCTTTTTAGGCTGGGTTAAAGACTCACCCATTGGGAGATGGCTCAGGACCATGCCGGGGCCAGTGGCACTGCTTCCTGCTGGGCCCCACCACCAGCTGCTGGCTGCCCTGGGCTTCCCCCTGTTCTCTCCAGCTCTGCTTTCTGCCAGCACTGGGGGCACCCCAGAACAGCCTGCCTGCTCCCCACAGCCCCACTGCCGTCCACGTCTGCAGCTCATGCATGGTGTCCACATGCCACAGCTGATTTAGGGGGTGGCAGGTTTCTCTTGTGGCAGCCTGGGAATGGGGGCAAAGCAAACCCCATCCCTCCCTTTTGATCTTTGTCCCCAGGGAGACCCAGTGGAGATGTACCGTGCGCTGGAGAGCGTCCTTCAGGGAGGTGAGAGCCGATTGCAGAGCAGCGCTGAGAGCTGCCTGACAGCAAAGGCGCCCGGTGGCCACAGAGGAGCCCAGGTGAGCTGGTTCTCTCGGAGGCCAGCAAAGCAGCCTTCCTCTGCCCCTGGTTTTGTGAGATACGGAGCAGTGCAGAGATGTTTCTCAGGCATCCAGGCCTGAGGAGGGTTTCCCAGTGCCCCCGTGAGAGATCGTGGTCCCAGGCAGCATCTCCCCCTAGAGCCAAGGCCGTATCTAGCCCCCTGGAGCCGGGTACGGCTGCCCTGAGGGGTCTCGCAGGGAGGACGGGGTCATCTGCCTGCTGGCTCTGACACAGAAATGATGAGCTGAAGCCCCGTGGCCATGGTTGGCCGGTTCAGCGTCTCCGAGTGCCTTTCTCCCATGGAGCATTTAAGCCAGGCACTTTTTTGGAGTGTGATGGATGATGTGAAGGTGGATGCTGGTGATGTCCTGGTAGCTCTGTCCCACTCCCACTTCAAAGTTGTGATGTCTGAGATCTGGGGCCACCTGCAGGCTCTGGCAGAGATGTCCAGGGAGTTTGTATTCCGTTTGTGATATCTTAGGGCTACAATGAGTTCAGGTTATGGTATGCTAGCATTGCAGTGTGCTAGGGCTATGGGATGGCAGGATTACAGGATGTCAGAGTTTAAGCGCATTAGGATTAAAGCATGTTACTGTTACGGACTGGCTGTGGGTTTGTTGGCCCTGGGTTCTTGGAGTTATGTTATTTTTGCCTTGTCTTGTGTCCTGGGTGGTCTTTTTTTTTTTTTTTTTTTTTTTTGAGATTCCTTTTTTAACTTGTTTGCATTTTCAGGGTTTGGATAGGGGCCTTTGGTTTGTGTATGTTTCTTCTGGCTGTTTTTTTTTACTGTTCTGGTGGTTTGTCTGAAGGAGGCTTTAGGAAATCCCTTCCCAAGTCCAGCTGAAGCTCAAGAGGTTTTCTGCCAGTGGAGTTGCTGTGGCACTTGCATCACTTCGCAAGGTCTCTAACTTTCCTTGGGATCACCTTAGTTTCTGCTCTGTAGGAGGTTGCTGGCAAGCACTGAATTCGCACAGCCTGTGCTCCTGTTGAATCGTCTTGTTGCTTTTTGTCACAAAGCAGTTTGTCAGAAAATGTCTAGTGAACGAGGCTTGTGGTGATAGTTCGCTATCTGGATGTTCAGAAACAGGAGAGAGATGTAAGTTAACGTTTTTAAGCTGGATGGAAACAGCAGCTTGAATTTATTAAATGTCTCGGCACACGTCAGAGTAGCTCTGATAGCATCCTTTGCCTTCTAGCAACACTGGGTAAGATCATGAATCTTTAGTCCCGTGCTAGGTTTTCACCTGCAAACAATTCCATGTACTTCTTCCTGCATCTGCTTTTGTCCCTGTAAAAGCAACAGCTGGTCTCTGGGTCTTTTGCTTTGTAGTCAATGATACTATTTTGTAGTTTAGTTCATCTGCATTTCTCTCTTTCTCTCTGTCCTGTGAGAATTAAGTCTATCGCAGCTGAACCCAGGACACTCTCTCACTCCCTCTGTTTTGGATAGCTGAATAATCTAGTAACCTGTTAAGTAGAAGATTAACCAGGCGCCTACTCCTGTACTAAAGAATGCAGTGTAGGAGTGAAAGGCAGAAGCGTCTCACCAGGACACATGTAAAACTGCAATGTCATTGACAGTTTGGGCCGTGTTTGGCAGTGGTGGTTGCTGTAGTCCTGTGCTAGCTTCGTGCTTCTAGCTCAAACTCGGTGCAAAGGTTGCCTGTGAGTTTCTTGCTTGGTTCTGCCTGTGCCTTTGTCTGGCATGGGGTCAATGTTGTTGGCTGGTGTGTGGCTTCATGCCTTATCTGGTAGGCTGATTTGTCTGCTTTGGGAAGATTTTGAGCTGTTGAACAGGTGGGACTGAGAGCAGGGAAGGCATCTGCCTTTGGGCTCTTGTGTGATTTTGTTAGCGCAAGGACACTGACTACTTTTTGGCTTATCCCTGTTGTTCAGTCGAGGTACCTCAGCCTCCAAGAAAGGGAGAAGTCTGAAGGCAGCATCCTCCCCAGCAAGCTTTGTTCTAGGCGTCAGTCTGCCCGATGTCCACTGTGGAACTGACGCCTGTGAAGAATGATGACGAGAGGTGCTGGGACTGCTTTCTCGAGAAAGAGCTACAGGCTGAGCCTTGGGCCAGAGAAGTCCAAGCTCCCAGGGATAGGCTTGCACAGGCTATGTAGAAGACGGACCACTGTGGATCTGGATCGGGGTGAGAGCCCATTGCCTTTACTTGAGATCCACTGTCTTCCCATTGCTGATATGAGGCGTGGTGGGGTTGAAACCGAGTAAATCCCTGAACTGAGATCTGGGGGGGCCACTCCTGTGGTACCAAGGACTCCACCAGAAGCTCATGTCACAGTGCCCTTTCTTCAGCACACAGCTCGGCCTCGTGAGACTAGAGAATGTCCTGTTGCCTGTCTTTGTCCCATCCGATTCAGGGACTTCTCCTTCCAGGTCAGATGGCTTCTCAAGTTCTCAGACTAATCCTTTCCTGGGAACTTTTGAGATACTTGCTAGGCAGCCTGTTTTCTCTTGAACGGACTGATCCAGCAGAATTGTGCTCATGAAACCACAAATGTGGGATTTGAGGGCTTGTTGCACTCACAAATAAAGCAGGCTGCATCAGTGTGACACTAGGGATTGTTTTGCACAATGAAAGCTAAAGTGAGGCCATACATCCTTAAAGGCAGCTGTGGTTTAGACTCGATGAGCTACATCTGCAACCCTTCCTGCCTCAGCGTGTTCTCTAGTGTGGTTAAGAGATGTAGGTACATAAAATGTTCCAGGTATGAACAGAGGACATCAAGAATTGCAGTAGTGATAAGATTTTTTTTATTTTTTTTATTTTTTTTACCTGGAATTGGATTCCCACCTCCAGCTTTTGAAGTCACTTTATCTGGCAGTCATACAGCAGGATTCCTGATGGTGCAGTTCCACCTGTGGGAGGCAATTTATAGCCTCCCATTTGGTGTTGAAGAGTAGCTCAAATTGGAAATAGCCCCTGTTGCAGAGATGGGCCCCATAATGCTGGACTCTAGGGTTGTTAGCGAAGACAGTAAGATAAATGACTTCTTGAAGCTGTGTTTTCCACCGTCTTATCTGTATCCTTGAACATCATTTCCCCATAGTTACCAATTTCTTGCTCGTACATGAAATTAATGCTTGAGTTTACCTCCTGACTCGCTAAGCTTAATTTGCTTGTTATTTACCAAAAGATTGTGAAAATGAATTCACAATCATTCAGCAGCCTGCTGAATTATTATCTGCATCATGTACCCAATGCTGGTGGGTACCAACCTGCAGCTGCTTAGAGGAATTGGACTTCTCACTGACTAGGTGGCAAGTGATGCTGTATCAGTCCCCAGATATGCAACACTGTGGGAAAGGAAAGATCTTTTAGTCCTCCTCCTGTTCTTCCTGTTCTTCCTTTCCTCCTCCTCCTCCCCCACTAAATCTAGTTTAAAGCTCTCCATACAAGTCTGGCCAGCCCGTAGCCTCAGTAGCATTTACATATAGGAAATAATATGGGTTTCTTTTTTTCCCCTCCCCTCAGCCCAGAGGATCCCACATAATTGTCCTCAGAGTCCGAGGCAGAGAGAAATCCACAGAAGAGCAGTGGCCAAACAGCAAGCACAGAAGCAGCTGTAGCCAAAAGCGCCTAAGGATGGCAGGGAGTGTGCTGATGTGCAGACAGCTAGGATGCTGAAGGGGTCTTAATTTCATCTAAACCCAAAAACTCAACACACGTGGGGGAGGGGCAGTGCCCCAGGGCCGTGGCCGCGGTGGGAAGGCAGGACTGTGAGGTCACAGAGCCCCGCTGTGCCACGCCGTGATGTGCAGTGCTGTGCCACAGGCACCGCTCCAGCAGTGCCAGCAGCAGCAGCGGCAGCAGCAGCAGCAGCAGCAGCGGCGGCATGGTGCAGGCGTGGGGGACCATGACCCCCGCCTGCCTCCTTATCCTCTTTGTGGTGTCCCTGCAAGCCTGGGATGTCGGGGCTGCTCCGTGGCAAGCGCGGGGATTAGGTAGGTGGGCAGGCGAGGGCCAGCACCCAGCGCTGGCAGCGTGGCGCAGCACCCACCACACCTCGGGGTGACAGCGGGGCTGGGGTCGTGGTGTGGCAGGGCTGTGAGAGCAGCGGGGCCGGGCTGGGCCGGATGAGCCGCGGCCAGCTTCATGGGCAGCGGGAGGTAGATGTCCCGTGGGGAGGTGCAGGGGGCTGCAGCCGCTGCAGAGGCATTTTCCAGGTGAATGGTGGGGCCGAGAGTAGCACCGCGGGGTGAGGAACCATCCCCAGAGCCGGCCCTGTGCTGCCCTGCCCCAGAGCAGCCTTCCCCTGGCCTGCATGTCGGGGCCAGAGCAGCACCGCAGGGGCCAGGTAATAGCCTGCAGGGGCACTTCTTCCCCGCGCTGGTCAGAGCTGTGCCCCGGGCCCTGGCTCTGCCGCTCCCTGGCTGAATCCTGACTTTCAGCCTCAGGGATGTCCGTCCTTGGGAGATGTCTGCTCAGAAAAACAGGAGCATTCCTGCTCTAGCCTGGCAGTGCTCTCCTTGGGTGAACCCAGGTCCCCCAGGCCCTCTGCAGCTTTGGAAACCTCCACCCATGTCTGGGTCCCACGTCATTACCTGACCCCCCCTCCAGTGACTGCAGGTCACTGAGAAAGAGGTAGATCACAGCCTCTAATGGAAACGTGCTTGATTACAGCTGTGCCTGTAGCCGATGGCCACCCGACTGCTCAGCCGGATCTTGTCCGGGAGCCTCAGGGCAACCCCACAGGTATGTCAGTTGAATGAGCGGGCATTTAGGTTTTAATATTTGTTCATATGAAATTTAAGTTAGTATTTTCTTGGCTGATGCTTAGACATGCAGAAGAGCAGAGAGGGAATGGGTCAGGCTCAGTGATGTGGCCTGGGGCGCTCTGCCTTGCAAAACATTCTTTCCCAGCCTTTCTGACCCTGCGCTGCTTCCAGTGCCTGCTGCAAAGCCATTGGGCTTGTTGGGGTTGAGTTTAGAGCTGGTGTGGGCTCCAGGGAGTCCTTTCTGCCGGCAGCTCTGTACATGGTTTGTTTTAAACTGGCATGTTCCAGGCACCCAGTAATGGTCTGCACAGTGCTCCTGAGTGGCAGGGAGAGACGAGTGCCATGGAGCAACCCTGTGTGTGAACTGCATTCATTGCCGTTCACATCTGAAGAAGTCTATTGAAGTATTTCACAGGAGCTTCTCTGTTCTGTTTGTTTACAGACGTGGCTGGACGCAATGGCTATCCAGCTTCCCAGCCGGGTTCCAGGGCTGACGCGCAGGGAGATCGCACGGGTACGTCATGGCTTTTTACTTCCTTTGAGAGCTGCCAGCTCAAAGCCCAAATGTGAGCAAGATGTCTCTTGCAGGTGTGGGAATATAGGCCTGCATCGTGTGTGCCATGTTGTTCTGTGATCCCCTTACATGTTCTGCTATTCAGTATGACAGTGTATATCACAATGTATGATGGGAGCTTCTCGTGGGTGTTTGGTTGCAGATGTGGGTACAGGGAGGGCTCTTCCAGCTTCTCGGCTGGGTCCTGCGCTGGAGCTCACCTGGCATCCTAGGGGTGAGTAGTCAGTCCTGACTGACTTCACAGACTAAGCGCTCGTTTTCAGTATGTTATTCTTGAGAAATTTAACTTTATACTTTCTGTTAAGGTCCTCAAAGAGCAAAGTATAAAGCTAAAGCTGAAATAGGAAGATCTTCCCAGCGGTCACCAGAAGTCCTAAAGGAAATCCTGAAGGAACTGGACAAAGCAGCACGTGGTGGGTATAACCAGAAGTCTTGGGAAGCTGAGGTTTCAGATGCATGTATGGACATGAATCCTGTGCAGCAGGAAGGGATCGATCAGAGCCGCACTGCACTGACACTCAAATTTCACACCTTGCAGGTGCTGGTGAGCTGTAGAGATGGTGCAGAGTCTCTGCTGCCAGTTGTGGTTCAACTGAGCCCCAGGGACGGCTGCTGCCCCAGTTACAGCGTTACTGGCCAGAGCTGTTCTGGGCAGACGTTGGTATCCAGCTGGCAGGAACTGACAGTGCTCGCACCTTGAGTGTGTGAGGGACTTGGCTGAGGAGCCAATTCCTGATAAGCCATGAGAGGGCCAGCACCCTGCCAGTCACTGGCAGGGAGAGTGCCCTTGGCCAGTGGACAGGATGCGCCGGGAGCTTGGGGTCACTGAGACCAGCAGACTTTGCCTGGGCTGCAGGCATCCCCTGGGCAGGATGGGAGCACCCCGGCTTCGCAGCCTGGTCTAACCCCATTGTTCTCCTTGATGTCTGAGGACTCTCGGTGACACCTCGGGGTCAGGGACAGGCGAAAGCTGGACACCCAGCTGAAGGCCCAACACCTAACTTGAAGGCAGCTAAAATGAAGGGCTGTGAATTCGGTGTCGGGTGGTCTGCCTGTCTGTTTCTAGTTGTGTTTTCGATAACTTGGTTGTGGTTTTCCTCTTGTTTTGGGGGACTGTGGGCTCTTCACTGCCACTTGTGAAAGTGCCCAGAATATGCTTGCAAGAGCTTGCGGTTCAGTCCACTATGCGTGTCTGTTACCCTTACCATGTGGTGGAGTTGGTATGATGGGAAGTGCTTCTCAGAAGGACTCTTTCCCCACCTGAACTGGCCACAGCATCTTCCTGTCTCCTCTGAGGGAAGTAATTTACCATCATCTTGCAGTTTGCCAAAAATGCACCAAGTGGAATGTGAACAAGATCACATGCAATCTCCTAGTCTCTTAGCAGGTCAGGATTTGCTGTCTCCTGGTAAACTGGAAAGTGTCTAGCACTTAAATTTTTCTCCATGAATGACACATCGTTTGGACTAGTGACTAGGTGCACCCCCAAATGCCCAGGCTTTGTTTCTAAGCGTTATTAATGTATTTTGAGAAGTATTGCCTCCTGAAGATACCACGTTCCTGATGAGGAACGGTTACTTCTAATTAAAGTGAGCCACTTTCTTTCTAAAGAGATGGACCGTGAGACTGTGGAGAAGGAGGCGTTTCAGGAAGGAGATAGTCACGCAGTGCCAGTCTCTGACAAAAAAACAGGGGCAATTCAATCAACAGGCGTGCCAGGTAATTGCTGTCCTTCAGTCATCCAGTGTCATGAATCAAAATCATTGTGTGTCTGCAGCCTCTTCCCCTGGTGCCCGCTACTGCACATCTTGTCAGCAGCCAAACTATTATTAGTACAGAGCGAGTGTTCTAAAAGAAGCCAGCAACGGCTCTCTGAGGATGACTGTCATCTCTGGGGTGTGGAGGTTACTGCCATCAGTGTGCCAGAGAGACACTCACTCGTAACCCTCTGTGTGGATGCAGTGAGATGCTCACCTCCCACCACACCCTGTTCACAGGAATTTGAGAACTTTACCGTTTTGGGGGTGAGGCCATCTGAACCACCCACAGCAGACGATGGGAAATACGACTCTTAATGGAATGTGCCTCCTGCTATACCTGCATCCCAGAGCTTGCCCTGAGTCCCCCTAAGCACAACAGAGGGGGATCCCTCCTGTGAACTGAGGTCCAAAGGGATTCACTGGCGGATGGGGCATGGGCTTAGAGGGAACCTGTGCCACCCTCCTGCATCTTCTGTGCCTGAGCCATGCTGAGGCTTTACCTTTCTCTGATTCTTGGCAGTGGCAGTGCTGTCCAGCCCTGGAGAAGCCCACCACGCCAGGAGATACGAATTTTCTCCGAAGAGTGCAGGTAATTAGCAGTCTTGCAGGGGGCCATAAGGGGAAGACAAGTCCTGAAACCTGGGGGCATGCAAGCAGTGCCCACGCTGGAGGAAAGGCGAAGAGGGAGAGAGCGAGGTTCAGGTGTCTCCTGAGAGGGCCTGACTCCATCCCCTCAGGGTGTGGGTGATGGGCTGGGGAGAGAGCTGGGGGTGGCACTCCCTGATGCAGGGATGGGTTTTGTCTGTGTCGCTCAAAGGAACGATTGGTCAAACAGCTGCGCTCCCCCACATGCTCTCCATCTGGCCTCATGAGTTCTGTTCAGTTCTTTGGGACAACTTGTCCCAAAGGGTCAGAGAGAGCCTCCAGGCAGCAGCACTGGCAAGCCTTGGGGAGTGAAAGTGGGTGAGCGCAAAAGAAATTGTGTGCAAACGTGAAGGGTGGCCAAGAAGGGGGAGCAAACCTGTGACACTGGGAAAACTGGATTACAGCCGTACCACAGTGTGAGCAAAGCTCTGAGGAGAAAGAGAGGCTCCAGAGTGCATTGATTTGCAATGGCTTTGGGAGTTTCCTTTGCTTCTACTGAAACCAAGGAAACATTGCAGCCCCAGCATGTTTGCTGGTGCAGAGATGCTAACAAAGTGAGAAAGAACATTTCCTGGCAATGTCAGACCTCCTGTGAGATTACCAGTAGCGTGCAGGACACACTAATGCACAGAATTGTTCCTGCAGGTGTGGATGACAAGAGAAACACAAATGCTGTGGATCCTCAAGATTTCCGGTACTACTGCATAGAAGGCGCCGTGGCGGTCCTGGGCTCCGTGCTGTTTGGGATGATACTGTGTTGTGTGATCTGTCTGTGGAGGAAGAGACGACGGTGAGTTGTTGGGAGTTTTTTTTGCCAAACTTCTGTATTAGATGGCTGCTATTAGCCATGAAACATTTAGAGGTAGGGTATTGTGGAGTGCCGAGACAGTTACTGGCCAAACTCTACTGAGATTTCTGCTGTAAGATGTTTTAACTGGCCTCTCAATTCATGGGCACTCTTTTGTGAAACGCCTTCCTCCTGTGGCAAGTGTTAGTTAAAAGTGACCCTGCCTCGACAAGAGCAGACCCAGCGACAGACGTAGGATGAGCAAGGTCAGGAAGAAAAACGAGGGATGACATTGCCATAGAAAGTGAGAAGCGCAATAGTGACATCTTTCTGCCAGTGAACCTGCCAGCAGAAATCACCCTGTTAGGTGATGCCGTAAATCCCAGAGGTTCACCTCGACCAGGGTGTCCCAGCAACTGAGACCGTGGTGAGGAGCCTTCCCAGCTCTCGGCCTTGCTTTGGAGAAAGAGTCAGCCTGTCCCATCTGCACCTGAGCACTGCCAGCATGCGTGTTCTCAGCACAGGCAGGGTTTTTTTCTGTGCAGGGGTACGTATCTCTTTGGATACGTATTCTGAAGAGAGGATGGAGAGCATCTCGCTGAACAGAGAGCCGAGGCTGTGCCCTTGTCTGGTCAGGGACAGGCAGGGGAGCCGAGTGCTGGTCTCTGCCAGGCACGCTGAGAAAGGAGAACAGGAGGCTCTCCTGGCCCTGCAGCGCTGTGCCCAGCTTTGGTCCCCTCGGTCTGTCGCGGGCAGGTCTCCTTCCAGGCACGTGCAGAGCAGGCAGGTCAGGATGGTCAGGGCCGAGAGGAGACGAGCCGTGGGCAGGCGAGCAGAGCCCCAGACGAGGGGTGCGGGGTGCCCCGTTTTCTGCACGGAGCTCTCCACGCCCACAGCTCCCACGCGCAGCCAGGCATCCGCACCCCGTGAGGCGCCCAGTGCTGCCCCGCACCCTCACACCCGCCCGGCCCCACAGCCGCGGTGGGGCCTCAGCAGCCTCCTCTCTCCGCAGGCGCCTCTCCGCAGCTTCGCGAGCCTGGTCCGACACCAGCAGCTGCTCCTCGGGCCTGGACAGCCGGAGCAGCCGCTGCAGCACCCCGGAGAGCTGGACCCGACAGCAAGAGCCATCACCTGTGCCTGCAAAACCGGCCCCCCTGCCACAGAGCAGCAGGGAACGGGCCTCCGCCAGCCCGGACAGCCGCCCGGCCCGCCCGCCTCCACCCCGGCCCTCATGGCTGTCCAACTCAGCCAGCCGGCTGTTGCGGGACCAGCCCAGCGACCTCGAGCCCCCAGAGGAATTGAAGCCACCCGCCCGCGCCCCAAGCCCATCGCGCCGGCCCTCCTGCAAGGGCCTGAGCCAGCCCCACCAGGGTATGGGTTTGGGCTACAATGACAGACTCCTGACGGACAGCTTCAGGGATCGACCATTCGTGTCCGAGTAATGGCACAGCAATAAATACAGATCAGTAGCACAGTGGGCTACAATGACAGACTCCTGACGGACAGCTTCAGGGATCGACCATTCGTGTCCGAGTAATGGCACAGCAATAAATACAGATCAGTAGCACAGTTGTCCAGGTCGTAATGGCAGCAGACCCAGGGATTCACCAGTCCTGGGCCGAACTTCGTATCGGGGCACACAGGGACCTGGATGCCCACGGTGTCAGCAGGCAGGGAGCTGGGCATGGGACCCACCAACAGGCTGGGGGAGCCCAGCTTCCCTGGTGGGACTGTCCTGCTAAATTCTGAGCCACAGAGGCACCAAAGGGGCTCGTTAACAGGTCACCATCCCCCCCTCTGCTCCCTGTGCCAGCTTTGTCCTGGAGTGCACAGGACAGGGGTACTGTGTAGGGCAATACCAGCCCCAGCCCCTCCATTGCGTGCGCGCCAAATACACCACATAAGGCAAAGCCAGAAATAAAACACAGAGCAGCACCAAGCTGCTATTGAGCCATAACTGCTTTTGGCTGGGATGGAGTTAATTTTCTTCCTAGCAGCACATATGGTGCCGAGTGTTGGATGTGTGACCAAACCAGTGTTGGTAGCACACCCATGTTTTAGCTATTGCTGAAGGCTGCTTGCACGGCCCCAAGGCCTACTCTGTGCCCATGCTGCCCTGCCAGCGAGTAAGCTGGGGGTGCGCTGGTGGATGAAAAGCTGGACATGAGCTGGCAATGTGCACTTGCAGCCCGGTCAGTGCAGGTGGGTGGGGGCCGGGGGGGTCTGTGAGGGGTTTGGGGGGGGATTTGTGAGGGGTTTGGGCAGTCCGCGCCTGGATTTGTTGAGGGGATGTTGGGGTCTGTGAGGTGTTTAGCGGGGTCTGCGAGGGGATTTGAAGGGTTTGGGGGGGTCTCTGAGGGGTTTGGCGGGGTCTCTGAGGGGTTTGGGGGAGTCTGTGAGGGGATTTGTGAGGTGTTGAGGGGATTTGTGAGGGGATGTTGGGGTCTGCGAGGAGTTTTGGGGGGGATTTGCGAGGGGCTTGGGCGGTCCACGAGTGGATTTGTGAGGGGATGTTGGCGTCTCTGAGGGGTTGGGGGGGGTCTGTGAGGGGATGGAGGGGTTGTGAGGGGATTTGTGAGGTGTGGAGGGTATTTGTGAGGGGATGTTGGGGCCTCTGAAGGGTATGGGGGTGTCTGTGAGGGGATTTGAAGGGTTTGGGGGGGGTGTGAGGCAATGGGGGGTCTGTGAGTGTATTTGTGAGGAGATGTTGGGGTCTGTGAGGGGTTTGGCGGGGTCTGTGAGGGGATTTGAGGGGTTTGGGGGGGTTGCGCAGTCTGCGAGTGGATTTGTGAGGGGATGTTGGGATCTCTGAGGGGTTTGGGGGGGTCTGCGAGAGGATTCGAAGGGTTTGTGGGGGTCTGTGAGTGGATTTGTGAGGAGATGTTGGGGTCTCTGAGGGGTTTGGCAGGGTCTGTGAGGGGATGGGGGGGTTCTGTGAGGGGATTTGTGAGGTGTTGAGTGGATTTGTGAGGAGATGTTGGGGTCCCTGAGGGTTTTGTGGGGATCCGTGAGGGGATTTGAGGGGTTTGGGGGTGTCTGTGAGGGGATGGGGGGGATTTGTGAGCAGTTTGGGCGGTCTGTGAGTGGATTTGTGAGGGGATGTTGGGGTCTGTGAGGTGTTTGGGGGGATCCGTGAGGGTATTTGAGGGGTTTGGGGGGGGCCTGTGAGGGGTTTGGGGTGTCTGTGAGTGTATTTGTGAGAAGATGTTGGGGTCTCTGAGGAGTCTGGGGGGATCTGTGAGGAGATTTGATGGGTTTGGGGTCTGTGAGGGGACGGGGGGATTTGTGAGGGGTTTGGGCTCCTGTCACGCAGCTCCTCCTGCCCAGGGCTGTGGCTGGCAGCACAGACAGACCCGCCTTTTGGGAAAGATTTGCCGACCCAGAGCAAACGCGGGGCAGCTCCTCTCCCTCCCTCCCTCCCCGAGCAGGCGCAGACCCCACAGCAGCACTGAGGGACGGCAGAGCTGCACGCACACCTCGCAAGCGCTGCTGAGGGAACAGCTCAGGAGCAAAGGGCCCTTCCCGAAGGCCGCGTGCTGCCAAGGGAACAGCTCCGGACCGAAGGGCCCTTCCCGAAGGCCGTCTCTCCGCAGGCGTGCTCTGGTGGGGACACAGCAGGTGCCCTTGCTGTCCCCAGGCCTCCCTGTGGGTGTGATGGCCCTGAGGTCTGATGCATGCCTTTCACCCCATGCAGGCTGTGCTGTGGGCTGTCATGAGTCCAGATTCAGGATCCTGCCGGCTGCGCCAATCTCTTGCCAAGGGGCGGAAAGCACCTCGCTCAGGAGGAGAGAAGCATCAGTGTGTTTTATTGAGGTGAAATAATAATTTGACAGAGTTCAATAAATATGAGGAATTTAACAAAGTTTGACAGTGGTTTCCCGAGGTTCAGTAAGTTGGACGGCAAGGTTTGCCTTATTAATTACGGCACGGAAGAAACGTACGAAGGAGAACTGAGTTAGAATCGAGGTGGAAGGATTCACACAGAGACCGGAGATGCAAAAGGGTAAGGAAGACCCTCCCGTTGAGTCGTGAGGTTCAGAGGGGACCCCCTTGCTTTCTAAACTCCTTATGGAGCCTAGGTGCGGCTCGGTCCAATCTCAGTCTCAGACTTGGACAACAGTTTGTCTAATGGAATTATCTGTACAAAGTTTATAATAGTTAATATTAAGTAGCTACGTGGATTAGTACTGTTTCCTTAGTATGAATTCAGCATGCTGTCAGTCACTTAGCAAAGATCTGCTATTGAGAACAGGCCTCTATGCCTCGAGGAGCAACCTTGAGAGGCGTCCCAGCTCGAGGGGAGATCACTGCCATGCAGCCACGCTGCCTAGGAGGGAGAGCTGAAAGAAGGCTCCCTTAGGCTGTCATATTTATGGGATAAAGTGGCTGGCTCCTAGTCAAATCACATGCAATGGGAAGGGTATGCATGAGACTCCCTGTGCCCACAACTTTTTTTGCTCCTTGATAAATGAGTCTTGGAAAAACCACCCGCTATTCCTGTGTTAATCGCATGATGAGTGTTCCAAGGTGATAGGCAGCGGTGCTCACTGGGTCACTCGGCTCCTTTGTGGGTTTTTCAGAGAAGAGATTGAAACTAGAGGAGTTCTTGGCCTGGCTATGGCTCCTTTACCTCCTTTGGAGCCTGTACCAAACTACGGCTAGTTTGGTTATGGGGTTGAGTGTACCCGTCACACCGGCTCTTGGGAAATGAGGGTACATGTGACCCTGTGCGAGGTCAAGCTAGAACATGCTTTGCAGTTTGTGTATTTACTGCCCTGAATTTTCTGCTCTTCCTGGCTGTCTTCTGTGGTTTTCAGCCTGCTCTCGCCTCCACAGAAAGAAATGCTGTGTGTATGAAAGAGGCCATTATGAATCTTCCCTTAGGAGGTTTTTTTTTTGCGCTCTGCTCCTGAATTACTATCTGTAGTATATCTGCCAATGTTCAAAATATCTTTCTAATTCCCTGGTTTAAGTATTCTGACCCTACTCCAGCTACATGTTACTATGCACAACTCCCACCAACCATCATTTTTTATTTCAAGTTGTTTTTCATGAAATAACACACATTGCATCCAGAATCCTGTGTTGCTGTTCCATGGTTTTCTTCACGGTTTTCCAGCTGTATTCCTCCTCCCCATGATAAACAGTGTTGCCAGTATTTCTTTTTCTCTTAGAATACACATGGTAAGGGTGGTTGCTGGATGTCTCATCCTTTTTAAGGCCGGGAAGACACGTTCTGAGAAGGCCTTTTCCTAGTCCCAGGTATTCAGGGACGCAAGACGTGCCTATCCCCGTCAGCTCTGTGGAGGATTTAAGAGAGGTTGTGCACCTGAAGGTTAAACCGTGCTTCTGTATCGGAAGCTGAATTTCAGCAAGCAAAAGCAACTTCCCCAAATCTTAAGTTGTGTGTCTTTGAATGCTGCAAAATTGAATTAAATAATGAACCTTGCATACATCTTTCTCGATTAAGCGTACAGTGGATGTCTCCTCCTTCAACTAGGCTGGAGCTTAAAAATCAGCTTAAAAATACTGGATAGTGTAATTTTTGCTGCACATGGCCTCAGTCCACTTGGGAGAAAATTGGATTAGTTACACAAGTCTTCGTGGAAGGCTCAAAGAGAGCCTAAGGTTTTGAGTGCCCTAGGATGCTCTTTTCAGGTAGGTTAACAGGCACGTATAAAGCCTGTAATGGCGTAAGGACTCCCCAGAACATCTTCAGTACAGCTATATTTTATGTAAGCTGCTGTTTTCATGCAACCTCAGCTAGCGCTGTGCTGCTCTTTACAGGATGGGGTGAGTGGTGTTGTCTTTGGCTGTGTGGGCTTAAATGTGTTTCCAATGTGCGTGTCAAATAATTACCTGTGAAACAGACTGCCAATCTGGCTGAAGCCAGTGCTTCCGAGAAGATGAACTAAAAGCTTTGATGGTACAGTCCTGCCATGAATACGATCCGGTCAAGTAAGTGTTGATCATGTCCAATCTGTTCTTTGAAGATTATGGGAAAATGGCAGAGATGTGTGTTTTAACAAGAGAGACACGTGCCTACCTTTTTCTTTTTTCCCCCTCAAACCTTTTAGTTACATGAAGAAACCCTTGGGTCCACCTCCACCATCATATACTTGCTTTTGTTGCGGAAGACCTAGCCACTATATAAAGAACTGCTCGAAAAATGGGGTATGATTGTGGGGGACTTCTGGTGTTACTCTAGGTGTTAATTATTTTACCTGGGCAGTTATGCAACAAATACATGAACACTCATATTAAGAATTGTTTCTCTTGGGGTGAAAGGCAGAGGTTATATGGCAATGTTGCAAAGCCCTTCCAAATTCAAGGGGAAGCTGGAATTATAAAGGTGGAATTTTCTTTCTAGGTCTTAGACATTAAGTATGTCCATAGATCTTTCTCTATGAACTTTCATGCGTATTTTCATATACTTCAGTATTACTGGAATTTTTTCTGTTTTCCACTCTTTTTAATGACAGTTCACTGTTTTTATTATTTTGTATCAAACCAAGACATTTCTCTTGACCCCATCTATTGCATATTTGCGTGTTGTAATTACACTAAGTCCCTGGTTGAGTATTGATACCATTTCACGTTAGTCACTGAAGGTATACACGTGAGGTATGAATTCAACTTTCACCTATAGACGGCGAGTGTAGGTTTCTCCAGTGACTGATTCAGAGCACAAGATTAAGCTCTCGCTCTGAATTGTGCTTTGGAGGAGGAGCAGCGGGTTTGTCTCTTCTCTGAGTGGATGGTGAGCTAAGGGATATGTCAGCCTTAAGGAACCTGAAGTTAAGCCAAAGAATGTTGCTGGAGTTCAAAACCCCGCTCAAGCCTTTGGAACATCCTGGCTATATTCATGTAGGAAAATAAGTATTTCAGTTGAGCAACCCTTACACTAGGTAAAAGGAGAGGATTAAAGGCTTTTGCTGCTTAAAATCATCAGGGAAATGTCATTTTAAGTGTGGGTCTTGAGGTACGTCTGCCTCTCTTTTCTTGAACAGGACAAAAAATTTGAGTCTGTTCCCAGAGTTAAAAAGAGCACAGGAATTCCACAGAGTTTCATGACAAAGGTGAAGGATCCCAATACGAAGGGTGCTATGCTGACAAGATCTGGAAAATATGCAACACCACCTTTTAATGCCTAGGTATGGAACTAAGTGGACTGACCAAAAAGTGAAGGAGAGAAAGCACGCATAAATCTGAGTGGCAATGCAACCCAGTTGGCCAGCATCTGTCATTCCAAGGGAGGAAGCACTGTCATTGTACCTTAACCTGAAAACCTGTAGTAATTTCTAATATTAAAAGAGGGTGGTCCTACTGCTCATGCCCCTGGAAGTTGGCTAAACTTGCGGTGTGCTAAGAATCTGCGTTTCTGCAAAACACTTCAGTAGTGTTTACAGGGGAGTCGTTCTCCTTGAAAGCTCATTTTGCTTCTGTTTTCTGTTTCAAAGGCTTCTTGCCAAATTCAGCAGGTAGCTGTTGGCCTGAGATTTCCTCCCCCTCTGACTTTTATTAAATCCCATGTGTGAAACAGGCTAACGTTTTCCTGTTGCTATAAACTGAGAAAATACTACCGTGTGCTGATGTCGTGGTTTAACCCCAGCCAGCAACTAAGCACCACGCAGCCGCTCACTCACTCCCCCCCCACCCAGTGGGATGGGAGAGAAAATCGGGAAAAGAAGTAAAACTCCTGGGTTGAGATAAGAACGGTTTAATAGAACAGAAAAGAAGAAACTAATAATGATAATGATAACACTAATAAAATGACAGCAGTAGTAATAAAAGGATTGAAATGTACAAATGATGCGCAGGGCAATTGGTCCCCACCCGCCGACCGACACCCAGCCAGTCCCCGAGCGGCAAAAATCCCTGTCCCCCCCCCCTTCCCAGTTCCTAAACTAGATGGGACGTCACATGGTATGGAATACACCGTTGGCCAGTTTGGGTCAGGTGCCCTGGCTGGGCATGAGAAGCTGAAAAATCCTTGACTATAGTCTAAACACTACTGAGCAACAACTGAAAACATCAGTGTTATCAGCATTCTTCACATACTGAACTCAAAACATAGCACTGTACCAGCTACTAGGAAGACAGTTAATTCTATCCCAGCTGAAACCAGGACAGCTGACAAGAGTGGCTGTTTTAAAATGCACTTGGTAGCACTTTTGGTTTTCCGTCATGGATCTCCTTTTGTAGAAGCTGTAACATAGACGTCTTCCTTTTAGAAAATGTAATTACTCGGAGACTACCTTTATCCTGTGCCTGCAATTTACATTTATCCTCTGGCAAAGGAGAGGTGGGATTCATTTTGCCTGATTTCTAGCTGTCAAAAAAAAATTTTCCTAGTCTGAGCTTCTTTCTTAGTTGATCCAATGAATGGGAGAGTTCTGCAGAAAGAAAAGTGTTCCCCCCTCCCTTTCTAGTGTTGTGGCTGTAGAAAAGTAGTTTAAACTAAGCACCTGTGTTTTAGAAGGCTAATGTGGAGTGAGAAGAATTCCATCTCTTCTCTTCCTTTGGTAAAATCCAAAGCTTGGAAAAGTTTTCCTTTGCCCATCTTTAACTTGTTTCTTTTTTCTTCCCCGCCCTTCCTCCAGGGAAGCTTCTGCTAGAGAAAAGAAGGAAAAGCCTCCCTTTTTACCAGAGGAGTCGTCCTCCTCCTGAGATGATGATGATCCTGTTCCAAACGAGCTGTGATGTCTCTGTTTGTAAGGATCTAATGACTGATGCAGCTGTTATTCCCTGCTGTGGAAACAGTTATTGTGATGAATGTAAGTGTTACTCCCATATTTGTTGATTCAAAACATCACATCTGATCTTCTGAAAGCAGAAGGAGGAGATAACAAAATAACTTTGTTAGCAGTTCTATTTAATATTTAATATGAATTGAATACGAAAGCGCTCTTCTCGTATAAAGGGCAAAAGAAAGCCAGGAAGCTTTTCCCCCTTTTTTACGTGTCTAGTTAAATCTTCTTTACATGCAGAAGGACGAGTATGAGAAGAGTGGCTAACTGTGCAGGTGATTACAGTGTTAGGTATGGAATGCGTTTAGTTTGTCCACAGCCCTTTCTCTCATACAAAATTATATAGCCAACTCTGGGGACTTTTGGTGGTCTGCAACAAAGGGATAGTTAGGCATTTAATCCACATTCTTCTCCACAGGAGAGTTGGTTAAAACCTTCAGAACTCGAACCTACTAATGTTTTTTTGAGACGTGTTTTATTCATTAACCTTGAGGTTGGGGACTTCTCACTGTACTAGATGGTGGGAAAGAGACTAGTTGAAACATCAAGACACAGCCTATGCTACATCTTCAGATGTTACAATAGTGAAATATCAAAACTGTATAGTTATTTGCTGCATACTAGAGATTTTTTACACTGTTGAACATTTCTAGCTTCATGCTCTCAATTCAAGACCATATTCACCCATTAATCATATGTGTGCTTTTATAATTGATGAGAACCCCCAAAACTTCCTTAGTTTGGCTAAATACTATTTTGATTATTCTAATTATACAGAGGTATTAGAACAGCATTGCTGGAATCTGAGGAACATACATGCCCAGCGTGGCATCAGATGGATGTTTCGCCTGATGCTTTAATTGCCAACAAGTGCCTACGCGAGGTAATGTGATGACATTTACATAAAGTGCTTGTAAGAAAAGGCTATTTGTAGAAAGCTGAAAGGGAAGAAGATACTAATTTACATCTCCTTAAGCAAGGCGTAATTGAATAAGGCTAAATTTACTTTCCAAATACGTTATCTGTTGCTGTCACAGAAGCTTACAACTCTTTAGAGACAACCTGGCAAATTCAGGTCACGCTTTTGTTTGACATGATTGCCTCGCTTTCAAATTCGGCGCTAACACTGAAGTACATTACATACAGTTACTCTGAGTTACCAGTCATTAGTATGAGTGTTTCATGTGATGTGCATGTTGGTTTCATATATCTGTCTGTTGGTTTCTTTTAGGACTGATAGCATTTACAGGAATACACAAGTAATTTTCCTCTGTGAAGGCTTTTGTTCGTAGATCTGCTGAAGTTTCATCTTACCCTTTTTGTAAATGTTTTTCTGCCTCTAGGCTGTGAACAATTTAAGAAATGGAATTGGCTACACAAAAAGGCTGCGTCAGCAGATTTGGCAGCAGCAGCAGCCGCTACTGCCACCGCCTCCACCACCACTCATGAGTGTTCTGTTCACCAGCAGTTCGTTGGAAGAGAAGGTAAGCTTTATTTCAACATATGCAGCGATTCTTATATTTCAGTACAGCTTATTTTCCAACTGTCTGCGTTTATTCAGAAGGGCTATGAGGTTCCTGTGTGAAGGCAACAGCATTAGCAAGTCATCTGGGCCCCCAAGGACAATCAATACCCACCACTGGTAAGGAACTGTAACTTTAGAATGTCTTTTAAAAAATTCTCTTCAGATAAACTGAATGGGATTTTTTGCTGTTTCCTCTCTCCACTCCAAAAGGTCATCCAGCGAGAGCCAGTACGCTTTGCTCAGCAGGTGGCAGACCAGGCTGGGAACTGCAAGTGTTGTACAGAAATTCGATGTATTACTACTTGTAAGCTGTTAAACGAGGCCGTAGCACTTTTAACTTCTGCAACAGCCGATTTATAAAGAAGTAAGTATGGACAGAGAGTTGTGGAGAATACAAGCAGTCCTTAATTTTTAAATGGCCTAATTTGAATTGGCTTTAACGAAGGGGATCTGTGCTTGCAGTAAAATTATTTAAAATAAAACTCCAGTACCTGATCGAAAAGAGGACTCTGAAAAAGGAACTTTTTTGCAGGAAACCATAATTCCATATCAGAATTAAAAACAATTAAAGGCTCAGGTGGACAGACAGCCTTTTGATTTCTGGCTGAACAGGGCTGTAGAAATTGATTTCCCAATAGAAGTCAGCCTCCAACATTCTTTTTCTAACAACTTCGTTGACACTGATTGAGCAATTCTTGGAAAAGTCAACCCTGTTATTTTTTGACAATTTTGAGTTTCTTCAGTTTAGTCAGGCCAAATAGCCAAGCTGCTTTCTCTCAGTTGGAGAGAGAGGAGTCTGTTTTATCTATTACTGCAGTGTCATGTCAGTCCTTCCTTTTGGTATGTATGTGTTAGAGATAGATTGTAAGGGTGCACTGTGTTTATAAAATCTTAAAGATGAATCAGAACAAAACCCCGGATCCATCCCACAGATTGTCTAAAATCTCCAGGAAGCAAGAAAATAACAGTTCAGGGACAAGAGCAGGCCAAATACATCATTGTGAGGCAACAGCATAGGAAGCGTACGTGGAAGAAGATAAAAGAAGTTTGAGGGAAAATGAGTTAATATCTGTGCCGTACGGGCTGCCAGCGCCTGCGGCTTGTCACTGCTCTCGGGCTACCGACCCAGCTTCAAGGTGGAAAAAAAGCAGCTTTCTTTGAATGCTGGCGTCAGGAACAAGGTGCTTTAACTTGCCAGCAGGTGCCTGCAGGCTTTTATTGGCATGAGTTTGTGTGGTAGGAATGGAAGGTGTAGCTGGTGTTACTTCAGTGAAGGTCATGGGGCTTGGGGGTTTTCTTGGTTGGTTGGATTTGATTGGTTGGTTTGTTTGGTTTGGTTTGGGTTGTGCTATCAATTTCGGGGGTTCAGGAGCTGATTTCCATTCATTCCTCCTCCCAAGTGGTGTGGGTGGAAAAGGCTGGAGTGATAAATTTCTACCCGGCTGGAGGCAAGCTGACCGCATGAGTTGGAGAGACGCATTCACAGTGGAGGCTCATACACCACCCTGATGGCTGAAGGCAACTCCCTGAACTGTAATAGTGTGAACTTATCTGTTGTCTCTTGGAGTATGCAGGAGAAATGGCTTGCAGCTTTGTGAAGCTATAAACAAGTGTCAAAACTGGGAACAAATCAGTTTAACTTCTTGTATAAAATTAGGATCTCTTGGAACAGAAGTAGGTTGGAGCTGTTCACTGTGGTGGACAAATCATAGCAAGAGCTGGCAAAATATTAAACTGCCAGAGACTTCTCATTTGAACAGAAGGCTGATGGATGAATAGGTAGTATGCCATGTGTGCTACTTTCTCTCTTAAGTTCTCTTCTTTGTATATGCCTGGCAGTCTGGTACAGTTGAGAGAGAGAAGTAAGATTTTTTTTTTATTTTTTTTTAATACCAAAAGGGGAACACATTCTGTTGGGCATAAGTCACTCTCAGTAAGGCTTTCCAAGTGCGATTTTCCTCAACTTTTAAGTTATGAGATCAATTTTTGAGTAATACATGCAGGCAACTGAAAAATATCGATTCTTGCCTAGAAGACTTTGCTCTTAATAATATCTGCTACATCTAATTGATATTGTCCTTTATGTCAATCTCTAATTATAGCCTCTGTAGGAAGAACGGGGCAATGAAAGGCAGATGGTGGCCTTCTGTACACTGGAAAGATCTTGGATGCTAGCAAAGTCCAAAACGCGTTCTTGTGTTGTGCAAACTCTCTGAAGTGCAAGTTGTACGTTGCAAGTAATACGTAAAGCATGTAGGAAGTTGCTGCTGTAGGTGTTCTAATTTAGATGTAGTTCATATCAATTAAACATAAGCTTTCCTTCTGTATTTGTTATGGAAATAATATCATAAGAAGGAAAATATTCATTAAGACTATTTTTACTTAGGAAGTGGAAGTTGACAATGCCTATAAACAAGGCAAGGCAAATCAGGTCAAGGCCTAGTTACCCTTGTAAGTAAAGAGCTGTTCTGACTGGAGAGACTAGTTGATAGGACTACAGTCCTAATACCCCCCCGCTCCAGCTTTTTGGAAAACATGTAGAAAAAAGGTTGAAAAATGAGCTCATAGAGAAGGGAGGCGGGGGGAACCCACCAGATGACTAAAAGCCATGTCTGTAGTTGGATAAAGCTACTCTGAGAGAGAGAAATCCATCTTCCCTCAGTGGAAGATAAAGGCAACAATTAGAATTAAGGAGCTGCAATAAGCTACCTTTTTAAAATCAAGTGTTGAAGCTGTCCTTTGAGCATTTCCTCATCCCATTCCAGCTGAAGTGGGTCAGATGCCTTAAATAGTTCTAAGCATCTCTCGACTAACCCAGCTAATATTTGAAGTTGTCCGTATATGAAGTAGGAAAATGTCCGGTTTGAATAATGGCATCATTAATCCCTTTAGCCTTTGGGTCTGGATATGGGCTTTTTGACAAGCATGATGAGTTGTAGAGACCTTTTTCATGTGTCTCCCCCTTTTGCTACTAGTGTTTCTGTAGAGACCCTTGATCCATTAAGTACAGTCCTCACCTCCTGTCCCACTCCTTTCTCTCCCCTGGTTTCAGCTGGTAATGCAAAGTAGGGGTTTCTTTCTCCCTTTTTCCCTTTCTAAAGCAAGGGTTCTGTGGTGTTTAAAAAAAAAAAAATTCATGCTGCTTTTAATTTAATGTTGTGCTGCCATGTTTGTCCTGTGCTGCTTCTGATTGCAAGGAGGTCAAGTTATCTAAAAACCATAAGCAGGATCTTTTTCCCCTCATTCATGTTAATGATGGGCAAAAGAGCAGAAGCTGATTTGGAAACCTGTAAGTGGATGGGTATTTTCCAGTAAGGTGGTTGGTTTGTTGTTTTTTTTTTTTTTCTGTTGTGGGGTCTTCAGTATTTTATTGTCTCCCACAGTACTCCTAGGCTGCAGAACCAGCCTCAAAGGCACTATGGAATGACTTCTCCCATTAGCTTGGCTCCTCCTAAGGATATAGACTGCATTCATACTCAGAAGCTGGTTGAAGCAATGAAAGCATGTGGGGTATTTGAAGATGAGGAAGAACTGAATCACAGGTATAACAAGGCTGTAAAATTTGTTAATCTCCTGGGGTTTTTTAGGGCAAACTTATACACAAGTTTTCTTTACAGGCTGGTTGTTCTTGGTAAACTGAATAACTTGGCCAAAGAATGGATTTCAGAACTTGGTGAGAGCAAGGTAAGGATTTTTGATATGTTCTTATCAAAACAGCTGAAGCCTTTTTGCTTCTTTTAAAGGTGATACTACTAGGATTTATGCTAAAGTTCAACTTTTAACTTTCTTCTGAAGTATCACGCAGAGCTGTAGTAACTGCCATTGAAATAATGTATAAAAGATACTTCAGATCAAGCTCTTCAAGTCCTTGGGGCACGGAATAAATTTGTGAGGTGGCTCCATCAGTTGACTTGTAGCAGCTAACAAAGCTGAAACCAACATATTGTGGGGCGAGAGAGATGGTAAATGAGCAGTAATCTTGCCCCAAACAGCCTGCGGCACTCAATCTAGTTTGACATTGTTTCACTAGACTTGCCTTTGGTGTGGCTCTTAGATTGTGTTAATTTATGTGGGCCTGCTGCAGGGAAGACTGATAGTAGGTCTTAATTTGTTTAAATTGATGAAACGACTGCTACATTACTCATCTTTTCTTTGTTTTGTTTGTGAGCTGCAAGCACTCACTTCAGAAAAACAGTATCAGTCTATTAGACTAACAACTCAGTCCGGGAGAGAGAGGACATTGTTTATGGAGGCTGTTGTAGTCTTTCTAAATGACTTAGAAAGAGGCTCTGCATCTCAGTGGGATTCTGACGTAGAGCCTTGGAAGGAACGGATGAGTAGGTCGTGAGTCTTCACTTCCTTTGCTGGGTCACAGGCAAAAGCTCACTCTATCCCCTCTGCAGCTGCTGCTCTGCAGACCAACATTTAACGATTACTGGTATTGCAGTGAGCTTAACGCATTCTTCGCATGAAAACTTTCTACCCAGAACATCACCCGTGTGCCTTTGCAGCTTTGGGTGTCTCGGCTTACACCTGTGTCTGCTGCTCATCTTCCATGCACTGCCATTCACTTATGAAGCAGTTGATTGCAACGTACCAGGGGAATGTTTCTCCTCCAGATGGGATTACAGCAGTGGCTGTAGGCTGTGTGACTTCAGCTTGTGAGCTGGCTGCCATTCCAGAGCCATAGGGGGAATGCAGGGCTGAGGCATTCAGCTTTGGTTGTCTATTTTTTATGCCTTCATAATACTGTATTGCACTCCTCAGGAATCCAGGGTCCCCAGCAAGCAGTCCTTGCCCCAAGCCCACGGGCACAGCTGCATCTAGCAACCGTTCAGCCTCTCAAACACACTGTGCGACTGTCAGCAGTGCAGAACACATGAATATGTGGGACTGTCTCATCTCCTACAGGTGCTGGTGAGAAAAGTCCACAGGCTGCAGAATGCAAACGGCGCTAATGTACAGTGCAGCTGTGGTGCTGGCCATCCTGGCGTCCATAGTCCTTCTGGGAGCTTTGGGTCACCTGGTTAAATCGCTGCTGAAGAATAGGAAACAGTGAGTTGGTCTTCCCAGCATTCTTGCGCAGCAAAGCATTCCCAGTGGCAGCATCCTGGAGTGCAGTTCACCGAGGGTAGCAGCACTCTGTTAGCATTTCATAGAATCAGAATCATAGAGTTGTGGAATGGTTTGGGTTGGAAGGGACCTTTAAAGTTCATGTAGAGCAACCCCTCTGCCATGGCCAGGGACATCTCTCACTAGATCAGGTTGCTCAAAGCCACATCCAACCTGACCTTGAACACTTCCAAGAATGGAGCATGGAAGTGTCCTTTCTTTCTCTCTTCCCTGCCTTTCTCCTCTCACCCTTCCCCTTTGTTGGCTCATATTCCACACTGGATTAGCAGAGGAGAGGTAAAAAACTGCTTGATTATACAAAAATACATTTTTTTGACTAAAGATCACATACCTGCCTCAAATCCGACCTCTAAACCTCAGTGCCCTTCTTACGCCAGGAACTCAGCCATCTTTTCCAGACGCAGGAGCACATCCCCACAATCCCCAGGAGAACTGCATCTCTGTCAAAAGGCATTTAGAGCTAAAAGATGAATTGGCTGGCATGGGTCTCGCCCTGTCCAGCAGCCCAGTGGCTCAGGCGCTCCCTGCAAAACTCCTATATCCACACCCCCTCCTCACTCAGATTTGCAGTTAGAGCCATGGCTCTCTCACCAACCAAGCGCAAGGCTGAGCTTGAGGTTGCAGGCATCCTGAGGACAGAAGCCCCCTTTAACGGTGCCTGACCCACTTTCTGTAAACCCACAGTGGATTCGGGACAGTTAATGGCCAGAGAGAGAGAGGAGCTAGGATGTCCCTGCTGGGAACTCGGCTTCAAACCCCCAATACAACAGTTCCTAAATTATACAAAGGGGAACAGCTTCCCTGGGAGCAGACTCCCTGCAGCCCCTCTGCCTGCCCAGCCACCTGCTACTGGGGCACTATTCGCCTTTGTGCTAAAGTCCACCCTTCAAAACAGGCAATCAGATCTAAATAGAACTTTCTTTTCCCTTCGCTGAACTAAGTAACGGGGATCTCCTTTTATTCTTTCTTCCTGTCTGAGGAAGGAGGTAAGCACCTAACTGCAGAAGATTTGTGCCCAAGACCCCGAACTGCAGGGGGCCTGTGCTGCCAGCCCAGAGCTGAGCAGTGCATTATTTAGGACAGATGGGATTCAGGCTTTTGCCTTTTACTTGCCCATCCCTCCTTTGTAACTTGCAGGCTTCTTTTTTAGATCCTCAACTTTTGCTGTGATGTCTGGGCACTTGCTGCAGCCTGAGAGTCTTCTGGACAAAATGAGACGCGTGTCTTGAGAGGCCACAGTCCAACCACTAATTGCCTACGTCTCTACTAAGCAATATTGACAATAATTTTCTTAGAAGGGGTGGATCATCAAATTGGTGACACAGAATTAAAAGATTGGTTTTCTAGGCCACTTTAATTTTAACAGAAAATTGGAGATTTGGGTTGAAAAATACAAAACACTTTAAAGCTGAAACACTCTCTGTAGCTGCTACTTTGCTTATTCTTGTTTGAAAGAAGTACTTGGCAATTTGAACATATTTTCCACATCAATTCAACCAGACTTGTTTACATTCAAACTTTAAAACATATACAAATCCAAACTAAAAAAACAGCACTATGCTCACAATTTTTACCTAACTTTTTAAGCATCTTTTGCCCCAAATATTTATATTCTGATTATATTCCAATATTATCTCTCGGAAGTTATAGAGCACTTTTTTCACTTAAGTGCAATGTAATTAGCTTATGTCCCCAAAATACTTCATTCCTGATGACTTACAAAATTCACAGTGCAAAATGAGATACAGCATCTCCCTGTGCAATGCTAGGCGCCTTGGGCAGTGGTCCTCAGAAACAGGACAAACAGAGAGTGCCTAAGCTTATCAGGGATGAAGCGAGGAGGAAAAGGCATCTAATTAGATCCACTCGAAGATCCAAGCGTGATCTTCAAACACAAACTTTCTTCTGCAACTGAATGTCTAAGACTGAATTTGCGTTGTGTTAAAGAAAGAAAGAAAGAAAAGAGACAGAGACTGTACTTGGCTTCAGTAAGGGCTAACAGCAGAGTTGTCAGAGACCTGATGAGGAACACAGGAGACTGGGGTGTGATTCATCTGACTCAACGTGGATGTCTCTCATGTAGACACCCTGTCATTACTAGATGACAGGTACTGTAGCTCTGGCAGATGCCTGCACAGTATTTCACCCTTTACACAGGACGCTCATTAAAGAATGAGGAGGTTAAGTGACTTGAACTGGGTCACACAGTGACCCCCCAGCAGAGGAGCAAGCTCAGCTCAGTTGCTCTGACAGCTCTGGTCCACGTGCTACCGAGAAAAAGCCGTACCTCCCTCAGGAGTCGTGCTGCTCTCCAGCACGTCATGCGCTCTTCCTCGGCTATACTGTGCACACACGCAGGGCTGTAACTCAGTAGATTCAAGTTAAGAACTTCTTCCAAGGTACATCCAGGTAACTTAGATAGGAAGAAGACTATAATGAGCTACAAGCTCTTTCACACCAGGTCTAGAGCTCAGAATCGCTTTGAAAGGGAACAGTGAGGTTAGCAACCGTCAAAAAAATGCCAACACGTTCTCTATTTTACTGCATCTTACAATGCTTCGGGAACTCCAGCTATTACAGACTAGAATGTAAATAGGAGTCCAAATCTGTCCCTTCATTTCATAAAACGTAACCAATTCACAAATATTGAATCTGGAAATACAGTGCTAAAAAATGTGAAAGGCTAACAACTTGTCAAACCAAAAAATGACTTTTCTGCAAAGCAAATACTTTAAGAATAGACCATCCATGTATCCTATTGACCATTAAATCTACATATCAATGTCCAACAGATGTAACAATACAATTCAAACTGTATGCCAAGTCTAAATTAACTAAGCTTTCGCTTTCATACAAGCAAAATTCCTTGCATCCCCTGACTCTGGCCTTAGCCCCAGCTCCACACAGACTTCCAAATCCGCCCAAAATGAACCCATGGCGAGAAAACCACCTTTTCTCATGCTAACAACTCTATTGTAATAACATCTTCAGAGGCCATACTCCAGGTCTCAGGGAAAAGTAAACCACTGCAGCGCTTAATACCACAACAGCGCATTAACTCGTTCACACCCAGACAACCTTGCCAAACAAGGAGGAGTTTTCTCTCACATTTTCTTGATTTATATTTTCACAGCTGTCAGAGAGGAAAGCATGTAGGAAGCAAGTTATGTAAACCACGCCATTAGGCTGAAGTCCTCGGTATGGATCACACCTCCTTCCCTCTCCCACCTCCCTGCACCCTTGCACAGAGAAAGCAGAGGGACTCGATTACAAAAGGTTACATTTTCAAAGATTAAACTGGTCACTATTTGCATTGCTAGCTGTGTTATAATGCATGACACCGTACAACCAAAGGAGGAAATTCTCATTCTCACATTCTGCTGTCGGCAGCCTCACTGCTTTCAGCTTTGGTTTTCTTGTAAGACAGCAAGCACTGAGGCTCTGCTAGAGGTGTGCCTGGAGCAGAGACGGGGTTTGAGAATGTTACCGAAATCTCGGAATAAAAACTTATCAACACCAATTTAGTGTAGATAAGCAGACCCTTCTTTATTGACGGCTGGGTGCGCGGGCGAGTCCTCTCACGAACCACGCACACCTGTCACCAAAACAACACACCTTATATTGAACTTACTCATGCATATTCATAAGATTACAAAGACGTCATTTACATATTCATCAGATTTCCAGGAAATCATTTGCATATGTTAATGTCCATCACGCAGGCGCACTAAAGGTCTCTGGTGGTCTTCTAGAGTCCTCTGGTGGTCTTTCGTAGTCTTCCTCACTCGTCCGCTTCTTGACCTCTCAGGTGTTTCCAAGCAGCAAGCTGGTGTCCCTAACGGTTTCCTTAGCCTTTAAAACAAACACTACAAGACTACCAATCTTTGTCAAAACTTCTGTGGTTAAGTGATTTTGAACAATACTTAAATTCTTATGGTTACACATTATACGTTTTCTAAGCTCCTAAGTTCCTAAGGCTACATTTCAAACTTAACACTCCCATACTTACGCTTCACAATTTTCTACTTTTTAGTCAAACCAAACTCTTTCATGATCAGATTTTAACTTCTTTTATCTCGTTATCTAAGTTCTAAATGTTCCTACTAGATGATTTTAGCCAATTTCTCCGGCCTTGATACAGGGCTATACAGGGGATTTCACAGCAGATACTGGTTATTGGTTAAATATATAAAATGCAACATACATATAATTTTGCTAAAATATTAAAATTGAATATGATTAATTCTAACTAATAACAAATCAATGGCAAATCAGTAACATTTCCCCCCTTTGAAAGTGTTGAAAATTATTTCAATACTTTCACATCATCTACATGTCATTTATCTGCTACTATTTTGAGAGTCAGTATTTGTTTCGGCATATTCTGGTGGTGGACTACATTCTGGTGGAACAATTGGAATCTCTCTCATGATCATGCGATTGACTGCAATTCTACTGGTAAATTGTCTCTTCAGACAAGTATATAGTAGCATGATCATCAAAAAGACAATTAGTAACAGAAACAGAGTTTTGATTATAGACCATAACCAAGAGCTCAGATTCTATCCCAATCCACTAAAAATTTCTTCCTAGCCAATCTTCTGACATATTTTCTCAAATAGTTTTAGTTAATTTGAAATCATTTTTGAGTCCTCTACACAAATAGCCATATTTCAAGGTCGTAGCTAAAAGAAAAATTCTTTCGATTGCTGGGTCTTTATTACTACAATAATACATTTTTTTCCACATCTTTACCGAGATACTAAATTTTCTTTTTCCCATAATGAACTCCCCCTGTCATCTACTGATGGCCAGGCTGTATTAACTGATCCATCCCAAGTAAAGCACCGAGAAGTTTTGGCCATATATTGAAATTGAGACAATATGGTCATAGACCATACTGAACCCCAGCTAACTGTTTTTTCTGCTATGGTTTGATTGGTCTCACCACATTTTCATTCTATGACGCTCCGGCTTTCATTGCTTTTGACTCGTACATCATATGAACACCAACCCATAGGACTACCTACCGTAAACATGTCTCCTCTCATAGGACTACCTACCGTAAACATGTCTCCTATAGAGGAGGCTGGTATAAAATGATAATTTAATAATTTCAAGCAATCTTCTTCTCTGCCCATCTATTTCCATTGTTTTCTGATGATCTTTACCTGTTCAGACCATTTAGTCCCTGGCCTTTGTTTGCAATAGGTGGTTTTGTTTCTATGTTCCAGGGTAGTTAAATTCATAGTTAAAATTCCCCAAGGAATAGATTCCCCCACCGCTCTTGGTATCGGCAAACAAGCAGTAATTTGGGTAACATTTTGCAAGCTGGCAAATCTCTTAATCAATCTTAACATTACATTTTCTTCAGACGTTTTTTTTTTCAGGAATGCCAATCAGTTGTTCTGTTTCTACTTGTCTTTTGTTCCTAATCATCAAATCAGTCCGGGTTTCCACCATCATTATCTGCCGAGCTAATATAAAGAGAACAACCACAAACAGATATAAAAAAATTAGACATGTTTCAGAGTCAGTTTTAAAGTCTTTGGATCACGGCTAATAATCTTCCATGGAGTAGGTGCCTTCTTCACTCGGGTGTAGTGTATCCAAGCATCCGATTCTGCAATTTTAATAGCCGTAAAGGTGGTTAACAGTATCTGGAAGGGTCCTTTCCAACGTTCCTGCAGGGGTTCGGAAGTCCACGTTTTCACATAGACAGAGTCTCCTGGTTGAAAGTCATGCACCGGAACTTCCAGGGGTAATGGTCTGTTTCACACCACTGCTCTCTGAACTGCAGTCAAAGTTTTTCCTAAGGAAAGCAAATAGTTATACACATCCTGTTTTCCTTTTACATGCATGTTCGGGTTTGGTTCTGGAGATTCATAAGGTTTCCCATACAATAATTCATAAGGACTGACTGAGGTTCCACTCTTTGGCTGTACTCTGATTCGCAATAATGCCAATGGAAGCGCTTGAGGCCATTTTAAATTAGTCTCTTGACAAACTTTACTTATCTGCCTTTTTAAGGTTTAATTCCTTTTTTTTCTACTTTTCCACTGGATTGTGGCTTCCATGGGGTATGCAAATCCCATGTGATACCCAGAATTTTGCTAACATTTTGGACTACTTCTGCAACAAAGTGTGGACCTCTGTCAGAAGAAATTCCAATAGGAACTCCAAACCTTGGAATTACTTCTCGTAGTAACCACTTTACTACTTCCTTTGCTTGTGTAGAACGACAGGGAAAAGCTTCTGGCCATCCTGAAAAAGTATCAACCCCCACCAGGATGTACCGATACCCATTTTGCCTAGGTAGTTCTGAAAAATCTACTTGCCAATAATCTCCAGGCTCTGTACCAGATTTTATTCGACTCATTTGAACCTTTTTCCTGATCACTGGATTGTTTTTCAAACATACTTCACATTTTGCAGTTATTATTTTAGCTATTCCTAACATTCTGAGGGATACCACTGGTTTTTGTAAGGAAGTTACTAAGGCCTCTGCTCCCCAGTGACACTCCTGATGCTTTGTCTGAATTATTTCTCTCATCAAAAAGGGTGGAACTACTACCTGTCCTTTAGGTGTTACCCACCATCCGGCTAGGTTTTTCTTAGCATTTAATACTTGACCTAGCCTATCATCCTCCTCTGAGTATTTTGGTTCTTCCTTAGGGAGAGTTACTGTTTTGGAGGGAATTAATGCCATTTGCAATGCTCGTCCCTTTGCTACCTTTCTTGCCGTTCGGTCGGCTAAATTATTTCCAGCCATTTCCTTTATGTTTCCAATTTGATGTGCTTTACAGTGCATGATTGCTACCTGATCTGGTTTCTGAACTGCTTGTAATAATTGTAAAATTTCATCTTGGTGTTTAATATTTGATCCCTGGGAGGACAATAATCCTCTTTCTTTCCACAATGCTGCATGGACATGTACAACTCCAAAAGCATACTTTCAATCTGTCCAGATATTTGCTTTCTTCTTCTCACTTAGTTCTAAAGCTCAAATCAAAGCAATAAGTTCCGCTTTCTGAGCTGAGGTGGTACTTGGCAATGCTTCTGCTTCTATAACTGTGGTGTCTGTTGTTACCGCATACCCAGCGTATCGGACTCCTTGCTCCACAAAGCTGCTGCCATTCGCATACAGTTCCCAGTCCGGTCGCTCCAATGGTACATCCTTCAAATCTTCACGACTGGAATAAACATACTCAATAGCAGCCAGGCAATCATGTTCCAATTGTCCTTCTTCCTGTATGGAACTTAAAAACACAGCTGGATTTGCCAGGTTAGTTGTTTTTAAAATTACATCATCTTGTTGAGTTAATATTACCTGGTACTTCATCATTCTGCTCGGAGATAGCCAGTGTCCCCCCTTTTGTTCTAGAACAGTTTTCACCATGTGTGGGACATAGACTGTTATTGTTTTTCCCAAAGTCAATTTCCGAGCTTCTTGTATGATCATTACTGTAGCAGCTACTGCTCGAAGACAATTTGGCCACCCTTTACTCACTGTGTCCAGTTGTTTGGAGAAGTAACCGACTGGTCGTTTCCAGCTTCCCATCTCCTGGGTTAACACACCAAGTGCCAGGCGTTGTCTTTCATGAACAAACAACTGGAAATCTTTAGTTAAATCAGGGAGGCCTAAAGCGGGTGCAGACATTAAAGCGCGTTTTAACTCTGTAAAGGCCCTTTGCTGTTCTGGACCCCACACAAAGGAAGAGTTCTTTTGGGCCTCCTATAACGGTTTAGCTATTAGACCGTAGTTCATAATCCAAAGGCGACACCACCCTGCCATTCCCAAAAATGCTCTGAGTTCATGGATATTGTTCAGTTCAGGTATACTGCAAATGATTTCTTTGCGATCCTTTCCCAGTTGTCGCTGTCCTTTTGAAATCTCAAAGCCCAAGTATATCACAGTCTGACATGCTATTTGGGCTCTCTTCCTGAATACCTTGTACCCAGTTAGTCCTGGAAAATTCAAAAGGTCAATGGTTACCTGTATGCAGGTGACTCTTTCTTCTGTAGCAATCAGTATATCATCCACATATTGTAGAAGTAAATGTTCAGGCCTCGGTTTGTCCTGTTTCCAGATTTCAAGCTCCTTTGCCAGCTGGTTTCCGAAGATCGTCGGGCTGTTTTTAAATCCTTGGGGTAGTCTTGTCCATGTCAGCTGCATTTTTCGTCCAGTTTGTGGATTTTCCCACTCAAAAGCAAACAGCTTTCTGCTTTCCTTTTCCAAGGGTATACAAAAAAGCATCTTTCAAATCAAGCACTGTAAACCACTAATGAGTCTCCTTTAATGCTGTTAACAATGTGTAAGGATTTGGAACCACAGGATATATGTCCTTGGTTATTTGATTTACTGCTCTCAAATCTTGCACTAACTTATACTCACCCGAGGGTTTTCTAACTGATAAAATAGGAGTATTATATTCAGATTCACATTCTTCCAAAATTTTATACTCTAAAAATTTATCAATCAATTTCTTCAATTCCTGCCTAACTTCCGGTTTGATTGGGTATTGTTTAATTTTTACTGTTCCTGCACCTTCTTTTAAATCTATTTTCACAGGTGCTGCTAATTTTGATTTACCAAGAATATTTGTTTCCCATACTGTAGGGATCACTGCAGCATCCACCTCTGGTGGAATTTCCTGCTCCTCCACCTTTTCTTGTATCATCAGGATTTCTCCCGGTTTTGACTCAGGTATTTTTTTAAAAAAGAGTTCTCCATCCTCAAAAACAATTTGTGCATTTAATTTGGATAACAAATCCCTTCCTAACAAGGGTATCGGGCATTCTGGTACATACAAGAATTCATGTGTAATTATTTTATTTCCAAATTTCAAACCCAGGGGCTGCAGGAATGGTCTGTTTTCTTCCCTCCCTGTGGCTCTTACTATGTTTGCTGGTTTTGTTCCAATTTCTCCTTTACAAGTATTTAACACCAAAAATGTTGCTCCTGTATCCACTAGAAATTTAACTTCTTTTTCTCCCAGCTTAATTACAACCAGAGGCTCAGCTGGGTTCCCCTCCAGTCCCCTTCATTCATCCAAAACCATCATTCTGGCTATCTCTTTCTGAATTACTCACCTTTCCGTGGTATCAGGACGATGGATTAGCCAGGGATGCTTTCAGGCAATTTAGAAAGCAAACAGGAAGCACGTTTTTCGCCCACACGTAATTAAGTCGTGGGACATATTGCCACAGGATGTCGTGAAGGTCAGAAGGACAAATGGACTCAAAACACCATTACACAAATTCACCAGAGGTAGTTTATATGTGTCTATTAAGCGCAACACTGCGTGCAGCATTTGGCTCAGAAGTCCCTGCACTGCTCACAGATGGAAACCAGGAGCGTGTCGGGGCAAAACCGCTCTGTAGGAGATCCCTCTTTTGTACCTTTTGCCCAAATTACCTGGACTGCCAGAGTGGGTATGGGCCAGGCAGACCTCCAGTCTGATCGCTGCGGTGACCGGTCTCACATAGCAGAGCCCCAGCACGTCTGTCCTACAAGAACCGTTCACGTTTCCCCTGGCAAAAAGCCCAAGCCCTGACACTCACCGCGGCTGCCATCATCCCCGCTGTTGCCCAGTGCAGCCGGATTTTTTTCCTCTTGCTTTGCATTGTGGCTGGTTTTTCTTTTGAAGGGGGTAGGGAAGGAAGAGGAGAGGAAACAGAGGTGACTGGAGCCAAAACACAGCCCCGAGGCAATAAACTAAATGCAAGACACATGTTCTTTAATTCTAGCTCAGCAGCCTCCGACACACGGGCTTCCTAGGGACAGCACCGAGACAGGACCCGATAGATTTGTGTCACACAGTAGAAGGGAAGTAAAAATAAAGTTTCCATTGGATTCTTTTTGTTTGTTTTTTTTCGGGAAAACCCACTGCCAATGAAGTTTCCACGATGGAACTGCAGCGCCAGGTTCCCTGCCGCGCGGCGAGCAGGCTGCATATGTGGCCGTGAGAGGGAAGGGGCCGAACCGCTCCTCGTGCCGGTGCTCCAAGTGCCAGTATCGGACAGGGGCACCATTATTCTCCATCTGCTCCAAAAACACTCTCTTTGCTCCTCCCCTCCTCCCTCACTAAGGAGCCTTTGAGTCCACGTGCCGAAGGAAAATCATCTCCGGGCTTTGCCTAAGGACTGGCCCCGCTGCTCGAGAGGGTCTGCCAGGAAGGTGCCGCTTGCCCCGGGGAGAAGCTCCTGCTGGGCTGCCCAGGGCAGGACGATGAGGGGGCAGAGGCTGGGAAGCAAGGAAGGCTCGTAGGAAGCACCCCTCATCCTCGGAAAGAGCCCGAAGAGGGGAGGTCTGGGCTTCCAGGGGCTGCTCGGCGGGGGAATGCCGGAGCGTGCCTCGCGGCCGGCGGGAAGCTTTCCCTGCGGAAGTTATAAATTAGGCATCTCCAGAGACCTCATTCATTTTACCCGTAATAAAATTACCACTTTTCAAAGGGGAAAACCCCTTTGAATGGCTTCAGTCAAACTAACCCCACGGGACGGCTTAGCTCAGATGCACGTATGCTCAATCTCAGGTTTGCGGGCAAGAATTATAGAGCTGCTTTGGGGACGTGGCTGATATTACAAGCAGTGTGACCCCTTCAAAGCCCACCCCAGCTACGTTCCTGAGGTCTGATGGGGCACAAAGCACCACCACTGCATCTCGGAAAGGAAGGTGCAAATACAGCTACCTTGTTTCAACCTCCCCTGTTCCTTTTCTGACCTGTACTTTTCCCCCTGCTCTTTTCCAAGCAGTCCATATCCAACTCCCCCACCTCAGCAATGCCATTCACCCTTGTCCATAATGAAAAAAACAACAAAACCAAAACCCCAAAACAAAAAAACAAAACCCAAACAAAAAACCCCCACACACCTGAAGCTATTAATGCATCAGTTCAGGCTGAGACTTTTGATTTTAAAGAAAGAAGGGTTGCCTATTTGTTACTTGCCAACACCTCCTTATTTTGGTTAATCTTACCCTACAATGTTCTATTTGCTACAGCTTAAAAAAAAAATAGGCAGCTTACAACACAAATAGGGAACAGGATGTTTTTCCATGCTGCAGAGCCAGAGGAAAGCGAGGGACACAGAGCAGACAACAGGAGCGCTCCCCACACCAGCTGCCAGCAGTTACTGCCGATTCCTGACTTCGACACACCCCTCAAAGCGAGGGAAAACACCAGCTTCGAGATGAGTTAAACTTTGTCGTGAACAATATAAAGTAACACATTCACCCCCATGCGCGCAGACTAAATAGTCCAGGGCTGCTCTAAGCTCTTGAGGAAAAAAACCCCACCACTTCCAAACTAACATGCGTTTGTTTGAATCTGATGACTATGGACTGTATCTTGGAAAGCTCTCTGGGATATGGGAATACAGCTGAGGGAGACCCATTTGCTTCCAAACCCTAAAACTGCAGCATCTGCATTCCCTTGGGATGGTGCTACCACCTCAGGACTGTCGTTCTGAATTTTGTTCTTCCTCTTCTACTTTGACATTCAGTAAGCAAGCCTCCTGGACTGCAGCCACCCTGCTCCTACATCCCACCGGGATGACAACAGCTCCATTTCACCTGTTCAGCGAGACTCCAGCATCGGGACAGGCTTCAGAGCAGAAAAAAAGTCTGTTCACAATGAGTCAGAAGAGCACTGGTGTGAGGTGGAGAAGGATAAGACAGTACCTGCACAGTACCATGCTCGTGAGGGACCAGCATCTTCCCAGGAGGGAGGGGGCTGCGGCGTTACCCACCCCGTGCAGAGCTGCACCTTCCCTGCAAGCGGCTCACCCCAGCGAAGCCCCAGCCCAGCCACTTCCACGCTTTTATTATTTTATACTCCCATGTTCTGGCCAGGTCGCAGCTAGAGAAAGCTGCAACAGTTCTCTCCTCCTCACACAACCACTGACAGTTTGTAGTTCTCCGGCCCAGCATGAATCTAGCCCCAGGGGACAAAGCTTCCCTCAGTAAAGAAAAAGCTGGGGAGACAAATTCAGAAGACATGCAAGCGAACTCCTCTGGGCACTGCACCTGCATCAGACTGACACCGGAGCGCAGGGCTCTTCATTTTCTCTTGACCTTTCATCTCCAGCCTGTCCACCACGCCAGGCACTGGCAGGAGAGAGCTACAAGGTCACACCGCCCTAAGGCTGAAACGCAAACCCTCCTCAGGAGGTTGGCTCCTGCCCAAGAGAACTGGTTTAATTGGGGGAGACCTCACCTAGCAGGGAAGGTACTCAGTAAGGCACTGTTGGAGCTGCTGAACCCAAGTTACAGAGCTGAAGGACAGACAACCTCCTTCACAGATACATGGCAGCTTTTTTCCTCCCCTCGGCCAGAAACTCTGTCCGAGGAAAGACGACTGGCAGGCAATTTGAAACAGCAAATCCAGACAGGCTGCCTGCAACCGTGGCAGAGAGCTCAGCATGCCACACACACACCCCACTCAGGTGCTCAGGCTATCAGTAACGTTAACCACCCACAGTGCAAGAAGCCAGCTACCAAATTTCTACCTGGGAGATCACGCCTGAGGGTGAAAGGCATCCCTCAGCGGATACTGGAGCCTAGCAAGGACTGAGAAACCCTGTGAAGTGAAACCTTCTTCCTGGGGTGAGAAGCAGTAAGGATGGACATTCTCGAACTGCGCTAACGTCCAGACCCACTACTCCCCCACCAAAACCCCCGATGTTTTATTCTTCACATATCACTTGCCTAAGCAGCACCAAGTTGTAGCCAGAGCATCTATGGGTTGTACGTATACTCTGCAGTGAACCCAACGGATTTGTTTTAATCCTTGAGATCTGGAAGACCAGTATGTGGAACTCTGAACAACTGTGTGCGCATGTGTACACATCTACAGACCACCAAAGCAGTACTTTTGAGTTTAACACACTTTGCTCTGTGCAGCCCAAGCATAGTCGGTCCAGCCCAGGCCTTTGCTTCTTTTCCACACAGTGGAATACATTCTACTGCAAGAGTAGACTTTCCCAGTTGCAAGGTGCTCCAACACCAGGGTGAGGACAAACTGTTCACTAGGACACCAAATTGCACTGCTTGGCTTGGACAAGAAACCGGTCAACATTTTAAAGAGGGGATTTTATAGCCCGCACAACAGACTCCCAAGTTTCACTTTTCAACACACAAGTGTGGCAAAAGGGACAACCCCAGTCTAGAGTAAATGAATTCCACAAATATATAACAGTTTCAACAGCCTTGAGTACCGGTGCTCAGACTAAGGCTTTCTAATAAGTAATTCATCATAAAAATAAACCCAGTTTTCAGCTGGAAGTAAAAGGAAACCCAGGAGATTTGAAGCTTGACCTTTCTACATCTGTTGAAAAGCCATCAGGATCTTATCGGACCTGTTTAGCCCATGGAGCTCCCTTCCCAACCCTACATCGCAAGAGGTCAGGAAATGAAGGCTCTCAGTCATCACAGTTTGATTAAGATGGCTTAAAATTCGAGCTTTAATTGAAAGGGAAAGAAACATTCCAAAAGGATATATGTTTTATAGACTCAACTGAGTTACCAAATTTAGGTTTCATTGGATGTTATTGCAAACATGAACATTAAATCATAAGCACCGAATAGTAGAGAACTCAAAAAAAAAAAGATATAACCATACCATATCAGAAGGGATCGGACCAAATGCTTTTGTAGGCAACTATCCAAATGTGATGCACCAACACATTAGCTCATAGGATGTAAGGACATCCCTGAACCCACCAGAAAAAACTTCTGAGGACTGACTACATCAACATTTTCCTGGCAAGTATCTTCTCTGCCAGCAATAAATCCCAGCTCAATACATATCTAAAATGATATACATTAGAGGGCGTGTGTTTAAGAGTATTAAGTTGGCTTAAATTACTTGAGCAAAATTTTAAATATGTAATAGAAATCTAAAAAGGAACACAAAAAAATTGAGAACACCACTGCAATATTAATGCCAAGCTGTTACTTTTTTTTTTTTAAACAGATCTGTACAGCAACATAGCAAAGAATGCAGTGATCACAATTCAAGCCAGACAGCAATCTAAGGGAATACTAATCCTGTATACAGCAGAGCTGAAACACTCCCAACATTCAGATGCTCCAAGTATGTTGGCTACCCTAATGCACTCCAAACCAGTTCTACCTACATAGGACATTTTGGTGTGAAAAAGTTTCTGTAAAGTTCCCTTTGTTTCCAGTGTTTTTCTTGTACAAAATATTACAATGGTTTTTTATATATATGTTTACAGACTTGCACAGCTAGAAAAATATAAACTACAATTGGGCTTGGCAATCAGTTCTTTTCTTTAAATACATGACATTTCAGAGAAAAAATTGTAGTGGTAACATACCCTGCACTTCAAGCATCTGCACAGAAAAGCTTTCTTCCTTAAGCGTATCAAGCCTAAAAACCATGACTGCAGTGAGACATGTGCCACAGTAAGTGCAACGAATGCAATTCATCTACCTCCTGGCATAAGGGAGACACAAGATGAATGTTATTTGTGCAGGTTAGTGGCACAATATAGAAAAATCCGTAACTAAACATTAAATTCCTTAATAACATTCATTAATTTCATAGGCAGAGCCTGTTAAAAAAAGGACAACCGTTGTAGCTTTTAAGAAAAGCAGACGCTAAGTTCACGGGGCATTATACATCTTGAACAAAAATGCAACCACAGTTAACATTTCGGGGCATTTGCTAGCTTCAAGCAAGCCCCCAGGTATTAAGGTTTTTTCCATTCAACTTTTAAGTAGAGGCCGGGGAGGATTTTTTGCTTTAAAGCTACAGTATCTGTCATTATGGCTTTTAACACCCCAGCTTTCACCCAGATGAGGTACATGTTTCTAGTGAAATGGTAACAGTTGAGCAGGATGAGTTTCAATGGACCACAAAAATCCACACATAGGTGTAAACAGGTTGTCTTATGAAAGGTTGCCAAACCAAATTGTAACAGCGCAAAACAAGATTTCTTCTTTTATTTTTCTCTGTAGAAAGCGTTGTCGAGGCATCTAGGACGTCGCTAGTAGTTAAGCCACTGAGCAAACCCTCTTTCCACCAGACTTCTGTTTACCGACACCACCTAAAAGGAGGTAAAAAAAAAAGTAGAAAGGTGAACAAACTACTAGCAAGAAGCATCAGCAAGTTCCTAACCAGCAATAAAAAGTCTGCATAATCATATACCTTATCAGTGTTGAAAAAATAGGCATGTTAACATACCCACCTCATCTCCCGTCAAGTTCCACAGCTGTATCAGTGGCAGACCTGTTGCGCTGTCATAATTTGTGACCTGGAAACACAGAAGAACATTAGCGTGCAGCAGTTCTGGTCTGAGCCGTGCAGGGTGCAAGGCTAGCATCATTCACTGCATATCAGATCCTCAGACTCAGCGTAGGCTCGTGGAAATGTAGCTCCTGCCACCAGGCAGCTGGGACACCCTGCTGGCAAGTGCGCTCTGGTCGCTCAAATCCGTGCCCTTGCTAGAATTAGTGATGCATTTGAGCACTGCACTAAAACCCAAGGAAGCTGCGAGATTGAGCGTCACAAGCGCTATCGGCTTCCCACTCGTCCCAACTGCCTTACGTGGACAGCTACAGCCACTGTCAGAGGCACTTCGGAAGAGGCAAGTGCCTCTTCGCTGAGACCAGGCACTGCATGCAGAAGCCTTTGGGATGCCCTTACTTCTCCCTCCGGCCAGCCAGAGGCCAAGTCCTGGATGTCAGTCTTGCAAAGACTGTTGAGACTGGCAAAGCAGCGCAGACCCAGGTGAATATTTGATCCGCTGGACAACAGGCCACTTTGTGCTCTGTAAATCCATCCAGGTGCCCTTCCTCTCTGCCCGCATCAGTAACAAGAGGGAATACTCATCCCTTCCCAGCCAGGCAGTCCTGAGTGGTCCTGGTGCCACACAAGGAAGTTTTCGGCGCCCGAGATTGCTCGACGAGAATCCTGCCCAGCAGCCAGGCTTACAGGCTGTGGCTTTGTTTTCGATTTTAACACGCACGGTATGCGAGGGGGCAGAGAGGACAACAGCAGCAGTCAAATTGGCAACCAGACTTCCAGGCAGCTCTCGTGTACCTGTGCCACTAGGACTGCGCCTTTGGTCATCTCACTAACAGCGGCGTCGGCTTCAGGTGAAAAGTGATCCTCGTCTTGGGAAAGAAAAGAGCAGGAGAAAACAAATGAGATATATTCTTCACAGGCTTTAAAGGCCAGAAGGGACTATTAAGCTAATCTTGCCTGACCTCCTACATAAGTTAGGCCAGAGAATCCTCACCTACTGTTGCTGTACGCATTTGCTGAAACCAGTCTATTAAGCTGGAGATCACACAAGTATTGTGCCTGCTGTGTTGCTGAAGGGAAAGGATGAAGTGCTTTCTAAAGCCACTAGCTCAGTTAATGTGAACATAAGTGGCTGATGAATTAGGAGGCTTTAAAGACAGAAAAGTCTACTTCTGCAGTACGTTTGAGCTGCCATTAGTATTTTGATCCTTAATAAACTAAGCTCAGGGGCCTCAGGACATTACTGACCCTGCACAGAGTGCAATACTGTGAACGGGAACTCCGAAGCATTTGTATCACAGGCCGGCTGGCACCTGAACAGTGCCAAATGCACTCTTGGCAGCTCAGGTCTCTCAGCCTGCACAGCTTACGTGGGCACTGTTGCTAACTCCACACCTGTAATGCAGCAGGAAACTCTTGTGTCCCAGGCAATACAGTTACAATCTACACTGCAGACCAGACATTTCAGAAGTATTTTCATTTTGGAGGAAAGTTGCTTATTTCCTACCAAATCACTGCAAAATGAAGTTTCTCCTTTGTGCTCCCCACCCTGAGACCGCCTCCAGCAGCAAGTGAACTCCTTACAAATCCCGAAGGAGGTCGATTACCTCAGGGAACATGGAAAACACTGACTTCTGCAAGAAGCAGCTTAAACCTCGCCATCCATCTACAGTCTTGGCAGAGCCTCCTGTACCTCCTGGTTAGAGCACGCATCTCTAACACCACTAGAAAAAAGGAAAAAAAAAAAGGGGGGGGGGGGGGCCAAACCAAAGCATTTCTAGGTAGTGACTGACATTCTTCCAGTGCTTGGAGGGTAGTCTTTTGAACACAGAATTATACACATCAGTCATTTTAGTAGGAAAATGTCAGATATTCATCTAGCAGATTAAAAACTAAGTTTGCGTTTACAGCTACTCTATGACAGAAGAAGGCAGAGTAGTTACAGCTGCTTCACCTGTACCCTGCCAGTCCTGCCAACTTGCTGTTTAGGAGAGTAATTCATTCTCTCCTCCATCCAGGAAAAAGCCTGAACATTTATCATCTTTCCCCTGGAGCCTGACAGGTTATGCCATGCTAGCACATTTAGAAGAATAAAATACAATTTTTCCAATCTTGCTCTAGTCACATCAGAGGCTGCGCTTGCAATAGGAGGGAAAAGGTTTAGACAGAATCATCGCTTGTACACAGTTGGTATCCATTTAAACCTGCAGGAGGAGCACCAACGGTATGTCTTGAGAGCTCCATTACCTGGGAGTGGCACCACGTTGTCTAGTAAAACTTCTGCTCCTTGGAAAGGTAGTGATAAAAAATCAGACCTTAAAGAAAAGAGAATCAATCAGAGTAAGAACACGGCTTTAAGTTTCTCCTGTATTCTTTTAGAGCAATTGATTAATCAATGTCACCTTACAGGAATTCAGTTTGAAATTGATGACAGTAAAAAAAAAAAAATCAGATTGTTCTCCCAGCAATCTAAGCAACAGCAATAAATAGTCTGATTAGCACGCCAAGTTGGATTGGGCTCCAAGCAAAAACCACCTCCATAATGGAAGCTGTACTGCTTTTCTCCCACCTCTGGGGCACAATCAAGTATTTAATGGGCTTGTCTAAGAAAACCCCCATCCAATACAGCTCTCCCAGCCAATGGGGCTGGGGCACAGAGAATCTGAATCTTCTTTCTAGCTCATCAATTAACTACAATTTAGGGCCTCCTGAAGGCATCCTTTCACTCAGCTTCCACGCTGAAGTGGCAGAAGTTGCAATTTCCTCTCCCCTCCCCTTCGAAAAAGCCTTGCAAGAGCTTGCTGTGCTCCCAAGGAATTCACAGCTGCTGCTGAGCCAAACCTTTCCACCGTTTTCCGCTTCAGCTGTGGAAAAACCTATAAGCAATTCAAACGGTATATGAAGATTCAAGCCAGATATTGCCTTAGGCCACAGAAGAGGAGCTAAAGACCTGATTTGTCTGAGTGTGTCAATCTTCACTTTGTCGTATCCTCCATAGTCCACGTATCTGAGCTCCACTTCACCGGTCTCTTCGAAGTAGCTAATAACTTGAGCCCGGAACCATGCCCCATCCAGGCCTGGAGCCGCGCAGATAATGCCAACTGCAAAACACAGGAGTACAGAGGAGAAAGGCTCAGCGTAAGTGGATTTCCAGAAATTAGCACTTCAGGCATCAGTACTTATCTACTGAGAATCAACAGCATTTCTTACGCTGCCAACATCTTCTTTCACCACCACCCACACCCCCACCAGACAAGGCCTGCAGCTGGGACGCAGGAGAAGTGGGTTTTACTCTCAAGTCTCTGTCTGCCACTTCCATGCTGTTCTACCCAGGTGTACAGTTCCCTTCCAGCCTTCGGTCACTAACAGTGAGGTCTGTCCCCAAAAAGGAAAGTTAGCGCTAGTAACCCCCTTCCATGTGATGCACCCTCCACTTTACACCACGTGCAGACTGTGACACTATGAAGATTTGGGAGTAGTTCCATACTTTGTCAGCAAAAATACACCAGATGCCAAGTTGATTAGAAATAGCCTGAGATGGACTTTATCTCATTCTGAATTTCAACATGCAACTAAGTGGCTGGGGAGGTACTCCAGGGATGAGTGGGGTAAGGAAGAGTAGAGCAGCATCTGTAGTCTGCCAGCGGCTTAAAAAAATATGAAATGACAAGTGAACTATCACATTCTCATCCACTGGGAAACTTCCCAAGCCTAACTCAGTGGCATCAGGCTTTCGTGTGACCCTAGAAGTTTCTCAGCTGAACAATTTGTGAGCAATCACATTACATGCCTTCTACTGGAGTTGGCAGGGTTGGAATTTCCAGTTGAGAATAGCAGGCGTACATCTGCTGGTCGAGGCTACGCAGACCATGGAAAGTGGGGTGCGTATGCTGCTGTAGAAACATGTGCCCTGCATCGACTTGGTTTGCCACGACGACCTCTACAGAGACTCCGTCTGGGAGGAAGAGCTGTCATGTGGAGAAAAGAAATTCTCATTAGCGTTCACTGCAACACAAGCTTCATTCACAGCAACTCCATGTTCCACCAGCAACTCCTGAGGCTTACAGCCATGGGTGGAAAAGCCCTGGCACTCCGGTATTTCACTTCCAAAAGCTACTCACTGTTACTCCCTGCTGCTCTAACAGAAATCAGACTTGAGGCGGGGCCCGCCTTGCATACAAAAAGACTATCGGCATGAAGCAGTCGGAAGACTTATTTACCCAAGGGATCCGGGGAACTACAGGCCTGTCGGTCTGACCTCGGTGCCAGGGAAGGTTACAGAGCAGATCATCTTGAGTGCCATCACACAGCAGGTACAAGACAACCAGGTGATCAGGCCCAGTCAGCGTGGGTTTATGAAACGCAGGTCTTGCTTGACTAACCTGATCTCCCTCTGTAGCAAGGTGACCCACTTAGTAGATGAGAGAAAGGCTGTGGATGTTGTCTACCTAGACTTTAGTAAAGCCTTTGACAGCATTTCCCACAGCATTCTCCTGGAGAAACTGGCTGCTCATGGCTTGCATGGGCGTACTCTTACTAGGTAAAAAACTGGCTAGATGGCCAGGCCCAAAGAGTGGTGGTGAATGGAGTTAAATCCAGTTGGCAGCCAGTCACAAGTGGTGGTCCCCAGAGCTCAGTTTTGGGGCCAGTTCTCTTTAATATCTTTATCAATGATCTGGACAAGGGGATCGAGTGCACCCTCAGTAAGTTTGTGGATGACACCAAGTTGGGCAGGAGTGTTGATCTGCTCGAGGGTAGGAAGGGTCTCCAGAGGGATCTGGACAGGCTGGATGGATGACCTGAGGCCAGTTGTATGCAATTCAACAAGGCCAAGTGCCGCGTCCTGCACCTGGGTCACAACAACCCCACGCGGCGCTACAGGCCTGGGGAAGAGTGGCTGGAAAACTGCCTGGTGGAAAAGGACCCGGGGGTGTTGGTCAACAGCCGGCTGAATATGAGCCAGCAGTGTGCCCAGGTGGCCAAGGTGGCCAACGGCATCCTGGCCTGTATCAGAAATAGTGTGGCCAGCAGGAGCAGGGCAGGGATCGCCCACCCAGGGATCAGCACTGGTGAGGCTGCACCTCGAATACTGTGTTCAGTTTTGGGCCCCTCACTAGAAGAAAGACGCTGAGGTGCTGGAGCGTGTCCAGAGAAGGGCAACGAAGCTGGTGAAGGGTCTGGAGCACAAGTCCTATGAGGAGCAGCTGAGGGAACTGGGGTTCTTCAGTCTGGAGAAAAGGAGGCTGAGGGGAGACCTTATCACTCTCTACAGCTACCTCAAAGGAGGTTGTACCGAGGTGGGTCTTGGTCTCTTTTCCCAAGTAAGAAGTGACAGGATGAGAGGAAACAGCCCCAAGTTGTGCCACGGGAGGTTTAGATTGGATATTAGGAAAAATTTCTCCACTGAAAGGGTTGTCAAGCATTGGAACAGGCTGCCCAGGAAAGTGGTTGAGTCACCATCCCTGGGGGTATTTAAAAGACGTGTAGACGTGCTGCTTAGGGACATGGTTTAGTGGTGGACTTGGCAGTGTTAGGTTAATGGTCGGACTTGATGATCTTAAAGGTCTTTTCCAACCTAAATGATTCTATGATTCTACATTTCTCAGCTCAGGCAGAATGGAAACTGCAGTGGAAGAGCAGGTAGGCAAATCTGATCTGTAACAGTTACATAAGCTGGACAGCAGAGAGCCACACAAAATCCAACTGGTTTTGAGGGCATCTGTGAACCAGCCACGTTGACGTAGCATACTATGACAGCAGCGACCAACAACAGCCTTCCACCCTGACATCAGCATAGCCAGCAAGCTGGGACTTACCCAGGCAGTCATAAGGAGGGAATGAAGCGTCAGTGGTGTTGGTGGAGGTAGAGCGTAGATGTTGGTGAGACACAGCTCTTTGAACTTCTTGCCAATCAGGCTCAGTACTTTTTTGACTTGTTGCGAAGAGCCTGGAAGACAAAAATCCCACAGAAAGTCTGTAGTACAGATATGCTGAGGACACCCCCACCCCGTGAAGTGCCTTCTGCGCTACATCAACGATTTAATTTTTAATAGATTGGCCATGTAACCTGATATCAGACCAACATGAGCAACTCAGGCCCCAGTTTCAACAGCGTTAGCCTCCAGTATGAACCCAATTCACTGGCAGATATTTTTCAGCCACAATTAATCTAACATCCTTCACAGTCAAGACCGCACTTGCTGATACACATCCCATAGCTCCTCCTTCAAGCCTGAAGGGATCCTTCAAAACGTGTTGGTTAAACTACAGCAGCCGAAGATGTTAAAATGCATTCTCACCTCTAGAATAAGAGGGTTCAAATGCCAAGGCACAGGCAACTTGGCATACACCTCTACTGTAACAGCACCGATTAGAAAAGTTTTGTAAAGCACTAGGCTCACAAAGCCACTAAATCTGTTTAAATTCCTTGCCCATCTAATTAAGGCCCCCAAGCTACATATTAGACCATGAATGAAGAGACATTCCGCTTACCTTCAATGTGACAGACTTGGGAGTCACGGAAATAAGGTAGTGTTGAGACATAAATTTTGGCACCAGACGATTGCCTCAAGAAGCTCATAAATTTTCCTTGTTTGCCGATCAAGCGGCCAACTAATTCCTTTATGAAAGTAACAAGAAAGCAACAGTCAGGAAGAGAAACATAGATCAAACAACACCGTTCTCTGTGGCTTATTTCACCCACATTCCCAGTTCCTGTAGCACAGGGCCAGGCAGAATAAGTATAAGGGAATGCTGGACCAGCGCAGAGTTCAGCAGGTCTATGACAAGTCAAGGTAGATACAGATCAGTAAGCACAGCTTGTTTTGATAGATCCGTCTTCGTATCTTGTAGAATGACACAAAGACACGATGGTTTTTACCAGGCCTGGTAAAAGCTACTGTCTTCCTACAGTCAAGTGAAGTCACGTCCTCTCCCAATCTCCTACCATTTCTTATTTTAAAAAAGCATGCTACATGCCTTTTTCATTCAAATATGAAATACTAAGTTTTAGCAATTTTTAAACAAGCTAATTAGATTAGATAGGGAGTAGACAAATTCATGGGAGAGTAAACCAGGCTATCATGCCCATTAGACTGCAGAGTCCCAGGACAGCTGTGCGGGATGATGAAGAGATGACTTTGCATGCCCTATTACTTCTACTCTTTCACTGGCACCTGCCACCACCTACTGTCAGAGACCAGGTACCAGAGCAGAAGTGTTGGGCCCAAGTCAGTATGGATAATCCTATACAATGTAGAGTTGGCTACTTCAAGAAAAGTGACAGCCTGTCTTCATGAAACACTGAAACATATTTTTCTGCTGTAGAACTGCTTCTTTAGCCTGTGTTTTACTGATCCATTAAAATGCACGTTACACGTCTTCCCTGGGCTCACAGCATCCAAGCACTCGAGGCAGCATGCTTATCCTGCCGGGAGCTGCTGTCTCACATTACTGGCTGTCATTATTCGGGTCTGCTGAGCAGCAGAACTGCAAGAGCGATGCTGTGCAGGACAGCCACAGATGATTTTGCATACACAAAGCAGGGAAGAAGGTATGAACGTAGTCCTAAAAACACAGTCTCTCTCTCAACGCAAAAGAAAGCTCACTATAAAGACAGAGACACAGCAGCTCTACAGAATAGCTCATACGAGCATTCAGCTTGTGAGGAAGGGTTTGGACAGGCAGTTGAAACATAACCCTCCTACATAGCAGGGAAAAAAAAAAAAAAAAAAATCACCTGCCCTTAATAACTGTGTACCCTCAAAGCCTTCTGAATGCTTTCAGAGCATCGGACTAACAGATTGGGGTGGAAGATAATGGGGAATAATGAGTCCAGCAACCAACATTACCCTGGGCATAACCCTGACATGCCTCTTGTTTACAGGTGTGTACTGGCTCTTTGTTCCTGTTGAGTCCTAACGGGAGCTAAATGCTTAAATCCTCGTTGATTTGTTGTTGATCTCTCTGGGATGGCACTGAGCCAGTACCAGGCTGGAAGAACCAGAAGATGGCTATGTAGGGCAAGGCAGGATGCGCGAGCAGGCCAACGGCTGGTTACCTTTGGAACCTCTATCTCCCAGATAACGACGCCGGACTTGCTGGATTCTCCTCTTAGCTTAGAGTTCTGCCGACTCACTGTCTTCCTCATGGCACAGCCACTGTCCACAAAGTCCACGCTATTTACATCCGAACCTACAAGACATACAGACATGTCAGTATTCAGACAACCCACACAATCCAGCTACCAGACACAAGGCCATGAAAATATATAATTTCATAGAGAGGTGACATTGAGCTCTTCCTATGCATTCAGTTGGGATGATCCTGTATCAGGTTCTCTGGTATTTCAGAAAGGGTAAAGTCCCATCACACGCGGCCTGCTACAAGTTTCCTTTTATTGCTGGAGAAAAACCTGCACACCTCTGGGAATGCAACAGAAGGAGGCCCGAGTTCAGCAGGAGTCCTTCAAACATGGTGACACCTTATGCAGCAGCAGAGACAAGACACTTTAAGTCAAAAGTTACCAGCTGAACGAGAGCTATGCTAACACCAACACTGAGCTGCTGCTGCAGCAAGGTATTTTGCATTTTCCCCACATGGTTTAAACAGGGCTTTTCACAGGGAGTTCAGCATGCAGGGAGGGATGTGCAACCTATTCGTCTGCTCTTTGCATTGACATTACATTCCTGCCCCAACGAGGGTTGCACGGTGACCTGAGCACCAGCTGTGCCCACTACTAGCTGTGGTAGAGGATTGTCTCTTGCCCAGATTTGTCATATGCTTGAAGAAACAAGGTGCCAGAGCTGAGCTACGTTTTGTTCCCAAACCATCAGCCGATACCAGGAACATTCGTACTTGGGAAGGGGACAAACTCAAACAGCTTCCTCCTGGTCAGATCCCAGATACAGTCAGTGTAACAAGATCAAGAACAAGAACAAGGCTGATCCTTCCTCCAGATTAACAAGCAGAAACATGAAGATCCTCACTTGCTTGCAAGAATTCAGATCACCCAGTACAAGACCGAAGAGAAAAATAAGCCCAACAGCTGCCTCACATTTGCCACATCTTAATAAGTAACACAGCACAGATGCCTCGAAAGTCAAAGGCAAGCAGTGCAGCTGTTTGCAATAGACTTGCTAGACAAGGATGAGGATTTAAGTCTCACAGCCTGGGTGCAAAGGTCAGCTGTAGGACCTCTTATCCAACACAGCCACATTATCAACTTTACCTGCTATACGCCGTCTCCCTACCTGTCTCCCTGCAGAGCTTTCAGCCCTTGTCATCGCCAGGCTCCACAACACACCGTTGTACCTTCTCATCACACCAGCATTCACAACAAGGCAAAACCATTTTCCTCCTGTGGTTACTCTCACTAGTGAAAATGTTTTGTGGGTTTAATCCTTAATTGTTGGCAAACTCACTCCCCATGTCTCACAACAAGCAGCGTTCCAACTACTTTGTAGCAATTACAAAAGACATCCTGTCATTAAGGGCTGTTGGCGCCACAGGGTCCTATAAAGGATTTTAACATCCATCCCCAAGGTCACACGGGTTAACGTTTGCTCAGACAGCTTTGTATTCTGCCAGGCACACATCATCCAGGATCTAGAAGGCAAAAGCAACGCAGAGACAGATGGGGGAACTCCACGAACATTGCTCCCTGTTGGGATTTCTTGGCATGCACCTACCCTTCCAAGCAAAAAGGCTTCAGGGTAATTGGTCTGCAACCAACTGATTTTATCACAGCTCGTCAGAGCACTTCCCTGGTTCATCCAACAGCACCTCAGAAACCTGCCTTACAGCCTCCTTTCGGCAGCAGCCCACAAACACAGATAAGAACCCAGTCCTTACTAGAGGCTGCCCGAACTGAAGCAGAAACCATTTGCATTAGCAGGTCTCAAACCAGCAAGGTGTTCAACAGCCTGGCCTACATCCAGACACAGCCCATTTCACTGGGCTACTCAAGCACATGCTTCGCTTTAGACAATAAGCTTTGTGCTGAATGCAGACCAGTCTGTTCAACCTTTCGTCGTATACCCTGAAGATCACCCAGCTAACACGGGATCCTACAGGGACGGGAATTCTGAGAGCAAATGCATACCCACCTGCACACGAGGCCTAAATATTCATCTACTGGCAAAGGTAAAGATGAAGAGGACTTATCTGAACATGTTCTGAAGCAGAAGGGTTACAGCACATAAAATATTTGTTCACCACATTTTCATGGGAGCATTTTCAAATCCCTTACCTCCTGAGCGATCTCCATCCACCTCTGCTGCCCTGCGACGCTCATGATTCAAGCCTGGACCATCCTCCACGATTCCCAAAGACTCTCGTGTCAGTGTCGCTGATGCTGATGGCCACTGATCTTGGTTTGCACTAGAGCTTGAATCCTGTACAAGGCTCAGCGCAGCACTGCCGTGACACTCTGTGCTCTTTGAGATCAGAGGGAGAGAAACACAAGCAGGGACACCGCTTTCATCTTGAGATCCTGTCGTTTCTAGTTTTTCACTGTCGTCCTCAAGGGTGCTGGGCTGCGTTGTCACTACTGACAGGTCTGGAAGGTCCTGTGAGAGATCTAGCCTCTCGTGAGTTTGAGACAGAAGAGAGGGCGTCGTCGACCCTGCTGAGAGCAGGGAGGTCGAGGTTTCGTTCTCTCGGCATTCCTCTTCTGACGAGAGAGGCAGTCTTCGAGGAACACATGCTTCTGTTTTGGGTGGTGAATCATTCTCTGGCGCTTCTTCCTGCTGCTCTTCTTCAGTGGCTATTGCTTGTTTATCGTGATAGCTTGCATGCTTTTTTCTACGGGAATAGATCCACCAGCAGCCAACAAGTGCCAGCACTCCAGGTATGGCATATGGGATAATATTGCGGAAACGTGAAGCCATTTTACAGATCCTTAGCAATTATGTCTAGAAGAAGAAACAAAAGCCATGTTACAATAGTCACAGGAAAGGTAACAGCAAGGCTAAAGTTTCATAAATGCCTTGAGGTATTTCTATTAGCATGAACAGACTCGTTTTCTAGCCACTCCTTAAATTCACATCTCTGCTCCACCAACAGACCACAGAACAAGATCCTGACCTAAGACTAGGAATATCTGGACATTTCTCACCATTACGCTCACCAATTTCACCTTATCCCACCTTTACATGTAAAACAATTTCACCTTCTTTCTCCTGCCTCACCTTCGCAGGTCAGTACTACACACAAGGACAGCATCCGGCACTGCAAGTCTCTCCAGCATCAGGCTGGGTTCACAGCACAGCGGTACCACCAGCACTCCGAGACACAGACTTGACACGCTGCAGGTCTCCCCACTTCTCTGCTTGAAAGGCAGCACCACATTCCTGAGAGTTTCATAGGTTGACAACACGCACTTCTCTAAAACATAATAGCTCAGTGAAGGTGAAGTGCTTTGCAAATGTTCTCATCCACAGCAACTGCGAGAGGCTGGTGAGCGGGCACACGACAGAAGTCTGCAGTTAAGTAGACGCTAAACAGCAACACGCAGCTACTCCATTTACTTTTATACACACAGTGTAGGAATTCCTAAACAAAGAACAGCTACAGCCTGATCAAGCAAGTGCCTCCCAATAACCAGAAGTGCCTCTACAAGATTTTGCAGCAGTGAAGATGGGAAATCTGCTATAGCGCCCTTACAACCGCAGTATTTATCTAGCAAAAGCAGCCCGGATAGGGACACTACTACCTAGGAACCCAGCTCCAAAGTTTGTTCTACATTACTATGTTGACAGCTGCTGCTTCTCTGACTTTCCAGAGTCGAAAGCTGTCTCTCTGACTTAGAAAGTGTGTGCACCCTTCCCCACCTGCACACCGCCGAGACTCATGTCCCAGTCATGCTCCTCCATTTACAAGCCTCACCTGGGTTATCCGAGGCAGGGCTGACATGCCTTTCCTTTTCCTTAAGGAAAGTCTACAGCTGGAACACAAAGCTAAACAGTTACCCACATCCCCAAAACAGCCTTGCTGCAAAGCACTTACAGTTTATATTTTCACTGAGCAGGAATTAAAGCAAAACATCACATGTCTGGTGATGCTTACACATGACAGATTTTTCTCCAAACAGGCCTCAAGAGCCTGTTTTTGCCAATGAGCAACAAAAATAAAGATTGTTTTCAGGAGATAGCAAAGTCCTAGAAATGGGAACCACGCACTGGAAAAGAGCATTATCTAGCTCCTCTTTAGAAGCATAATATTTCCGAGACAAGACAAGGCAATCAAGTCATTCTGTCAACTATGCTTAGTCTGTCTCAACCGGAAAAAAACTTGTTATCAGAGCAAGCCTCCTGACCACAGCTTCCAAATACAACTCTCCTTTAGGGCCTTGATTTTCACGACAAGCTGATTACATTCTAGCCGAGGGACAAAAACATGCCTCCCTCAGGCTCAAACCGAGCATCCAAGCCTCAGAAAAATTAATATTCTCTCCAGATTTCTCACCTCCTCCAGCCACACCCTCCCATGCCACAAGAGCAAATACACAACTTTATCCAAGCTAGCTCAGACGCCAGCCTTGCTTCTGTACTGTTTACCACGGAGTCCTAACGACCGAGGCAAGTAAATACATGACTGGCAAAAACAGGGACTAGAAAATTTCTTGCTTAATCCCAAATCAAAGGTCAGCTGCAGACATGACTTAAGAAATCCAGTAATATCTCCAGTATATCACAAAAGAGGTATTTACGTTGTTCTACAAAGAAAACTTGAGTGTGTGTTAATTGGACATTCATAGCTGCTTTCTTCTAAATCCAAGTTACTTCCAGCTGGCTTTACACAGTCAGGTAGCAGGGCTCACTGCTGAGGATGAACTTTCAGTTAACGGCAACATCTGAGATTTGGAATTTAAAAAAAAAACCAAAACCAAAACCAAAACCAACAAACCTATGCAATAATTTGGATGTTTGGTTTTTGGAACTTGGTAAATGGAAAGGGTGAAGTCTGTACATTCCCAAGACAAAAGGTTCACATTTATACTCTCCAGCACAATGGCACATTGTGAGCCACTGCGAGTGCTCGTCTGCTGTCTGCTTAAGTTGTTATAATTAATGCAGAACCACCCTACAAGCTGTCTCGCAGGCGTACCACAAACTCAAATTAAAGTAGCTCACATAAGTCCATTCCGAGCAAGCTTTCCTGATTAAACAGACAGCCCTATTATTATCCGATTCCCTATTAAGTTGCACCAACTGTACAAACAATAGTCCCACACAATTCCGCAGCGCAGGAAGGCAGTAGCAGGATGCCCCACAGAGGGCCAGGCCTATCCCAAAGCCTGGCAGACAAAACAGTTCTAAGAGTCATTTTCAACATTAATATAATTTAACATAAAGATCTTCACTCTTCTGTGATATTTAGATCAGTGAGGACTGGTGGATTAGCTGACTGCTCCTTGTGAAGCTCATTTAATTTCATGTTTTTAATTTGACTAATTTTAGCAAGAGCTGCATTATACTATCAGTGATCGTGTTAAATGGGAATTCCACATCCTTCCATCAGCTAGAAAGGGATGAAAGGCGGTGGGTCTGTACAAGATGCCAGCAGACACCCTAAAGCACCGGGTCGGCTAGGGGACAGCTAACACCAACAAACATCTCCTAACGTAAACGTGATGGGAAGACTTCATTGGCCTGATTTCGATACGCTGGTCACAATGTCACTTTTTACGTGATGCCTAGAAGATGACTGATTTTTAACCTGCTCAACCAAACGGTTGTAAGATGCAGCACATACTTCTCTTCCATTGCCTCCACAGGAGAGCTCCTAAAGCCCACGTGCCTTTTCCAACACGTTTAAGAGCGACAAAACCCGCTCTCCGCTGCCAATTTGACAGCCAGTTCAGGACTGCAGGGGCAATAGGATCATTTAAACACATGGGGGGAAGAAAGCCTGCGATTCTCCTGCCGGCAGCAGAACAGAACGTGGCAACTTGTCAAATCACATGGCTTTAAACACTGCCAAACTGGAGGGAGCCTGGCCCGACAGTCCTCGCACTCTCCAGGCAGGAGGAGCCAGCTGGAGAAACGCAGCAGCTCTGGAGGCTTTGGACCGGAGACGATCGGCTCGTAAGAGCCAGAACCAGTGCGAAGGGCTGGATGCCCCAGTGCCGTTTCCCAACACGCAGGGCCCCATGCAGTCCCGCACCAAAAATAGCGCGGAGCTCGCACACTGTATGCGCTCACCCCGCACCGCCAGCCACTTCCACTTCTTTCTGGCATGTCAGGAATCCGGTTTAAATGTCACACCTTCTGTCAAGGCAGGGCCAGAGAGCTGCAGCTAGGACATGAGACTTTTCCAACTTGCTAAATAATCCCCACGGTAGGTCAGGATGGGATTAAGACAGCAAGGGGAGAGTAGGGGTCAGTCAGCTCTCCAAATCTCTATCCTGACTTGATTTATGGAAAGCTCCTGGTAAAGACCAGGGAGATGAGAACAAGAATGAACGCACACCCTTGCCTACCTTAAAAAAAAAAAAAAAAGCGCCAAGGACAGTCAACTTATTCTACTTGTTCACATTAGGGTCCCAGAGCAGTTTTAAGCCACCTTGTTTCCCTAGCCAGGACAAACAACCCTTCAGTATACACATCCTTATTAGGTTAGAAATGTTTGCAGCATGAGGTTCAGAGAAAAGCCAGATAATTCACTCTCAAGGTTCGAGAGGAGACTTCAGCAAGCACTTGCTCCGGATTTTCAGGGCTTTCTACACACAAGGAGGTCTGTTCTGGGGGCAAGCTGCTTCAAGTCTCTACAAGAAGAGAGACAAGTCCCAAGCGACTGAGCCCCGGTGCTCTGCAGGGACATACCCTACACTGCTGCCAGTCCCTGCCTCCTCCGCTCCCCTTCCGCCCCAGCGCTGGAGAGGTTACACTTCCAAACCCCAAAAGCAGTGGCAATCCAGGCTGGAATTAAAGGCTGTCCTGAAGGACCACAGAGCAAACGAGCAGGCAGCTAAATTGGAAATGTAGCTTCAACAGCAAGGCCGGGATGCCTCCCTACAAACCCTATAGTTAGTGATACAGCACTCAGGAAATAAATACTATCTGGGTGAAAGAGAACTGGACAAGGTTGGCACAGTTAAAACTAAATGGGACCACGTGGGCTCTTAAAATTTTCCATGCTAAAAATAACCAGTAGCACATGCTCTGCCTTATAGGAGACATAAGGAGTTGACAAAAACCTAAAGAACTGGAGGCCCTACCGTTAAGATTAAAATAAGAGAAATTACTGCAGAGAAACAGACATAGACTTACTTGATCTACATTTGGCGTAAGGCTTTTCTTTTTCCATTGAAAGTCCAACTGGCATAGGGTACTGCAGTATCTAAACCACAGCTTCTTTGCTTTTTCGTACAAAGATAAAGGAGGCAGACAGTCAGCCACAGAGGGACCACCTGCTGCTTCCTCTCTGGAGAGAGAGCCTCTCCAGAGTGAGGTTCAAACTGGAGAGCAAAGACAACTCCTACCCACTCAGGTTTGCATCAGAGGCTGACCTCAAGGGACACATCTGTGAAGTCACAGTGGCCTGCCATGTCACGGGGCTGCAAGCCCTTGCATCACGCACTCCTGATCACCAGGGTGTCAGTCGGCCACAAGACTTTGCAGCCTTTCCCGCACTCTTTTCCCAGGCCAGCCTGGTGTACCACCATCAAAACCACCATCACGCAGAGGTGAGAGCTGGCAAAACATGACTCAGTGGCTACAAACCTCCAAAGACAGGTAGGAGCCAGGCAAGCAAGATCTCAAACCGGATGGCGCTTATTTTAAAAAGAAGTGAACAGGTAAGTTTCTCTATACTTAAGTAATTAAAGTGCTCTGCAGCAATTTCTGCTTCCAACAGCAGCCAGCAGCACTGAAAGACAACAGCAGCAAGAGATACCCCTTAAGCAATACCGCCTTTTCCCAGCCCAGTTAACATGGGCTACAGAGCTCCAGAAACAGGCTCCTCTGAATTCAGAAAACTACTAATAAAGTCTCTCCACAACCTTAAAATATTTGAGAACCAACAGTCCTATTTGCAGCCGGATTAATTACAACATCAGTAAAAGGCTGAAAAAGCTGGTTGCTGTAGAGCAAAACAAGAGCTCTGGAACAAGAAACGCCACCAACACCGGACTGTCTTTTATCTCCAAGATAAAATCTCCTTTCAGTGTAATCAGCTTCACTGGTGTTCCCACAACAGCTCAGTCCCCTCCTTTGCAGCTGAAGCTGCTACACTGATGGCCCAGGCTTTGTTCGTATTTCATTTTACAGTCACGGCCAAACAGTGGCCCAGCACAGCTCCAGCAGTACCACTTCTGGGCCAAAGCAGGACTCAAAAGAGTTTCTATTTACACTGGAAAGCATGGGTTTACAATAAAAGTATCAACCTAGCCAAACTGTAGGGGTTTTTTTTACAGGTGTTTTGGAAATCACCAAGAAGCTCATATATATACAAACACCAACCACCAGCAACCCTCAGCACCTGCACTGCCTAAAGGATTAACGCAAGGCCCTGGGCTGATCACTCCTGCTATGCCATAAGTCACAGGTTACACTTTGTAACTAACATTAACCCTATCAGATTATCAAGCTCCTTACTGTACTTTATATCTTATTACCTTCCTGCTCCCATCGTTTCATTATTTATAGTTTCCTCAACCAAGCTAGAGGATTCACAGGGAGAGACACCATTACAGAGGAAGGCAAGATCAATTCTTCGCCGCTTTGCCAGAAAGGTATTTCAGGTACAGGAGCAAATTTCAGAAACTGCTTCTGTACCACTTTACCAATACCACCTTTACCTTTCGTGGCTATTCCTCAAGATACGGTGGAGGGTTGGTTTGTTGTTTTGTTTTTTGGGGGTGGTTTTTTTTCCAGTTTTGGAGTCTGCTCCAGAAACAGAGCCAGACCAAATGTTCTGCTTCTTCGAGCAAGCCAGGAGAGTTTAGCGCATAAGCCAGAGGCCACACAACCTTTCTATTATCACCCAGCTCCAAACTGCAGAGAAAGTCCTCTGATTCAGACTAACCCACTCTGTGCACAGGTATCCCTGACTGGGGAATGAACACTGCTTTTACAGCCAAGAGGCTAAGACACCAGTTGTTGCGATTCTTTCTTTCCTCCTTGACACACTTACCAGTCCAGATTCAACTCTTTTAAAAGCACTTTTCATAGAAGACTAAAGAGAATCAGTCCTCCACAGTACAGGCAAAGCAGCTTTTATTACCTTTATAATCTACCAACACATTACAAAAGTTTTCCCCAAATCCAGATTTTATTGTCTTTCTTTCTTTCTGCATTTTCACCCAGGTTGGAGAATAGAACAAGTTACTTTCCAGAATTTCAGAAAAAATACATCCAATACTTAGTATTTTGTGTTTGCTTCTACACCAATGAAGCTAATGCAGCCCTTGCTATGGGCAATGCTAACGAGTGTAGTGTCCACTACCGGTGCAGCTTAAAAATTAAAATTTAAAAGCAGCCAGCTAAGTCAAATGTCTGGCACCTACATCAATTGCCACAAAACAGGCATGTACAGCACTCAGGAGCAGAGACTAAACTAACCAAAGGCTTCCAATATACTCTGCACATTAAAAAAACAACAACAACAACAACAACAACAGACCTGAATTTTCAAGGAGACAGAACAGTGAGGTTTACATCACGACACACTGATACTGCTGCAAGAGACAGTGAGAAAAGAGGCAGCACTGAGACCAAACAGGTATCCGGAGAACAGCATCAAGAGCTGTTCACTGGGAGGTTTACTGTGCACAGCAACAAGACCTTGATAAGCAGCTTCTCAAAACAAAAGCTGGACTAGACTTAAACAGAAAAGCAAAAAGCAGTGTTGTTCAGTTGGAAGCCTTGAACCCAGGGCTTGGCTTGCTGAGAATAAGTTGCAGAAGCACACAGAGAGGAAGAATATCAAATATTTGTGAAAAAGGCACTCCACGTTCATCTGCACCAGGAAGGAACAGCAAAGATTTCACTGAGAGTCATTTAGACTGAACGAGCAGAAAGATAACTTGTATGCATTAACAAGCTTGCAACAAGAAGTCACACAACATATTTGAGACCTAATCAGAGAGAGAGAGACAGGCTTCGCTTTGATCTGTGTTACAGTAGCACTGGCAAGCCCTGCCCAGGTTACACTAAGGGGCCGTTCTACACAGAAAGGCTTCCCCCAAAGACTGCAGGCTGCCTCCTCTCCTCAGCTTTGGCAGTCCTTTTTTTAAAAAGCCAAGCCGAGACACAGATCAAGTGACCTTCCTACAGTCACATCAGGTTGGAGGGAACACAAGGAATATAAAATAGGTACTCTTAGCTCAAGAGACAGGAGCCCATCCCCTTTACCAGGCAGCAAACAGAACACTACACTCCATTCAACTTGAACTACTTTAGGGGAGTGATGGGCAAGTTTCTTTCCTGCACCCCTGAACACCAAAAAATTCTTCCTAACCCTGCATTTCAACAAGAAGTGGAATACAAGTCCAAGCTCATAACAAAAGGGGCTCCTCTTTAAGGAAGGAAAAACTGCAAGGTCACAGCCTTAGGATTTATGGGGGTACACACTCCAGTCCTTGTCCCGGAGACTTCAAGTTTCCAATTCACAGATTTATCTCTATGCAAAGCTAATACTCCCAATACAAGAGGCACATGCAGACCATGAGCTTTTGCCAGGAACTGCTGCTATTTATACGCAGGGAGTCAAAATCAGCTATAGCACATGGTAAGTTTCTCATCCTCATTGCCAGGTGGCAGCAGAGGTCAAAGGCAATCAGGACCTCTTCAGGTCTACAAGCAGTGATTTGTTTGCTGAAGAAAGATTTTAAATGATCTTTTATGAAACATTCAACTCTGCTAATAGCAATGTATAGGGCCCATAAATTCAGAGACAGCTTCCAGCCAGGGTACAAAATGCAGGAACAGCAGAGTTAAACAGAATCCCTGTGGTGGACAATAAAAAACCCCACGGTAAACCAGCTGAAGACAGATCATTTGCAAAAGCAGCAAGTGACATGCAAACATATCACCTTCAGCAATCCTCATGAGAAGCAAACTCAACAGCTTTAATTTCCAGGAAATATTAAGCACCTGGTGAATAAAATAGCTTCTTCCAGGTACCTGAAAGTGGCTGCCCGAAGTTAATCAATCATCACTTCATAAAGTTTAACCAGCCATTTGCATTAAGAGTTCCACAGAAGCACTGTAGTTAGAAATCAGGATTTAAAAAAGGCTTGTCATTAGATCTGAAACATTAAACAATTAAAAGTCGTTAATGTTTTAATTAATGTTTTTTATTACTTCTAGATGTTGCTAAGGGCACATAGGATACCAGCCCTGATCTTATTACAGTCTCCCTAGACACTAGAAATACCTTAAATAATTTTTCCACATCAGTTAAGTGCATATGAAAGATGAGAGCCATAGAGAAGTGGGGTATGTTGCTTTTAAAGCATTATGCTCTTCAGATAACTCTCCTACTGGAAAAGCCTACTTGCTCCCAAATACCCCTGAAGTCAGCCTACAATGTTTTCAAAATGAACACAAGAGTCTCACCATAGCAAATCGACTGCTTCCAGCTCTGAACAGCTTTGGCTGCAATCCTCAAACAAACAAACTCCTGTCACAGTTAACTCCCAAGAGAACCTGCAGGAACTGGGAACCTTATGTACCATGGTGGATCTGAACTGCAGGTAACTTGAGCTCACACCCTGGGTGGTGAGGGGAATTCCTGTTGCCTAATTTCAGGCATTATGGAGTGTCTAGGTTAAAGTCAAGGCTTTCTAGGCAGTTGATGATTTTCAGTATTAGTATCTCAAAGTATCTCCAGAGATCTTTAAGGAGGAATCTGGTTCCTGGGACAGGTATCTAAACTCAGTGTGACTAAGGAGAGCACACCTAAGAAGCAGCAACCAGAACACACAATAGCTGGGTTCCTGCAGCACCGTCCATTCGGACCCTCCAAACTGAACAACATGATTTGTCTCACGTCCGAGAGCAAACAGCCTGTAGCCCTGTTGTGCAAGATACGTTACAAACGTGATGAGATTCACCCGCCTAAACCCCCCAGCACGGTGTCCCATGAGAGCTTTTAAAAGTCCTTCAAGAGCTCAATGAAACATTGAAACAGAAGCTGAAGGACTGTCAGGGGAGTGGTACCAGGACAGCAGGCGATGCAATAAGAAGGTGGATTCTAGAAAGCTTTGAGCACAGCTCAAGTTCTACAGGCTTCTTGCTCCTCTTAACTTACAAAAAAGTTGCCACTTCCTTCAGTGCACTCAGCAGCACATGCAAGCAAACCAGTTCATCAAGAACTAAACTGTGCCATCAAGATACATGTAGTGAAGCCGTACTACTCTTTTTCAGAATCACAGGTACATGGACATTACTAGATGACAGGTACTGTAGCTCTGGCAGATGCCTGCACAGTATTTCACCCTTTACACAGGACGCTCATTAAAGAATGAGGAGGTTAAGTGACTTGAACTGGGTCACACAGTGACCCCCCAGCAGAGGAGCAAGCTCAGCTCAGTTGCTCTGACAGCTCTGGTCCACGTGCTACCGAGAAAAAGCCGTACCTCCCTCAGGAGTCGTGCTGCTCTCCAGCACGTCATGCGCTCTTCCTCGGCTATACTGTGCACACACGCAGGGCTGTAACTCAGTAGATTCAAGTTAAGAACTTCTTCCAAGGTACATCCAGGTAACTTAGATAGGAAGAAGACTATAATGAGCTACAAGCTCTTTCACACCAGGTCTAGAGCTCAGAATCGCTTTGAAAGGGAACAGTGAGGTTAGCAACCGTCAAAAAAATGCCAACACGTTCTCTATTTTACTGCATCTTACAATGCTTCGGGAACTCCAGCTATTACAGACTAGAATGTAAATAGGAGTCCAAATCTGTCCCTTCATTTCATAAAACGTAACCAATTCACAAATATTGAATCTGGAAATACAGTGCTAAAAAATGTGAAAGGCTAACAACTTGTCAAACCAAAAAATGACTTTTCTGCAAAGCAAATACTTTAAGAATAGACCATCCATGTATCCTATTGACCATTAAATCTACATATCAATGTCCAACAGATGTAACAATACAATTCAAACTGTATGCCAAGTCTAAATTAACTAAGCTTTCGCTTTCATACAAGCAAAATTCCTTGCATCCCCTGACTCTGGCCTTAGCCCCAGCTCCACACAGACTTCCAAATCCGCCCAAAATGAACCCATGGCGAGAAAACCACCTTTTCTCATGCTAACAACTCTATTGTAATAACATCTTCAGAGGCCATACTCCAGGTCTCAGGGAAAAGTAAACCACTGCAGCGCTTAATACCACAACAGCGCATTAACTCGTTCACACCCAGACAACCTTGCCAAACAAGGAGGAGTTTTCTCTCACATTTTCTTGATTTATATTTTCACAGCTGTCAGAGAGGAAAGCATGTAGGAAGCAAGTTATGTAAACCACGCCATTAGGCTGAAGTCCTCGGTATGGATCACACCTCCTTCCCTCTCCCACCTCCCTGCACCCTTGCACAGAGAAAGCAGAGGGACTCGATTACAAAAGGTTACATTTTCAAAGATTAAACTGGTCACTATTTGCATTGCTAGCTGTGTTATAATGCATGACACCGTACAACCAAAGGAGGAAATTCTCATTCTCACATTCTGCTGTCGGCAGCCTCACTGCTTTCAGCTTTGGTTTTCTTGTAAGATAGCAAGCACTGAGGCTCTGCTAGAGGTGTGCCTGGAGCAGAGACGGGGTTTGAGAATGTTACCGAAATCTCGGAATAAAAACTTATCAACACCAATTTAGTGTAGATAAGCAGACCCTTCTTTATTGACGGCTGGGTGCGCGGGCGAGTCCTCTCACGAACCACGCACACCTGTCACCAAAACAACACACCTTATATTGAACTTACTCATGCATATTCATAAGATTACAAAGACGTCATTTACATATTCATCAGATTTCCAGGAAATCATTTGCATATGTTAATGTCCATCACGCAGGCGCACTAAAGGTCTCTGGTGGTCTTCTAGAGTCCTCTGGTGGTCTTTCGTAGTCTTCCTCACTCGTCCGCTTCTTGACCTCTCAGGTGTTTCCAAGCAGCAAGCTGGTGTCCCTAACGGTTTCCTTAGCCTTTAAAACAAACACTACAAGACTACCAATCTTTGTCAAAACTTCTGTGGTTAAGTGATTTTGAACAATACTTAAATTCTTATGGTTACACATTATACGTTTTCTAAGCTCCTAAGTTCCTAAGGCTACATTTCAAACTTAACACTCCCATACTTACGCTTCACAATTTTCTACTTTTTAGTCAAACCAAACTCTTTCATGATCAGATTTTAACTTCTTTTATCTCGTTATCTAAGTTCTAAATGTTCCTACTAGATGATTTTAGCCAATTTCTCCGGCCTTGATACAGGGCTATACAGGGGATTTCACAGCAGATACTGGTTATTGGTTAAATATATAAAATGCAACATACATATAATTTTGCTAAAATATTAAAATTGAATATGATTAATTCTAACTAATAACAAATCAATGGCAAATCAGTAACATTTCCCCCCTTTGAAAGTGTTGAAAATTATTTCAATACTTTCACATCATCTACATGTCATTTATCTGCTACTATTTTGAGAGTCAGTATTTGTTTCGGCATATTCTGGTGGTGGACTACATTCTGGTGGAACAATTGGAATCTCTCTCATGATCATGCGATTGACTGCAATTCTACTGGTAAATTGTCTCTTCAGACAAGTATATAGTAGCATGATCATCAAAAAGACAATTAGTAACAGAAACAGAGTTTTGATTATAGACCATAACCAAGAGCTCAGATTCTATCCCAATCCACTAAAAATTTCTTCCTAGCCAATCTTCTGACATATTTTCTCAAATAGTTTTAGTTAATTTGAAATCATTTTAGAGTCCTCTACACAAATAGCCATATTTCAAGGTCGTAGCTAAAAGAAAAATTCTTTCGATTGCTGGGTCTTTATTACTACAATAATACATTTTTTTCCACATCTTTACCGAGATACTAAATTTTCTTTTTCCCATAATGAACTCCCCCTGTCATCTACTGATGGCCAGGCTGTATTAACTGATCCATCCCAAGTAAAGCACCGAGAAGTTTTGGCCATATATTGAAATTGAGACAATATGGTCATAGACCATACTGAACCCCAGCTAACTGTTTTTTCTGCTATGGTTTGATTGGTCTCACCACATTTTCATTCTATGACGCTCCGGCTTTCATTGCTTTTGACTCGTACATCATATGAACACCAACCCATAGGACTACCTACCGTAAACATGTCTCCTCTCATAGGACTACCTACCGTAAACATGTCTCCTATAGAGGAGGCTGGTATAAAATGATAATTTAATAATTTCAAGCAATCTTCTTCTCTGCCCATCTATTTCCATTGTTTTCTGATGATCTTTACCTGTTCAGACCATTTAGTCCCTGGCCTTTGTTTGCAATAGGTGGTTTTGTTTCTATGTTCCAGGGTAGTTAAATTCATAGTTAAAATTCCCCAAGGAATAGATTCCCCCACCGCTCTTGGTATCGGCAAACAAGCAGTAATTTGGGTAACATTTTGCAAGCTGGCAAATCTCTTAATCAATCTTAACATTACATTTTCTTCAGACGTTTTTTTTTTCAGGAATGCCAATCAGTTGTTCTGTTTCTACTTGTCTTTTGTTCCTAATCATCAAATCAGTCCGGGTTTCCACCATCATTATCTGCCGAGCTAATATAAAGAGAACAACCACAAACAGATATAAAAAAATTAGACATGTTTCAGAGTCAGTTTTAAAGTCTTTGGATCACGGCTAATAATCTTCCATGGAGTAGGTGCCTTCTTCACTCGGGTGTAGTGTATCCAAGCATCCGATTCTGCAATTTTAATAGCCGTAAAGGTGGTTAACAGTATCTGGAAGGGTCCTTTCCAACGTTCCTGCAGGGGTTCGGAAGTCCACGTTTTCACATAGACAGAGTCTCCTGGTTGAAAGTCATGCACCGGAACCTCCAGGGGTAATGGTCTGTTTCACACCACTGCTCTCTGAACTGCAGTCAAAGTTTTTCCTAAGGAAAGCAAATAGTTATACACATCCTGTTTTCCTTTTACATGCATGTTCGGGTTTGGTTCTGGAGATTCATAAGGTTTCCCATACAATAATTCATAAGGACTGACTGAGGTTCCACTCTTTGGCTGTACTCTGATTCGCAATAATGCCAATGGAAGCGCTTGAGGCCATTTTAAATTAGTCTCTTGACAAACTTTACTTATCTGCCTTTTTAAGGTTTAATTCCTTTTTTTTCTACTTTTCCACTGGATTGTGGCTTCCATGGGGTATGCAAATCCCATGTGATACCCAGAATTTTGCTAACATTTTGGACTACTTCTGCAACAAAGTGTGGACCTCTGTCAGAAGAAATTCCAATAGGAACTCCAAACCTTGGAATTACTTCTCGTAGTAACCACTTTACTACTTCCTTTGCTTGTGTAGAACGACAGGGAAAAGCTTCTGGCCATCCTGAAAAAGTATCAACCCCCACCAGGATGTACTGATACCCATTTTGCCTAGGTAGTTCTGAAAAATCTACTTGCCAATAATCTCCAGGCTCTGTACCAGATTTTATTCGACTCATTTGAACCTTTTTCCTGATCACTGGATTGTTTTTCAAACATACTTCACATTTTGCAGTTATTATTTTAGCTATTCCTAACATTCTGAGGGATACCACTGGTTTTTGTAAGGAAGTTACTAAGGCCTCTGCTCCCCAGTGACACTCCTGATGCTTTGTCTGAATTATTTCTCTCATCAAAAAGGGTGGAACTACTACCTGTCCTTTAGGTGTTACCCACCATCCGGCTAGGTTTTTCTTAGCATTTAATACTTGACCTAGCCTATCATCCTCCTCTGAGTATTTTGGTTCTTCCTTAGGGAGAGTTACTGTTTTGGAGGGAATTAATGCCATTTGCAATGCTCGTCCCTTTGCTACCTTTCTTGCCGTTCGGTCGGCTAAATTATTTCCAGCCATTTCCTTTATGTTTCCAATTTGATGTGCTTTACAGTGCATGATTGCTACCTGATCTGGTTTCTGAACTGCTTGTAATAATTGTAAAATTTCATCTTGGTGTTTAATATTTGATCCCTGGGAGGACAATAATCCTCTTTCTTTCCACAATGCTGCATGGACATGTACCACTCCAAAAGCATACTTTCAATCTGTCCAGATATTTGCTTTCTTCTTCTCACTTAGTTCTAAAGCTCAAATCAAAGCAATAAGTTCCGCTTTCTGAGCTGAGGTGGTACTTGGCAATGCTTCTGCTTCTATAACTGTGGTGTCTGTTGTTACCGCATACCCAGCGTATCGGACTCCTTGCTCCACAAAGCTGCTGCCATTCGCATACAGTTCCCAGTCCGGTCGCTCCAATGGTACATCCTTCAAATCTTCACGACTGGAATAAACATACTCAATAGCAGCCAGGCAATCATGTTCCAATTGTCCTTCTTCCTGTATGGAACTTAAAAACACAGCTGGATTTGCCAGGTTAGTTGTTTTTAAAATTACATCATCTTGTTGAGTTAATATTACCTGGTACTTCATCATTCTGCTCGGAGATAGCCAGTGTCCCCCCTTTTGTTCTAGAACAGTTTTCACCATGTGTGGGACATAGACTGTTATTGTTTTTCCCAAAGTCAATTTCCGAGCTTCTTGTATGATCATTACTGTAGCAGCTACTGCTCGAAGACAATTTGGCCACCCTTTACTCACTGTGTCCAGTTGTTTGGAGAAGTAACCGACTGGTCGTTTCCAGCTTCCCATCTCCTGGGTTAACACACCAAGTGCCAGGCGTTGTCTTTCATGAACAAACAACTGGAAATCTTTAGTTAAATCAGGGAGGCCTAAAGCGGGTGCAGACATTAAAGCGCGTTTTAACTCTGTAAAGGCCCTTTGCTGTTCTGGACCCCACACAAAGGAAGAGTTCTTTTGGGCCTCCTATAACGGTTTAGCTATTAGACCGTAGTTCATAATCCAAAGGCGACACCACCCTGCCATTCCCAAAAATGCTCTGAGTTCATGGATATTGTTCAGTTCAGGTATACTGCAAATGATTTCTTTGCGATCCTTTCCCAGTTGTCGCTGTCCTTTTGAAATCTCAAAGCCCAAGTATATCACAGTCTGACATGCTATTTGGGCTCTCTTCCTGAATACCTTGTACCCAGTTAGTCCTGGAAAATTCAAAAGGTCAATGGTTACCTGTATGCAGGTGACTCTTTCTTCTGTAGCAATCAGTATATCATCCACATATTGTAGAAGTAAATGTTCAGGCCTCGGTTTGTCCTGTTTCCAGATTTCAAGCTCCTTTGCCAGCTGGTTTCCGAAGATCGTCGGGCTGTTTTTAAATCCTTGGGGTAGTCTTGTCCATGTCAGCTGCATTTTTCGTCCAGTTTGTGGATTTTCCCACTCAAAAGCAAACAGCTTTCTGCTTTCCTTTTCCAAGGGTATACAAAAAAGCATCTTTCAAATCAAGCACTGTAAACCACTAATGAGTCTCCTTTAATGCTGTTAACAATGTGTAAGGATTTGGAACCACAGGATATATGTCCTTGGTTATTTGATTTACTGCTCTCAAATCTTGCACTAACTTATACTCACCCGAGGGTTTTCTAACTGATAAAATAGGAGTATTATATTCAGATTCACATTCTTCCAAAATTTTATACTCTAAAAATTTATCAATCAATTTCTTCAATTCCTGCCTAACTTCCGGTTTGATTGGGTATTGTTTAATTTTTACTGTTCCTGCACCTTCTTTTAAATCTATTTTCACAGGTGCTGCTAATTTTGATTTACCAAGAATATTTGTTTCCCATACTGTAGGGATCACTGCAGCATCCACCTCTGGTGGAATTTCCTGCTCCTCCACCTTTTCTTGTATCATCAGGATTTCTCCCGGTTTTGACTCAGGTATTTTTTTAAAAAAGAGTTCTCCATCCTCAAAAACAATTTGTGCATTTAATTTGGATAACAAATCCCTTCCTAACAAGGGTATCGGGCATTCTGGTACATACAAGAATTCATGTGTAATTATTTTATTTCCAAATTTCAAACCCAGGGGCTGCAGGAATGGTCTGTTTTCTTCCCTCCCTGTGGCTCTTACTATGTTTGCTGGTTTTGTTCCAATTTCTCCTTTACAAGTATTTAACACCAAAAATGTTGCTCCTGTATCCACTAGAAATTTAACTTCTTTTTCTCCCAGCTTAATTACAACCAGAGGCTCAGCTGGGTTCCCCTCCAGTCCCCTTCATTCATCCAAAACCATCATTCTGGCTATCTCTTTCTGAATTACTCACCTTTCCGTGGTATCAGGACGATGGATTAGCCAGGGATGCTTTCAGGCAATTTAGAAAGCAAACAGGAAGCACGTTTTTTGCCCACACGTAATTAAGTCGTGGGACATATTGCCACAGGATGTCGTGAAGGTCAGAAGGACAAATGGACTCAAAACACCATTACACAAATTCACCAGAGGTAGTTTATATGTGTCTATTAAGCGCAACACTGCGTGCAGCATTTGGCTCAGAAGTCCCTGCACTGCTCACAGATGGAAACCAGGAGCGTGTCGGGGCAAAACCGCTCTGTAGGAGATCCCTCTTTTGTACCTTTTGCCCAAATTACCTGGACTGCCAGAGTGGGTATGGGCCAGGCAGACCTCCAGTCTGATCGCTGCGGTGACCGGTCTCACATAGCAGAGCCCCAGCACGTCTGTCCTACAAGAACCGTTCACGTTTCCCCTGGCAAAAAGCCCAAGCCCTGACACTCACCGCGGCTGCCATCATCCCCGCTGTTGCCCAGTGCAGCCGGATTTTTTTCCTCTTGCTTTGCATTGTGGCTGGTTTTTCTTTTGAAGGGGGTAGGGAAGGAAGAGGAGAGGAAACAGAGGTGACTGGAGCCAAAACACAGCCCCGAGGCAATAAACTAAATGCAAGACACATGTTCTTTAATTCTAGCTCAGCAGCCTCCGACACACGGGCTTCCTAGGGACAGCACCGAGACAGGACCCGATAGATTTGTGTCACACAGTAGAAGGGAAGTAAAAATAAAGTTTCCATTGGATTCTTTTTGTTTGTTTTTTTTCGGGAAAACCCACTGCCAATGAAGTTTCCACGATGGAACTGCAGCGCCAGGTTCCCTGCCGCGCGGCGAGCAGGCTGCATATGTGGCCGTGAGAGGGAAGGGGCCGAACCGCTCCTCGTGCCGGTGCTCCAAGTGCCAGTATCGGACAGGGGCACCATTATTCTCCATCTGCTCCAAAAACACTCTCTTTGCTCCTCCCCTCCTCCCTCACTAAGGAGCCTTTGAGTCCACGTGCCGAAGGAAAATCATCTCCGGGCTTTGCCTAAGGACTGGCCCCGCTGCTCGAGAGGGTCTGCCAGGAAGGTGCCGCTTGCCCCGGGGAGAAGCTCCTGCTGGGCTGCCCAGGGCAGGACGATGAGGGGGCAGAGGCTGGGAAGCAAGGAAGGCTCGTAGGAAGCACCCCTCATCCTCGGAAAGAGCCCGAAGAGGGGAGGTCTGGGCTTCCAGGGGCTGCTCGGCGGGGGAATGCCGGAGCGTGCCTCGCGGCCGGCGGGAAGCTTTCCCTGCGGAAGTTATAAATTAGGCATCTCCAGAGACCTCATTCATTTTACCCGTAATAAAATTACCACTTTTCAAAGGGGAAAACCCCTTTGAATGGCTTCAGTCAAACTAACCCCACGGGACGGCTTAGCTCAGATGCACGTATGCTCAATCTCAGGTTTGCGGGCAAGAATTATAGAGCTGCTTTGGGGACGTGGCTGATATTACAAGCAGTGTGACCCCTTCAAAGCCCACCCCAGCTACGTTCCTGAGGTCTGATGGGGCACAAAGCACCACCACTGCATCTCGGAAAGGAAGATGCAAATACAGCTACCTTGTTTCAACCTCCCCTGTTCCTTTTCTGACCTGTACTTTTCCCCCTGCTCTTTTCCAAGCAGTCCATATCCAACTCCCCCACCTCAGCAATGCCATTCACCCTTGTCCATAATGAAAAAAACAACAAAACCAAAACCCCAAAACAAAAAAACAAAACCCAAACAAAAAACCCCCACACACCTGAAGCTATTAATGCATCAGTTCAGGCTGAGACTTTTGATTTTAAAGAAAGAAGGGTTGCCTATTTGTTACTTGCCAACACCTCCTTATTTTGGTTAATCTTACCCTACAATGTTCTATTTGCTACAGCTTAAAAAAAAAATAGGCAGCTTACAACACAAATAGGGAACAGGATGTTTTTCCATGCTGCAGAGCCAGAGGAAAGCGAGGGACACAGAGCAGACAACAGGAGCGCTCCCCACACCAGCTGCCAGCAGTTACTGCCGATTCCTGACTTCGACACACCCCTCAAAGCGAGGGAAAACACCAGCTTCGAGATGAGTTAAACTTTGTCGTGAACAATATAAAGTAACACATTCACCCCCATGCGCGCAGACTAAATAGTCCAGGGCTGCTCTAAGCTCTTGAGGAAAAAAACCCCACCACTTCCAAACTAACATGCGTTTGTTTGAATCTGATGACTATGGACTGTATCTTGGAAAGCTCTCTGGGATATGGGAATACAGCTGAGGGAGACCCATTTGCTTCCAAACCCTAAAACTGCAGCATCTGCATTCCCTTGGGATGGTGCTACCACCTCAGGACTGTCGTTCTGAATTTTGTTCTTCCTCTTCTACTTTGACATTCAGTAAGCAAGCCTCCTGGACTGCAGCCACCCTGCTCCTACATCCCACCGGGATGACAACAGCTCCATTTCACCTGTTCAGCGAGACTCCAGCATCGGGACAGGCTTCAGAGCAGAAAAAAAGTCTGTTCACAATGAGTCAGAAGAGCACTGGTGTGAGGTGGAGAAGGATAAGACAGTACCTGCACAGTACCATGCTCGTGAGGGACCAGCATCTTCCCAGGAGGGAGGGGGCTGCGGCGTTACCCACCCCGTGCAGAGCTGCACCTTCCCTGCAAGCGGCTCACCCCAGCGAAGCCCCAGCCCAGCCACTTCCACGCTTTTATTATTTTATACTCCCATGTTCTGGCCAGGTCGCAGCTAGAGAAAGCTGCAACAGTTCTCTCCTCCTCACACAACCACTGACAGTTTGTAGTTCTCCGGCCCAGCATGAATCTAGCCCCAGGGGACAAAGCTTCCCTCAGTAAAGAAAAAGCTGGGGAGACAAATTCAGAAGACATGCAAGCGAACTCCTCTGGGCACTGCACCTGCATCAGACTGACACCGGAGCGCAGGGCTCTTCATTTTCTCTTGACCTTTCATCTCCAGCCTGTCCACCACGCCAGGCACTGGCAGGAGAGAGCTACAAGGTCACACCGCCCTAAGGCTGAAACGCAAACCCTCCTCAGGAGGTTGGCTCCTGCCCAAGAGAACTGGTTTAATTGGGGGAGACCTCACCTAGCAGGGAAGGTACTCAGTAAGGCACTGTTGGAGCTGCTGAACCCAAGTTACAGAGCTGAAGGACAGACAACCTCCTTCACAGATACATGGCAGCTTTTTCCCTCCCCTCGGCCAGAAACTCTGTCCGAGGAAAGACGACTGGCAGGCAATTTGAAACAGCAAATCCAGACAGGCTGCCTGCAACCGTGGCAGAGAGCTCAGCATGCCACACACACACCCCACTCAGGTGCTCAGGCTATCAGTAACGTTAACCACCCACAGTGCAAGAAGCCAGCTACCAAATTTCTACCTGGGAGATCACGCCTGAGGGTGAAAGGCATCCCTCAGCGGATACTGGAGCCTAGCAAGGACTGAGAAACCCTGTGAAGTGAAACCTTCTTCCTGGGGTGAGAAGCAGTAAGGATGGACATTCTCGAACTGCGCTAACGTCCAGACCCACTACTCCCCCACCAAAACCCCCGATGTTTTATTCTTCACATATCACTTGCCTAAGCAGCACCAAGTTGTAGCCAGAGCATCTATGGGTTGTACGTATACTCTGCAGTGAACCCAACGGATTTGTTTTAATCCTTGAGATCTGGAAGACCAGTATGTGGAACTCTGAACAACTGTGTGCGCATGTGTACACATCTACAGACCACCAAAGCAGTACTTTTGAGTTTAACACACTTTGCTCTGTGCAGCCCAAGCATAGTCGGTCCAGCCCAGGCCTTTGCTTCTTTTCCACACAGTGGAATACATTCTACTGCAAGAGTAGACTTTCCCAGTTGCAAGGTGCTCCAACACCAGGGTGAGGACAAACTGTTCACTAGGACACCAAATTGCACTGCTTGGCTTGGACAAGAAACCGGTCAACATTTTAAAGAGGGGATTTTATAGCCCGCACAACAGACTCCCAAGTTTCACTTTTCAACACACAAGTGTGGCAAAAGGGACAACCCCAGTCTAGAGTAAATGAATTCCACAAATATATAACAGTTTCAACAGCCTTGAGTACCGGTGCTCAGACTAAGGCTTTCTAATAAGTAATTCATCATAAAAATAAACCCAGTTTTCAGCTGGAAGTAAAAGGAAACCCAGGAGATTTGAAGCTTGACCTTTCTACATCTGTTGAAAAGCCATCAGGATCTTATCGGACCTGTTTAGCCCATGGAGCTCCCTTCCCAACCCTACATCGCAAGAGGTCAGGAAATGAAGGCTCTCAGTCATCACAGTTTGATTAAGATGGCTTAAAATTCGAGCTTTAATTGAAAGGGAAAGAAACATTCCAAAAGGATATATGTTTTATAGACTCAACTGAGTTACCAAATTTAGGTTTCATTGGATGTTATTGCAAACATGAACATTAAATCATAAGCACCGAATAGTAGAGAACTCAAAAAAAAAAAGATATAACCATACCATATCAGAAGGGATCGGACCAAATGCTTTTGTAGGCAACTATCCAAATGTGATGCACCAACACATTAGCTCATAGGATGTAAGGACATCCCTGAACCCACCAGAAAAAACTTCTGAGGACTGACTACATCAACATTTTCCTGGCAAGTATCTTCTCTGCCAGCAATAAATCCCAGCTCAATACATATCTAAAATGATATACATTAGAGGGCGTGTGTTTAAGAGTATTAAGTTGGCTTAAATTACTTGAGCAAAATTTTAAATATGTAATAGAAATCTAAAAAGGAACACAAAAAAATTGAGAACACCACTGCAATATTAATGCCAAGCTGTTACTTTTTTTTTTTTAAACAGATCTGTACAGCAACATAGCAAAGAATGCAGTGATCACAATTCAAGCCAGACAGCAATCTAAGGGAATACTAATCCTGTATACAGCAGAGCTGAAACACTCCCAACATTCAGATGCTCCAAGTATGTTGGCTACCCTAATGCACTCCAAACCAGTTCTACCTACATAGGACATTTTGGTGTGAAAAAGTTTCTGTAAAGTGCCCTTTGTTTCCAGTGTTTTTCTTGTACAAAATATTACAATGGTTTTTTATATATATGTTTACAGACTTGCACAGCTAGAAAAATATAAACTACAATTGGGCTTGGCAATCAGTTCTTTTCTTTAAATACATGACATTTCAGAGAAAAAATTGTAGTGGTAACATACCCTGCACTTCAAGCATCTGCACAGAAAAGCTTTCTTCCTTAAGCGTATCAAGCCTAAAAACCATGACTGCAGTGAGACATGTGCCACAGTAAGTGCAACGAATGCAATTCATCTACCTCCTGGCATAAGGGAGACACAAGATGAATGTTATTTGTGCAGGTTAGTGGCACAATATAGAAAAATCCGTAACTAAACATTAAATTCCTTAATAACATTCATTAATTTCATAGGCAGAGCCTGTTAAAAAAAGGACAACCGTTGTAGCTTTTAAGAAAAGCAGACGCTAAGTTCACGGGGCATTATACATCTTGAACAAAAATGCAACCACAGTTAACATTTCGGGGCATTTGCTAGCTTCAAGCAAGCCCCCAGGTATTAAGGTTTTTTCCATTCAACTTTTAAGTAGAGGCCGGGGAGGATTTTTTGCTTTAAAGCTACAGTATCTGTCATTATGGCTTTTAACACCCCAGCTTTCACCCAGATGAGGTACATGTTTCTAGTGAAATGGTAACAGTTGAGCAGGATGAGTTTCAATGGACCACAAAAATCCACACATAGGTGTAAACAGGTTGTCTTATGAAAGGTTGCCAAACCAAATTGTAACAGCGCAAAACAAGATTTCTTCTTTTATTTTTCTCTGTAGAAAGCGTTGTCGAGGCATCTAGGACGTCGCTAGTAGTTAAGCCACTGAGCAAACCCTCTTTCCACCAGACTTCTGTTTACCGACACCACCTAAAAGGAGGTAAAAAAAAAAGTAGAAAGGTGAACAAACTACTAGCAAGAAGCATCAGCAAGTTCCTAACCAGCAATAAAAAGTCTGCATAATCATATACCTTATCAGTGTTGAAAAAATAGGCATGTTAACATACCCACCTCATCTCCCGTCAAGTTCCACAGCTGTATCAGTGGCAGACCTGTTGCGCTGTCATAATTTGTGACCTGGAAACACAGAAGAACATTAGCGTGCAGCAGTTCTGGTCTGAGCCGTGCAGGGTGCAAGGCTAGCATCATTCACTGCATATCAGATCCTCAGACTCAGCATAGGCTCGTGGAAATGTAGCTCCTGCCACCAGGCAGCTGGGACACCCTGCTGGCAAGTGCGCTCTGGTCGCTCAAATCCGTGCCCTTGCTAGAATTAGTGATGCATTTGAGCACTGCACTAAAACCCAAGGAAGCTGCGAGATTGAGCGTCACAAGCGCTATCGGCTTCCCACTCGTCCCAACTGCCTTACGTGGACAGCTACAGCCACTGTCAGAGGCACTTCGGAAGAGGCAAGTGCCTCTTCGCTGAGACCAGGCACTGCATGCAGAAGCCTTTGGGATGCCCTTACTTCTCCCTCCGGCCAGCCAGAGGCCAAGTCCTGGATGTCAGTCTTGCAAAGACTGTTGAGACTGGCAAAGCAGCGCAGACCCAGGTGAATATTTGATCCGCTGGACAACAGGCCACTTTGTGCTCTGTAAATCCATCCAGGTGCCCTTCCTCTCTGCCCGCATCAGTAACAAGAGGGAATACTCATCCCTTCCCAGCCAGGCAGTCCTGAGTGGTCCTGGTGCCACACAAGGAAGTTTTCGGCGCCCGAGATTGCTCGACGAGAATCCTGCCCAGCAGCCAGGCTTACAGGCTGTGGCTTTGTTTTCGATTTTAACACGCACGGTATGCGAGGGGGCAGAGAGGACAACAGCAGCAGTCAAATTGGCAACCAGACTTCCAGGCAGCTCTCGTGTACCTGTGCCACTAGGACTGCGCCTTTGGTCATCTCACTAACAGCGGCGTCGGCTTCAGGTGAAAAGTGATCCTCGTCTTGGGAAAGAAAAGAGCAGGAGAAAACAAATGAGATATATTCTTCACAGGCTTTAAAGGCCAGAAGGGACTATTAAGCTAATCTTGCCTGACCTCCTACATAAGTTAGGCCAGAGAATCCTCACCTACTGTTGCTGTACGCATTTGCTGAAACCAGTCTATTAAGCTGGAGATCACACAAGTATTGTGCCTGCTGTGTTGCTGAAGGGAAAGGATGAAGTGCTTTCTAAAGCCACTAGCTCAGTTAATGTGAACATAAGTGGCTGATGAATTAGGAGGCTTTAAAGACAGAAAAGTCTACTTCTGCAGTACGTTTGAGCTGCCATTAGTATTTTGATCCTTAATAAACTAAGCTCAGGGGCCTCAGGACATTACTGACCCTGCACAGAGTGCAATACTGTGAACGGGAACTCGGAAGCATTTGTATCACAGGCCGGCTGGCACCTGAACAGTGCCAAATGCACTCTTGGCAGCTCAGGTCTCTCAGCCTGCACAGCTTACGTGGGCACTGTTGCTAACTCCACACCTGTAATGCAGCAGGAAACTCTTGTGTCCCAGGCAATACAGTTACAATCTACACTGCAGACCAGACATTTCAGAAGTATTTTCATTTTGGAGGAAAGTTGCTTATTTCCTACCAAATCACTGCAAAATGAAGTTTCTCCTTTGTGCTCCCCACCCTGAGACCGCCTCCAGCAGCAAGTGAACTCCTTACAAATCCCGAAGGAGGTCGATTACCTCAGGGAACATGGAAAACACTGACTTCTGCAAGAAGCAGCTTAAACCTCGCCATCCATCTACAGTCTTGGCAGAGCCTCCTGTACCTCCTGGTTAGAGCACGCATCTCTAACACCACTAGAAAAAAGGAAAAAAAAAAAGGGGGGGGGGGGGGGCCAAACCAAAGCATTTCTAGGTAGTGACTGACATTCTTCCAGTGCTTGGAGGGTAGTCTTTTGAACACAGAATTATACACATCAGTCATTTTAGTAGGAAAATGTCAGATATTCATCTAGCAGATTAAAAACTAAGTTTGCGTTTACAGCTACTCTATGACAGAAGAAGGCAGAGTAGTTACAGCTGCTTCACCTGTACCCTGCCAGTCCTGCCAACTTGCTGTTTAGGAGAGTAATTCATTCTCTCCTCCATCCAGGAAAAAGCCTGAACATTTATCATCTTTCCCCTGGAGCCTGACAGGTTATGCCATGCTAGCACATTTAGAAGAATAAAATACAATTTTTCCAATCTTGCTCTAGTCACATCAGAGGCTGCGCTTGCAATAGGAGGGAAAAGGTTTAGACAGAATCATCGCTTGTACACAGTTGGTATCCATTTAAACCTGCAGGAGGAGCACCAACGGTATGTCTTGAGAGCTCCATTACCTGGGAGTGGCACCACGTTGTCTAGTAAAACTTCTGCTCCTTGGAAAGGTAGTGATAAAAAATCAGACCTTAAAGAAAAGAGAATCAATCAGAGTAAGAACACGGCTTTAAGTTTCTCCTGTATTCTTTTAGAGCAATTGATTAATCAATGTCACCTTACAGGAATTCAGTTTGAAATTGATGACAGTAAAAAAAAAAAAATCAGATTGTTCTCCCAGCAATCTAAGCAACAGCAATAAATAGTCTGATTAGCACGCCAAGTTGGATTGGGCTCCAAGCAAAAACCACCTCCATAATGGAAGCTGTACTGCTTTTCTCCCACCTCTGGGGCACAATCAAGTATTTAATGGGCTTGTCTAAGAAAACCCCCATCCAATACAGCTCTCCCAGCCAATGGGGCTGGGGCACAGAGAATCTGAATCTTCTTTCTAGCTCATCAATTAACTACAATTTAGGGCCTCCTGAAGGCATCCTTTCACTCAGCTTCCACGCTGAAGTGGCAGAAGTTGCAATTTCCTCTCCCCTCCCCTTCGAAAAAGCCTTGCAAGAGCTTGCTGTGCTCCCAAGGAATTCACAGCTGCTGCTGAGCCAAACCTTTCCACCGTTTTCCGCTTCAGCTGTGGAAAAACCTATAAGCAATTCAAACGGTATATGAAGATTCAAGCCAGATATTGCCTTAGGCCACAGAAGAGGAGCTAAAGACCTGATTTGTCTGAGTGTGTCAATCTTCACTTTGTCGTATCCTCCATAGTCCACGTATCTGAGCTCCACTTCACCGGTCTCTTCGAAGTAGCTAATAACTTGAGCCCGGAACCATGCCCCATCCAGGCCTGGAGCCGCGCAGATAATGCCAACTGCAAAACACAGGAGTACAGAGGAGAAAGGCTCAGCGTAAGTGGATTTCCAGAAATTAGCACTTCAGGCATCAGTACTTATCTACTGAGAATCAACAGCATTTCTTACGCTGCCAACATCTTCTTTCACCACCACCCACACCCCCACCAGACAAGGCCTGCAGCTGGGACGCAGGAGAAGTGGGTTTTACTCTCAAGTCTCTGTCTGCCACTTCCATGCTGTTCTACCCAGGTGTACAGTTCCCTTCCAGCCTTCGGTCACTAACAGTGAGGTCTGTCCCCAAAAAGGAAAGTTAGCGCTAGTAACCCCCTTCCATGTGATGCACCCTCCACTTTACACCACGTGCAGACTGTGACACTATGAAGATTTGGGAGTAGTTCCATACTTTGTCAGCAAAAATACACCAGATGCCAAGTTGATTAGAAATAGCCTGAGATGGACTTTATCTCATTCTGAATTTCAACATGCAACTAAGTGGCTGGGGAGGTACTCCAGGGATGAGTGGGGTAAGGAAGAGTAGAGCAGCATCTGTAGTCTGCCAGCGGCTTAAAAAAATATGAAATGACAAGTGAACTATCACATTCTCATCCACTGGGAAACTTCCCAAGCCTAACTCAGTGGCATCAGGCTTTCGTGTGACCCTAGAAGTTTCTCAGCTGAACAATTTGTGAGCAATCACATTACATGCCTTCTACTGGAGTTGGCAGGGTTGGAATTTCCAGTTGAGAATAGCAGGCGTACATCTGCTGGTCGAGGCTACGCAGACCATGGAAAGTGGGGTGCGTATGCTGCTGTAGAAACATGTGCCCTGCATCGACTTGGTTTGCCACGACGACCTCTACAGAGACTCCGTCTGGGAGGAAGAGCTGTCATGTGGAGAAAAGAAATTCTCATTAGCGTTCACTGCAACACAAGCTTCATTCACAGCAACTCCATGTTCCACCAGCAACTCCTGAGGCTTACAGCCATGGGTGGAAAAGCCCTGGCACTCCGGTATTTCACTTCCAAAAGCTACTCACTGTTACTCCCTGCTGCTCTAACAGAAATCAGACTTGAGGCGGGGCCCGCCTTGCATACAAAAAGACTATCGGCATGAAGCAGTCGGAAGACTTATTTACCCAAGGGATCCGGGGAACTACAGGCCTGTCGGTCTGACCTCGGTGCCAGGGAAGGTTACAGAGCAGATCATCTTGAGTGCCATCACACAGCAGGTACAAGACAACCAGGTGATCAGGCCCAGTCAGCGTGGGTTTATGAAACGCAGGTCTTGCTTGACTAACCTGATCTCCCTCTGTAGCAAGGTGACCCACTTAGTAGATGAGAGAAAGGCTGTGGATGTTGTCTACCTAGACTTTAGTAAAGCCTTTGACAGCATTTCCCACAGCATTCTCCTGGAGAAACTGGCTGCTCATGGCTTGCATGGGCGTACTCTTACTAGGTAAAAAACTGGCTAGATGGCCAGGCCCAAAGAGTGGTGGTGAATGGAGTTAAATCCAGTTGGCAGCCAGTCACAAGTGGTGGTCCCCAGAGCTCAGTTTTGGGGCCAGTTCTCTTTAATATCTTTATCAATGATCTGGACAAGGGGATCGAGTGCACCCTCAGTAAGTTTGTGGATGACACCAAGTTGGGCAGGAGTGTTGATCTGCTCGAGGGTAGGAAGGGTCTCCAGAGGGATCTGGACAGGCTGGATGGATGACCTGAGGCCAGTTGTATGCAATTCAACAAGGCCAAGTGCCGCGTCCTGCACCTGGGTCACAACAACCCCACGCGGCGCTACAGGCCTGGGGAAGAGTGGCTGGAAAACTGCCTGGTGGAAAAGGACCCGGGGGTGTTGGTCAACAGCCGGCTGAATATGAGCCAGCAGTGTGCCCAGGTGGCCAAGGTGGCCAACGGCATCCTGGCCTGTATCAGAAATAGTGTGGCCAGCAGGAGCAGGGCAGGGATCGCCCACCCAGGGATCAGCACTGGTGAGGCTGCACCTCGAATACTGTGTTCAGTTTTGGGCCCCTCACTAGAAGAAAGACGCTGAGGTGCTGGAGCGTGTCCAGAGAAGGGCAACGAAGCTGGTGAAGGGTCTGGAGCACAAGTCCTATGAGGAGCAGCTGAGGGAACTGGGGTTCTTCAGTCTGGAGAAAAGGAGGCTGAGGGGAGACCTTATCACTCTCTACAGCTACCTCAAAGGAGGTTGTACCGAGGTGGGTCTTGGTCTCTTTTCCCAAGTAAGAAGTGACAGGATGAGAGGAAACAGCCCCAAGTTGTGCCACGGGAGGTTTAGATTGGATATTAGGAAAAATTTCTCCACTGAAAGGGTTGTCAAGCATTGGAACAGGCTGCCCAGGAAAGTGGTTGAGTCACCATCCCTGGGGGTATTTAAAAGACGTGTAGACGTGCTGCTTAGGGACATGGTTTAGTGGTGGACTTGGCAGTGTTAGGTTAATGGTCGGACTTGATGATCTTAAAGGTCTTTTCCAACCTAAATGATTCTATGATTCTACATTTCTCAGCTCAGGCAGAATGGAAACTGCAGTGGAAGAGCAGGTAGGCAAATCTGATCTGTAACAGTTACATAAGCTGGACAGCAGAGAGCCACACAAAATCCAACTGGTTTTGAGGGCATCTGTGAACCAGCCACGTTGACGTAGCATACTATGACAGCAGCGACCAACAACAGCCTTCCACCCTGACATCAGCATAGCCAGCAAGCTGGGACTTACCCAGGCAGTCATAAGGAGGGAATGAAGCGTCAGTGGTGTTGGTGGAGGTAGAGCGTAGATGTTGGTGAGACACAGCTCTTTGAACTTCTTGCCAATCAGGCTCAGTACTTTTTTGACTTGTTGCGAAGAGCCTGGAAGACAAAAATCCCACAGAAAGTCTGTAGTACAGATATGCTGAGGACACCCCCACCCCGTGAAGTGCCTTCTGCGCTACATCAACGATTTAATTTTTAATAGATTGGCCATGTAACCTGATATCAGACCAACATGAGCAACTCAGGCCCCAGTTTCAACAGCGTTAGCCTCCAGTATGAACCCAATTCACTGGCAGATATTTTTCAGCCACAATTAATCTAACATCCTTCACAGTCAAGACCGCACTTGCTGATACACATCCCATAGCTCCTCCTTCAAGCCTGAAGGGATCCTTCAAAACGTGTTGGTTAAACTACAGCAGCCGAAGATGTTAAAATGCATTCTCACCTCTAGAATAAGAGGGTTCAAATGCCAAGGCACAGGCAACTTGGCATACACCTCTACTGTAACAGCACCGATTAGAAAAGTTTTGTAAAGCACTAGGCTCACAAAGCCACTAAATCTGTTTAAATTCCTTGCCCATCTAATTAAGGCCCCCAAGCTACATATTAGACCATGAATAAAGAGACATTCCGCTTACCTTCAATGTGACAGACTTGGGAGTCACGGAAATAAGGTAGTGTTGAGACATAAATTTTGGCACCAGACGATTGCCTCAAGAAGCTCATAAATTTTCCTTGTTTGCCGATCAAGCGGCCAACTAATTCCTTTATGAAAGTAACAAGAAAGCAACAGTCAGGAAGAGAAACATAGATCAAACAACACCGTTCTCTGTGGCTTATTTCACCCACATTCCCAGTTCCTGTAGCACAGGGCCAGGCAGAATAAGTATAAGGGAATGCTGGACCAGCGCAGAGTTCAGCAGGTCTATGACAAGTCAAGGTAGATACAGATCAGTAAGCACAGCTTGTTTTGATAGATCCGTCTTCGTATCTTGTAGAATGACACAAAGACACGATGGTTTTTACCAGGCCTGGTAAAAGCTACTGTCTTCCTACAGTCAAGTGAAGTCACGTCCTCTCCCAATCTCCTACCATTTCTTGTTTTAAAAAAGCATGCTACATGCCTTTTTCATTCAAATATGAAATACTAAGTTTTAGCAATTTTTAAACAAGCTAATTAGATTAGATAGGGAGTAGACAAATTCATGGGAGAGTAAACCAGGCTATCATGCCCATTAGACTGCAGAGTCCCAGGACAGCTGTGCGGGATGATGAAGAGATGACTTTGCATGCCCTATTACTTCTACTCTTTCACTGGCACCTGCCACCACCTACTGTCAGAGACCAGGTACCAGAGCAGAAGTGTTGGGCCCAAGTCAGTATGGATAATCCTATACAATGTAGAGTTGGCTACTTCAAGAAAAGTGACAGCCTGTCTTCATGAAACACTGAAACATATTTTTCTGCTGTAGAACTGCTTCTTTAGCCTGTGTTTTACTGGTCCATTAAAATGCACGTTACACGTCTTCCCTGGGCTCACAGCATCCAAGCACTCGAGGCAGCATGCTTATCCTGCCGGGAGCTGCTGTCTCACATTACTGGCTGTCATTATTCGGGTCTGCTGAGCAGCAGAACTGCAAGAGCGATGCTGTGCAGGACAGCCACAGATGATTTTGCATACACAAAGCAGGGAAGAAGGTATGAACGTAGTCCTAAAAACACAGTCTCTCTCTCAACGCAAAAGAAAGCTCACTATAAAGACAGAGACACAGCAGCTCTACAGAATAGCTCATACGAGCATTCAGCTTGTGAGGAAGGGTTTGGACAGGCAGTTGAAACATAACCCTCCTACATAGCAGGGAAAAAAAAAAAAAAAAAAATCACCTGCCCTTAATAACTGTGTACCCTCAAAGCCTTCTGAATGCTTTCAGAGCATCGGACTAACAGATTGGGGTGGAAGATAATGGGGAATAATGAGTCCAGCAACCAACATTACCCTGGGCATAACCCTGACATGCCTCTTGTTTACAGGTGTGTACTGGCTCTTTGTTCCTGTTGAGTCCTAACGGGAGCTAAATGCTTAAATCCTCGTTGATTTGTTGTTGATCTCTCTGGGATGGCACTGAGCCAGTACCAGGCTGGAAGAACCAGAAGATGGCTATGTAGGGCAAGGCAGGATGCGCGAGCAGGCCAACGGCTGGTTACCTTTGGAACCTCTATCTCCCAGATAACGACGCCGGACTTGCTGGATTCTCCTCTTAGCTTAGAGTTCTGCCGACTCACTGTCTTCCTCATGGCACAGCCACTGTCCACAAAGTCCACGCTATTTACATCCGAACCTACAAGACATACAGACATGTCAGTATTCAGACAACCCACACAATCCAGCTACCAGACACAAGGCCATGAAAATATATAATTTCATAGAGAGGTGACATTGAGCTCTTCCTATGCATTCAGTTGGGATGATCCTGTATCAGGTTCTCTGGTATTTCAGAAAGGGTAAAGTCCCATCACACGCGGCCTGCTACAAGTTTCCTTTTATTGCTGGAGAAAAACCTGCACACCTCTGGGAATGCAACAGAAGGAGGCCCGAGTTCAGCAGGAGTCCTTCAAACATGGTGACACCTTATGCAGCAGCAGAGACAAGACACTTTAAGTCAAAAGTTACCAGCTGAACGAGAGCTATGCTAACACCAACACTGAGCTGCTGCTGCAGCAAGGTATTTTGCATTTTCCCCACATGGTTTAAACAGGGCTTTTCACAGGGAGTTCAGCATGCAGGGAGGGATGTGCAACCTATTCGTCTGCTCTTTGCATTGACATTACATTCCTGCCCCAACGAGGGTTGCACGGTGACCTGAGCACCAGCTGTGCCCACTACTAGCTGTGGTAGAGGATTGTCTCTTGCCCAGATTTGTCATATGCTTGAAGAAACAAGGTGCCAGAGCTGAGCTACGTTTTGTTCCCAAACCATCAGCCGATACCAGGAACATTCGTACTTGGGAAGGGGACAAACTCAAACAGCTTCCTCCTGGTCAGATCCCAGATACAGTCAGTGTAACAAGATCAAGAACAAGAACAAGGCTGATCCTTCCTCCAGATTAACAAGCAGAAACATGAAGATCCTCACTTGCTTGCAAGAATTCAGATCACCCAGTACAAGACCGAAGAGAAAAATAAGCCCAACAGCTGCCTCACATTTGCCACATCTTAATAAGTAACACAGCACAGATGCCTCGAAAGTCAAAGGCAAGCAGTGCAGCTGTTTGCAATAGACTTGCTAGACAAGGATGAGGATTTAAGTCTCACAGCCTGGGTGCGAAGGTCAGCTGTAGGACCTCTTATCCAACACAGCCACATTATCAACTTTACCTGCTATACGCCGTCTCCCTACCTGTCTCCCTGCAGAGCTTTCAGCCCTTGTCATCACCAGGCTCCACAACACACCGTTGTACCTTCTCATCACACCAGCATTCACAACAAGGCAAAACCATTTTCCTCCTGTGGTTACTCTCACTAGTGAAAATGTTTTGTGGGTTTAATCCTTAATTGTTGGCAAACTCACTCCCCATGTCTCACAACAAGCAGCGTTCCAACTACTTTGTAGCAATTACAAAAGACATCCTGTCATTAAGGGCTGTTGGCGCCACAGGGTCCTATAAAGGATTTTAACATCCATCCCCAAGGTCACACGGGTTAACGTTTGCTCAGACAGCTTTGTATTCTGCCAGGCACACATCATCCAGGATCTAGAAGGCAAAAGCAACACAGAGACAGATGGGGGAACTCCACGAACATTGCTCCCTGTTGGGATTTCTTGGCATGCACCTACCCTTCCAAGCAAAAAGGCTTCAGGGTAATTGGTCTGCAACCAACTGATTTTATCACAGCTCGTCAGAGCACTTCCCTGGTTCATCCAACAGCACCTCAGAAACCTGCCTTACAGCCTCCTTTCGGCAGCAGCCCACAAACACAGATAAGAACCCAGTCCTTACTAGAGGCTGCCCGAACTGAAGCAGAAACCATTTGCATTAGCAGGTCTCAAACCAGCAAGGTGTTCAACAGCCTGGCCTACATCCAGACACAGCCCATTTCACTGGGCTACTCAAGCACATGCTTCGCTTTAGACAATAAGCTTTGTGCTGAATGCAGACCAGTCTGTTCAACCTTTCGTCGTATACCCTGAAGATCACCCAGCTAACACGGGATCCTACAGGGACGGGAATTCTGAGAGCAAATGCATACCCACCTGCACACGAGGCCTAAATATTCATCTACTGGCAAAGGTAAAGATGAAGAGGACTTATCTGAACATGTTCTGAAGCAGAAGGGTTACAGCACATAAAATATTTGTTCACCACATTTTCATGGGAGCATTTTCAAATCCCTTACCTCCTGAGCGATCTCCATCCACCTCTGCTGCCCTGCGACGCTCATGATTCAAGCCTGGACCATCCTCCACGATTCCCAAAGACTCTCGTGTCAGTGTCGCTGATGCTGATGGCCACTGATCTTGGTTTGCACTAGAGCTTGAATCCTGTACAAGGCTCAGCGCAGCACTGCCGTGACACTCTGTGCTCTTTGAGATCAGAGGGAGAGAAACACAAGCAGGGACACCGCTTTCATCTTGAGATCCTGTCGTTTCTAGTTTTTCACTGTCGTCCTCAAGGGTACTGGGCTGCGTTGTCACTACTGACAGGTCTGGAAGGTCCTGTGAGAGATCTAGCCTCTCGTGAGTTTGAGACAGAAGAGAGGGCGTCGTCGACCCTGCTGAGAGCAGGGAGGTCGAGGTTTCGTTCTCTCGGCATTCCTCTTCTGACGAGAGAGGCAGTCTTCGAGGAACACATGCTTCTGTTTTGGGTGGTGAATCATTCTCTGGCGCTTCTTCCTGCTGCTCTTCTTCAGTGGCTATTGCTTGTTTATCATGATAGCTTGCATGCTTTTTTCTACGGGAATAGATCCACCAGCAGCCAACAAGTGCCAGCACTCCAGGTATGGCATATGGGATAATATTGCGGAAACGTGAAGCCATTTTACAGATCCTTAGCAATTATGTCTAGAAGAAGAAACAAAAGCCATGTTACAATAGTCACAGGAAAGGTAACAGCAAGGCTAAAGTTTCATAAATGCCTTGAGGTATTTCTATTAGCATGAACAGACTCGTTTTCTAGCCACTCCTTAAATTCACATCTCTGCTCCACCAACAGACCACAGAACAAGATCCTGACCTAAGACTAGGAATATCTGGACATTTCTCACCATTACGCTCACCAATTTCACCTTATCCCACCTTTACATGTAAAACAATTTCACCTTCTTTCTCCTGCCTCACCTTCGCAGGTCAGTACTACACACAAGGACAGCATCCGGCACTGCAAGTCTCTCCAGCATCAGGCTGGGTTCACAGCACAGCGGTACCACCAGCACTCCGAGACACAGACTTGACACGCTGCAGGTCTCCCCACTTCTCTGCTTGAAAGGCAGCACCACATTCCTGAGAGTTTCATAGGTTGACAACACGCACTTCTCTAAAACATAATAGCTCAGTGAAGGTGAAGTGCTTTGCAAATGTTCTCATCCACAGCAACTGCGAGAGGCTGGTGAGCGGGCACACGACAGAAGTCTGCAGTTAAGTAGACGCTAAACAGCAACACGCAGCTACTCCATTTACTTTTATACACACAGTGTAGGAATTCCTAAACAAAGAACAGCTACAGCCTGATCAAGCAAGTGCCTCCCAATAACCAGAAGTGCCTCTACAAGATTTTGCAGCAGTGAAGATGGGAAATCTGCTATAGCGCCCTTACAACCGCAGTATTTATCTAGCAAAAGCAGCCCGGATAGGGACACTACTACCTAGGAACCCAGCTCCAAAGTTTGTTCTACATTACTATGTTGACAGCTGCTGCTTCTCTGACTTTCCAGAGTCGAAAGCTGTCTCTCTGACTTAGAAAGTGTGTGCACCCTTCCCCACCTGCACACCGCCGAGACTCATGTCCCAGTCATGCTCCTCCATTTACAAGCCTCACCTGGGTTATCCGAGGCAGGGCTGACATGCCTTTCCTTTTCCTTAAGGAAAGTCTACAGCTGGAACACAAAGCTAAACAGTTACCCACATCCCCAAAACAGCCTTGCTGCAAAGCACTTACAGTTTATATTTTCACTGAGCAGGAATTAAAGCAAAACATCACATGTCTGGTGATGCTTACACATGACAGATTTTTCTCCAAACAGGCCTCAAGAGCCTGTTTTTGCCAATGAGCAACAAAAATAAAGATTGTTTTCAGGAGATAGCAAAGTCCTAGAAATGGGAACCACGCACTGGAAAAGAGCATTATCTAGCTCCTCTTTAGAAGCATAATATTTCCGAGACAAGACAAGGCAATCAAGTCATTCTGTCAACTATGCTTAGTCTGTCTCAACCGGAAAAAAACTTGTTATCAGAGCAAGCCTCCTGACCACAGCTTCCAAATACAACTCTCCTTTAGGGCCTTGATTTTCACGACAAGCTGATTACATTCTAGCCGAGGGACAAAAACATGCCTCCCTCAGGCTCAAACCGAGCATCCAAGCCTCAGAAAAATTAATATTCTCTCCAGATTTCTCACCTCCTCCAGCCACACCCTCCCATGCCACAAGAGCAAATACACAACTTTATCCAAGCTAGCTCAGACGCCAGCCTTGCTTCTGTACTGTTTACCACGGAGTCCTAACGACCGAGGCAAGTAAATACATGACTGGCAAAAACAGGGACTAGAAAATTTCTTGCTTAATCCCAAATCAAAGGTCAGCTGCAGACATGACTTAAGAAATCCAGTAATATCTCCAGTATATCACAAAAGAGGTATTTACGTTGTTCTACAAAGAAAACTTGAGTGTGTGTTAATTGGACATTCATAGCTGCTTTCTTCTAAATCCAAGTTACTTCCAGCTGGCTTTACACAGTCAGGTAGCAGGGCTCACTGCTGAGGATGAACTTTCAGTTAACGGCAACATCTGAGATTTGGAATTTAAAAAAAAAACCAAAACCAAAACCAAAACCAACAAACCTATGCAATAATTTGGATGTTTGGTTTTTGGAACTTGGTAAATGGAAAGGGTGAAGTCTGTACATTCCCAAGACAAAAGGTTCACATTTATGCTCTCCAGCACAATGGCACATTGTGAGCCACTGCGAGTGCTCGTCTGCTGTCTGCTTAAGTTGTTATAATTAATGCAGAACCACCCTACAAGCTGTCTCGCAGGCGTACCACAAACTCAAATTAAAGTAGCTCACATAAGTCCATTCCGAGCAAGCTTTCCTGATTAAACAGACAGCCCTATTATTATCCGATTCCCTATTAAGTTGCACCAACTGTACAAACAATAGTCCCACACAATTCCGCAGCGCAGGAAGGCAGTAGCAGGATGCCCCACAGAGGGCCAGGCCTATCCCAAAGCCTGGCAGACAAAACAGTTCTAAGAGTCATTTTCAACATTAATATAATTTAACATAAAGATCTTCACTCTTCTGTGATATTTAGATCAGTGGGGACTGGTGGATTAGCTGACTGCTCCTTGTGAAGCTCATTTAATTTCATGTTTTTAATTTGACTAATTTTAGCAAGAGCTGCATTATACTATCAGTGATCGTGTTAAATGGGAATTCCACATCCTTCCATCAGCTAGAAAGGGATGAAAGGTGGTGGGTCTGTACAAGATGCCAGCAGACACCCTAAAGCACCGGGTCGGCTAGGGGACAGCTAACACCAACAAACATCTCCTAACGTAAACGTGATGGGAAGACTTCATTGGCCTGATTTCGATACGCTGGTCACAATGTCACTTTTTACGTGATGCCTAGAAGATGACTGATTTTTAACCTGCTCAACCAAACGGTTGTAAGATGCAGCACATACTTCTCTTCCATTGCCTCCACAGGAGAGCTCCTAAAGCCCACGTGCCTTTTCCAACACGTTTAAGAGCGACAAAACCCGCTCTCCGCTGCCAATTTGACAGCCAGTTCAGGACTGCAGGGGCAATAGGATCATTTAAACACATGGGGGGAAGAAAGCCTGCGATTCTCCTGCCGGCAGCAGAACAGAACGTGGCAACTTGTCAAATCACATGGCTTTAAACACTGCCAAACTGGAGGGAGCCTGGCCCGACAGTCCTCGCACTCTCCAGGCAGGAGGAGCCAGCTGGAGAAACGCAGCAGCTCTGGAGGCTTTGGACCGGAGACGATCGGCTCGTAAGAGCCAGAACCAGTGCGAAGGGCTGGATGCCCCAGTGCCGTTTCCCAACACGCAGGGCCCCATGCAGTCCCGCACCAAAAATAGCGCGGAGCTCGCACACTGTATGCGCTCACCCCGCACCGCCAGCCACTTCCACTTCTTTCTGGCATGTCAGGAATCCGGTTTAAATGTCACACCTTCTGTCAAGGCAGGGCCAGAGAGCTGCAGCTAGGACATGAGACTTTTCCAACTTGCTAAATAATCCCCACGGTAGGTCAGGATGGGATTAAGACAGCAAGGGGAGAGTAGGGGTCAGTCAGCTCTCCAAATCTCTATCCTGACTTGATTTATGGAAAGCTCCTGGTAAAGACCAGGGAGATGAGAACAAGAATGAACGCACACCCTTGCCTACCTTAAAAAAAAAAAAAAAAGCGCCAAGGACAGTCAACTTATTCTACTTGTTCACATTAGGGTCCCAGAGCAGTTTTAAGCCACCTTGTTTCCCTAGCCAGGACAAACAACCCTTCAGTATACACATCCTTATTAGGTTAGAAATGTTTGCAGCATGAGGTTCAGAGAAAAGCCAGATAATTCACTCTCAAGGTTCGAGAGGAGACTTCAGCAAGCACTTGCTCCGGATTTTCAGGGCTTTCTACACACAAGGAGGTCTGTTCTGGGGGCAAGCTGCTTCAAGTCTCTACAAGAAGAGAGACAAGTCCCAAGCGACTGAGCCCCGGTGCTCTGCAGGGACATACCCTACACTGCTGCCAGTCCCTGCCTCCTCCGCTCCCCTTCCGCCCCAGCGCTGGAGAGGTTACACTTCCAAACCCCAAAAGCAGTGGCAATCCAGGCTGGAATTAAAGGCTGTCCTGAAGGACCACAGAGCAAACGAGCAGGCAGCTAAATTGGAAATGTAGCTTCAACAGCAAGGCCGGGATGCCTCCCTACAAACCCTATAGTTAGTGATACAGCACTCAGGAAATAAATACTATCTGGGTGAAAGAGAACTGGACAAGGTTGGCACAGTTAAAACTAAATGGGACCACGTGGGCTCTTAAAATTTTCCATGCTAAAAATAACCAGTAGCACATGCTCTGCCTTATAGGAGACATAAGGAGTTGACAAAAACCTAAAGAACTGGAGGCCCTACCGTTAAGATTAAAATAAGAGAAATTACTGCAGAGAAACAGACATAGACTTACTTGATCTACATTTGGCGTAAGGCTTTTCTTTTTCCATTGAAAGTCCAACTGGCATAGGGTACTGCAGTATCTAAACCACAGCTTCTTTGCTTTTTCGTACAAAGATAAAGGAGGCAGACAGTCAGCCACAGAGGGACCACCTGCTGCTTCCTCTCTGGAGAGAGAGCCTCTCCAGAGTGAGGTTCAAACTGGAGAGCAAAGACAACTCCTACCCACTCAGGTTTGCATCAGAGGCTGACCTCAAGGGACACATCTGTGAAGTCACAGTGGCCTGCCATGTCACGGGGCTGCAAGCCCTTGCATCACGCACTCCTGATCACCAGGGTGTCAGTCGGCCACAAGACTTTGCAGCCTTTCCCGCACTCTTTTCCCAGGCCAGCCTGGTGTACCACCATCAAAACCACCATCACGCAGAGGTGAGAGCTGGCAAAACATGACTCAGTGGCTACAAACCTCCAAAGACAGGTAGGAGCCAGGCAAGCAAGATCTCAAACCGGATGGCGCTTATTTTAAAAAGAAGTGAACAGGTAAGTTTCTCTATACTTAAGTAATTAAAGTGCTCTGCAGCAATTTCTGCTTCCAACAGCAGCCAGCAGCACTGAAAGACAACAGCAGCAAGAGATACCCCTTAAGCAATACCGCCTTTTCCCAGCCCAGTTAACATGGGCTACAGAGCTCCAGAAACAGGCTCCTCTGAATTCAGAAAACTACTAATAAAGTCTCTCCACAACCTTAAAATATTTGAGAACCAACAGTCCTATTTGCAGCCGGATTAATTACAACATCAGTAAAAGGCTGAAAAAGCTGGTTGCTGTAGAGCAAAACAAGAGCTCTGGAACAAGAAACGCCACCAACACCGGACTGTCTTTTATCTCCAAGATAAAATCTCCTTTCAGTGTAATCAGCTTCACTGGTGTTCCCACAACAGCTCAGTCCCCTCCTTTGCAGCTGAAGCTGCTACACTGATGGCCCAGGCTTTGTTCGTATTTCATTTTACAGTCACGGCCAAACAGTGGCCCAGCACAGCTCCAGCAGTACCACTTCTGGGCCAAAGCAGGACTCAAAAGAGTTTCTATTTACACTGGAAAGCATGGGTTTACAATAAAAGTATCAACCTAGCCAAACTGTAGGGGTTTTTTTTACAGGTGTTTTGGAAATCACCAAGAAGCTCATATATATACAAACACCAACCACCAGCAACCCTCAGCACCTGCACTGCCTAAAGGATTAACGCAAGGCCCTGGGCTGATCACTCCTGCTATGCCATAAGTCACAGGTTACACTTTGTAACTAACATTAACCCTATCAGATTATCAAGCTCCTTACTGTACTTTATATCTTATTACCTTCCTGCTCCCATCGTTTCATTATTTATAGTTTCCTCAACCAAGCTAGAGGATTCACAGGGAGAGACACCATTACAGAGGAAGGCAAGATCAATTCTTCGCCGCTTTGCCAGAAAGGTATTTCAGGTACAGGAGCAAATTTCAGAAACTGCTTCTGTACCACTTTACCAATACCACCTTTACCTTTCGTGGCTATTCCTCAAGATACGGTGGAGGGTTGGTTTGTTGTTTTGTTTTTTGGGGGTGGTTTTTTTTCCAGTTTTGGAGTCTGCTCCAGAAACAGAGCCAGACCAAATGTTCTGCTTCTTCGAGCAAGCCAGGAGAGTTTAGCGCATAAGCCAGAGGCCACACAACCTTTCTATTATCACCCAGCTCCAAACTGCAGAGAAAGTCCTCTGATTCAGACTAACCCACTCTGTGCACAGGTATCCCTGACTGGGGAATGAACACTGCTTTTACAGCCAAGAGGCTAAGACACCAGTTGTTGCGATTCTTTCTTTCCTCCTTGACACACTTACCAGTCCAGATTCAACTCTTTTAAAAGCATTTTTCATAGAAGACTAAAGAGAATCAGTCCTCCACAGTACAGGCAAAGCAGCTTTTATTACCTTTATAATCTACCAACACATTACAAAAGTTTTCCCCAAATCCAGATTTTATTGTCTTTCATTCTTTCTGCATTTTCACCCAGGTTGGAGAATAGAACAAGTTACTTTCCAGAATTTCAGAAAAAATACATCCAATACTTAGTATTTTGTGTTTGCTTCTACACCAATGAAGCTAATGCAGCCCTTGCTATGGGCAATGCTAACGAGTGTAGTGTCCACTACCGGTGCAGCTTAAAAATTAAAATTTAAAAGCAGCCAGCTAAGTCAAATGTCTGGCACCTACATCAATTGCCACAAAACAGGCATGTACAGCACTCAGGAGCAGAGACTAAACTAACCAAAGGCTTCCAATATACTCTGCACATTAAAAAAACAACAACAACAACAACAACAAAAAAACAGACCTGAATTTTCAAGGAGACAGAACAGTGAGGTTTACATCACGACACACTGATACTGCTGCAAGAGACAGTGAGAAAAGAGGCAGCACTGAGACCAAACAGGTATCCGGAGAACAGCATCAAGAGCTGTTCACTGGGAGGTTTACTGTGCACAGCAACAAGACCTTGATAAGCAGCTTCTCAAAACAAAAGCTGGACTAGACTTAAACAGAAAAGCAAAAAGCAGTGTTGTTCAGTTGGAAGCCTTGAACCCAGGGCTTGGCTTGCTGAGAATAAGTTGCAGAAGCACACAGAGAGGAAGAATATCAAATATTTGTGAAAAAGGCACTCCACGTTCATCTGCACCAGGAAGGAACAGCAAAGATTTCACTGAGAGTCATTTAGACTGAACGAGCAGAAAGATAACTTGTATGCATTAACAAGCTTGCAACAAGAAGTCACACAACATATTTGAGACCTAATCAGAGAGAGAGACAGGCTTCGCTTTGATCTGTGTTACAGTAGCACTGGCAAGCCCTGCCCAGGTTACACTAAGGGGCTGTTCTACACAGAAAGGCTTCCCCCAAAGACTGCAGGCTGCCTCAATTTTTTAAATCCAAACTGTGGGATAAATTACTATTCTGAGAATTTATAATTTTTTTAAAAATTGCTGTTGGCTTGTCAAAAATATGTTTTTCATACAGTGAAATATTTTCATTCAGATGCACCAGCAGCATATAGTAAGAGTTAGGGCGGAGCAAGTAAGGATCTTGGTTTTTTTGTTTGTGAGACTGCATATTAGGAATCTAGAAGAAGAAAACCAACCAGCTGGATAGAGAGGATAACTGGTAACATTTGTTTGCAATAAAGTTAAGTCTAAAATCCATTGGAAAAACCCCCGCAGTGGTTTGTTTTAATCCCTTAGTAGAGAGAAAAAAATGGAAATCATGTAGAAAGGTAGGAAATCCTGCTTGAAAATTTGAAATCCAGCAGATGAATTCCTCCCCAAAGTAATAAATATGTTAAAAGTAAGTTAACTGAACAAGAAATTCTTTGAAGCTTTAAACTGAGCTTCTCCTGTCTCTCTGTTCTTCTTCAAAATTGTATTTGAAATTTTTCAGTTTACAGAGAGATTGTAATCATTGTCTCTGAAGACACAGCCTGAGGCTGGAGCTTTAGGCTAAGATTTTATTTTCTATATATTAGCATTCAGAATGTTGGGGAGAAGAAAAATACCATTTTCAAAGTGTACATTCAACGCCATGTATGCAATTCCTTTACTGTCCACTGGTTTGTATAGTGTTAATTTACTGGCAAGTGATCAATCAAAATCATAGTGCACAAAGAAGGATGGAATCTTTTTTACTCTCTTCTACCGGTGCTGGAATTAAGCACTTCAAAAACTTTGAAAACCTAGAAAAGCACTTTTACAGCTTTATTCAGTAGGGTGAACAAGTAAGTGTTACAGATATAAGCATATGTCATATCTACTGAGTAAAAACATTTTTTTTGTTTTTCCTGGTCCTGAGAGGAAAGATATTCTAAATATACTGCTCACTAGTGTTGCCTATTCCGTAAAGCTCACATACTTTGTTTTCCACTAATATTTTTAAATGACACAGAAGTTACTGCTCTTCAGTCATATCCCTGCATTCAATTACACAAGAACCTCATTCATTAGGTGGTTGAGAAAAGCTTTGTATTTTAGACTGTGAAATGATGGTAATTAAATGACAAGGATACAGGAGAAAGTTTATGTTTGTATCTCTACTCTCTACCTTCTTTGTAGAGCAAATAATTAAAAATTAGAGCCTAATTACATACAAATGAAAAAATCCGAAGCTTTCTGCACTCCAAATAGGAATGCACTGAAATATCAATAGCTCATTTTATATAGCTGAAGTATTAGCCTCTACTTATAGAGCATTAAAATAAAACACTTCAAGCAGTTTGTGCTCTATTTGGCAGTCAAAAGATAGCTTTCTACATTGTTGATTAATAGGCTGGGATTCAACTATACAACTTGAAATATATTTCATTAGCAAAATATACAATGGTTTGTCTGTAACAAGAAAAGAAAATCAACAACAAATGCTGAACGGAAAAGCAAAATAAATATATTCTCTTTAATAAGATGTGGCAGGAAGAGGTAGGTCTAACACAAGTGTATAAAGCCCAAGAAGCTGGTTCTCTGCAACTTACTTGGTTCCAGACCCCTTTGCTTGTGTACTTTTCTCCTTCTCTTATCCTGTTTTATTCGCAAATAGTACTTTTTTTCTGTGAGCACTACTCCATCTGCGTAGGGCAAGTACATTCCATTACGTTGCTATCTCTGCTGAAAGGCTTTCTTCTTTTTTTTAATGTGTTTTGTAACATTCTGTTACCTAAATGGGCACTGACACGTTTTTGATAGTGAAGGGGACATTGCAGTGGAGTACATTTTTCATCAGATGAAGTGTAAACCAAGAAGAATGCCTTTCCAAATGAATTTTTTTACCTCATACAATTTGTAGGTTTTATGCAGAAATTGCTCTGTAAAGCTTTGTGGCCGGTGCTGGATCTGGAGCCAGACCTGAGAATCGTAATAGTCCCCACTGACTCTAAAAGCTGTGAACTTCATTTAATACAAGTCATGGACAATTTAGCACCTGGTGATATCTTTATCTTTTCTGCCCCACGTTGAATTCAAACTCATAACCTGGAAGTAAAGACCCTGTTGTCAAATGCCTGTACCCTATATTCAGTGACTCAGTGTGAAATTAGATGCTTTACTTAAATTTTTGTATGATGCATATAAAACATTTATATGGAATGCTACATCTTCCAAATATGCCCTGAGGAGTCTAAGAATAATGAAGTATAAATTGCTTTTAGCTTGAAATACCAATAAGAAGAAAAATACAGATATAATAGAGATTTTAATAGTAACTAGAAACTGTGGTGATTAAAATTGACATGACCTGAATGTCTCTATAGAAATGTATTTACATTCACAATATTTTGCACTGCTGTGCCAAGGAATTAAAAACAATCTACTAGAGAATGATCCAACTTTTGCAGCTCTTGAATACTAAGGATTATGTTTAAGAAAACTGTGGCAAATGGGATTCTGTATCAAATCTGCACCTGCACATATGCTATGGCATGATGCTTTAAAAGCTTTGGTAAAAGTATGGAAATTTGGCTTCATTCTCAATTGACACTAAGGCATGGTCATGTCTTGGAAGTGAGAAATATTTGGATGAGGTTAATAAATTCGTCCCTACTTAGAAACAGATTAAGATAAAATGGGAACATACTATAATAAGAATGGTGTTGTCACTAGCTTCATTTGATCCGAGGCAGTTAAATTACAGTGTGCCTTTCTTTATGAGGCAATTTTGCCAAGATAAATATTCTTAGTTTAGAATGAATTGTGCAGAAATTTAAATACATTGATCTTTGTTTTGAAATGAAATTACTGCTACTTCTAACAACAGAATCAAGTATCTTGTGCTTTCTTGTTAAAAACAAAGTAGAGTGTATGAGAATAATGTTAAAGCAAATTAATCGTGTCTGGTGGAGTAATTTTCCCTTTGAAGATGCTCTTTGTACACAATAGAAATGTTTCTCAAGACTGTCAGTTCTGTCAAAATTGTCAATGGAATTCGTGCAATCAGTAGTAATAGCCAAAACCCAGAAATTCCATTTTGCAAGAAATAGGGAGGTTTGGACATCTGAGTCCACTTCAGATCTGATAACATTCAAATGTTTTCATGGAAAAACAGCACAGTGTTTGAGAGACAGATTTACATCTTTGTAACATTTGATGTGGTGCCAGAATGAATCTTCCATATTTTTAATGAGTGCCCTAATAGCAACTGTTGGCTCAGTTGAAGAGAGTCAGGCTCAGTCTCTGTCCTCTTCTACGTCCTTCTAAGTTTTTGGAGGATTAAACTTCTTTTGTTTACCCAACTGTAAAAATATGGTGTATGGTTTTATGTCCTCTAATAGTGCATAAACTCAACCTCCATCATAAAAAAATCATGCAGGTTAATTGTCATGTTATGATGGTCACCAAAATTATTACTATTATTTCCCTGATCCATTGCCTTTTGGACAAACCATTGCCTAATCCAAGATTCAGCATTTTCTCTCTTCTCCTTTGTGGGCTGCAGGAATGCACTTAAACTTCAGGCTCCAGCTTCATATCACTATCCAGATCCTCATTTTTATAATTAAAAAAAAAAAAAAAGAAAAAAAGTTTTATCTCTTAGACATTTTCTAATCCAAGGCAAAAAAATTACGTATTTATACCTATTTTCATAATATGATTCTGTCATAAGAAAAAATTCTTACTCAAATCTGACCCAAAGAAAAAGTTGTCATTTCCAAATAAAAGTATGCTTTTTCTTTTTTTCTCTTCCTCCTCTTTCCTGAAAATTTGGAGCCCTAAATGTGATAACCATATGAAAATTTCATAGTCCAGTGGATTATGTATTTTTAATACAATTTTCTTACCAGAAGCTTTACCATTCAGTGATTATCACTTTCCATAATGTAACTTTCAGAACTGCGGCACTCTGGCTGTGTTCCAATTTATAAAATTGAAGTGGCCACAGTTCACTAGTTTTTCTATGTAGGAAAGAAAGTTGTTAGATGTAGATGTGATAAATGTTGCTAAGTAATGGATTACACTGTATAAACCAAACAATAGTTGTTTTATGGTAGTTATTAAAATGTTCTATAAGCCTGTGCCCAGAATCAAAGTTGAAATCATGAATATTTTAAATTTTGCTGTTAATTTTAAGAAATCCCTGCTTATTGCTAGAGTACGAGAAGTTTGCTGAAAATATTCTGAAAAGAATAATAATAATATATGATAATATAAACCTACTTTAATCTTAATACCATGAAATAAATTTCTCAAATTATATCTATACTGGCAATGTGTGTTCACTGTAAATGCTACAGAAACATGTTTTTTTCTTCAGTTTTAAATTAGCATTTTCTTCTTCTAAGTAATAATTACAGGGGAGGGTTAATAGCTTTTCTTTTAAAGTATTTATATTATCCATATTTGTTGCTGTATTTCTTCCTTGCATGTTATGTTAGTTTCCCAGAAGAAATGTATTTTCTCTATTGTCCCATAATATTTGGAGGGGTTTGGGTAATTGTCATCATCTCCTGCAGATTCTTTTAGCTGTAGCTTGAAATTATTTTAAAGTTGTTCATAGTATTTTTCGCATGTTTTATTGCACTGTAGCCTTAGTATGTGAATAATAACATGTGAGTTACGGCAAAGGACTGATGCAGCATAAATAGCAAACCATCCAGAACAGTCCATGAGGAGTTGATTTTGCCAACATGATGCTGCTTGTTGTTTTTATTTAAAACAAAACAAAACAACCGCAAACCCAAACAAACCCCAAAGTATTCATATGTGTTAAATTTTATCACAGTAGCATGTTGGAGTACGTAGAATCTCTCCAAGTCAGACTTGCTTAAGGCCGTCCTCTGAATCGTAGTTTTAGCAGTATTCTGACGTGCAATACCGCACCTTCTGCTGTTTTGGGTGGTTTAATGCTGTGCAGTAGGAGATTAATTTCAGCTCTGAGGAGTGCTGAATCATAAAAAAATACAGGCGCATATGATCTTTGTCCTGGGTTCAGCTGGGATAGAGTTAATTTTCACAGGAACCTGGATGGGGCACAGCCAGGACAGCTAACCTGAACTAACCAAGGAGCTATTCCATACTATGTGATATCATGCCCAGTATACAAATGGGGAGTGGGCTGGGGTGGTGGCCCCCCCAAAATGGAACCTTGTGGGTTGAGATAAGGACAATTTACTGGGACAACACAAAAAGAAAAGTTACAACAACAACAACAGTACTGATAAAAAAATATACAAAAGGAGTGACGCACAGTGCAACTGCTCACCACTCAGAACCCGACACTCTGCCACTTCCCCCCCGGAAAGCCCAGGGCACCCCCCCAGCGTATACCCCCCGGTGTATAGTGTTACGTTTTGGATTTAGTATGAGAATAATGTTGATAACACACTTATGTTGTTAGTTGTTGCTAAGTAGTGTTTAGACTGAGTCAAAGATTTTTCTCTTTCTCCTGGCCAGCCAGCAAGAAGGCTGGAGGGGGACAAGAAGTTGGGAGGGGACACAGCTGGGACTGCTGACCCCAACTGGCCGAGGGGGTATTCCCTACCACGTGACGTCATGCCCAGTATATAAACTGGGGGGAATTGGCTGGGGGTGGATCACAGCTCAGGAACTAACTGGGCATCAGTCAGCAAGTGGTGAGCGATGGCATTGTGCATCACTTGTTTTGTATATTCCAATCCTATTGTTGTTATTATTATTACTATCATTATTAGTTTCTTCCTGTTATTTCTTTCCTGTTATTGCATTCTGTATTCTCTCTTTGATATCTTTAGTGTGTAAAAATGATACCCTCTTGTAAATTAAGAATAGTCAAAATATGCCACTGTGTTCCCATTTGAGTCACAAGATAGATGTTTCAGTATCGTGTTTGGTTCAGGCTTACGTGATGCAGTCCTTTGTCTCCTGAGGGTGCTGAGATACAGTCAGCAGAAAAAAACCAACCGCTGTACCTTGACATGACAAAGTCCCCATCAGTGATTCTCCTATATAGCATACTGGTATGGAGTTATTTGGAAAGATGCAGGAATGTTAGTGGAGGTACCAGGGAGAAAATACATTGAATTTCTCCCTTTTCTTACTAATACAAATAAGCTTACATCCCTGGAAAATATGATGTCTTATATTTATTACCATCAAGTAGTGAAATAGTAGCATGATGCCTACCTTTCTAGACTTACATGTAATATCCTTGAGGAATTTGTAAATGCTTTGAGTAAAAAAAAATCTGAAACAGGAATATTGCCTCAGTCATGAGGGGTTTAAATTTGCAAGTTTGTTCTTAATGCAGTAAAAAGATAGACCAGAGAGAACATTTTGTACCCATTTGAGTCATCTGCTTGTCTAGCTTTTTGATTTGTTGTTGACACTCTCCTTTAGTTAGAGATAATTTCCAGGCGATTTAAAAGCCTCTTTTGAATATTCAAATATTTTGAGGATTTAAAGGGTGAAAGCCCTGGAGGGTAGAGGAGGCCGAGAAAGCTTCTTAGTATGAAAGGATCACCTCCTAAGGGCCACTGAGATGATGAAGAGACTGGAGCATCTCTCGTGTGAAGAAAGGCTGAGAGGGCTGGGACTGTTTAGCCCGGAGAAGAGAAGGCTCAGGGTGGAGCTTATCCATGTGTGTAAATACCTGAAAGGAGGGTGTAAAGAAGACAGAGCCAAACTCTTTCTGTTGGTGCCCAGTGATGGGGCAAGATGCACAAACTGAAACACAGGAGGTTCCCTCTGACCATTAGGAAACACTTTTTTTTACAGGGTGCCCAGAGAGGTTGTGGAGTCTCCCTCCCTGGAGTTATTCAGAAAACATCTGGACATGGTCCTGGGCAAGCAGCTCTAGGTGGTCCTGCTTGAGCAGGGGGTTTGGACTAGGTGAGCTCCAGAGGTGCCTTCCAACCTCAACTATTCTCTGTGATTCAGTGCTTTAGTTTTACTCATAAAGCCTCTGAACACATCCCTGATGCCTGCCAGGAGGGATTCTGGGACGATGGATGATCCCAAACTCCTCCACTAGGATTCATCACAAAACAAAATCTACCTATTCCAGAATATCATACGGCAGACACAGTCATAAGAATAAAAAATATAATTTTGTTGTGGACATCAACTGCAGGATCCCAGGAGGCCCAGTGGCTCAGCCAGGAAATCCAATCAGTAACAGAATATCAGCACCTACAATGATAGAGTCAGAAAGCACTGACAAAACCATAAAGGCAAGAATAGGCATGATTTTGCTCCCCTTTCTTCAGGAAATACAGTTGTAAAGGAATTGTTTATAGCCCAGAGGAGAGAACTAGCACTGGCATTGACTATGAGATTGCTTTGGCGCCTTACCAACGTGGGTAATAGCCTGTTTAGAGACCTGTAAGTTTACAGAGGTTTACAGAGCCCCTTTGCTACGCAACAGGGCTCGACAGGGAGCCCCTGGATAGCTACGATATAGTTATTTCCAAACTCTGCACAGCATCATCCCTCCTTGTCCCTTCCAAGCAACCCAAGTTTGCAGGCAAAACACGCTCCCTTGGGCAGAGCAACATAGCTGCCTGGTATTGTGTTGCTTCCAGGACTTCAGTCACTCTTTCTGCAAAACACCATGCTGAGCTGTCTGGTTTTACCAGTTTGCACCTAAGACATCCCAGACGGCTTTGCTATCTAGTGGGCTGTGCATGGAAAAAAATGTGAAGGCACCAGACTAGAGCCCTTCTGTATAGTGACCAGATGTATTTGTCTTCTCTTTTTTGAATTTTTTTTCCCTTCTAACTTACCTCAGGTGAAATTTGGCCTTTTAAAAAAGTGCCAATATCTTAGAGTCTAAAGTGACTTGGAACAAATCCTTGCTGTGTATTTGGGATTCAGATAATACAAGGCAGTGTGAGGATTGCCAACTGACACAGACAAAAAAGTGAGACTTCATTTGCGTCTTTATTTAGGTAGCAGGTTAAATAGCTCAGAATTGGGACTTTCATGACCTTGCCAGGGTGTGCGCTTACCCTTGAGCAAACAGAACTTCAATAAATACAAAACAAAAACTGCAAAATTGGGAACGGCATTCTCCTCCTGACATACTTTTTTTCCAGAAGGCAGGTGCATCCTTCCTTTCTGGGGCCATCTTTGTGTATCATAGAAATAGTTCATATACTTAGACCAGTCTTCAGAGTTTTGAAAGATGGACAGAAGGGTCAAACAAACACCTAGGATTCTTGACCTTCCTGGATTTTTTCAGTTGTTGATAACCAAAAGCTCTTTTTCTCTCCTCCTCCTTTTCTCTTCTGGTATGCTTTCACTCTCCTCTCCACAGGCCTGTTTTCTCTTTCTGTTTCTTCGGTTTTCATTTTCCTTGGAAGACCCTGCAAGCCTTTATATTCCACAGTGCGATTAGATAGGTAAAGCCACGATCCACTGGAGTCAGTTCTTACTTTAACCAAAGAAAGCTCATTTTACCTTTCTTCCTCTGAAACACTTTTCAGTTCTTCTGGACATACCAGGAATTCTGCTGTGCTCTCTGGGGTTATTGGAGGCAAAGGTACAGGCACCTGAACCAGAAATGTTGAACTTAACAGGTAGCAAGACGCCTGGAGTAGTAAGGTACTTTTTTCCAAATTGCTAACTTAGCTCTTAAAATAAGATCCCTTTGGTTGGTTTGCATTATCCACATTTTGCACAGTCCCCTGTCCCAAAATAGACTTCATGAAGCTCTGATGAAGTAGGATCTTAGCCAAACTCCTCTGAAGTTGACAACTACACCCATGACTGCTCAGCTGAGCAAATTCTAACAAACAGGATTGTCTCACAAAGCGTGATGGCAAACCTGCACGGCACTTAGCCTTAATTTTCACAGAGCTGCAGACTGACGACCTTGCTGTCCCTTTCAGAGTATCTTAGACTGTAGCAAGAATGACGTCCTTTCTTCAAAGCTTGCTTTCAAACACAGTTTTCACACGGGTGTATGACACAGTTAATTTGTGAGGGCCATTCAGCTGGGAGCCTGCAATCCCGCTCGGGGCTCACAGGGGCTGCAGCAGCCACCGCACATTCGAGCCCTGGCATCCTGATGTGCAGAAGGAGCTGACGGGCTGCTCCTTGCAGGTTGGGGCACCACAGACTGAGGGGCCTCTGAGGGTAGGATAGAGCTCAGAGAAATGCTGGGAAAGGAGAGCAAGAAAAGGCTTGCCAATTTCTTTCTGCTGGGGTTTCTTCTGCCCTCCCGAGACGTAGTTCTGCTGCTATTCATTTGGCAGCAATACCAACTTCTGAGGTGGGAGCCTTTTCTTTTGAAATCTGCCTTTTTGTATTTGTCTTCTAGTAGGTATTTAGTTTGATTAAGTACATGCCTAATGCAGATTTGAAACAACCTTTCTGGTTTTTCTTATGTATCGTTCTAGAGTGAAAAAAACGCCCACCACCCCCCAAGGGATCTAATGCCTGGAAGAGGCACAGCAGCTACTTGGACCTGTCAGAAACTACTCTCATACATGAGAAACGTCACAGCGTTTGTCGACCTGACATACCTCTCCTGTTTCCGATTCCACTGCCATATCTACACCTGCTTCTTTGGGGAGGACAAGCAGAGACGGTGGTGTGTCCAGGAAGGCTTTTGACTGGTCCTCTGCGTCTGCTTCACCTGCAGGGCCACTTTGGTCTTCCAAAGGCAGCTCTGGAAAGCAAAAGCACGTGCAGCAATGTAACTTCTTGGAAGTGGACAACAGGTAAAGCAAAACCCAGCCAAAGCCTTACACCAGCTGTCTTCTTGGCCCTCTGATGCCCTGTTTTCTGTCACGTCTCCTCCATTGAATGGAAACAATTTGCAAAAGGACATCTCTGTCAGCAGGTTTCTGAACTCAGAGCTTCAGCTCATCTTGCAGAGCAAAGTGTTCCTGCCCCGATAGACAGTGTCCAAACAGAGGTGATGGGAGAAGCAGGGCTTAAAAGACAGAACTCAATGCCCAGCCCTGCTAGAAATGATGCTGAGGTAGGAGCAGCATTCGCAAAGCATCTCCCTGATGCAAGTGCACGTAGAAGGGCAGATGCTGAACGTCAGCAGTGATGTTTACTGTATGAATACCATCACTCTGGTCACGTGGGAAGCCTAACAATAGGAAAGCACTGCTGTCAAGTCTTGAGTGCTCGCAGCTCCCTCCATTTGCACAGGTGTCCACCAGGAGCACAGTATGGAACAGGAACACAAGTCCCCACCATGTGACAGCCCTCAGTTCCTCCTCATACCTGTGGCTCCGTCCGTGGGTGCTGGTGACTCCCTGGCTGATGGACAGGAGCGGCCATCCATCTCCTCCCCAAAGATGTCACTGAAGTTTTCAATCATAAACAGCAGCAGCACGTTCACCTGCACACATCAAAGCCTCGGTCTCAACCCAGGTGCCTAAAAACGTATCACACAGCCTTTCCCACTGCTGACCCTTGCCTCTGCGCAGACGGCTGTTGCTGTGGGGCTGCTCTTGCAGGCAGCCACCCCACCAGCATTTGTTGGGGAGAGGAGGAAACCAGGGACCTCTGAGCAGCCAAATTCTGATGGGCCGGCAAGGCTGCAGCCGGCTGCTCGATCCAGCGTACCTTCTCAGTCACCGCCAGCATGGCCTGGAGCGGGAGCAGGTCCTCATTAGGTGGGCTCAGGAGGTTTGGCCCAAGGCAGATGGCCAGGTTGCTGGTGGTCATTCTGCTGGTGGAGGCGTTGTGGCCGATGTGCTGGAGGAGGGCCAGCAGCTGCTTGAGGAGGAGGAGGTTGGCTCCAGGCAACTTCTCGGCCACCCTGAGGGAACAGGAACTCAACGTTAACAGAGCAGATGTTGCCCACAGCCATCCCCGAAGCTTGCCCAAGGCAGGTGGGAGCCAGTGGGTGAGTTGCACAGATTTCCAGGTGCTCTCAGCCAGCGGTCAGTGCTCCTGTGCCTCAGGAAGGAAGCACGGCGTTCCTTCCTAGATCCTGATTTCCCCCAAGCCCAGGCAAGGGAAGGCTCCCTGTCCATGCCCTTTCCCCCGAAATCTAAGCCCACCGCAGCAAAAGCAAGCTGTCAGAAGACACAGCTTTTTAAGGAGACCGTCCCTTTGCAGGCAAGTCCCAGGCCTCTACCAGTCCCTCCTCAACAGGCAGGCTGCTGCCCACACTTACGCTTTCAGCTCTTCAATCTTCTCCTCCTTGCCGCTCTTCTGCATCGCCGCCATCCAGTCCTCGTAGAGGTCTGTCACGAGGAGCTTGGCGGGGATGCTTCGGAGGAAGTCCTGCAATGCCAGGGGCTCCAGGTGAGCCTCTGAACACTCCAGGCCAGCCAGGAGCTCTTCCAGCTGCAGGTCAGAAGCGCTCACCTTCAAGATGACGGCCAGCAGCAGCGCAGGCTGGCTGCCCAGGTCGACGTCGGCGCCGTGGTCCATGGCCTCTCGCAGCTCCCGAAATTCCGTTCCGCTGGCAGCTCTTCGGAATATCCCTTCCGTCGATGGTCCTTCCCGGTGCAGGACAGCCAGCAGCTCCTGCAGGAGGGGCAGGAGGACAGTTGCTTGGCTGAGAAGCTGCCTTCCAACAGCAGTGACCAAAGCGCTGCCCCACATCCTGCTCCTTGCCCCCCAAAGCATGGTCTGGGGGTGAAGAGCCCAATCCCCCATCCCCGGAGCTCCTGGGGACAGCCACGTCCCCTCTGGAGCAGCGGGAGGGAGGGCTGGGGACCCCCTGCCCAGGCTGCCTTACCTGGATGGGCCGGGGCAGGGAGCCGTCCTCCCCGCAGAGGGCTGCCAGGGGCTGTCCAAAAAGCGCCCTGCCACAGCCGGAGCCCGCCTGCCCTGGCGCCTGGGCAGCGGCCGGGGTCCTCCGCAGAGCAAAGGGCCAGGGCAGCCCCATCCTCCTCCTGCTCCTCCTGCTGTTTCCTCCTGCTGCAAAGGAAAACAGAGCAAGAGCCCGTCAATGGAGACTGCCAGGCCGCTGCTCCCGGAGCCTGCCCTGCCTGCAGCGCGGTGCTGAGCAGTGAGGACGAGCAGGGAGCCAGCAGCTGGAACCGCGGCTCCAGCTCAGCGGCTCCATCTCGCAGGCTCCTGAGAGCCGGCGTGCCACCGGGACAGCCTGTCCCAGCCCTCGCCCTGCCCTCCTCCAAGCCGTGGGCAGCAGCAGAGGCTCCGTGTCCCCGCAGAACCACGTCCAGCGGCCGCTGCCCAGCGGGTGTCTGTGCTCGTCCAGGTGATGTCCTGCCTTGGGGTGCCGCACCTGCATGGCGACACTCAAGGGACAAGTGAGCACAGCTCAACCATTCGCAGGAGGTTGCCTTCCTTTCCAAAACTCACCTGGTGAGCGGCAAAGTCCGCCTCCCTTGTTCCCAGATGGGGCTGTCGGTGGCCCTTGCTTGGGATGATCCTGCAAAAATGAGATTGCGCTTAGAGAGCATCCCCGCAGCAGAAAGGGCCGCCGGCGAGCTGCCGCCCGGCACCAGCAGCCTGAGCGCAGCAGAGCTGGGACCCTGTGCCCTGTGGGGCTCTCTGCCCTGCATGGCAGGATTCCCCCCAGTGCCACCAGTGAGGATGTGCTGGCATTCCTGGTGGCTCCCCAACCCTCTCCACTCCCCGAGTGGCACCATGAGACCCTCCCCACAACCTCTCCCCACTTGCCGCACATGCCGGCACAGCCAGAGGTGGGCGAAAGGCAGCCGTTCTCACCTCTGCCTGGCCCTCGATCAGCCTCTCCAGGCTCCCGGCGCTGAATGTCCTCCACTGGGCAAGAGAGAAGGAGCGGAGGAAGGTGAGCAGCGATGCCTCTGCCGCTTGCTCGGCTGGAGGACCAGGGCTCGGGGACAGAGCCCAGATTGGGGAGACACTCACGGCGTGGCGGCGGCTCAGCTGCTTCTCCAGGGGTTTGAGGGAGGGGAGATGGGTCACCCGGGCTTGCTTTGCTCCTTCTGGTGTCCTGTGGACCGGGAAGGGACAGGGAGAGAGCTGGCTGAGCCCCGAGCTGCCCCTTCTCTCCTGTCAGGCAGCTCTCCCCGAGAGCTCCTGGCAGCTGCGAGGGCACCTCTCCCCAGCTGGGGAGCTGTGTTCTCCCATCAGGCTGCGCCTGGAGCATCCCCCTTTGGCTTACCCCAGCAGCGTGCCCACCCACAGCTCCTTCAGCGCCTGGGAGCTGCAGAAAGAGAGGAGAACCAGCGTCAGGCCCCGCTGCTTCAAAGCCCGTGGGCAGAGGCGTGTTTGTGTGTAGCCCTGCGCCGTGGGGAAGGACAGAGGGGCAGGACGAAGAAGCCCCGTGGGGCAGGACAGGGACTCTGCCCAAGCCCTGGCTCCCTGTGTCCTGCCAGAGCAGGACTTTTGCCCTTCTCTTCTGGGCACGGTTGGGAACCTCTCCCACCCAGCCACGGGATGTGGCACCACGACTCACCCAAAGGCGACAACGCATGAGCCGGTGGGCCAGACGAGGATGAGGATGTCCTCGTCGCCGCCTTCCTCCTCCTCTTTTTCCTCCCCTGCTGCCTCCTTTCTGCTGCTCAGCACCCACAGCTGGTCCAGGGCCAGGCGGAGCTGTGGGCGCAGGCTGGTGCCGCGTCTGCAGAGAGCAGAGAGGAGAGGCAGGCGGTGAGCTGGGGGTGTCCTCCTCGGGGTCCCCCCGGGCAGAGCCCAGTCCCCCACCTGCCCTTGGGACGGACGGACGGACAGCGATGGGCGCCTCCAGCACCCACCAAGGTGCCAGGGCCTGGGGCTGGTGCCGGGGTGTCCCTGCCCCGGGGCCAGGGCCAGGGCTGGGGGAAAGGCAGCTGGGCTCTGAGGGTCTTACTGCAACTTGGCGATCACCAGTTCCTCCTGGAGGAGGAGAAGGCGTCTCTCGCTCCTCTTGCGGCCCCGGGTCAGCCGCACGTCCGCGCTCAGCACCGCCTCGGCGTCGGCGAGAGCCTCCCTGCAGAGCAGAGAGCGGCGGGCATGAGAAAGGCCGCTGCCACCGCGGGTCCCGGCCGTGCCCCCGAGGCACAGGGAGAGCTCACCTGGAGCCGCAGCAGCAGTTGGCCTGGCCCATCCTGCCCGGGAGAGGAGGACCCTCGCCGTGGACCGAGGACGCGGGCCAGTCGGCGACAGCGGGGATGGGAGGCGAGGTGCCGGTGCCGGTTCGGTGCCGCTCGGTCAGATCCTGCCTCCTCCCAGCGCTCCTGCGTGCCAGCACAGCTCCGTGCTGCTGTCTCTGGCGGCTGTGGGCTCCAACTGACCAACATTCCGAGCCCAGCGACCAACATTCTAAGCCCAACGACCAACATTCTAAGCCCAACGACCAACATTCTAAGCCCAACGACCAACATTCTAAGCCCAACGACCAACATTCTAAGCCCAACGGAAAGTGGGAGGGGCACTGGGGGGAGAGTTCTTTCCAATGTGGCCGTCTCTGCCTGGCACTGGGGAGCCCAGGGCTCGACAGAGCAGAGGGGAAGGGCTTGGGACTTCTGCAGTCTTTCTTGCTAGGACCTTCATGCCCCAGAACTGTGCATTTCCCTAAGCCACTGTGTCTTAGTCACAAGTGTGTGGCTATCCCTGGATTCCCCTTGCTTGTCTATGTAGCACCCTTCCCATTCCCGCCCTTCATGCACATCTCCCTGTGCCACTGCGATGAGGATTAGAATTGTGTGGGTTTTCTCTAGCCAAAGCAGTGGTCAAATTGGGGAGGCTCTCTCTTGGCATGGGACAGTGAGAAAGAAGATGACCATGCTGATAGGGTGCAGATACAGTTTCCAACTTGGTAACGGTAACTTGGTGTTTTGTGCTTTCTGCATTGCTCTGTGTGCCTCAACACTTCACACTGCAAGAGAAAGGGAATGTCATGGTCTGGACCCAGACACCAATATGGACCTCCCTCCCCACGAGAGGGAGAGTCTGTGCAGCATCACACTTTTGCTCTGCCCTCATTAAGACGAAAACCACTTTCACCCTAGACGATTCGTCCCTGAGAAAGACAGCTCTCAGACCATGCAACACTAGCTGGGACAAACATCCTCTCCTGGATAGTGGCATTAAGATAGGCTGTGTATTTTGAACCGTCTGAAGGTCATTGAAGAATGGCCTTGTGAGAAGGTAATCTTGGTGAAGCTGTCGACGGGGCTTCTACGGACATGGGCTCACACACTAACAGACATAGCCATGTGCCACTTATTCTCTTGATCAGCTAAAATATATGATCCATTCGTGAATTGATCTCTTCCTGAATAAACCTCAAACTTCTAAAACAATGACCTAACCAGCTTGAAAAGGCCCCAGGACAGAAACTGAAGCCATAGTCTTAATGGTCACTTTCCTGAAGAGAGATACTGACTTTACAACCTCACTCTGGTTATAATCACAGGATTTATCTTTGCTGCTGCTGCTGCTTTCTCCTCTGAGGCTGGGATTTTGTTAGAGCTATTTTAGACCAGGTCCATGTGATGCAATGCTGACTCTGGTCAGGACTATTCCATGCTCCTGTCTAGAGGCTGCTGCTCACTGTTTGGAGGGAGGAAGGGAGCCTAAAACTTCCTATTTTATCACAAAACTGTCTTTTTATTGGTAGCCCAAAATATTATTGTTTTATGATCTTCTCCAAATAGAAAAATCCCTTACATAAGTCATTTCACCTGCAGCTGGTACCACTTTCACAGCCCTCTCGATCCTCTTCTGTGAGTGCATTACAGGTACGAGCACGTGGCCATCCCGTGGGGTAGCATGTGAGCAGACAACAGAGGGCTGAAGTCTTTGAAGTGGTTTGTTGGCAGGCAAAACAAGCAGGAGAGGCTTTCCAAGCGCTCATGGTGCTGCAGTCAGAAAAGCGTCTCAAGAAAATGTGTGGAGATGAGCTGCACGGTGAGCGTGGGGCTGCCTGTTCCCGTCATACCCAGAAAAGTTACTGTAATTTGTGGTTCTCCTATTCTGGGCCAGTGGGATGAAGCTGGGGTATAACCTTGAGAACTTAACTGGTCGGGAACACAGAGGAAGCAGTCAAGCACAGAATCTGAGAGAAGTGTAGTCCTGAGCATGTCCTTTATCAAGGTGCCTTGAAGACATTCTCATAGTACAGCACACAAAAAAAGAATTGGGCAGCACGTGGAAGAAGACTCAGAAGAATGCCAATAATACTGCAACTTACCATAAGAAAAGTTGCAATTTCAGCATTTCTTTCTGTTCTCTGTTCATTCTAGCACTGTTCAAGACAATCTGGAATGTCCAAGAAGTGACTGTGTCTGGTCCCGCAGTTAGATGAAATCTCCCAGCTGTAAAAACAGCTGCTGCTGCCTATTTATCACACAAAAACATGATTTCTTGATGGTAAGTCTAGTTCCATGTTGCTCTTTGCCAATGTCAGCAGATGTTGATGTTAATATATACAGCATCAGGAGCAACAGAAGGAATCACTGTGGCAGCTGTATTTTTTCCTCTGCAATGAAGGGCATTCCTGCCTTTTATTTGGACTTTGTCTTCAGAAGTAGAAGCAATGCACTACAGTGTACAGGTTAACATCACTTCAGTAGGCTTTTGTGAGTAAATAACAGTCCCGTAAGCTCTAACGACATGAGAAATGTGGGATGTGAACTAAATACGATAAACTACTGAGTACAGGGTTTTTTGGTAAAGTACTTACACATCCATGAAGGAAAAAAACAAAATGAAAACACCATGTTTTGGGATACAACTGACATTTTCCAGCAGGAAAAATTCACTGTGTGCAGCAGAGTTCCTGCTAGGATAGCAACAGTGCACACTGCGGTTATTCTTTGGACAGTTCATGCTAGCTCATCCTACAGAATGGCCGTCTTGCCAGGATGATTCTGAGTAAGAAGTTTTACTGCCTGCATGCTCTGTTAAGTTAGCCCATATTTGGGGTTTTCTGTTTGTTTTGGTTTTTTTTCTTGATGTTTGCTTGCTGTTGTGTTGCACTACAAGTTACAGGAGCCTTACATTGAAGGGAAAGAAAAACAATGTTAATGTATGAAGCCCTTTTTGTGACTCTAGTGAGCACTTACTTATGCCACTAATCCCATGAAGTTGCTTGCATAATTATGCAGCCAAGTTAGAAGTTACCCACATGAGTCAATTTACTCATGAAGGTACATCATTGCTAAGGATGATGTTGTTGTTCCAAACAAGGCAATACATTTTGCTTTCTCTCTCAGCACCTGCTCCTCAATAAATAGAAGAGGGCTGATCTGGAGTGAGAATTGCAATACAAACACCCAACTACCTGGAGTTTTGTTCTGCAGAACTCATGTTAAAATCGGGACTCATTCTAATTGGGGTCTGTCAAACAAATAGAAAGATAAGCCTTGCTTTTGTAAGACAAACATGAAAGAGGTTGATTATCAGGCCCGATTTCCCTTAGATAGTTCACTGCATCCCAGGTTACATACATCTTTTCACTTAGAAGTCTGGAGGTGAAGTGAATGCTGCGTGTGCTTTTTTGTTTATTTATTTTTTGTTCTGTACAAAACAATCATCTCATGTGGAACCTTGCAGATGGCTTTGCAATAGATTGTAGTGGGTATATACCCCCTTACTCTAGTCTCACTTCTAGATTTCAAGCTAATTGTTCTTTTGTATTCAGAAGGAGAAAGCTTGTTCAAATACCAACTGCAATTGCCGGGAAACTGGCAGGCAGGCCTGTTGCTTTCTTTGGAGGAAAAAAAAGCAGCTAATTCTTGTATTCACAGGCAAAACATTCATAGCTTTTTAGTAGGTGATTTTTAAACTATAAAGACGTTAGAATTAGGTGAACACATCTTTGTTTTAATGTGCCTCACTCAACACTTTGTATTGTTATGTGTGAGGGATACATTTTTCATGGTCAAATTTCAGCTATGTTGCATGTAAATATAGCAGCATTTGTAAAAGCTGAGAAACACAGCATGTTCAAAGTTTCGTACAGATATGTGATGGTAACCTACCTTAATTGTCATTTTAATCAGTAAGTACATCCTCACGTATCATTCCTGAAGCAAGTGAAGTGAGGTGACAGTTAAATAACTCAGGCAATTAGACATGAAACACTGTGAAGTTTTCAGGTGGCTGCTTTTGTTTCATAAACCAAAATATCAGAAATCCATATACCCAGTCAACAAGATTTGATATAGCAGTTATTTATAGTTTATAAAGGGAAAATGGGGTTTATATGGAATATACACTTTAAGTGAATTCAAGGCAAAAAAAGTTTAAAAAAAATTAGCAGAGGAGCTATAGGTATGTTACCGATGGATAAACAGAAAGAACATACATAGGTTTTTTCCCTTCATTTCTGAAGGAAGAAAACAGCTACAGTGAAAAGAAGGATGCACCGAACTAACTTACAACCAAGGGAATGTGGAATAAAGCAGCAGGAAAAAAACGGCTTTGTGAGACAGGGGTAGCAATCATCTTAAACGCCTAAGCATTTGTATGTGTTCCCTACTTTTTGTGGGTAATCGCTCATAGTGTAATAGTGTGTGTTCAAAATTCTATTCATCTTGTACTTGCATTTCACATTTTAAAAACTCATAAGCAAGACGTTTTTTATTGTTCTCCTGCAGTAGAGATGAAATCCAGAGGCTTACAAAAGTCAGGAATCTCAGCAGGAAAGAAGAAAAAGATCATTTGGTTGTAGTCTTTAAAACTAGAGTTATTCACTAAAGCCTTTTTATAAGACAAGCATCTAGAACACTTTTGTTTCACGGGAAAATACTAAAATCGGTAGAAGAATGGAAGTCTTTCAAGAAGGAAAGAAAAAAGGTGGTGTTGATGTTACCCAGCAAAAATTGTGATTTCTATCTTGGATCTTGTGGTGTTTGGTAGGGTGTTTTAGTCCTGGTTTTTGTATTGCTCAAAGTCTGTGAAAAAGCTATCATCTTATCTTGAGATACAGGCTGAAAATATATTGGCTATTGTAAAATCTCTCTTACCTCATTACATGTGGGATTGGAGGTATGGGTCTGATTTGCATTTCATGAATGTTTGGGGTTCTTTGTGTCAGGACAATATCTCACAAGGCCTTTCATGCTGAGTGCAGAAGGGAACCTGACTCACAGGTTCCTGCCCCACGGGGCTTCATCGTCCTGCCCCTTTGTCCTTCCCCTCCTCCTTGTCCTCATCCTCGTCCTCGTCCTCGCCCTCGCCCTCGTCCTCCCCCAGGCAGGCGGCCATGAGGCCTGCGGGGGCCGGGGCCGGGCCGGGGCCGGTGTCCCTGCAGGGTCAGGCAGCAGGAAGGAGCGCCCCGGGGCATGCTGGGAGCTGTAGTCCTGGGGCACGGGGCTGCCGGGGGCCCTGGTGGTTCCCGGGGCATGCTGGGAGCTGTAGTCCTGGGGCACGGGGCTGCCGGGCGGCCATGTTGGTCTCTGCAGTCTCTGCTCCAGCTGCGGCCCGGCTGAGGTGAGGGCTGGGGCTGCCCGTGAGGCGAGCGAGGCCCTTGGGCGGGCGTGGGGGTGTGGGAGCCGGGCCCGGCTGAGGGAAGGAGAGAAGGGGCAGGGTGAGGGGGGTCGCAGTCCTGGGTTTGTGGGTTTCACACAGACTCCCTCTTCAGAAAACACAGCCTCTGTGTGGGTCAGCGGTCCCTGCAGAGCTTTAGTATTTGTAGCCGTTTTTATAAATACACAGCGGGCTCACACGGTGCTGTGCTTCTTGTAAACTGCATCGCTTTTATCCCGGCTACAGCCTGGAGGGAGCAAGTGCCAGCCGGCAGATTAAGATGGAGATGAATGCAAGCGATACACTTGCGATGGTGATCCTGCCACAAGGCACGCTGCGTCTTTGTTATAAGTTACGACGAAAATTTGTATGCCAGCCCGGGGATAAACCAATCCAGGTTTATTGTAGCAAGCAACAAGCAGGCAAAACAGCGCTGGGTGGCCGGGGAGTCTCCGCTCCACCAACGGCACACACCTGATGTGGTCACGTGTTTGACAGTTAAACAGTTAAGTGTTACATATGTATGGGAGTTGCAGGTACGCCTATACATATGCATGACCTATTCCCGCTTTGCATTAAAATTAATTCCAAGAGGTATTACAATTAGTTCCGAGAGGTATTACGATTAGTTCCAAGGGGACACTCCCTCAAGTTTATCTATCCAAGCCACGGAATCGGCCTTGGCCGGTTTCTGGGACCAGTTCCTTATTTTCTCAGAAAACTGCTCTTGAGGAGCTATATGATAAGGTAATCAAGACTGGCTCATCCTGCTTACTTAGCTCAATATCTAGTTTCTGCACTTGTTACTGTGGTTATTACAGTTAAAAGCAGCTTAGTTACTAAGTTGTAGAGATCAATATATTTTAACAATCAACAGGTTTCATGAACAAATTGGTTATGCAAAGTTTATTACAATTCCCCCTTTTTGTTTTTCTTATTTTGTTCCTCAAACTGGGCAAGAGCTTCTCGAGCTAGGGAGAGAAGGGGAGTTTCTTTAACAATTTCATCTTCTTCTAGGTGCTTATAGTGTCTTCTTATCAACATTAGGTGTACCGCTTCTAATCGATTTTTTATCAATCCAGTAATTCTATTCAATATACAAGGTGCAAAGGTTAATATTAACATTATGAGAACTAGGACAAAACTAAAAGCCTAAGTTATGTAGACATGGGTCTCTGGGTACGAGTTGACATAAAGATTGATTAAAACTTGGGGCCCCGGTAGCAATTACTTGCTGTAATACCATTTGATCCTCCCACCTATAGAGCGTCCATTTATAAGGTTGGTGGGGGTTCCCTTTACCCTGGGTTATCCCTATCAGCATTAGTAACAGTCTTATCATCCAAATGCTTAATCTTAAGTTCAAGAAAAGTGGTGTACCCTTACCCTTGCGACAGGTATTCCGAGGTTGTTGATAATCATTTTGGTTTTTGTCTTTACCCCTGGTGAGAGATGGGAGACTTCGGGGAAGCTCTGAGGACGTTTTGTTTGGGAGTAATAAGTCAAGAGGCTCCGTGAGCCTTCTCTGGAGGTGGTTCATCAACTTTAATCCGAACAGCAGTACGTCTCTGCCTTCTTCTCTGCCTACTCTGTTGCTTAGAGCAGTGAGGTGTACCGTCTTCTCGGCAGCAGTCGTATTCTTCAGGGGAACCTCCTTTATATTTGATTCGCTTTGACTTATATGCGTCCCAGTTTTCATCCTTCACTTTCTAAGCTCCCCACCCCACTCTGACCACTGTTCGTCTGCAAGATATTGGCAGTATTTCAGCCTTCGTTGAACACGGCTCGTTGGCGTAAAGACAACACCTCTCAGGGTTTATGCCTTTAGCAAAAATATCCCACCACTCTTTGGAGTCCTTTGTAATTTTCCCGGTTGATACTCCCACACGTAATGCTTGCTCAGTTAATTCCCGTTTGTAATAATAACATTCGTGGCAAATACCACTAGAGGGGAATACCCATAGGAGCAATGTGTGCACCACTTTTCTCTACAGAGTTTACACCTGTAACATACAAAGGGATAACATATACAGTGAGGATCTTTACAAAAGATAGTCTCACTCATCCGCTTTTCTTCGGAACTTAATTTTCAAGCTGTCAGGGTCTCTGGTCGCCTCCCAGTGAGAATTCTGCATTGGTCTTTTGATTCTGCTTGCACGAGTCCATGCTCTTTTGGCAGTCCGGACTGCAGGATCTGTAGTAAGCAGAACAAGAAACGGTCCCTCCCAACAGGGAGTTAGAGATGATTCTTTCCAAGTTTTGATCAATACCTTATCTCCAGGCATAATTTTGTGTATTGCAATATCTAATGGTGGCCTCTGCACTATCAGTCCCTTCTTTATTAGTTCTTGCCGTCTCTTCATGAGTTTAATGATATACTCCTGTAAGAATTTTTCTTCTATCTTTGGGTGTTCAATCGGCATTTCTAGGTCATAGGGCATCCCCTATAACATTTCAAAAGGAGAGATCCCAGTGTTTGCTCTGGGTTGCGTCCTTACATTTAATAGTGCTAATGGTAAACATTTTATCCGGTTCATTTTAGTTTCAATGATTAATTTAGTCAAATGTTTCTTCTACTATAGCTTGTAGGCAAGTAGGCCATCCCCTACTAACTGGATCTAATAATTTGGAAAAATAACCTACAGGTTTCTTTCTTCCAGCCCATTCTTGGGTTAATACCCCAAAGGCTGTTCCTCCTTCTGCATTCACAAACAAATAAAACGGTCGTTTAGTATCGGGTAAACTTAATACCGGAGCATTTACAAGGTCAGCTTTGAGGCTTTCTAGACTCTGTTCATCCTTCTGAGTCCGTTTTATTAATCTTACTCCTACTAATTTCTGATACAAAAACTTCACTTTGTTGCTGTAATTTTCAATCCCTTGTCTACAGTACCCTAAAAGTCCTAACAACTGCCTTATCTGTCTCTTGCTTGTTGGTGCCTGGAGGGATAAGATACCATTCACTCGTTCAGGATCTAATTTCTTAGTTCCCTTACTCAGCCAGTGTCCTAAGTATTTTACTTCCTCTTCAGTAAACTGTAATTTAGACTTTGAAACCTTGAACCCCTTCAGGCTTAAAAAGTTCAATAATCTAATGCTCTCATTTCTAACAGTCTCTTGATCTTCCCCAGCTAACAACAGATCATCTACATACTGCACTAAAGTTACCTCTGAGGTTGATTCAAAAGTTTCTAGTACTTGTTCCAGAGCTTGCCCAAACAAATTTGGTGATTCTGTAAATCCTTGTGGAAGTACAGTCCACCTTAATTGTTGTTTCCGGTGGGTTTCTGGATCTTCCCATTCAAAGGCAAAATAATTTCTACATTCCTCCTTCAAGGGGCAAGCCCAGAAGGCATCTTTCAAGTCTATAACACTGTACCACTTCAATTCCGGGGAGAGTTGGCTCAACAACGTATACGGATTAGCTACGACTGGAAACCTGGTAACAGTTCTTTTGTTTACTTCCCTTAAATCTTGAACTAAGCGATAGGAGCCATCTGACTTCTCTATGGGCAGAATGGGGGTATTGTGTGGTGACATGCAAGGTTCTAATAATCCCTGCTGTAACAACCTTTCGATTACAGGCTGTAATCCATGTCTACCTTCTTGTGCCATGGGATATTGTTTGACTCTAATTGGAATTTCCGTGTTCTTAATAGTGACTTCAAATGGAGCAATGTTTAATCGTCCTACTGACTCTGGAGTGTACCACACTTCGGGGTTAATTTTAGCTTCATCCTCCGTTGTCAAGACACACAATTTTACTGCTATTTCTTTGGTTTTTATTTCCAAATTAATTTCCAATTCAATCATTAAATCTCTTCCCAGTAAATTAGATTCTGCTTCAGGTACCAACAAAAAGGATCCTATTCCAAGTCGAGATGGAGCTTCTATTTTTACTCCCTTTATTAGTGGTACCTGAAACGGTTCCCTTTTTGCTCCTATTACTTGTAATTTCTCCGAGGACAGTGTGCATCTTCGGGGCACTAACTGGACACTAGATCTCTCTGCCCCAGAGTCCACAAGGAACTCTACTTCTTGATGCTGGGGACGTAATTTTAATTTTATCAAGGGCTCTGTTTTCTTAGGGGTCCCCAGCAAATAGATCCCCTGACCCCCCTAATCTTCTTTAAGCATTTAGTGGGGGTCTCATCTTTCTTCTGGTGTTCACTAAATGCTTTATTAATATTCTGTCCTCGAGGAACAGATTCCTTAATGCCTTGAACAATTATAATGCGCAGATCTGCCATATGAGTTCTATGTTCTGCATTTTGGTTATCCCAGTTTGGCCGCTGTAGTGGCCATTTAATATCTGCGCCTGGACCGTGTTGGTGCTGCTGATCCCAAACTCTCATTCCTGCTCTTCGAATCATTTCCCTTTCCTCTGTTGTGAATAGTATACTTAAAATTGCCTGTAACTCTTCCCAGGTATATATATATTAGGACCCAAAAACTGGTCCAACCTTTCGGATACTCCCAAGGGGCCTTCTAAAAGGTTCCCCATCTCCTTCTTGAATTCCCTTACATCTCCGGAATTCAAAGGTACTGACACAAATCCCATGCCAGGCTGTGGACCCCCTATAGCTATTTCTCTCAAGGGGTATAATCTTTCTTCTAACTGCTTTTCTTTCTGGTCTGACTCCTCGTTATTCCCCTGTTCTCCTCAGGGGAACTCGGAGGGTCTAAGTTTGGGGCTGGGGCTGTCGGGGAAGAGGAGGAAGGGGGGGGTTGGGTCAGGTGCGACTGTAGGGGGAACATAAGGGGGAGGAGGTGTGGGAAGTTCTTCGGGGTTTTTAGTTCTTTTTTTTTTTTTTTTTATGGTTCTTTTCACTTAGAGCAAATACATGGATTTGGGTATCTAATTTTATCCATAAATGAGCATATTCACTCTCTTCTAAACTCAAGGGTTCCTTAGAATTTACATATATGTTTAAGGCTTGACATATCCAATCGTCAAACGTCCCCAAAACAGGCCGAAATACCTGATCTCCTCTGATTTGTTTACCACCCCACCCCTGTATGCATTAATATATCATTTTCTCTCTGCTTTTGCCCTGTCTGGGCAGCCAGTCATCCCAATGGGCAATCATTACCCTAAAGGACTATCTGGCGGTATCATAGGGAGACTGACCTTAGGATTCCCTATGGAGTCATCCCTCTTCCCAGGCGACCTACACCCCGGGGAACCCACCATGGAGTCAGAAGGCTTGCTTTTCTTCTGCCCCATCTTCCGAAGTGCCTCTCTCTCACACACACACACGTGCCCCTCGTTCGTGGCTCATGCCCTCGTGGGAAATGAGAACCGCACTACAAGAGGGTCCGCACTCACTTCGCTCCTCTCGGGAGCGTCTCGTTTATGCACTTTGGGAAACCCACCCCGACTGAACGGGAAACGCTTTCAATACTCACTTAACCTGGAGTCTTCGTCCGGATCCTCGTGCACGAAAATTATGGGGTACTGCAGTGTTCTTTTGCCTGCTTGCCAAATTTAGAGTTCGGAGGTAAGGGTCTTGGAAAGGATATCGTCCACTCCGGGGCCATCCAAGGATGGGGCGCCTCCCCAGAGTTTAGATTCCAAACGAAGTTAACCTTATCCGAGTCACGGCACCAAATTGTTATAAGTTACGATGAAAATTTGTACGCCAGCCCGGGGATAATCCAATCAAGGTTTATTGTAGCAAGTAACAAGCAGGCAAAACAGCGCTGGGTGGCCGGGGAGTCTCCGCTCCACCAACGGCACACACCTGATGTGGTAACGTGTTTCACAGTTAAACGGTTAAGTGGTTTTCAGTGCCTGCTTTGGGAAAGAATATCCTCAACTAGTCTAAGGTACAGATCTATTAGAGGAAAAGGAGTATGAGGTAAGGAGCATCATGCTGCATTTATTGCTAAACGTCTGCTTTCATTTCATTCAAACTAGAAAGTAAACAAAGATTGGACCTGCCAAAGAATT